>NC_072476.1:74881556-76081556 GCF_027574615.1 Eptesicus fuscus
GCAAGGGCGACTGGTGCCAACCCACGCGGGGGTTTCAGGTGTTTCCAGGGCAGAGGGGCAGCGCCGCTGGGAGGGATGGGCTTCCGCCGGGGCAGGGCCTCCTGCTCCTTCCCTCCCTCCGCGCTGGCCACGTGGCACTCCTCAGGGCACTGCCAACCCGGAAAAGAAGTTCTGGGCAAGTGGTGTGTTTGGGCTTGTAAAATACCTATCACCATTTTTTTTTCAGAATTCACAAGATTACAGAATGGCAGTCAGTCATTAAGTCTGCCAGCTTCTAGTTTCTCTTTTGGTCTCTCACGGGTCCTGCCCCCGGGTCACCTCAGCACCCAGAGCATGCTTTCCCCTCCTCCAACTCCGGACACTTGCTGAGACCGCACTGCGGCTGGTGTACAGGAATCTGCTCTCCAGTGCTCAGTCTTGGGTCAGCGTCTCAGCTCATCTTCCCAGGCCTGCCAGCAATGCCCGCGAACCTAGCTGCGCCCCATCTGGCTGCCTAACTCCTGCGACGGGTGCTGGGGTGAGGGGAGGCCAGGGCTCCCGGGGCATTTTCCTCCTCCCCACCCTGTGTTGGACTTAGACCCAGGGGCCTGAGACACATGTCCAGAGTAAGATTGATTTGACAAGCTTGAGTTGAGGGTGCAGATTTGACCCCTTCGCTGACGCCCAGTGCAAAGACTAATCTTTTGCAATCATTTTATTGCCTCGGATGGTGCAGTTGTTTTTGCAAGATCTGTAAACAGCTTGAGTGCAGCTGGCTGGAGCCAGGGGTAGGCGAGGCAAGGAGTTGTTTCAGAGAGAGTGAGGGTTTGCCTGGAGCTCACGTGGTCTCGTTGGTAGAGGCCTCCGCGTGGCCGAGGGAGCTGCCACTTCCACAGTGGCGCCAGCATCTGGGCAGCAGGCTGGAGGAGACCATGTGGATAGTAAGAGTTTACGGAAATGTAGTGACCTCCTGGCATCTTGTGTTGGATTCGTCAAACACCTACCACTAAATGGGCCCCAAAGAATGACTAATTTCTCTACAGCAGGGGTCCTCAAACGTTTTAAACAGGGGGCCAGTTCACTGTCCCTCAGACCGTTGGAGGGCCGGACTATAGTTTAACAAAAACTATGAACAAATTCCTGTGCACACTGCACATATCTTATTTTGAAGTAAAAAAACAAAACGGCAAAAACACCTGCATGTGGCCCGCGGGCCGTAGTTTGAGGACGCCTGCTCTATAGCATGTAACACGGGGACGAGACAGACCTGAGTTCAGAACCTGGCTTTGTCACTAGCTGGGTGACCTTGGCCAAGGAAACAACTTTTCTGTGCCTCGTTGTGCTCATCTGGAATATGGGACTCGGCACACCCACCTCAGAGGGCGTCTTGAAGGGCGCATTCCTGGCACGTGGCGGGCACTGGTTAATGTGTTTCTCTGGCTACTCACCTCATCCTGCACCGGTGGCTCCTCTCCTTCGGGGAGGTGGACCTGAGGAGTCCACGGAGGAAGTCAAGAAGCGGGAACTCGGGGTTCTCAGCACAGAACGAGGCCGTGTTGACGTCTAGTGCTCAACTGGCCATGATCTGAGCCACGGCCAGCACACCTGGCTTCTCCCTGCAGCGCGTTTCCCAGGTATTTCCAGGCGTCCTCACAGGTGTGTATCACATGATGGCAAAAACTGGCTGTCCCAGTGGTCACCCTGCGTTACCTTCCTTCTACTTCTGCTCCGCCCCCGCCTGCAGCCACCAAAACTGCCAGGCGCCTGGCTGTTGCCGGTGTCTGGAGAGGTCTGTGAGGGCCAGTCAGCAGCCAGGGTTCAGGGCTCCACCTGCCTCACCTATTCTGGTTTCACCTGCCTGCCTTCACCCCATCACTTCCCCTTTGGTTCTGGCCCTGTACTTCCTGGTTGATACTTACGATTCCAAAAAAGGATTCAAGTCAGCTTACAGTGCTTCAGAAATACAGCAAGGTGAAATAATGATAAAAAAGAAGTGAGAAAAAGAAACAAAAGGTTGGCAGCATTGCTGCCTCATTCGAACAGCTTGCTGGTAAAGTGCAGGGTGGGGTAAAAACATTTTGACGTTATCCATACAGGTAACGCACCTGTTTTAGGATCCGATGTGGTAACCTAAGACTCTTGGAGACGGCTCTCAAAACGGCCCGACCCAGACACCTGGGGTGCTGGGGTGCTGTGTGTGGGGACCTCCGCGCCCGGCTGGGGGCCTGGTGGGCGGGGTGCATTGGTCATCTCCTCATGGTCACACACTTGGCTTCTCTCACAGCGACCGCTGGCCTGAAAAGCGAAGCAACAAGAGCCTGAACACCTGAGAGCCGAGCGTCTGATAGATTAAAAGGCGGTTTGGCAGGAAGCCACCTCCTGAACGCCCCAGATTTTAACAAAAGGCGCCTTGTCACGCCACGGAATGCAGGTGAAGCCAGGGCTCGGGCAGTGCTGATTGAGAGAGAAGAAAAAGGAAACTTCTTTGGGGCTTTTTCTTGCTCACCTACCTCACAGGGTTATTGGGAGGATTCCATGAACACAGACAGTCTTGCTGAGATTTGTGCCTGGATGCAATTCCAGGAGAAATGTTTTATCCTAAATAACGGCAGCAGGTAAGCCCTCCATAAAACCTCGCGTGTGTTTTTGGTGATGTACACGTCTCACTCGTTTGCATTTCCTAACAAGCCCCAGAGGTAAGTACCGCTGTGGCCCGTGTTGCAGACACGGAGAGGCGGCGGCTCTGCCTGACCGGGCCGGGATGTGGCCGAGCGGCATGGGAAGCGCCCAGCCTCTCCCAGTCCCGCGGGAGCCTGCCTGAAGCACCTTTTCCACTGCACGTGGGAGGGAGCGAGGGCTCTTTTTCCAGTGTCAGTTTAGAGTCATCCAAGGGCAAGCTAACAAACTCCCATTCACTCTTTAATTCTCCAATTAAATGCCATTTCCCCAGAGAGACCTCCTCATCTAAATAAGCCCTGGCCTGCCCCCTCAAAACGCCCCCCCCCTCCCCCGCCGTTATTTTCAGAGTACCTGGTATTTTTCGCTCAGGGCACTGATCATAAGCATAGTTATTTATCAGCCCTTGGAGGCCACTTCTGTCCCACCCTTTGCTGTTTAAACCACTGTGTCCCTATCATCAGTGATCTCCCAGATCTCCCAGCTCCCAGCTCCCAGCTCGGTGTTGGCACCCGCGGCTCAAGTCTCTTCTACTTCACACCCTGCCTTAATCTTGGATGCCTTCAACCTCACAGGGATGACCCGGCCTTCTCCTCGGCCAGCCCTCCCTCTCCGTCCACCTCAGCTGGCCCCTCCCTCAGCTCCGTCTGGGCCAGCCATGGCCTGACACGGCTCCTCCTGCAAGAGCAGGAGTTGGAGCCTTCCATCTCGCTCATCTAACCGTTCCTGCCGCCACGATCCTTGGCTCCCAACTGGCCCCTTTGCTTGCACCCGTCGACGTTCCTCCCCTCTCTTCACTTCCTTCTTGTGTATTTTAGATTCTAAGCCAGGGGAATTGGGGAGAGTGCCCAGGGAGCCCCCACAGCCTCCCAGGCAGTCAGTGCCACCACTGTCTGCACAGTGTCTGGACGCTGGTGGACTGTCCACACGTGCCCGCGGCCTCCGAGGACTGAGCGGGGGGGGGGGGGGGGGGGGGGGTGCTCCTGATCCGCTTCTGCTGGCTCAGCTAGGAGGCTTGACCAGGTAGAAAAGACAGCGACTTCAGCGAAGATCACACTCTGCTGTTAGGTTGGGTGTGTGTCTATCAGACGCTGCTATCTCACTAGCTGGGAGGCAGGAAAATATAATCGGCCCATATTTCTGATATTCCTGGCTAGCCAACTGTGCTGTTTATGACTCCAGCCAGGAGGACGGAAAGAGAGAGAAAAGCATCTTGAAAATAATTGTACAACTTCACAGTTTATTAGTAAACTTGACTTCCCGTCACCAACTCCAGAGTTGCAGTGAGTTTTATTTCCATCCAGTCTTTATTACTCAGAAGAAAAGTCTACCCTCAAATCTCTATACTGTTTGTAATTAGACCCATTTCTCTCAACATCCAAGAATTGACAGATACCAAAGAAAGGTACCTGTTTACAACACAAATCATAAATGGATTAAATAGAGATACAGCCACATTCAAAGAGAATGTATGTGTATATGAGGTGGGTTTCCCATCAGGTAAATTCTTAGAGATACAGTAGCTGGCTATTACCAGTAAGTCATATGTTTAACTCTCAGCTGTTCCAAGGGAGGCTGATGAATATTCCATCCAAGTCCTCTAAGCAGAGCATCACTATTTGTAACCTCAGTGGAGGCAGCAGTGCAGGGGCTAAAACCCCATAGAATGAGCAGGGTGGCCAGGTCACTGAAAAACAACAAGGAGGAGAGACCCTGGTGTATATTCAGGGAGGTGGGCTTTGTGAGGGAAGGAAAACGAAAGACCTGAACACACCGGCCCTCAGGAGCACGGGCCCCTGGTGTGGAGTGGGAGGAAGTAGCCGCACCAGGCCACATCCCAGTGAGCCTGTTCCCCACGATGCCTCCCCTCCCCCACAGCAGTTGCTGCCCATCACCCCTCAGGCAGGGCAAGTGCTCTCTTCCCATCCATCCTTCCTGCGATCGGAGACCAGGTCTGCTGGATGGCAAAGCGAGTCAGCCTGACGCCTGCCCGGGCCTGGGCCCCGTACAGCTGGCTCACAGTGCCAGGTGGATGCTGGCTCTCCCCACAGACCTCGAGGAGGAAGTTGCTGAGGCCACATCTGAGCGATTTGGCGTGATCACGGGGAACATTTCCACACAGGGCAGGCCAAGTAAGGACCACAGGAGCCACGGGGAAGCGGTGGCCTCCCCTTGCTGGGAGGTACCCAATAACGGGGCAGCGCGTCCTCAGGACCTCTCCAGGCCCGATCCTGGGGTGTTTCCAAGTTTAAGGGGGAGGTGGGGCTTAGAACACGGAGCCTCCCGCTCAGGGAGCAGCACACACTGCAATGACGGGATGGGATACCTCTCCCCGGCCCTGGCCTGCCGAAGGGTCTGCTTATCAAGCAGATGAGTTTCATTGCAGGCACTCTGCCTCCAGCCCGGCCGGAGGGCCTGCTCTCCTCGGCTCCTCTTAACCTGCTTTGATCTTTCTGGCAGTTTCCGTTTAGGAGACACTTTGGTTTCCCACGTGGAAGCCCTTTAGCAGATGCAGTCGGGGAGCATCAGCTACACGTGTGGGTTCTCCTCGGGGCCAATAAAAGGAACTTGGACGGGGACCCGGAAGGCCCAAATCTCATCCTGGCCCTGAGCCGGAACCAGGCTGCTTGGTTCTTCTTATGCCTCAGTTTCCTCATCTGCCCACCCGGAGGCCACGCGAGACAGGAGCCTCCTGGTGCAGGAGGAGTGCTCAGGGGCCAGGAGGCCTGCAGGTGAGCCAGGCGAACCCACGCGTGGGCCTCCGTGTTGTGGGCTGAGGACTGGAACTCTGTGAGGGGAGGACCAGGGCACGGTCGTGCTGGCCTCGCACAGGAAGGAGCGGAGCCTCTGAAGGAACCCCGGTCCCCACTCCACCGGGGTCGCCCGGGGGCTGGAGTAGGAAGGGCCCGGCCCGGATGTAGAAAGTCTTTTTTCAGCCTAAAACCCTTTCCTCGGGCTCAGCCGTGCCAGGAAAGCCCAGTGTGTGAAACCAAGCTTGGGCTGGCCTTCCGAGCACAGCCTGCCCTGTGGGCGCCCTCTGGCCGGCTCTGTGGGCGCCCCCCGGCCTGCCCTGTGGTCCCCCTCTGGCCTGCCCTGTGGTCCCCCTCTGGCCTGCTCTGTGGGCGCCCCCCGGCCTGCCCTGTGGGCCCCCTCCGGCCTGCCCTGTGGGCCCCCTCTGGCCTGCCCTGTGGGCCCCCTCTGTCATGCCCTGTGGGCCCCTCTGTCATGCCCTGCGGGCCCCTCTGGCCTGCTCTGTGGAACCCCTCTGGCCTGCCCTGTGGGCCCCCTCTGGCCTGCCCTGTGGGCCCCCTCCGGCCTGCCCTGTGGGCCCCCTCTGGCCTGCCCTGTGGGCCCCCTCCGGCCTGCCCTGTGGAACCCCTCTGGCCTGTGCTCTGTGGGCCCCCTCTGGCCTGCTCTGTGGGCCCCCTCTGGCCTGCTCTGTGGACCCCCTCTGGCCTGCTCTGTGGGCCCCCTCTGGCCTGCTCTGTGGGCCCCCTCTGGCCTGCCCTGTGGGCCCCCTCTGGCCTGCCCTGTGGGCCCCCTCCGGCCTGCCCTGTGGAACCCCTCTGGCCTGTGCTCTGTGGGCCCCCTCTGGCCTGCCCTGTGGGCCCCCTCTGGCCTGCTCTGTGGGCCCCCTCTGGCCTGCTCTGTGGGCCCCCTCTGGCCTGCCCTGTGGGCCCCCTCTGTCATGCCCTGCGGGCCCCCTCTGTCATGCTCTTTCTCTTTTTCGCAGGAGGAAACAGAGGCCCAGGGAAGCCGTTTGCCGGCAGGCCACACAGCTGGCCCACGAGAAAGCCAATACAAACTGGGAGCTGTCCAGAGGTCTTCTCCGGCTGAAGGTAAGTTTCAGGATGAGACAAAAGTGGAAAGACAACAGAGGAGGCAGCCGGAGGTAAGCAAGAAGGGGTGAGGGAACCCCCCTCAGCCCCAGCCCCGGAGGACCAGCTCCTGAGGGAGGAATGAGTCCACCTGTTCCCAAGGAAGAGGGGAAAGGGAGGTCCCGTGGGACAAGGGGGTGGGGAGTCTGGAAAGGGGTTAAGTCCTTTGAAATGGGGCTGGTGGCAGAAAGCTCAACTTTCTTCACAGCCATTCTGCCATGCAGGGAAAAGCGCCAGGGCCCCTTCAAAGTGAGGGTTCCAGTAAGTGTAGGGATCCTGTAAGTGGTTGGACTGCGATTTACTGTAGGCCGACCACAGAGATATCACAGGTTCAGTTCCAGACCTGGCAAAAACGTATTGCAATAAAGCAAAGTCGTAATCTTTTTGCTGACAGGGAGGGTCTTACCTTCAATCTGTAAAAAACTCAAACATCTCTGAAGTGCAAGAAAGTGAAGTTCAATGAAATGAGGGGCCCCTGTGCGTGACATGCATACGCCTGGTGGGCCAGTGAGTATTACGTAGGGAAAGACTTGCCGATGGTGTAGATGTGTAAGCTTGAATGAAGGCTAGTGCGAATTCAAGAAGAGTGAGATTTTAAAAAATGAACATTGAAAAAGCCTTGACAGGGCTAATGCCTATTAAGGCAAAGGTTGCTCCTCCAATGCTGGAACGTTGGAAGTTCGTCATACAGCTAAGGCTGTTGGATGGGAAAGGAGGCTGATGGTTTCAATAATTACTAATATGGAATAAGTGGGTGGGTGTCTCTTGGGGTGGAAAATGGGCTAAAGATGCTTTCGTTTTGTGGCAGAACCCAGTAATTACTGCTCTGGCTCATAGGGGAATGTCCATTCTTAAATTTATTGAGATCTGTGTAGTAGGTGTAAGGGAATGTGGAGAAGGACTGTGGTATGAGTTTTAGAGATCAGGTCTGTCCTTTATAATTGTGAGTGGCTACTAGTTGTTTTGATGTAAAGTGAATTAATCATTGCTGAATAAAAAATTAAGCGGTTCTTTGTTATATGTGGGAAATAAAATGCTTGGAAATAGATTAACAACAGGTAATCCTATTGCTGTTGGGGTAGTGAAAGAAGCAAATACATTTTTGTTCATTTTGTTTCTTAAGGGGTATAATGTTTTGATGTTTTAATTGTTTAGTTCTGGAGCCGAAGGATAAGAATGTTTTAAAATTTTCAATTGAAATATAATGAATAGTGCTATAATTATTGATATAATGTAATCATGTTGATGTATCTAGTTGTGGCATATCATTAAGAGGCTGAAACTGTCTTAAACTTGAAAGATTAATGCTATTTAGTTTTTCTATTGCTTTTATATTACAGAAGCAGATCATTCTTTGAAATATTTTAATAGAATCAATTTGAAGACAATAGGCATAAAGATATGACTTGACCCACAAATTTCTGAATATTGTCCATAGTATAAGCCTGATCGTGTTAGGGTTGTTTGATTAATATCCTGGAATGGCATTTGTCTTTAGGCCTAAGGAGGGAATAGCTCATGAGTGTAGACCACATTTGGACAGATTTAGTGTTCAGGCTGTTACTTCTATAGGTAGGACTACTTCATTATCAACTTCTACTAGTCATAGTTCTGGCTTTTGACCTATTGTAGGAATTATATAGATCTTCGTAGTCTGTGTATAACATTGGTGTCTATAGGTTCGTACATTTAGGGAAGATTATTAATTTCGTCTATTGTATCAAAAATTTGTAATGCTATAGCAATTAAAATTTGATAATGGGCAGAATAATTCAAACTGTTTCTACTTGTGCATCTGTTGTACTTGCGTGAGCTTAGTTGTCAATATTAATTAATGAAATTAATGAATTGATGTAAAGGACTAAAGAACTAATCAGGAAAAACAATTATCTCTATATATAAAAGGTTAATATGCTAAGTGTCTGACCATCCGACCGGTCACTATGACGCGCACTGACCCCTAGGGGGCAGACGCTCAACGCAGAAGCTGCCAAGCTGCAGTGACTTGGCAGCAGCAGTTCTTGGGTGACGCACCCAAAACCAGAGAGGAGGGAGCCCGATTCCTCACGGGGCCGTGCAATTCCACCTTCGACTGTGGGCTATGTTGTTGCTAGGGCACTGTTGGCCCTGAATCTGGTTTACTGCACACTTGCGTTTGCCTTCCACACCCTGTACGACAGCAATTTTGCAGAGTGCCCTCTCGCATTCCAGGACCCCTCAGGGGATGTCAGAGAGCCCATTTCAGCCCAATCCCCACAGGCCAGGCTGAGGGACCCCACCTGCCAGAGGGACCCTGCTCACTCCGCAGACACTGGGGAGGGACCGTGGGAGGTTGGCTCCAGGGCTTGTCTGGCCCATCTCACCCAGTCCCACCCACCAGCCAACTTGTAATTAATTTCCTTTCAATGTGCATGAATCCATGCACTGGGTCACTGGTTTGTGTATAATCGTGAAGCGAAAATTTTTTTCTATAAACAAATTTCCCAGTTGGAATGGATATGCCATCATCTATAATAATAAAAGCTTAATATGCTAATTAGATGGGACGTCCTTCTGGGTGAAGCCGGCACTGCGAGGGAAGCCTGGGTCCCAGGTGCCTGCCGGTGGCCGGAGGGAAGCCCAGGTCCCGGGTGCCAGAGGGAAGCCTGTGTCAGCAGCCGGGGGAAGGAAGGAAGGCCTATTCATGCATAAATTTCGTGCATTGGCCTCTGGTATATAATAAAAGCCTAATATGCTAAGTGTCAGGTCATCCGGTCGTCCATTCAACCAATCAAAGTGTAATATGCTAATGATATGCTAAGGCCGCTCAACCGCTTGCTATGATGTGCACTGACCACCATGGGGCAGACGCTTTGACTGGTAGGTTAGCTTGCTCCTGGGGTCTGGCCGATCGAGACTGAGCGAGATGGGCCAGACATGTCCTGGAGCCCTCCTGCAGTCCCTCCCTGGCTGGCCAACCTCCTGCATCTCTCTCCAGCCCCGATCATGCACCGGTGGGTTCCTTCGGCTTGGCCTGCATCCTCTTGCAATCCGGGTCCCCTCAGGGGATGTCGGAGAGCCAGTTTCAGCCCGATCCCTCAAGCCAGGCAGAGGGACCCCACTGGTGCACGAATTCGTGCACCTGGCCTCTAGTAGAGCTATAAAGGGTGTGAAACTATAATACTTTAACTTTGAAAAAGTTATGTTAATTTTTATTATCTTACTTATGGAGAAAGATGTAGTCATTATGAGGTTGGCTTGAAACCACTTGCAGACGGTTCAGTGCCTTTTCTTATTTTAAGTTTAAATAAGTAGGTTCTTTAAATGTATGATATGGTGGGGGACATCCATGCAATCATTTCACATTACTAGTTTGTTAATTCTACGGATGCTTCTTGTTTAGATGCAAATGCTTCTCAATTTATAAACATTATTAGTTAGTATTACTGCTGTTAATGAGTGAACCTAGGATGAGATGGTGTTTCTTGTTGCATATGCAGCCGGATGGCCAGGGTAATATTGTGGTATTCCTGAAAGGCCATGTAAATCTTGTGGGAAGAGAGTGATATTAATGCCCACAAATATAATGGTAAAATGAAATCTTATTCAGGTTGAGCTGAGGGTATAGCCTGAAAATAATGGAAAGCAGTGGACAAATCCTCCTATAATGGTAAATGGTAGGAGGATTCGTAGTATGTATCACGAAGGACAATGTCTAAGGATGAATTAGCTACAGCGATTCCTATTAAACCTCCTACAGGAAATAAGAAAATAAAACCTAAGGCTTATAATACGGCTGGTGATCATTTAATATTGCTTCCATGGAGGGTTACTAGTCAACTATATACTTCTACTCCTGTGGGAGAGCCATAATTATAGTAGCTGATGTAAAATATGCTCATGTATAAACATGTATTCCTACTGTGAATTTGTGGTGAGAGTGTACAATTAATGCCAATAAATAGATTTATGGTTCAGACTATTCTATATACCTGAAAGGTGCTTTTCCGCCCAATGAAATGATATGTGATTTTATGTGAAATTATGGAAGCCAGGTAAAATAAGGATATAAACTTCTGGGTGGTCAAAGAACCAGAATAAATGTTGCTATAAAATTGGATCACCTCCTCTTTCAGGATCAAAGAAAGGGTTATTTATATTGTGGTCTGTCACAGGGATGTAAAGTATAGCATAGGGAATATAGTTAATAATATTATAATAATTGTGGTGTCAGAGGGGTACTAGATTTATCAAGGTGATCACTTTATAAGTTACATAAATGTCTAATCACTGTTATACACCTGACACTAATATAATACTGTATGTTGACTGTTAGCCCCCCTCCACCTTCACCTCTGCCTGACCAGCTGGTCTGCATCCCCCGACCCAACACCTACTCCATGGCCCCCGCCCTCAGGGGCTACAAGGGAAACCACCCCAGCTCCTGGTAGGAGCTGCTGCAGGCCGAGCCCAGCACTGAGAGGGCTCCGCCACATCCCCCCACTGATCTGGAAGTGAAGGCCCAAGGGATATGGGGGAGGGGGGGGAAGAGGGTGCTGGTTGGAAAGAGCGAGTGCCTTAGGTGGGGGAAGCCAGGACTCATGACGGAGGGACAGGAAGGGGCCATGACACCCCTGCCCCATCTGTGGGAACCTGAGGGCCCAACTGGGGGCAAGCACCCTCCCCACCAGTAGCTCCCCAGATGCTGGGTCAGGACGCCTGGCCTCTGTGTCCAGAAGGGACCCTCCTGTGGTCTTTGTCTTGATCTTTCTTAATAAACGGTGTTATCCCCGCAAAAAAAAAAAAAAAATTTAATTTACAAATAAATAACCACTTAGCCAGTGTGGCTCAATGGTTGAGCATCAATCCATGCACCAAGAGGTCCTGGTTTGATTCACAATCAGGGCACAAGGCTGGGTTTTGGGCTTGATCCCCAGCAGGGGCTGTTCAGGAGGCAGCTAATCAGTGTTGATGTTGCTACATTGATGTTTCTCTTTCTCTGTCTCTCTTCCTCTTCTCCCTTCCTCTCTCTCTACAATAAATAAATAGGCAGGTACTACCCAGCTCTGGCCAATTGTTGCCATGCAGAAGGGCCTAGTGTTGCCACATTGTCTAATATTCCGTGCCTGGCCCCCGCCCCCCCCTGCCCCCTGGCCAGGAGAAACCAGAAATCTAGTGGGGGGTTATTTTATGAAGGTCTTCCAATTTTTTTAAAAGTTGTCAAAACTAAATTTCAGAACTATGCTGGTCAAATAAATCATCTTTGGTTAAAAAAAGAGATTGTGGTCTGTTAATAATATAGTTATTCCAGCTGCTAGAACAGGGAGTGACCATAGTAATAGCACAGCCATTATAGGACCAATTAAACAAATAGTGATGTTTGGTACTGAGATACAGCCAGAGGTTTTATATTAATAATTTTAGCTATGGAGTTATCATATATGGTCTTTATTATGTTGAGACAAATTTCTCCTCTAGCCAATTTTTAAGTTTTTCATTATGAACGGATGTTGAATTTTATCAAATGCTTTTCCTGTAACTATTAATATGCTTTTTTTGTATCTATTGAGTTTTTTTTTTTTTACAGTAAAACATTTTTATATTAGAATTAGCTGGCTGAATTCAATTTAGATGATCCCAATTTTGTTGGCAATGTCTAAAGTATCATAGTTGGAAGCCAATTGAACATATGACTTCTTCTCTCCATCAGGCCTTATTAGGGTGTTGACCTTGGTCACGTCAATGTCATAGAGCTTCTTCATAGTCTGCTTGATCTGGTGCTTGTTGGCCTTGACATCCACCATGGACACAAGTGTATTATTGTCTTCCATCTTCTTCACGGCTGACTGGGTGGTCAGGGGGAACTTGATGATGTCATAGTGGTCAAGCTTGTTTCTCCTGGGTGCGCTCTTCCAAGGATATTTGAGCTCCCTTCAGAGTCCCCGTGTCTTGGGTTGTTGGAAGTGGGTGGTGTGCAGATCATTTTTTTTGCACGTGTCTGTGCATGCCTTTCAGCACTGCTTTCTTCGCCTTCAAAGCCTTTACTTTGGGAAGGGCAGGAGCTTCCTTCTTCACTTTTGGCGCCATCTTGGTGAAAAGCTGTATGATTCTTTCATTCTATTAATGTGATAATCACATTGATTGATTTGCATATGTTAAACTGTCTTTGCATCCCAGATATAAATCCCACTTGGTTATGATGAATGATCCTTTTAATGTGCTGCTGAATTTGATTTGTTAGTATCTTATTGAGAATTTTTGCATCTGTATTCATCAGGATTATTGTTCTGCCGTTTTCTTTTCTAATAATGTCTTATTCTGGTTTTAGTATCTGGCTGACCTTGTAAAATGAGTTTGGGAATATTCCATCCTCTTATTTTTGGAGGAGATATTAATTGTATTCTTTGAATGTTTGGTAAAATTCACCAGTAAAGCTACCTGGTCCTAGATTTTTCTTCATGGGAGATTGATTACTGATTTAATCTCTTTACTGTAATTGGTTGATTCAGATTTCCTATTTCTTCCTGATTGTCTTGGCAGTTCATATGTTTCTAAGAATTTTTTCATTTCTTCTAGATTGTCCAGTTTGTTGGCATATATTTGTTCATAGTCATAAATCACAGTCTATGATTTATTGAATTTTTTTGGTATCAGTTGTAATGTTTCCTTTTTTATTTATAATTTGTTGATTTTTGTCTTCTCTTTTTTCCATGGTTAATCTGCCTAAAGGTTTGTCAACTGGTTTATCTTTTCAGAGAATCAATTCTTAGTTTGGTTAAATTTTTCTATTGTGTTCTTATTCTCTAATTCATTTATTTCTGCTCTAATCTTTATTATTTCTATCCTTCTAACCTTGGGCTCAGTTTATTTTTCTTTTTCTAGTTTATTAAAATGTAGAGTTGTGTTGTTTATTTGGAATCTTTCTTACTTAATGTAGGCATTTGTAGCAATGAGCTTCCCTCTTAGAACTGCCTTTGTTGCATCTCATAAGTTTTGGTATGTGTGTTTACATTTGCATTTGTCTTAAGATACTTTTAAAATTCCTCCTTTAATTTCTTCTTTGATCCATTGGTCATTTAGAAGAGTAATGTTTAATTTCCATGTATTCATGAATTTTCTAGTTTTCCTCTTATTGTTGATTTCTAGTTTCATACCATTGTCAGAGAAGATACTTGGTATAATTTTCAATCTTCTTTAATTTTCTAAGCCTTGCTTTGTGGCCTAACATATGGTCTACGCTAGAAAATATTTTGTGTGCACTTACTTGTATTCTGCTGTTGTCAGAATGTTCTGCATATATCTGTTAGGCCCCTTCATTCTATAACGTTGTTCAAATCTGTTGTTTCCTGATTTTCTGTCCGGATTATCTATTTTTGAGAGTGAGGTATTAACAACTATTACACTTGCTGTTAATTTTTCCTTTTAGTTTTGTTAATTTTTGCTTTATGTATATAAGTGCTCTGATGTTGGGAGCATAAATATTTACAATTGTTATATTTTCTTGATGGGTAGATCCCTTTATCATTATATAACCTTTATCTCTTATCATTTTTAAAGTACATTTTGTGTGATATAAGCTGTCCTGCCCCCTCTTATTACATTTGCCTGTAATATCGTTTCTACCTCTTCACGGTCAGTCTATAAGGTTAATGTAGGCAGCATATCATTGGATTTTTTTAAAAAGCCATTTAGCTATTTCATGTTCTTTGATTGAATAAATTAATCTTAAAGTTTAATTATTGAAAAGGAGTTAAAAATTGCCATTTTGTTTTCTCATTGTCTTATCCTTGTTCCTTGTTTCTTATCTTTGTGTGTGCTTTGATGTCTTGTCTTAGTATGTTTTGATTTCTTTATCATGTTTATGTAATTATTGTTTTTCCCTTGTGATTAACATGAAGCTTACATAAAATATCTTAAAATTATAAAATCCTACTTTAAATTAATAACAACTAGAATTCATGAGCTTTACATTTTTACTTCTCCTCTCACATTTTAGGTTATTAATGTTACAATTTATAAATTTTTTAATATCGTGTTAACTAGTAACCGATTATTATAGTTATGGTTATTTTTACTCTGCTTGTTTTTAAATTTTTAAACTAGAGTTGTAAGTAGATTTGCACCACCATTACCATATTACAAAATCCAACTTTGACTATTTACCATTACCAGTGAGTTTTGTTTTTTTTTACCAGTGAGTTTTATACTGCCTTATGTTTTTGTGATAATTAGCATATCTTATTTCCACTCAAAGAACTCCCTTTAGCATTTCTTGTAAGGCAGTTCCTGTGGTGATGAATTCCCTGTGTGTTTGTTCAGGAACGACCTGTTTTGCCATCTTGTTGATGTCTCTTTCTTTTTATTTCTTGAATAATCATTCACTGAGGTAAAACCCCTGAAAGTGGTGAGGCCTCCTAATAATACAATAGTGAGGATAAATATAGCAATTAAGGTGTTTTATTTCATACATAGGGAGAGTAAAAGTGCTGTTGTACATGAATTATCTATATATATAAAAGGCTAATATGCAAAGTGTCCCCTCAGGAGTTTGATCACTTGCTATGACATGCGCTGGCCACCAGGGGGCGGCATGGAATAAAGGAAGGCCCCGGCTGGCAGCTGGGGAAGGGAGGCCCTGGCTGGCAGCTGGAAGACCCCAATCGGACCTGATTGCCGGCCAGGCCTAGGGACCCTAACCGTGCATGAATTTCATGCACCAGGCCTCTAGTATATAAATAATTGTAGCAAGTGTTATGATACAAATAAGTTTATAATTATTATAGCTGGAGTATGAATTATAATAGCTGTTATTCAACCTAGGTAAGCAATTGATAAATAGGTTATGATTTTTTGTAATTGGTTTTGGTTGAGTCTTCCCCATTCTTCTAGTATAACTGGTAAAATAGTTGTGCCTGGTCTGTGTGGCTCAGTGGTTGAGTATCAACCCATAAACCAGGTTACCGGTTCGATTCCCAGTCAGGGCACATAAAATTGTTTTAACCCACAAAGTATGTCCCATATAATATCAATTATATCTATTGGTTTATGACTAGCCACGTGGAAGAAATTTTATATACAATGAACAGTTCTATGTAGTATATAATATTCAGTTTGATGCGCTTGCTTATAGGGATGGGGTAAAGTTATACAGTTATATGTAGTATGTGTCATGTACGATCTAGCATGTAGGTACTAATACATTGTAATGGAGTAGGTAATTTAATGCATGAAGTACATAGCAATGTGTTTACTTTAGAATTTGTTTCTAATACTGACATATCATGTGATCATGTTTCACTGTTCATGAGCAACTTTCAGGGAATAGTTTAAGAATTTCAGCTTTGGCTGCTGTTGGTGGCATTGGAGCTGCTTCTTTGATGACCTAGGGAGATTTTTCACCTTTTTCTGGCTTTAAAACCAGAGTAATAAACTATAAAGGTTTTTCATTTTAGAAGATTATTTTCAATTAAGCTTGTGAGTGGCCTAAGTACAAGAATAAGAAGAAAATGTAAGACTGATACTAGTTGGTCAATGATGATAAATGGCTGTTCAACTGGTTATCCTCCAGTTCATGTTAATGTTAGTAGGTCTGCTCCTAGTAGTCAGAATAATCACTGGATGAGGGATCAGAATATTATGCTTTGTAGTTTTGATGTAAGAGGTATTGTAATAATTGCTAGAATTAGAATAGAGAAGATCAGAGCTAATATGTACCTAACTTATTGGGGAGGGTTCATAAGATTGCATATACAAATAGGAAGTATCATTCTGGCTTAATGTGTGGTGGATTATTAAGTATGCAATTGTCTGGATCTCCTAGCCTAGAAGATTGAGAGATAACAGGACTAGTATGGAAAAATAAAAGTCCTAGAATATCCTTGAATGTATAGTAGAGGTGAAATGGAATTTTGTCTGTCAGATAAAATTCCTGATGGATTATTTTATCCTGTTTCATGAAGAAATAGTAGGTGAATAATTACTAGGGCTGAAATAACAAATGCGAGGATGAAGTAGAAGGTGTGAGTATAGCATTGTCAACTGAGAATCCTCCTCAGATCCATTCGACTAGACTAGTGCCAATGTAGAGAATGGCTGAGAGATTTTATAGCTGTTGCTCCTCAGAAGACCTCATGGTAGAATGCAGCCTACAAATGCTATAACTATTATTGTGAATAAGATGATTCCAATGTTTCATGTTTCTAGGGAGGGATAAGATCCATAATATAGGCCTCGTCCTAAGTGAAAGAATAAGCAAGTAAATACTATAGGTGCTCTGTTGGTATGTAGGTATCACGTAATTCATTCATAGTTCATGTCTCAGCAGGTATGGGTTATGAAGGAGAAGGTGGTTATTGTATGTGACGTATAGATGTAAACCAAGCAGATTCCTAAAAGAGAGACAAAGTTTCATCATGGTGAAATGTTTAATAGGGCTGGTAAATCAATGAATGAGTTATTAATTAGTGGGTGGGAATTACAGATGTTGGCCATCATTATTCTTACAGTTGAAATACAATTATTTTTCATGTCATCATTAGTTAGGTTAAATCCCATGTGAGAATGATGACCTATATTTTATTTATTTTAGCTATGTTAGTAGTTAAGTTTTGTAGGTTTCTCTTCAAGATCTTTATTTATAGTGGTTTAAGGTTGGCCATAAGTAGAATTGGTTGTGGTATTATAAATTTTGTTAGGTCTTTTTTTTAGGTTTAGTAGTTTTAAAATATATTTGCAGGGAATGCTGGCAGTGTTTGGTTATACAATAGCTATGGCTACTGAGGACTAGCCTGAGTTTTGAGTTTCTAATAACTGTCTTCGGACTATTTGATTTGGGGTTGTTGATGGAGACTATGGTTGTTTGATATATTTTAAAGAATGATGAGGTGAAGACTGTATTTAAATTTAATGAATTAGGAGGTTCTGGCACTTCTCAGGAGAAGGCTTAGGGGTAGCTGCATTACATAGCCATGGAATGTGATTGGTGGTTGTAACTGGTTGATCATTGCTTATTGGTATACGGTTTTATTAGAAGTTACTTTATTTAATGAAAAAAGAAAAAACAAAATTAGGCCCTTTGGGTCAGAGATTAGTGTTGAGATTTTTGTTTGAAAATGAGAAATGGATTTTGATAATACATTTCTAGTAATAATTAAGTCTAATAATAATGATGATGATTTCTGGCTTACTGAAAGTTTGACAAATGGTGTAGGCCAGAGTTTAATAGTTTTGTGTGGTTAAGGTTAAGTTCAAGTACCAGAATAAAACCTGAAAGTCATAGCAAGGGCTGTTAGTTTTAGATAATAAGGCACAGATCTGTATGCCTATCCAAACAGTGATACAAAGTTCAAAATCAATTACTTCTTCCTTACTTACCTAGTTTGCCTTGTCCTAACATCTATGACACGACTATTACTATCAATAGCAGTACAAAGTCACATAAACTAACTGATAAATTATATATTACATGTTTATTAATGGTACAACTTTTATGTAAAATTTACATTTTATGAAAAAATCAAAAATATTTACAAAATTTTGTAAGATAGATTTGCATTGTTCTAATTACAACTCAAAGTAGTAAATAACAATTCTTAAAAACTCACATTTGTTAGAGTTCTGTGTTTACAAATTCTTGGTTAAAGAGACAGCTAGAAAGTTTACCACTATACATAAGCAAGAACCAGCTTGCTAAATACATTTCCCATGAAAATCTACTGGTCTTTTTTTTTTTTTTTTTTTTTTTTTTTTTTACATTAGTGGGGTTTTAAATGAAAAACAAAATCAATATAAACTCATATGGCTTCAAAATTGTAACCTGCACCCAATACGTATTTATGTATTGACCCTTTGCGGTAATTAAGAAAGTGCAGAAATTTTAGCATTTCACTAATTGGTACATTTTAAGGTAATGTTTAATTAAAAACAAATACTGTAAATATAATGGTGTCTGAATTTCAATGGCTCAATAAGAGGAGTTTGACTGCAATGCAGTTAACAGTTATGATTTCAGTAAGGGACTGTAACTGGCATTTAAGAGCACAATATGAGTTAGAATTTCTAATTTTGATCACTTTTTAGTAAAGATGAACATTTCAGTAAATTATTTTATGTATTACTTTAGTCAAATCTAAATTTATAATTGGGCTAACACTGAATATATAAAAAGCACATACTGTGTTATATATATATGTATACATATATATATATATTGCTAACAAGTAGATTTTCTGCTTTATTTAGTAAGACGTTACATAAATGTCTAGTAGGAGTTTTATTTTCTGTAAAGCTTATGAGAACAATTAGTGGTTTTATATAAATTATCATATATAACACAATTTATCACTTCTACTATTCGAAATGCAGGACACTGGTATTTATCCTTATAAATAAAATTTCCAATTTTAAATTATGAAACTTTGTCCAAAATATTTAATTCCTTCAATTAATTAGGATTTGCCATAAAGTTAGGTTTTTTACTATTTAATATTAGTAGTTTAAGAAATGCTTAACCCAATCCATTACTTTAAAAACATACAAATTGGTAATTTTTCCAACTGTTGAAATGAAAACAAATAGCAGACTTCTCTAATGCCAAAACTAATCTTTTCTATAATGTGTTCCTCACAAAATGCTACAAAATTCATGCTCACAACACATTCAGTAAATAAATGTATAAATTCCCAATGGTAAACAGAGTAGAAGGAAATGTTAGATTGAGAGTTAAAAATCCCAGTTACTAATTGAACTTAGTTTTTCAGAATTTAAGATTTACATACTTTTGATAGGTTATGGTCCAATATCTGAAGGTAATTTTTCTCCCCTGTAAACATAAGCCATTAGGTAGCTCTTTGTCTTTCTAGTGGCTACAGTGTTTCACTAAACAAGTGAGCCAGGGTTCTTAAGTATAAATTATTTAATTATCCCGAATTCCCGCCAAAGTTATTTATAAAAATTGTAATTATCTTGTAAAAATGCCTGATCACTTAAGACTCTGAACAGAAGATCCAGATTGTGAGAAAAAAAGTGAGGCACATTTATGAACACAAACTGGATAGGCACATTTCTGGTTTTTTGTTATTTTAAAAGGCACACATTATGCAATCCATATAAAAATAAATTAAATCTACAGCATTAATTCATCAAAACAATCACAACTTCTATAAAGTTAACTGCAGAAGTAAATTTCTCTGCTGTCTTTTGCAAGCTTATTTTAAAACACATTGCACTTGAGGATTAAAAAATCATAAAACACCACTTATAGTTATATGTTTTAAAAAAATCAAATGATAAATTTTTTGCATACAACCCGGACTGTAGTCTGATTACTTTATGGCACATAACTCAATTTGATTGAGTGTTCTAAATTAACATTATCCAAAACTTAGAATTCATGTTGTTTATATTCATTTAACATCAAACTTACGAAATTTAAAACTATCTGACTAAAAAATTTATGGAAAGCTAAATTACTTTGTGCTTGCTTTCCTGAAATTTTAGGCCTGATATTATACTATAACCCCCTTTTTCAATATAGACACTGAAGATAATTTAAAATTTCAGCCTATGAAAACTTTTTACTGAGAATCTGAATCAATGTGCTTCCTGAATATTGCAGTTGATCATTTACAGCGTTGAAAATAATTTCAGTGCTATTTCTTTCAATGACTCACTTCAAAGGTGCAATTTAATATTTACAGTCAGCTCTCAAATATGTCTACGCTTTAAAGACATACTACAAGTTAGAATAGTGTTTGAAAGAACAGATAATGCAGAATGGCAGGTTTGTACTACTCCCTCGAGCCAACCACTTTGCTTAGGTCGTCCATCAACAATCTGCCAGGTATCGTCCTGAAAAACACCAAGTACAGCTTTGTGATTATAATTTCAAATGAACTCAAATACACTTTCATTGTGGTTACAGATATAGAATCCCAGTCCCCAATTGCTGTTTACAATATATTAGAATTAGATCACAGGTGTTCAGCTATACTGGCCATGGGCATTCTTTCCCAGGTGTCTCTCTACCTGGCACCTTATGCCAAAGACCAAAGAAAATACTTTCATGCCTTTAGATTATAATACAAATGTTTCCCATGTACATGAAAAACTTAATCTCCCAACTCACCAGTGGCAAACCGCTTCTTTACTAAGGAAAGCCTATAGCCAGCGCCTACAAGTTCAATATCCACTCCTGAGAGGGTACTTCCCTCGCTGAGGAATTGCACTGCAAGTGTTGTCGGTTTACTGGGTCCTTCTGAAAGATCAAATTTTGCTCTTAGAGTCCCAGAACCTACAAGGAAAAGAATAAAGAATTTACACAGGGTAATATACATTTCATACCAAAAAAATCAAATGAGCACATAAGATAAACTATTATCAGTCCTATGCCAAATTCATGACATGTATACAGTAAACGAATCATGATCCTGTTTCCAAATTTAGACTTCATTCAGTGAATCTGAATTTTTGTTAAGTAAATAATCTTAACCCATGCTCCTCTTTGACTTAATATGAATATGAGTTGTTTACTACTGAGGTTCCTATGCTATATGCATGCTGAACTGAGTCAAAAGAGAAGGAAGTCAGTGAGGGTAGGTCAGAGGGAAGAAGCCCTAGGAGGAATACGAGTAGGAATAAAGTAAAAGGGAAATGTTTATCATATGGGAGTGGGAGAGAGAAAAAAGGAAAGACAGCTAAGACTGGGGAAAACTCTATCAACATTACTATTTTCAATTCACCTCTCTTTAAAAAATTTAACAGGTCTAAAGCATCATGCAAAATAGATACTTCTGAGGTGCTTCCTTTTCGATATAACCATTTATTCAGTACACTTCATGCCTAATAGCATGGCAGAAACAGTAAACCAAACAATTATGATGAATATGGTAAATGCCATAGAAATCTCAGGAGCCATGGAACACCAAAGCACATAAGATGGTGGTGGGGATGCCCGTGTGTATTCAGGCAGAGGGAACTACAGAGATGAGAGACTGGAGAGAGCATGATGCATTTAAGGGAACTACTTCTGTACCAGAGGAGTCGGAGAAAGCAGGAGAATGGCAGAAGATGAGACTAGAATGATAGCAAGGAACAAGCTCTAAATATCTTTACATGCCAAGATAAGAAATAACCATAGGGAACCACGAAAGGTAAGAAAGACAGAAACACTTCAGATTAATGTTTTAGGAAGGGAGGGGGACGCAAGATGCAAGGTAGGGAGATCAACTGAAAGTCAATAAAATAGTCTAGGACTCTAGGTGACAGGAAAAAGGAATCTGAACTAGGCTAAGGGAAAGGAAAGGAATGCATTTGAAAGATATATATTTAAGAGTTAGACTCAAGAGGTGAGAAAGGAAGAGTTTACTAGGAAGTTACCAGGTTCCTGGCTGGGGAAAGTGGGCAGAATTGCTAGGTAGCAGGAGTCACATTCTGTGATTCCTTACACAGAAATTGAATATTACAGAGAAAAATCTGGAAGATGTCCTAACACTGATCCACCCTATACTATTTTGCGAGTGGGGAAGATGAATTGCTACCTAATTCTTAACCATTGTCCAAGCCCTCCTTAAACATATACAATTCTTGACTTGCAATTCAATCTGTAACGAAGTTCTACCAAGAGCAGCGACCTTGGCAATCCTTAAACTTTGGAATTATTTCCTGTCCCTCTTCTGGGAAAGCCAGAATAGAAACAGATCTCTATTTTACAGTACTCTAATCTGGATATTTCTTTTTAAAGGTTGACTAACCCCGTGGTCAGCAAACTGCAGCTCGCGAGCCACATGCGGCTCTTTGGCCCCTTGAGTGTGGCTCTTCCACAAAATACCACGGCCTGGGCGAGTCTATTTTGAAGAAGTGGCATTAGAAGAAGTTTAAGTTTAAAAAATTTGGCTCTCAAAAGAAATTTCAATCGTTGTACTGTTGATATTTGGCTCTGTTGACTAATGAGTTTGCCGACCACTGAACTAACCCAATCAGAACCACATTTTATAAGATTTTTCCATTTCTTCACATAGACAACCCGACACCTGAATAGCAGAGGGAAACTATTAAAATATCTGGTTAGAAAGTTATTGTTGACGTTTTAAGAGATGCCTCCTATTCCCCCTCCCCTGCCCCTTTACCCACCTCCACCCAGCCCTGCCCCCCTGCCTCTGGCCATCACCAACAGTAGTCTTGTCCATGGGCTATGCATACACTGAGCGGCCAGATTATTAAGGTATTTTCCAGCATATAAGACGACTTTTTAACACAGGAAAATCTTCTATACGCCCGAAAATACAGTATGATCGCTGAACGCATAATAATCTGGCCACTCAGAGAGAGAGAGAGAGAGAGAGAGAAAGAGAGAGAGAGAGTATGTATATATATATATATTAGAGGCCAGGGGGAGGGGACATGGGCGGTTGGCCAGCCTGCCTGCTGGTCGAACTCCTGGTCAAGGGGACAATTTGCATATTAGCCTTTTATTATATAGGATATACACTGAGTGGCCAGATTATTATGCGTTCAGAGATCATCATAATCTGGCCACTCAGTGTATATGTTCTTTGGCTATCACCTCCTTTCATTCCTTCTGACCCACCTACCTCCCCTCGATAGCTGTCAGTCTATACCATGTATCTATGTCTCTGGTTCTATTTTGTCATTTACTTTGTTCATTAAATTCCACATATTTAGTGACATCATATGGTAGTCCTTCTCTGTCTGGCTTATTTCACTAAGCACAGTAATGTCCAGGTCCACCCATGCTGTCACAAAAGGCAACAGTTCCTTCTTTTTTACAGCCACGTGGGATTCCATTGTGTAACTGTACCACAGCTTTTTTATCCACTCATCTACTGATGGGCACTTGGGCTGTTTCCAGATCCTGGCTATTGTAAATAATGCTATGAAAATAGGGGTGTACCGTATTTTCCGGCATATAAGATGACTGGGCGTATAGAAGATTTTCCTGGGTTAAAAAGTCATCTTATACACCAGAAAATACGGTATATATTCTGATTGGTGTTTCAGAATTCTTAGGGGACATTCTCAGAAGTGGGATCATTGGGTCAAAATGCAGTTCCATTTTTAAATTTTTTAAAGGACATACTGTTTTCCACAGTGGCTGCACAAGTCTGTATTTCCACCAACAGTGTATGAGGGTTTTCTTTTCTCCACATGCATTCCCAACAACAGCATGTATGAGGGTTTTTTTCTCCACATTCTTGCCACCACTTGTTTGTTGATTTATTGATGTAGCCATTCTGACAGGTGTGAGGTGATAGATCATTGTGGTTTTAATTCACATCCTATCTAATAAAGAGGGAATATGCTAATTGACCATCACTCCATCACAAAGATGGCTGCACCCACAGCTGAGGCCAAGTTCCCATAAGGAGCCTTAACGAGCAATCAGCAGGGACCTGAGGCTACGCCCTCTCCCGCCCCCTCCCCCGCCCCCACGGGGCTTGACAGGGGACCTCAGGCTGTGCCCCCCACCCGGCAGGGCTTGACAGGGGACTTCAGGCCATGTCCCCCACCCGGCAGGGCTTGACAGGGGACCTCAAGGTGCGCTTCCTGTCCTGATGCTGGGCTAGGGGACCTCAGGCTGCTCCCCCTACCCCAGCGCCAGGCCGGGGGACCTCAGGCTGCACCCCCCCCCCACCTGGTGGGGCTTGACAGGGGACCTCAGGCCGTGCCCCCCGCCCCAGCAGGGCTTGACGGGGGACCTCAAGGTGCACCCCCAGTGCTGGGTCGAGGGAACTCAGACCACGCCCCTGCCCAGCAGGGCTTGACGGGGGACCTGAGTCTGCACCCCCCACCTGGCAGGGCTTGACGGGGGATCTCAGGCCATGTCCCCCACCTGGTGGGGCTTGATGGAGGACCTCAAGGCATGCCCCCCAACCTGGTCTGGGCTGGGGGACCTGAGGCTACACCCCTGCCCGGCAGGGCTTGACAAGGGTGGGACTGGCTGGGTCTGGATCTAGCCCAATGGGGGGGGAGGGGGGGCGCGCAGGCCGGATCTGGGTCTCATGCAATTTTGAGGTGCATGTGGGTGGGCAGGGACTTGACTCTGGGTCCCATGGTATGCCCCAGACTCTGATAGGAGGAAGGTTTTCATATACATTTTACTAATTTTCTTTCATCTGACACTTCTATTATAGAGAAAGGGCAAATAACAATATTAAATTACTTCCTCTAATCCCCTTTTAATGTGCACGAATTTTGTGCACCGGGTCACTAGTTAAGTATATTTTCATATGTCTATTGGCCATCTATTATATCCTATTTGGAGAAGAGTCTATTCAGGTCTTTTGCCCATTTTTTAATTGGACTATTTGTCTTCCTGGTATTGAGTTGTACAAATTCTTTGGAAATTAACCTCTTATCAGATGTATCACTGGCAAATCTCTCTCATTCAGCAGGTTCCCTTTTCATTTTGTTGATAGTTTCCTTTGCTGTGCAGAAGCGTTTGTTTGATTTAGCCCCATTTGTTTACCTTTTCCTTTTGTTTCCCTTGCCTGAGATATACTAAAATATTGCTATGAGAGATGTCTGAGGCTTTATTGCCTATGTTGTCTTTTAGAATTTTTATGGTTTTGAGACTTACATTTAAATCTTTTATGCATTTTGAGTTTATTCTTGTGTATGGTGTAAGTTGGTGGTCTAGTTTAATTTTTTTTTTTGCATGTACCTGCCCAATTTTCCCAGCACCATTAATTGAAGAAACTGTCTTTACTTCATTGTATGCTCTTGCCTCCTTTGTCAAATGTTAATCGACCACAGAGGTATGAGTTTATTTCTGGGCTCTCTGTTCAGTTCCACTGATCTATATGCCTGTTCTTATGCCAATACCAGGCTGTTTTGATTACAATGGCCTTGTACTATAGTTTGATAATGGTATTGTAATACCTCCAATTTTGTTCTTCTTTCTCAAGATTGCTGAAGCAATTCAGGGTCCTTTTTGGTTCCATATGAATTTTTGGAATATTTGTTCTACATTTTTGAGAGAACCAATTCCCCTTTTTTGTAAGTTTTTACAATAAAAGTTGTATAGTTTCATGATATGGGAAAATACATCCTTTTCTTCCTTGTTAACTGGTTTTAAGCCCTCAATTCAAGTAGGATTTCTAGCTTACTTCATTTCAATAACTAGAGTAAAAGTCAGTACAGTTGACTACCTTTAAGTATCAAAAAGCAACAAAGGAACTGCAGTTAGCTTTTGGGTTATTTGACCCAGTGAATGTGTGGTTTTCTGGTAAAAGTCAGATTCATCATGGCACATATAAATAAATAGACAATATGTTCATCGTCCTTTATGCAGAAATACCTAAGAGAAAAACTGACAATGTTTTTGTGTTTTGATCACATTACTCTTAAAATATTCAGAAAAGCTCAGCAAAACCTACTTAACAGGAAAAGTTATTGGTGGTTAATTAGGCATTCAAGAGGGCAGGGTAAGAGAAAATGAAAATAATTAATCCTAAAGACTTGACTGTCCTGGGAATTATATTCTGAATTGAGTTAAGGGAGATACCAGGAGTGATCAGCTAGCACTGACTTTTCCTTAGCATCGAGAACACAAACACAGACTTGGTGGGAGGAGGCAATTAACTTCTCCTTAAAAAATTATCACAGAATTGAAGGCCTATATGTTTCGTTGTAATAAGGGGAAATGACCAGGAAAGGTTTTCATAGGGAAATGGAGTAGGCAAGGGGGCTTCTAAAAAATTTACTGGGTGACACTGGTTAATAACATTGAATTTCAAGTATACAATTCTATGATGCATCATCTGTATACTTGAATTGTGTGCTCATCATCCAAAGTCTAGTATCCTCCTAACACTATACGTATATTTGACCCCTTTATCCTCTTTGTCCTTCCCTCACTCCTCTTCCCCTCTGGTAACCACCATACTGTTGTCTGTGTCTAGGAGTTTGTTTTATATCCCACATGAGTGAAACCATATGGTTCTTGTCCTTTTCTGTTTATTACCCTGAGCATGATACTCTCAAGATCCATCCATGTTGTCACAAATGGCAGTATTTATCCTTTCTTATGGCTGAGTAGCATTCCATTGTATATATGTACCACATCTTCTTTATCTAATCATCCATTGTAAGACACTTAGGTTGAGTCCATGTCTTGGTTACTGTGATTAATGCTGCAGTGAGCATAGGGGTACACACATGTCTTTATGCATAAATGTTTTCAAGTTTTTTGGGCAGGTACCCAGAAGAGGGATTGCTGGGTCATATGGTAGGTCTATTCTTAATTTTTTGAGGAACCTCCATACTGCTTTCCATAGTGGCTGTACCAGTTTACATTCTCACCAGCAGTGTACCAGGTGTACCGGTTAATAATGTGGATTTTGTAATCAACAAAAACATGATTTCAAGAGAAACATCAAAAGTGCTTTATTCAAAGTAATGTCCATTGCTAGCTACACATTCCCCCCATCTTTCAGGTAATTTGTGGATACCATCCCAATAGAACATTTCTTGTTTTGAGGCAAACCATTCAGAGACCCAATTTTCCAATTCTTCATACGTTTTGAAGTGCTGCTCAGAAAGGGTGTGTGCCATCGACAGGAACAAGTGGTAATCTGAAAGAGCAAGGTCTGGTGAATACAGCGGGTGGGTTAATACTTCCCAGGCAAGATCTTTTAATGTGTCTTTAACTGGTTTTGAAGTGTGTGATGGTGCATCAGCATGAAGCAAAATTACTTTGCCGTGTCTTCTGGCAAATTCTGGTCATTTCATGATCAAAGTGTGGTTCAAATTGGTTATTTGTTGTCGGTAGCGATCAGTATTAACGGTTTCATCTGTTTTTAGAAACTCATAATACACCACACCTTCCTGATCCCACCAAACGCAGAGCATTGTCTTCTTTATCAACCCATGATTTTGTGCGTTTGGGATTCTCAAAATAAATCCACTTTTCATCACCAGTCACAATTCGATGCAAAAAGACTTTCTTTCATGCCGTTGAAGCAATATTTTACTGATGCTGATGACTTTTTGGTTTTCCATTTGTCTTTTATTCAGTTGATGTGGCACCCATTTTCCTTCCTTTAAAATCTTTCCCACTGCTTGTAAACGATCAGAAATTGTTTGCTGAGCAACATTTAATCTTTCTGCAAGTTGTTTTTGAGTTTGACACGCATCGTCATCCAATAATGCTTATAACTGTTGGTCTTCAAACTTTTTTGGTTGACCTGGATGTTCTTTGTCTTTCACATTGAAATTATCACTTTGAAAGCATTTAAACCAGCGTTTACAAGTATCTTGAGATGAAGCATGTTCACCATAAGCTTCCTGAGGTATAACTTTCAGCAGCATTTTTCTTCAAAATAATGAATTAAAACTTTCCGCAAATGCTTTTTTTGGCACAAAATTCGACATTTTTAAGTATATAAATATCTATGATGTTAACACCTTCAGCAAATTTGACATAAGAAGGTTTGAAGCTTGCTGTCAATACAACGAAACAGCATACATATCAAAATGCATCTATATCAATATATGTGTAACTCCATCTATTGAAAAAAAAACTGCATTATTAACCAGTACACCTGGTATAAGGGTTCCTTTTTCTCCACATCCTTTCCAATACTTGCTATTTCTTGTCTTGTTGATATTAGTCATTCTAACAGATGTGAGGTGGCATTTCATTGTGATTTTTATTTTCCTTTCCCTTATAGCTAGTGAAGTTGACCATCTTTTCATACATATTTGACTATTTGCATGCCTTTTTGGGAAGTTGTCTATTCAGGTCCTCTGCCCATTTTTTAATCGGAATGCTTGGCTTTTTGTTATATTCTTTTTTAAAAAACTTATCTTTATTGTTGAGAGCATTACAGATGTCCCTCAGAGTTGTATGAGTTCTTTATATATTATGAATAACTAGAGGCCCAGTGCATGAAATTTGTGCACTGGAGGCGGAAGGGGTCCCTCAGCCCGGCCTGTACCCTCTCTCAGTCTGGGAGTGATCGATCGCCCTGCAGAGGGAGGCCCCGCCCACCCACCGCAGCACCGCTGGCTAGGTAGCCTGGGCCTCCCTCTTTGGGGCAATTGATCGCGGTTGCCCCAAAGATGTAGGCCCTGCCCACGGCTCTGCGATGTATCGCCCTCCACAGAGGAAGGCCGTGCCCACCCACCGCTGCCTGCTGGTGGGTGGCCAGGGACTCCCTCTACAGGGGCAATCATAGGGCGATGGCCAGGCCTGACCAACTGCATTGCACCTGCCTTGGCTGGCCTGGCGCCAGTGGGTGTCATAGCGTGGTAGTTTAGACAGTCATTCTGCTGTTCGGGCCGTTTGGTCAATTTGCACATTACACTTTTATTATTATAGATAGCCCCTTATTACAGGTATTGTTTGCAAATATCTTCTCCCATTCAGTTGGTTGCCTTTTTGTTTTGTTGATTTCTTTTGCAGTGCAGAAAACTTTTTTGTTTTATGTAGTCCCATTCATTTATTTTTGCTTTTACTTCACAAAGGGGCTTTTTAAAGCCTGAAAGCTTCTACATGATTTCTGGGAGACTGGGAGGACTCCATTATCAGTGAGCAAAAGAGTGTGTTAAATCACTTTCAATGAGTTACCAAGTTACCTAGCTGGAATAAACAGTTCTACCTCTGTAAGAGAAAATACCTAATGAATTAAATTTAATGTTAACATGTGAACATAAGAAGCATTTACTTAACATTTATAAAGTTCTTCCTTACAGAGAAAACATTTATAAAGTTCTTCCTTACAGAGAAAGCATATTCAATGTGGAGGAAAAATCCGTTCTGAATCTCAACTGGTTGGTCCACCCTTATTTAAGGTATTAACTTCCACCTAGTGGTGAATTCTAGAACTGAAGTCATGACATTCCAGGAAAAAACTTTCCATAAACATGCCTTAAAAAGTCCATTTTCTGTGACCTCACATTATTTAGAAAAAGAAAAACAAGCACACAGTTACCTCCATTTTCTGATTTTTCTGAAACACCAGACAGTTTCCAAAAGGCCTTCATCTGTTCCGCGTTCCTATAATAACAAATATCTTCAGATTAAGTGGCTAGTATTACACCTTATTCATAAAGGGCACTCAATAAATAAATGTGTTTTAAATATTTCACTAGAACAACTAAATGTGTTTTAAATATTTCACTAGAACAACTATAATATCAAATTTATTTTCAATAGTATCACCTGGTGAAAATATTTGATATATGTTATATATCTTTCTCAATTAATGAAATTTTTATTAAATTAATGGAATTTTTACTAAATTATGTAATTCTCATTCCTACTAATTATAGAGAAAAACAATGTGTAGATGGCTCAGTTCAGTACTCAAGATAAACACACTTTTATTAAAAGGTTAGAGTCTATACTAATATTAATAGAGAGCACAAGAGAGGTAGTTAAGAGATGAGAGTAGAATATCTAATACTACTAAACACTAATCAAATATGTGTTCCTATAGGTATGCCAGATGTTATATTTAATCCTGTAAAATAATTATTATGATCTTTATTTTTAAAAATAAAATGTTTAGAGAGACTAAGCAATTTGCCTAAGGGTAAAAAAGTCTTAAATCATTCAAGTCTGGATATTGACACCAAAACTAGTTTATTTTGGATTGAGGCTACTGTGGCTTAACTAGTAAAATGAACATCTTTTTATAGCATAGTTTCTATGGGAAAATGCACCAAAACTTTTCAAACTTACACAATTTTCATAACTTAGGTTCTAAAAAATTGGAGGTTAAAACACATTTAGCAGGAATTCAGAAATCTCCTAAACTTACCATATTGCAGGAGGAAGGGACTGCATGTTTGTGACCCCTCCATCCACAGGTACCACCACCTGTATGTTGGAAAGCACACTTGGCATCACCATAGCTTCTGGGTTGTACTTATAATCCACTCTAAGATCTGTGGTGCCAGCACTACATTTCCAGTATGTTGCAAGATTTAGAGGTGTAGACTGAATACCATTTGATGATACCTTTAAAGAGAAAAACAAATCATTACTTGGCCTGAAAAGTAAACAAGTCAGTTAATGACATATATAAGTTCACAGAATCTGTTGTTATCCAGTGATTATTTATGCTTGTAATGTTTGAATATCTCTCATCATTCAACATATAATTCATAAAGAATCTTAGAACTTAGATTTAAAACAAGAGAAAGGGATGTGTCACCATGAAGTTCTGCAAGTCTGGAATTAGAATATTTTTCAACTTCAAATGGCTAATTTTAATCACATGACCCATAGTAAATGGTAAAATTCTAATTCTTTAGTTCCTTGCTCAAAGGACTCTCTTTAGTTCCTTGCTCAAAGGACTCCCTTTCGATGAGACCTACTCTGATCACCCTGTATAAATTTACATTGAAAATACAATTTTTCAGAGCTTATCTTTCACACTTCTTACTTTTCCATACCACATATTTTCAAACACATTATTTACTTCTTTACTGTCTATCTCCCCATCCAACTCTCAGCAATTAGCAAGCACTGAATAATAAATGTTTGTTGGATGAATGATAAATTGATACTTGGATTAAACTTTAAGCTAATTTAAATGGCAGCAGCACTTTTTTACTCTTTAGGTATTTATTTCCTAGAAACACAAGCTATTTAAATACAATTACTCTATTAAAAATTCAAACAATATAGAAGTATAGGAAGTATATGCAACAGGAAATTAATCCCTTGGCAGTTCCTCATTGTTAGCATCGTAGTACACATATCCTTCTAGACTTTTTAGGCACATGCAAACATAGAGACATCTCATTCTTTTAAATAGCTGTAATTCATGTAATCAATCTCTTTCTCTGTGGATGTGTACTTCAGTGGTTTCCTTTGTATTTTATGTTCTTTTTTCCCGCCCATTTGTGTGATTTCTGAATAAATTTCTGGAAGTGGAACTGTTGAGTTAAAGGTTAAATCTGCCCTGGCCAGTGTGGCTCAGTTGGTTGGGTGTCGTTCCATGCACCAAAAGATCACTGGTTTGATAGGTCGACAATTTGATTCTGGGTCAGAGCCCCCAGTGCAGGGTGTGCAGAAGGCAACTGATCTCTCTCTCTAAACATCAATATAAAAAAATTAAAAAAAAAAAAAAACTGTCTTCTAAGAGATTCCATTAATTTGTACTACTAACAAGTGATCACACTCTTAATAAAGCAATCTTTTTTGTTTTTATTAATCTGATGGGCTAAAACCAGTATCTCATTGTTGTCTAAATATTCACTGCTCTTCGGGGGGGGGGGGGGTCAATCGGGGATAAAGGAGACATATGTAATACTTTAAACAATAAAAAAAATATATTCACTGTTCTGATTTCTACTGGCATGGCACTTCTGTCCATAAGTTAACTATCTATTGAGTTATTCACCTTTTACTTACTAATTTATAAAGGCTCTTTGGAGTAAGCCTTTTGGTCTATCTTATATATTACAAATACTTTTCCCTCAAATTAAATATTGATTCTGTTCAGGGTTTGTTTTAGCTAAATATTTTATACACAAATTTATTTTTGTGTCAAATATCTGTGTCAAATATCTCACTCACTTCTTGCATGGCTTCTGGGTTTTGTACCATTCTTTGAAAGGTCTTCCATACTTCAAGATTAAATATTAACAGATATTATACATATATACACACATATACCCATAAGTATACATATATTCACCCATAATTTATTTTAGTATCTTTATGGTTTCATTTATTAGTAAACCTTTGACACATGTAGATTTTATTTTGATTTGGAGTTAGGAATTTAGCTTAAATTTTTTCCCCAATTATCTAGCCTTCTGCCCCAATACCATTTATTGAAAAATTCATCATTTCCACATTGCCTTAAAATGCTACTTTGTCATATAAACAATTTTCCATTTATTCTTAGATTTTTGGACACTCTAATTTGTTCCACTCATCTGGCCATCTACTGTTGTGCTAGTCGCAAACTATTTTAAATATTGTTGCCTTATAATAATTTTCCCATTAAAACTAAAACAGCACTTAACTTTATTCTTCCAGAAATATCTTGAAAATAACTGTCAAGTCTCTAAACACAAATACATAAACACCTCAAGTGGGTTTTTGATTAGGAATATACTAAATTTATGTTAATTTAGAAACAGTTAAACTTTTTTACATTAGTTTCCTGAAAATGAATGAAGTGTTCATTTCTAACTATATTCAAGTCAGTAGAGGTTGTGTTGTTTCTTCCTAATTATTTTTTATTGTGAATGTTTTGCTGCATTAGTTTTCCTGATTGTTTTGAAATCTATTAATTTTTAAACTGATCACTTTACTAAATTCTCCTATATTCAAGTTTTTTACTTGATTTTCTTGAGTTTTCCAGGAAAAACGGATTCCTTGTAAGTAATAATAATTTTGGTTTCTGCTTTCCAATACTTATTACTACTTATTCCATTCTCTCGTCTAACTGTACTAACCCATCCAGAAAAATCTTATATACTAATAGAAATCATGGTTGTCTTAGCCATTCCTGACTTTGATTAATTGCTTTAGGTCATTTATTAAGTCTGATGCTGCTGGTCTTTTCAGATTAAGGACGCATTCATGTATTTACTCAAAATTTTAACCAGAAATAGATGATGAATTTGATCATCAATACCATTTATTTATTGTCTAAAGTTTCACATGTCTCCTTTTTTCCCTCTTGACCCCCTCCCCTAAACCATTCCCACCTCGGGCAAGCCCCCACCACCCCAGTGCCTATGTCCATTGGTTACACTAACATGCATGCATACAAGTCCTTTGGTTACTCTCTAATCCCCCACCCCCGCCATTTGTCTCTGGATCTATTCTTGTTCATCAAATTATGTTGATCATTATATCCCACATATGAGTCCACATTGTCTTGAAATGCTAGTGGTCAAATGGTCACAATCTCCATAGGCTTAACAGATTTTCTGATTTCGAAACATCCTTGCATTCCGGAAATGAACCTCATTTGGTATGACATATTCATTTAATGATCTACAATATTCTATTTGTTACTATTTTAGACTTAGGATTTTTTTCAATGACAGGACACTCACCTGATACTTTAATACATCTACATTATAGTAAGAGGCAGCTGGATTTTGCTCTGATAGTTTCTTGAGGTAGACAGTAACGGCTTGCATGTTCATCCAAAAATTTTTTGTGTTAGAATCACACTGTGATGGATCACTGCATGCATAAGAAATATTTTTGTTATTTATTTGACTTTTATTTACCCTTTGCCTCTGTGTAACAATTTGGTGATCTGGGAAAAACTAGCAGAAAGGAACCAAAAGGTGGGATGAAGGAAAGCTAAAGTTAGGGAATAAAGAATAAAACATACCAGAAGTTTGCCTGAAAGATGATAGACAGAAAAGGATGTAAGAATGTAATAATTACTACCACCATAAAAAATAAAAAGACAGCAGAAAGCTGTTCAATCATAAATAATTTTGGTATTGTCTTCAAATTAAATTATTATTGCTTCAAAAAAGCAAGAAAATGTTCTTAAAAAGAAATTCCACCTTTAAAGCAAAAGTACACAAACCTGAACACAAGTTGCGAATTTGGAAGAATTTGCTCTAGTCTGCTGATATTTTTCACCCTGAAGCTTAGCACAGCTGGAGATGGATTGCTAGTGAAGACTTTAATAATCCCACTTGGAAATGATATTGTCATGTCACCAGTGATCTTCACAATACACCTGAAATTGGAGATTTTGAAAATTTTGAATAGTTTAAGTAAGGCACTTTAATCTCCATTTAAAGCATATCTGGTTTAAAAAGGACTTTATGTATATTTATCATAATTATGAATGAATGAACTTTTTTCAGTTTAATTTTTTTTAAACGATCCTTTGTGAAATGGCATACTCAATACAAATGTAGGCACACTGGTAACTCCTTTACTTGTTTACCAAAACCACCCCCTGGCCGTCCCGGAAGGTAACACTACCCCCACTGCAGCGATTTATCCTTCTAACCGCCACAGATAACGTCCTCAGGGTGGCAGTCCGTGGTAAATGTCCTCCTTGTTCCTCATTGCCTCTTCCAACTCCATGTTCCTTCTTCCTTCCAAAAACCACCAGCTTCCTTTGAAACCCATACCATTGAACTATACTACTCACTAGTCCATCCCTTTCAAGTCATCTTCACTCCCTTTCATTTTCTGAAAATTTTAGCTCCTAGCCTATTATTAGTAAGTACTGGTACAGACAGACCATCATAATTCTTATTGATTTCAATATCCATGTAGATAATCCTTATAATATTTGGTCCCCTAGTTCTTTAGCCTGTCACCTCTAATGATTCTATCTTCCAGTCCACCTCAGCTATGCTGCAGCACCTACATAATCTCAACTTTAAAATCCCCACTTATCTAATCACCACTTTCTTTTTCCCCCAACTCATCCTGTCTAGTATGGCATTTCCAACAATTCTCCAACCTCATTAAAACCTCCAAAATGTTATTCCTACCATCCTTTTCACTAACCTTCAATCATTACTTCTTATCCGAATTTCCTCCCATCTTGGAATATCCCAGTCCATCATTACACACACTCATATGCATAAGTCCTCCCTGTCCTCTCTCTCACTTGATCATGCTTACTTGGCAAAACACAGTCTTTGCTAAGTTCAGCTCCTCATCTAAATCTATAGAGCTGAACATTACTAGAGCCAAAACTCCTAACTGGGCCCTCTTACTGTTACCTGACAATTCTACTACAATGCCTACATCTTTTCTTACCTTCACCCTTTCCCTCTAATCTGTAATGTTCCCTCCCCCTATTCACAGCCACTTTCCTTTGCTGATTTATTTTTCAGTGAAATTTAAAGAACCTTCTCATACTCTCACTACAGAACTGCTAATCTATCTGACTCTGTATCCATACCTTCTGCTTTCTCTCCTATTTCAACTGATGAGTCTATGCACCCAAGGCCAATCCTATCACCTGTGCCCTGAAGCGCCTCGCTTACATACTGAAGGATTTCACTCTTGCAGTTGTCCCCCTTCTTTCCTGAAGGTTCAATTTTCCCCATAAATATTGGATCTTTCCCATTAGCATACAGATGTGCTAAAATGAACAACAGCCTTAAAAAACACTAAATTAATAAAAATCCTCCTCTAATTCTACTTTCTCTCTTCTGCTTCTACCCCATTTTCCTGCTTCCATTTAAAGCAAAACATCCTCAGAGTTGTCTGCATTTGCTTTTCCTGTATATAGGTGTCTTTTTGCTCCTGAACAGGCTTTCATCTCTACCACTCTGCTGAAATTGTTCTTGTGAAGGCTACCAGTGACCTCCAAATTGTCAATGGTCAATGTTTTTTGACCTGTTAGTGGCATCAGATATAGCTTCACAACCATCCTTCATGAAAGGGTTTATTCCCTTAGTTTCTGGGACACTGCTCTACTGGTTCTCTCCTCACCTCTCTTGTTGTATGCTATCTCTAATTCCTTTGCTGGATCATTCTCATCTTCCTCTTTTCTAAACACTGGAGGGTACCAGGACTTAGTTCTCATCAAGTATCTTCTCTACTGTCTAAGGCCCCTGTCTAAGGCCCCTGGTTTTAAGTATTATATACAAATTAATGACAACTAGACATTTTATCTCTAACATAAATCTATGCCCTGAACTCCAGAATCATGCATTTGAATCATGCATTTGACTATCAACTTAATATCTCCGTTAAGTTGTCTTAGTACTTCAAACTTAGCAGTCTACTCACTCATTATATCTTGACAACTGTTTTCAAAATATATTCAGAATCTTACTTCTGTTCAGCATCTCATCTACTAATACTCATATATAGAAGCCACCATCTTCTCACCTGAACTTCTATGGTTAACTCTCTCTCTGCATCTACTCTGGCTCCTTAAAAAACATTAACCTCATTACTCTTCTGCTTAAAAGATTCCACTGGCTTTCCACCTCATTCAAAATAAATTCCAGTTTGGCCGGTATGGCTCAGTGGTTGAGCACTGACCTCTGAACCAGGAGGTATGGTTCAATTCCAGTCAGAGCAGATGCCTGAGTTGTGGGCTCGATCCCCATTTTTAAATAAGGTAAAATAAATTCTAAACTAATTACCGTCCATCATGCCCAACCTAAACTAGTCCCTCTATAGATTTATCCTTGACTTCTCTCCTCCTTGCTTGCTTCTACTCAATGACATGGCTCTCCTTGCTGTTTCTTAAATACGCCAAGCATGCTTTTACCTCAGTCCCTTACACTCACTGGAATGCTCTTCCTTCCAATACCTGCATGGCTTACTCCTCAATGTTTTTCAAATATCTGTTTAAAAGGGTTTCGTTGACCATTCTATCTAAAATAGTAGCCATCTATTGCAATTGTCCAACCCCTTACCCTGGTTTATTTTTCTTCATAGCAAATATCAATACCCCTAATATAACATTATTCATTCCATATATATTCAGTCATCAAATACTAGTATTTGAGTGCCTACTATGTGTAAAAGTGTCTGTGCTGAGGATACTTTAGTTCTTCTCTCCTAAGCTTGCATTGTTGTGAGAGAAAACTAATAAAGAAACTGTTTCTCTCATGATAATGCAAACTTATAACAGTCTTACATATAATAGGTGCTCAAATATTTAATGAATGAATGTAGGTTGAATGAATAATGTTCCATGAAAAGTAGAGATGGTCATTCACCCAAATATCATTTTCTTAAAATAAGGTCTCAGATATTAAACATACATTCTAGGGCTCTCTTGCAATTGTCAGACTTTCACAAAAGATATATATTAGGCCAAGGTTCTAACCCGATCTAAAACATCATCCTGCTTTACGGATACGTAAAGCAACACATGTGTCATACTGGTCATAAAGCCTGGGCAAGAATATTAATTGAGGGGAAAATCACTACTGCTGATTATAGCGATTTTTCTATTGGAAAGACAATCCTTAAATGACTATATTTGATAGCAAAAAACAGGTAAAACAAAGAGAAAACCCTAACTTACACAGTTTCAAACTTAACTCTTAAAATTGACCACCACATTCTTCCACCCCCCCCCCCCACACACACACACACACTAGTATATTTGTATCTTTTTAAGACTAACTTGGTAGGATCTGCTCCTTTAAAGTAGGCATTAACAGATTCTGTAAGGGCGACTGCCACAGGTAAGGTGTCCTGATTTCCAAGGCTGACAGGGCTGGGACCTCGTGACACACCTAGAATACAGACAATTCACTTGTTAAATCCTGCCGAAAAACATTTATTAAATACCAAGACAAGTATATTCACAATGTTAGCTTGTCACAAATGACTCGATTACTGGTTTCAAAGATGCCCCAAGTAAAATCTGGGGATTAAAAATATAGCATAAAATAATACAAAGGACCAAAACAAAAAATCAGGAAAACATGTCACAATGACTTTTTCTTTTAAATGTCAAGACACAGAAGGGTTGGGTTAAAGAATGTCAGAAGGTAAAGTCCTTTATCTGAAGAACTAAGATTACTAAAATATGGCTTCAAAATCATTCAGATACTACATTCTTTTCAGGTTCTACCCATCATATACATCAGGGCATTAAACTGGATTTTTGTATTTATTATTATTTTCTTTTACCCCTTCTTTCTCTATACTTGTATTATATTCCCACATTACCTTGTCTTGATAAATGTAACTAATAACATTTTTATAACTTTCCTGACATAAAGTTCAGATACCTTTAGGATAAAATCATAATGAAGCAGTGTTTTAAAAGCATAATAAAGTGTAACAAAGTTAAATCTATGCATGTGTTCAAGTTTCTTTAATAGAAAAATCGCACCAAGTAGTGCACTGTGGTTATTTTTTCCTTACTAGAGTCCTCTTCCCACTTATCCTTCATTTAATATATAATGTGATGCAATTTATAAAAGTGATGCAAGCCGAAACCGGTTTGGCTCAGTGGATAGAGCGTCGGTCTGCGGACTGAAAGGTCCCAGGTTCGATTCCGGTCAGGGGCATGTACATTGGTTGTGGGCACATCCCCGGTGGGGAGTGAGCAGGAGGCAGCTGGTCGATGTTTCTCTCTCATCGATGTTTCTAGCTCTCTATCCCTCTCCCTTCCTCTCTATAAAAAATCAATTAAAATATATTTTAAAAAATAAATAAATAAAAGTGATGCAATTTGTAAAAGTCGATAGAATAATTAAAATAATTAATTCTTATTTAAAAAATGAGTAACCTAGGTCAACCTATAGCTCTGAAATTTGAATGTACGCTTTTATTATACAAATGTTGCAATGTTAATAGCCATCAGATATTTTTCATTTCAGAGCTGATAACCTAAAGTGAAAGACTGAGTTACTTTTTTGTTGTTAATCCTTACTCGAGGATATTTTTCCATTGATTTTTAGACATTGGAAAAGATGAGGAGAGACATATCGATTAGTTGCATACTGCACAGGCCAAACTGGGGCCGGAGGTCGAGCCTGCAACCAAGGTACAGGGTATGTGCCTTTGACCACACTTGAACCCAGGACCCTTCGGTCTGTGGGCCAAGGCTCTATTCACTGAGATAAACCAGCTAGGGCAAGGATCAATTCTGACAAAAATCAGTACTGGCTTTCTCTGCCTCACAACTAAAACTGAGATCCTACAAATAGTAAGAAAGATCTTTTGTTAGCTTTAGAGGCCAGGAAGATTTTGTGATATTCAAGGATTTGAAGGAATTTTGCCTTAGAAAGTTCTTCAGTTAGAAAAATACTTGGCAACAAGAACTGCTGCTTCTATGTCACTAGGAAAAGTAACTCCCCACCCAAATAAGACAACTTAAAATTCCAGATGAAAATTAAAAATCCAATAATATAAAAATTTATCACAAAAATCACACTAGTTATTTTACTAGCCACTAACATGGGCCAGACACTTTGCTGAGGAGGCATGGAAAAATAATGCCTTAAAACTGACATATTCTTTCTGCTTCTTTTCTAATTTTTCTGTGGTTACAATAGCTTTAGAGTTAAGACTTATTGATATTTCTCAATGTTGAGAGAACAGGGAGATGGAAGATAATGCAAAAATATTGTGTTTTTATCATCGGGAATTTGATATCAATGGAGCCTGTATAGCAACTGAACATTATTAGTACAAAATTGAGATAGTTAAACCTTAGGAGTTATTCTTGATTTCTGAGACACCATACAATGCTGGAAAAGAAAATTTTAGATAACGAAGTCTTTTTTAGATACACTTTAGGATCATTAGTTAACATATACATTTGCTTTTGATACAATACCTTGTGAAGTCTCACAGTGCTTTTCAATTTCAGAGAGTGTCCCAATCAAATTATCATCTTCTATCATATTTAAATAAAACAAAATATCGCAAGAAAATACTTTCAAGAAACAGTAAGAATCAAAAATTTATATCTAAGCAAAGAATTGAATAAGCATCATAATAAAGATAATTTTTTAGATAGACCTTAAAGAACCTTTGTCGTACAAAATCCACACACATCCTGCCTGCATCATCATAGTCACTTACCTACTTGTGGTTCTACTGGCCACACTGAATCAAACTATAAACTATGTACCAACTCAATCAAAATTAAAGGTTTTGTCACAAAGAGAAAACCTTTTGAATAATCTAGGGATAATGAAAAAGAACTAAAACTAATTTTGGTACAGACCACCTGCCTGATTTCTATGTATTTTATGACTAAAATATAGAGTCTGCAGAAACAAATTAACAAAACCACATATACAAAAAAATATAAGAAATTGCTGTTATAGCAAAGACAAACTTGTTAGACATATTGTGTTTACATAAAGTTAAAAGATGGGAAAAATGCTATATTCACAAAGGTATATAAAATAAGATGGTTAACATCATGTTCAGACATTGAGAAATCATTTTTTATCTCATTTTAGCCTATATTACTTAGGCCATTTTTACAATGGCCACAGACACAAAGGCACTTCTCCTATGTTTTGAAAATCTAATTAGACATATTTAAATCAGCTTACTTAAGGCTGTGATTCTCATATTAGCATGCATCAGAATTATTTGGAAGGCCTGTTCAAGGACTGCTAACCCTACTCTCAGCATTTCTGATTTAAAAGGTTATTTCTATATACAGTAGTTCCTTGGGTTACATCGGAGATCTGTTCCTATGGCATGACGCAACGCGATTTGCCGTAAGTCGGAACCCACCTACATAAACACCTACGTCACTCACATGGAGCACATACACAGCAGTAATGAAGTGAAACAGTAAAAAAAAACTTAAAAGAATTCCTGACCTTTACCTGTGGTAAATAAATAAACATAAAACACATATGTACATACATTGAAATGACAGAACTTTTTTTTATATATATATATATATATAAATAAACGATGGCGACGTAACCACAAAACGACGTATGGCGAGTCCAACATAACCCGAGAAATGTCTGTACATAAAAGCCTAAGCGACTGAATTACCATTTGACTGGTTGCTATGACATGCACTGACCACCAGGGGGCAGATGCTCAGTGCGCAGGAGTACCGCTCAGCTGACTGAGGAATGCTAGACGCCAGGCTGAGGGTTGCTGACACAGCTGCAGAGACATGAGCCTCTCCCACCTCCACAGCAGCGCTCCCCAGCCTGCTGCTTCATGCACTACTACATCCCCCGAGGGGTCCCGGATTGCGAGAGGGCGCAGGCCAGGCTGAGGACCCCACTGATGCACGAATCCATGCACTGGGCCTTTAGTTTCTATTAAGTTTCCAAGTGATACAGACAGATGCTGCAGGTCCAAGGACCACACTTAGAGCACTACTAACTTATATTCAGTTAGTACAAATCAGTGATGTACATTATCGAGGATAAGTCCATTATTACTTAGAAGCAGCAGCAAGGCGACAGTTATAACTTTGATAAGAAGTTGTTACTCCCAAAACACAGCTCCTTTGTTTAAGTGGCTTTGTGCTTTGTTTACTGTACTAACAGTAGGTGAGAAAGGTAGTAACAATTTGCAGGAAAAATTGGATAAAGGTATAACAAATCACTCTTGAGCAACATTTAAATGTACTACTGAATTTGTTCAGTGAGGTTTAGGTTTGTATGGCTATGCCCTAATACCTACTTTTATAAATCTTTGTAATTTAAATTCTTATAGAAAAAAAATTATTCATTGCAAACATAAACTCCCCCTCCCCACTTCTTTTTTTTTTTCATTGAATCAATTGTTTTTAAAATACAAACTCTGTAAGAATGCAAGTATCAGTCACGGTAGAAAGGGCTACATTACATTTTGCTGTCAACTACAGTAGTTATATTGGTTGGTTTATAAATTTGATGCCTTTTTTTTCAATTACAGTTTATATTCAGTGTTATTTTGTATTCGTTTTAGGTAAATCTGATGCATTAACAGTGTTAACCACGGTTAAAATTCTCCTATTTAGATAATAAACTATGAATAAGAAAAGAAAAATGTAACTAGTTTGATAATGCCAGGTGTGTTTCCAGGAAACCCAAATTTCTAACGTTAATGTCATCACTAGCCCATTAAACAAACAACAAACCTTCAGCCTGATCATACTTTGAATGCCAGCTCTCATATGTAATCCATGAAAATCCCTTACCTACTGTGGGAGTATTGGCAGCACTCAATGAAGCAGAAGATGAGATAGAAGAAGAACTTTCTGCCCGGGCTAAAGGAGCAGCAGGAGGTGGGCTGGTATTGGAAGTTACAGGTGGGCTGAATGGCCTGGGCTTAAAAACAAAGAGTTATTTATCAAAATGGTAAGACAATTCCTCCATTATCAGAAAAAGATTATTAGGTATCAGGTTTATTTCATCTTAATATACTTAAACCAAATTTATAATGTGAATTTTTTATAACTCAAAATTAGAGATGCATAGATCAAATAATTTTTGAGGCTGTATTAAAAGTTGAAAAGGTTATTTTAAAATAATGCTGTCAAGAGAATCTTTGTACATAAAGCATTTTCTGTATTTCAAAAAGTATGCTTAACCCTTTGCACTCGCTTTTTTCTCAATTCCTTTATTCTACTCGGGATTTAATTTTTTAAATACCCCAGATTTTACAAAGCGCGGCAGAATAAGAAAACTGAAGTTTCTTTTCATACAAACTTATTTATGTGGATTTTTTTATATTTCAAATTGATACATTCAAAGAGTATAAAAAGAGCGCTACCGATGCTAACCGTGCGAGTCACACTCGACATCCGAGTGCAAAAGGTTAAGATAGAATCTCAGAAGTCAAATGATTAATTTAAACAGTATGAAGGCTTTCCACACTTACTGCCAAACTGCTTCCCAAAAGGTTTACTGACTTTACTGCTTTATAAATACAAGAAAATATTTCCCTGCACCCTTGCCAACAATGAATGGATGGGCTTTAGGAGATAAATAAACTACCTAATGTTGCTCAGGTAGTTAATGGCTGATAAAGGTGTGCTTTTAACAACTATATTTTACTACCTCTGAATAAATAAGTACCTATGCATTCAAAAAAATATGAAAGCATATATATGTATATATAAATGTTAATAGCAGTTACTCTTTTGAGTGGTAAATACAGAAGGAATTTTTTGTTCTTTGTGTTTTCTCTATTTTCCAAATTTTACAACATGATCAAGCATTGCTTTTGTAATCAGGAAAACATCCATGTTATTAAGATGTAACAATTTTTGTATTACTTAAATAATAACCATCTCCTTAGCAGCTGGTATTTAGTCCTTCATTTCACTTCCACTAAGTCTGTTCATTGGGAATAGGGTTGTAAAAGAAAGATGTCACCATTTCAACACTTGGTGCTCAAGCCTTTTCATTTAGTCATGGAATACTCTGTAATAGGCCAGGCATTATGCAAAGTATTAAGGATATGAAACGGACTATGGCATAGTCCAGTAACGGGGGCACACACAAAGAAAGTATAGCTCGTGAGGGGGAGGAAGAGAAATACAATGTGATTTGTGCACTAAGAGAAACATAAGCAGAATATGAGTATAAGAAAGAGAATGATTAAATCCACCGGGGGAGAAGTAATGATCAAAGAGGGCTTTATCTAACGTGGTGATATTTAACAGGATCTAAAAGAAAACTGAGGAGCATTTCAGATATAGGTGGCATAATAAGACATGGATGTATAAAAGAGCATGATGTGTTTGGGGAACAGTGGAAAGTTTCAAGTGACTGGAACCTAGGCTGCAAAGAAGAGAAAGTTGGACAGTTCGTCTGGTAATGCAGGCAGTTCATCGAAAGCCTTGTACATGCAGCTAAAATATTCAATCACATGAAACACTGGATATGTATATCAGGAGAAAAAGATTAAGCTTGACGTTCAGAAATTTAATTCTGGCAATTAGATCAGAGGCAAAAAGACTGATGTGGGAGAGCCTCACTCTGACTAGACCCCATAAAATTTCTTTCACTATCCGACAACCAATGCTTTTTTTCCTTTTGTTCTTTTACAGCAATATGTGTTTAATATGAAGAAGTCAATTGAATGATGTGAATTAGTATCCTTTTATACAAAATAAAGCTGAACTAGATGCTCTCCAGGACTTTCCTGGCAATATACTTCTAAGGTCTAAGAACCAAGGAGAATTCTATAAAAACAGCTTCTTGGTTGTGAAACAATGGGTCCTGAATAGTATTTTTATAATGTGCCAACTTTCTCAGAAAATTTTTTTGTCTTAATGTCTTGATCCACAGGTATGATAATGAGGTAAGATGGAGGAATGAAGGAACTATTGTTTGGGAAAACCCTTCTATACTTTGAAAACTCCAGTAGAAAATTCCAAGCATTTAACTGTAAAGGGGACATAAAGATATCATTTGCATCTTAAATCAAAACAGTTATAGTTTTTTAAGAAAGAGAAACACCTGAGTACATACTATTTCATTAATCCCACTGAGTTTGCCTGAAGTAAGCTTTGGTCTGGAAGCAGGCCTTGGAGGTGGGACAATGGTGCCTACAGAAAGAGGAGTTGTGGGCCTGGCTGGTGGGGGGAAAAGAAAATTTGAAGAAAATTATTAGTATGTAGCAATCCTGACATAAAGACATTCTTTTACAGAGAACTGTTAGGATTCAAAGTTCATTTTTCAGGAGTTTAAAAAAAAAAAAGAAAGATATTTGGTGAAATACTGAGAGCCTATCAATGAAATACACTCTTTTTGAAGCTACCAATATTATTCCTGGAAAAAAATAATTAAATTTTCAAGAAAACTGACACACATAAGTTATATTCCTGTTTCAATTATTTATACATATAATAGCTGATGTAAATAAACAATTTAAGGCCTAAGGTCTTTAGTTTATTGCCCATACACCTACTTTACAGATAGTAATGAAAGACCAAGCCTTTGAAACACCTTCAAAATAGGAACATGAACTCTAAATCAAACACTTACCTTTAAAACTGTAATTTGACTTTTAAATTGAACCACATTTTAACATTTTTTTGTGATAAAAGTATTAAAATTATCTTTCTTTTTAAAATTTCCCTAGCCAGTTTGGCTCAATGGATAGAGTGTTGGCCTGTGGATTGAAGGGTCCTGGGTTCGATTCCTGTCAAGGGCACATGCCCGGGTTGCGGGTTCGATCTCCAGTAGGGGGTGTGCAGGAGGCAGCTGATCAATGATTTTCTCCCATCACTGATGTTTCTATCTTTCTCTCCCTGTCCCTTCCTCTCTAAAATCAATAAAAATATATTTAAAAATAAATAATAAAATAAAAATTTCCCTAAATCATTCTAATTCATTTTTGTTAAGTATTGAAAATAATCTAACTTTCCCTAAATCCTATATAAATTTAATGTTCACTGTTTTTCAACACCAGTAGCAAATTTTGCAATTTTATAAATCAAATACTAACCTCAGTATTCCTAATTAAAAACTCATCATGGTAGAAATTAATGAATGGAATTCAAGTATACATCATCAAAAGTAACATAATTCAGAAACTGAAGAATATAATATGGATGGGAAGAAACATATTTTAGTAAGTTTTATAAGTTTACAAATGTGTAAAGTTAAAAATATGTGAAATGGTCTAAGGATATGCATGGGAAACAACAGGTAAAGCTGAAGGCCCTTGGTCAGCAATGGAGGAATGGAGGCATGAAAAGGAAGAACATGGAGGTGACAGGAAGCAACCTAAAGAAAAAAGGTAGTTGACACAGGACAGAGTAAATGCGATGGGGCTATCTAATCCTATCATATGAAGGGATAACATATATAGGCATCTTTTAGGTTGCTTGAAGAAAAACAGTAGAAAGCTGGTAAGAAATCAAGTTTAGTTTCTAAGGCTGCTGCCTGTTTCCAGTCAGCAGCAGTTCTTTCATGCTGCACTCCTACTTGAAGCTATACACTGGGAGAAATGTGCACTAACCTGAGACCATATCTCTTCCCTATGCTATGAGAGACACATTTGCTTTAAAGACATGTTCATTATTAATGAAACCAAAACTGGCCAATACTCAAAGTTATTTCAAACTTGTGAGAGAGCCTAACATAAGAGACATTTACATCTGAAACTTCATTATTGACTAATCATTTGCTTCTCCAAATGGCATTCAGACTGACTCAAAACTAAGCCTAATAAAAGTGTTAAGTTCAGCTTCTTCAAATAATCAGAAATTGATGTTTGAGGAAAGCCAATAAAACTAACACAACTGTTTATAAATGAATCTACCTGCATATGCCAATTAGGTACTGCTTCCAGAAGCCTTTGAAGGAGACTACTACAACTGTTTACAAGCTTACATGTCTTAATTGTGGATTTTTGGTAGTAGTGGTGGTGATGATGGTGAAGCTTACTTCCAAGAAATACCCTTTAGATACAGTATATCTAATCTAATAATAGACAAATATGCAAATTGACCGCACCTTTGCTACACCTAAGCCACGCCCACCAGCCAAGCCACGCCCACCAACCAATCAGGATGAGTATGCAAATTGCCCCAACAAAGATGGCGGCTAATTTGCATATCAAGACTGTTGAAAGAAGCCAAGAGCTGCAAAGGGGAGTAAAGCTTCGAAGAAGCAAGCAAGCCAGGGGGGCGGGGGGAGGAGAAGGGAGGAGCGAAGTCAGGGCCGTAGGCGAAGGGAAACGTGGGCAGGCTGGAGGAGAAGACGGGGCCGGCGGCAAGGGCGGAGCGGAGGCGGGGCCGGGGCCGAAGGGAAACGCGGGCAGGCTGGAGGAGAAGGCAGGGCCGGCGGCAAGAGCGGAGCGGAGGCGGGGCCGGGGCCGAAGGGAAACGCGGGCGGGCGGAGGAGAAGGCGAGGCGGGTGGCAAGGGAGGAACGGAGGCGGGGTAGAGTGCAGCAGGAAATCCCATTGCAGGAATTTTCCTGCAACGGGAAAGCTAGTAAAGAAATAAAAGAAGTGGCCTGTAAAGGAAAGAAGGATAGAAACAGCAGACAGGAGCTAATCTACCCTCTGATAATGCCTAAAGAGAATAGACAAGGCATGTTTCCCATACCATTCTTTACCTGAATAAAGAAAGATACTAATCCAGACTTGAGAAGCAATGATGAAGATGCAAAAGAAAAATCAGCAACACTGTCAGCTTCTTCTGTCAGTAATTTTTCAGGACATGTGACATTATGGCAAAGGCCACTTTGATCTGCAGAGATGCGGGTGTTAGAAGATCTCTCATCCAAAGCATCGGGAAACCCAAAGGGATGTTCAGCTTTCCAATGCAATCTCTGGAATGCTGTCTGAGCTACACTGGAGAGATGTACTTGTAACAACTTCATCAATAAAGGAAATCCACTGACTTTGTGACCATGAAGCAAAAGGAAACTTATATGTGTTCTCTGGTGGTGCTATTAATTACTGTGAAACAATAATTATCTCTATCAATATCAATATCACTAATATTCTTTGAAGGGCAAATAATTTATGACATTATTTTTCAGACTATATAGAAAGGTTAAAAATACATACCAAAGTTAATTTAAAAATTAATCGAAGGTTAATAAATGCTTTATCATATCCTAGCTACTAGCTACTAAATATCAAATGATTCTTTTGTGATATGGGCAAAACATTCTTTAGACAGGTAGCAAGAGGAAAAGAGCTTTTTTAAAAATGAAGAGACTGTGCTAAAGAAAATAGTGAGAAACAAAGAGCAGAGTTACATACATAATTAAAGCCTCTGGGATACCAATGTGAAGATTTTTATTAAAGATTTAAAAAAATAATTTATGAAAGAATATTTAAAAAATTGAAAAACACTGCTTACGACCCTCTTCATTCTAAATACAAAACACCATTTTGACATTATCACTAACCAAAAGGAAGACCTAACGACAACTTCAGTTTTTCCTGTACGATTTTAGTTTCCTTATACAACCTATTAGTAAGGTTATTTTTAGAAAACTAATTAGTAACAAATGCCCATTCAGAAAGGATATAATGACACTTCAGAGTATGTTCAACTATCTATTGACTATCTCTTGCTGTTTTACAAAAATTAGGTACAGATCACTTTCCCTTCAAATTCCAAGTTGTTTCAGGTTCAGGTTGCCTAAAACACAATTTTAAAAAATTTGTTTTAAAATATTAGTCTCTAGCCTGGCCTGTGTGGCTCAGTAGTTAAGCCAACATCGACCCAAGAACCAAGAGTTCTGGTCAGGGCACATGCCCGGTTGCGGTTGTGGGCTCGATCCCCAGTAGCAGGCATGCAGGAGTCAGCTGATCAATGATTCTCATCACTGATGTTTCTATCTTTCCCTCTATGAAATCAACAAAAATTTTTTAAATAAATAAATAAATATTCGTTTCTAAACAGTCTAATTTTAAATACTAGTGTTTGTTTTATTGTTAATAGTAAATTGTTTCAACAAGGCTTATTGTTTTGTTAATAATGCCAGAGTGCAAAAGATTTTAGAATTTGTAAGACCCAGGTTTGAATCTATGCTTCATCATTTCCTAGTTATATAATCTTAGAGAAGTTCCTGATAATATAAAATGGGGACAATAAAAACAACTTCATGCGCAGTTAATGAAGTGAAAGTAAATAACACATATGTTACTCCTAGCAGAGTGATATAGCAGAATCTCAATTGATTCAAATTCTTTCCCACTGTTCCAGCACTCCCTTAACCCCCAATACTACATGTATGGCATTTCTAAAATCCCAGAGAAGGTTGAAGAGCAACTTAGAGAAATTTTATTTCCTTGCTTTGAACAAGCAGTGATTTTATTAAACACTAGAGGCCCGGTGCATGAATCCGTGCACCAGTGGGGTCCCTCCGCCTGGCCTGTGGGATCGGGCCAAAACCGGCTCTCCAAAATCACCTGAGGGGGTCCCAGATTGTGAGATGGCACAGGCCAGGCCGAGGGACCCCACCAGTGCACAACTGGGGCCGGGGAGGGATGCGGGAGGTTGGCCAGCTGGGGAGGAATCGCAGGAGGGCTCCAGGGCGTGTCCAGCCTGTCTCACTTGTCCCGATTGGCCAGACCCCAGCAGCAAGCTAAGCTACCAGTGGGAGCATCTGCCCCCTGGTGGTCAGTGCACGTCATAGCAAGCAGTTGAGCGGCCTTAGCATATCATTGGCATATTGTGCTTTGACTGGTTGAATGGATGACCGGACACACATATTATGCTTTTATTACATAGGATGCGTTTTTCTGATGCCTGCTTTGAGTGTTGGCAAATGGGATTTTTTATTTTGAAGAAAAGAGAAGCTTAACATATTATTGCCAAAACAATTAAAAAGGATTGAAGAAAAGAGAAGCTTAACGTATTATTGCCAAAATAATTAAAAAGGATTCATCAAGTCCTTTCAGACTTGGGAATTGCTTGGGAAGTGCTAAAACCTTTCTGGAAAGCAGTTTGGCAATAAGTAGCAATGAGCATACCTTGTAACTCATAATTCATATATTGAAAAATTATTATAAGGATACTATGAGACATGTGCACAAAACTTGTTATATTGATGAATGTTCATAATATTAGAAAATTAGATCCAATGTAAATGTCTATCAAGAAAGCACTGGTTTACATTAATGCATATCTATACAGTTGAATTTTATCTATAAATAATAAGATTATTTGATGCCTACAAATAAACAACAGGTTTTTTCCCCACTAATATGTTAAATTTTTATGGTTTAAACCATAGGCCCTTTAAGCTAAGTTAAAAAAAAAAAACACAAAAAACAGTATAAAATCACTTTTATCTGGCAATATGATCTGAGGACAAGTTAAAACATTTTTTATCATTAAGTATAACGATAAGTAATGAATAAATCAATTAGAAAAATTACTGAATTCCTCAGTTTAAAATATATATGTATGTATATATATTTACCTGATGTTGATGAAGTTAGTGAAGCTGAAGATGAATCAAGAGAAAGTCCACCAAACAGGGGATCCCAAGCAAGTAAATCACTGGTTCCTTTCCTACCATAATATTTTTAAAATAAATATTTTAATAAAAGAATATTTTATTAATATAAAATTTAGTCAATATCATTTTGCAGAATTATAATAGTTCAACATATATGATTAAAAAGTTTAATGTTCTGCCACTGGAATATGTGAAGAAACTTTAAAAATGTAATAAACCAATTTGTTAACTACTATATGCAGGATCTACAGTAACATTGTGTGAAGATGATAGAAAGAGATAGAAGATTAATCCCCACCAATCGCACCTTGTTATACTCTTAACAATCTTAGGAGCTGTCCGAAGGGGAATAATGATTTCAGCTTTACAAATGAAAAAAGCAGCATGGAGTCTCTAAATAAGCCGCTTAAGGACACACAGCTACTTAATTCTATAACAATGTCAGGTCTTAAGTGATATGAAATCAGAAATTTTATAAGATCATACTTATTTTCAAAGAAAAAGAGGAAAGGGTTTTTTAAAAAGTATTTCTCATGTACATAAGTAAACCCAACACTTGATATAAACTTCAAAGATCTTATCACTGCAGTAGATCATGCAAGGGCAGGGTTTCTCCCTGGACAAGCCACTGCCTAGGACACTAAAGCAGCCTGGTGAAATATCTGGGGCAGACCTGCCTTATTGAGACATAATCAAAACCATGGACAAAATCATCAAGGGAATCAACATTCTAATTTCAAAAAACTATGTGCTGCATAACCGAAGTTTTCTTCCACTGACCTCTTGGAATCAATGCACTGTACTGGTTACTCTCTGGATTCAACACCTTGCTCTTTAATACAAACTTTTATATAAATACTAGAAGCCTGGTGCACGAAATTTGTACACTCGGCGGGCGGGGGTGGGGGGTGTCCCTCAGCCCAGCCTGCGCCCTCTCACAGTCTGGGAGCCCTTGGGGGATGTCCGACTGATGGCTTAAGCCCATTCCCCACTGCGCTCGCCAGCCGTGAGCCCGGCTTCTGGCTGAGCGGTGCTCCCCCTTGTGGGAGCACACTGACCACAAGGGGGAAGCTCCTGCGTTGAGCATCTGCCCCCGGTGGTCAGTGCACATCATAGTGACCGGTTCCGCCATTCGGTTGATTTACATATTAGCCTTTTATTATATAGGATTAGCCTTTTATTATATAGGATAGCCTCTAGTCTTGAAGCAGCCCACCTTAGCCACTACCTCCTTTTTAAATGTTTTCCAGCTTTATTGAGGTACACTTGACATTAAAATTGTATGTATTTAAAGTGTAAAAAAAAGAATAATCTCCATAAAACAATATTTTAATGTATCAAACTGCCATTATTTTCTTAAATATTTTTTAAAATCTTAGAAAACAGGCCCACTATATAATAAAAACATTACAGTGATCTAGAGCCACATAACTTGTATCTCAACATGCACCTACATGGACATACTACATCTTGCATGATGAAGCCTAGAATTACAATTGCATATGATTCCTAAAAACATAGTTTAGAAAACTTATATAACTAGTGCTTAGCTTGAAAAGTATAAAATAATTTTAAACTATCCACTTATTATTTAACTTTTACTCATGCAAAAAACATTAAAAGAAAGTATTCTTATTTATAGATACAGAAGTGAAAAAAGACCCATGCCACATTGGCTTAAATTATTTTTTCTTTTTAACAGCTGGCAACATTCCTTCTAACCTCTCCTTTTTCAACTTGAGACACTTCCTTACTTTGAAGCTCATGCAGTATACAGTCTGTTTTACAAGGTCACAGCCAAAATAGAAGGGAAAAAGTAAGAAATTTTTCATGAGAATAACTAGTTGAAATACAGATATGTATGAACTTGGAAGACTATCAATTATTTAGAAGCAATTAGCCCATCAAGGCCAAATACAGTTGAATGGATTTTTTACATTATTATAAAAAATTACTGTCAAATGAGACATAATTAAAACAATGAAAAACTCCACATGGCATCTGACAGCTTAAGAAACAAGGTAATTCACAATACTCTACTTTTATTTCAGAATTGAAACTGCAGAGATAATAAAATTCTAGAAAACAGGACAAAGGATACTTTAAAGGTAGTGGGAAGGAAAGAATAAAAAGGTGGAGGAAATAGGACTTTTAGGACAGTCATACTATTCTGAATACTACAATGGTGAACATATTATTATCCATTTGTCAAAACTCGCAGGATGTATCACACCAAGAGTAAACTTTAGTGTAAACCATGGATTTTGGGTTATAATAATGTGTCAATGTAGGTTCATTAATTATAACAAATATAATTTGATGGGGGAAGCTGAGCGTATGTGGGGGCAGAGTATATGCAAAAACTCTGTACCTTTCATTCAATTTTGCTGTGAACCTAAAATTGCTCTAAAAAAATAAAGATTTTTTTAAAAATTTAAACATGGGACTTACTCATTGGATGAAGCAGATGGTTTCGATTTTGTTAACTCTTCACCTAATTAAAAATTATCTCATTACTATAAACAATTTAAAAATTCTGGAATTAATAACAAATATAAACAATTACAGAAAGAAAAAAATAAACCTTTAACAAGTTTTTTATTGTAAAGAATATTAAAATAATAAGACTGAGCTTCTTTCTGCTAAATCTTTATTTCTTCTAATATCTCATGAAAAATGACAAGTCAAATCAACTAACTTCTTGTAATTATTAAAATAAAATGGCTTTTGAAAAGAAAAATATGGGCTGCAACTTTAAAAATTAGAACAAATGTTTAAATACTTATGTAAATATCACTCAAGAATTTTAATTGATGGATCATGAAAGCATTTTTCAAATTCTAAGAATATCATTAGTGATTATTTTATTGGCCAAAAGTAGTTCCCAACTTTTGAAAAACATCCTATTTTTAAAAACTAAAATTTGTATAACAACCTAGAGCAAAAATCTCTGTAAGACAGTCTGTTTTGCTACCTTTGTAACATGAATTATTTCATAAGGAACTAATACATAGAGGAAAGGCATCAGTAATGCAAAAGTCATGTTGGTTCATAAGAAACGTTCAGTGCACCTCAATGTTTTGCATCATTAAACAATAGAAGATTACAAAATACATCAACATGGGTAACTGCAACAAACTATGAGGAACAACTCACTGTACATGATGCCCATTCACGCCACCTTCTCCCATTTGGCTCCGTTTAGAGTTTGTTTTGCCTCAAAGTGCTTATTGTGCTGTTATTCTCCATCTTTTTGCAAACTGACTTCATCTTTATAAGGCGATAGTCCCCTTTTATCCTCATTTTCTTCAAATCCCCTATCATCAAGCTACTTGCCATTTCTTTTTTTAAATAAAATCCTACTTTCTGTTTAGTATTTATTATAAATTTAGTGGGTATTTTTAATTGAGCTAGAATTTTTATTAGGATTGATGCTGAAGTATTTATTAAACATTGTGTTTACAAAATTACATAGCTTTTGATTGTGCTGCCCAAACTCTTCACAACACCCTTATTTTTATGCATGGTTCTGCACAAGGTATTAACACCCCAAAATGTTTTTAATATAATTAAAGTGCTATCCTAAAAACCATGTAATAGAAATTGCAATTGTGATCTGACTTAAAAATAGGTAAAACTACAGATTACTCATCTTATAAAGGCTTTCTAGCTCATGAGGCAGAGTTATACCAATTAAACAGTTTAACATTTTTAATCAGAAGCTACTCTCTAGCTTTGCTGATTTCTAAAAAACGTTGCCCTAGCCGGTTTGGCTCAGTGGATAGAGGGTTGGCCTGCGGATTAAAGGGTCCCAGGTTCGATTCCAGCCAAGGGCACATGCCCGGGTTTTGGGCTCGATCCAGCCCCAGCAAGGGATGTGAAGGAGGCAGCCAATCAATGATTCTCTCTCATCCTTGATGTTTCTCTCTCTCCATCTCTCTCCCTTCCTCTCTGAAATCAATAAAAATATATATATTTAAAAAAAACAAACACCAAAAAAACACACATTGTAGTCAGGTTTTAAAGTTTATGACATATCTCAAAGCTAAAAGAGGTAATATAAATTGTCTTCTGTTATAAAATAAGTATCCTTTTAGTCTGTTGTGAAGGCTCATGAGGAGAAAAGACTATTTCTGTAACTAAATATATAAGGCTACAAGCTTAGCAATTGCCTGATAAATTTTAACAGAAATAAAATAACCAACTTAAAATGTCAAACTTACTAGACGAATTGCGATTCATCTGCACCTAAAACAGAAACGAAAAAAACCAAGTGCCATTAAATAATTTAATTTGGCAATGAAATATTTCATAAAATGTTAATACTGTGAACCTAAATTTTAAATTGTTTTTAGTATATCTGCTCAATTGTAAACTGTACTTACATAAAAAGATAAACAGAAAAACTTTCAGTACTTTTTGTTTTATAGTAAAATTATACATGTACTTTTAACATTCAATAAAATATTTTTAAATATTAGACTACTAAATATCTAAAACAACTTATGACTTGCTAATTTAAAAAATTTAACACATATTTTGAAAATCAATGTTCAAACATTACAATGGTGCTGTGCTTATTTTTAAAGTCAATAGGTAACAACATAAAATCTTGCACTTACTGGGCTGTGTCTCTAGTAGTACATGGAAAGGAAAAAAAAAAGACAATCATTTTAAAATTTAAAATATCCTATTTCCCAACTCTAATAATTTGTCTCTTCCTTTCTGAAGCATACTTAAAACCTAATCAATTTAAAACACATACATTGTTTGGGGGGAAATACTTAGGCTAGCTAAGCAAACTGGGCAAAAAAAATATATACTCACAATATCTTCTTTTCACAATCAATATTAATAATTAAAAACTTTATGATTAATAATTAAAAACTTTATTATTTTATGAGAATGAAATTAATGTGCTCAGTTTTTTAACAGATATAAAAGAAAGAAGAGCACAAAAGAGAAAATTAAAATCATCAATGAGCTCACAACTCAGCGATAGATGCTTAACATTTTGATACATATTTCTCTAGGCTTTTATTTTATTTATTTACATATATATCTTAAATCAGTTATGCTCTTACAAAATAAAAATTTTTAATGGTTTCCCTAGCCGGTTTGGCTCAGTGGATAGAGCGTTGGCCTGCAGACTGAAGGGTCCTGGCTTCAATTCTGATCAAGGACATATGCCTATTTTGCAGGCCCAATCCCCAATGGGGGGCGTGCAGGAGGCAGCCAATCAATGATTCTCTTTCATCATTGATGTTTCTATCTCTCTCTCCCTCTCCTTTCCTCTCTGAAATCAATAAACATATATTTTAAAAAATGATGAATGGTTTCACAACTTTCTACTTCAGATATATATGTTAACCTTGGCATTAATCTTAATGTTCACTAGTAATGGTAGAATAAAACTTCACTTCAGAAATCTGTCTTTTTGTTGGGAAAAAAGGTTCTAAAATTAAATTCTAAAAGTGAATGAAAGAAAAAAACTTTTAGCTAAACGAATGCACACAGACTACTTAAAATAAATAAATAACAAAATGAAATAGAACTTTTATTCTCTATTATCAAGATGAACAGATTAAAAACAATTACGAATAACTACAAATATACTAAAAAAAAACATGCTTTTCCCCCCCATAGTTTAACATTTTTAAATTTAGAGTAAGACAACAATGGAAAGATGTATTATAATTTTTTTCTCCCTCAAAAGCTATTAAGTTATGGTATCTTAGAACTGAGAAATTAATCATTATAACGAAAAATTCTTATCTTCCCTTTCCTTCTATGAAAAGTATAGAAAACAAATGTTATAGTGATAGACAAAAAAATGCAGAGATCATTTATTCTTTAAATTCATTTTTACAAAAGTCCCTTCTACATAAGTTCACAAAACATGGACAAAAACTTTAAAATTCAATGAGGAAAAGATTAATACTGCTAGTTCACAAAATTCTGCCTGAGACACACAGCAGTATTTACAAAATAAAACAAGTGGCAGAAATAGTGGATTTTCTACATTTTTGCTTCCTTTGTAATACACTTTCAAAAGAAAGCCAAACTAAGCCAAACTCACAGTTCATTTGACTGAATTAATAGACTATATTCCTCAAAAAAGCTGAATAAAAAGAAAAAATATATAAATTAAATATTTCCTCATCCAACATGCATAAATACTGCTAAATGATGTCTTACTTTTTATTATTCCTAAAATTAACCAGATGCAGGTAGACAAGGATTTAAAAAAAAAAAAAAAAAAAAAAACTTCTGTATAAGTATAAACTTACTCATTTTCTTACTTACAGATATTGCTGGAGAGAGCGTTATATTTCCTATAGATACTTTTAATTCATCCAAGGAAGCCATTGTATGATGTGAGTTATTTGGATGCATAGGTTTAATTTCTATCCGATACTTCTTTGGTTCTTCATCTTCAGAATCAGAATCACTAGATGAGTAGAAATGGTTCTCTTTGGTATGTGAGTATCAGTTAAAAAATTTAGTTTTTATATTGTCTTAATGCATAATCATAGTTACATATTTTTAAAAATAACAAAAACCTTTAAGAGATAAAATAGACTTTAACAGAAATATAACAACTTTTATTAATAAAAACATGTCAAATGAAGAATATGGAGTCATTTTATTATAATTAAAAATTTGAAGACTGTTTATTAAATAGACTAGTGGCCCCTCACTGCCACTTGCCTCAGCTGGCCTTCCCGCCCACCACCGCTGTACCTCTCCACTGCATGTAGCTCTCTACCCCGCCCTCCTGTAGCTCTCCCTGGCTTATAGCTTGCTGCTCTGCCCTCCTGGTGATCGGTCGTTACGCGTCACGGCGTAAAAACCATTTGGATATTACCTCTTTTATTATATAAGGATTATTTTGACTGTCTACTTATAAGCCATTAAAAATATCCAGATGATAAAAGGATATCATTCTGATTTGCTTCTGGTTTTATACTATAGCCTTCTTCATCTACATCAGGAATGTTCTATGGAAAGAAGAAAAAGAAAACTGTAATAATGATTCCAACTACAAAAATATTATTAGAGACTAGAGGCCCAGTGCACAAAATTTGTGCACAGGTAGGGTCCCTAGCAGCTGCTGGCTGCCAGTCGGGGCACCTCCCTTGCCCTGGCTGCCTGCCGCTGCCAGCCAGGGGGCCTCCCTTCCCCCTGCCGCTGTTGGCCCCGCCCCCTGGTCAAACTCCCAGTCGAGAGGACAATTTGCATATTAGGCTTTTATTATATAGGATTAGCAAAATAGTCTTAACTATTACTGAGGTGCTATATCATATATCAAATGTCAATAGGTTAACAAAATTCTAACACTCTGGGGAAATTATGTCTTTTTAATTAGCTTCAAATCACACTCCATGCTTCAGATGTCTGAAACAGAAAAGCATTGCAAAATCAAACAGGAGGAACACTGAATGGAATCGAACAGGTGTTCAGGTAAAAATGCTAGCAGTTCTGTAGACAACCAATATTCACCCAAATTTTCAAAGTAAGGAAATAAAAGCACAAGACTGTGTGTGTCTGGGGAAGAGAAGTGATGAAATCAGAGGACTGACAGCTTAAGTTAATGGAAAAATAGAGAACAAAAAAATAGAAATAAAAGACTATCAAGAAAAGTAAAACTATTAAAATACTACTCTTTCTTATGAGACTGGCAAAAATTCAAAAGTTTGAATTTTGAATTTCAAAACAGTTGGCAAAGCTGTGGGAAAATGTACTCTTATACTTCACTGTTATAAATACAAAATACTGCAGGTCCTTGAATAAGGTTATTTTGTTTTAACAATGACTAGATGCCATGGGAACTTAACTCTTATTTATATCAATTAACCTATGGTGAAAATAATTTAGTTATATAGTTTCACTTAAGGCCACAGGACCTATCAACAACATGGAGTACTTACTGTATTGCAACCTCTATAAAGAGAAATTTAATAATATCTAACAAAAATACATATGTGCTTACTCTTCCACTCAGGAATTCCACTTCAAGGAATTTCCCCCAAAGATACACCCCAACTATTTAAAAATACATATACAACAAAATTATTCATCAAAGATTATAACTCAAATATTATTGGAAAGCATAGTTGAATAAACTGTGGTACATACACAAAAACAGTACTATACAGCTATTTAAAAAGAGAGCCCTGGCAATGGTGGCTCAGTGGTTAGTGTGTCAGACTGCGCACTGGAGGGCCGAAGGTTAGATTCCAGTCAAGGGCACATATGTGGGTTGCAGGTTCCATTCTTCTCCTCCTCTTCACCCCCACCCCACCCACTCCTACCCTCAGGTCAATTGATGGTTCTCTCCCACTACCCAATTCCACTCTCTAAAAATCAATGGAAAAAATATCCTCACACCTTGGGTGAGGATTAAAAAAAAAAAGTACAAAAGAATATATATAGTGTAATATATTCTAAGTAAGAAAAAGGAAAATTAAAAAACATGCATACCTGCTAATCTTTTTTTTTTAAATCACCAGAAGGATAAATCAAAACACAAAGTTGGTCATCTACAAGGCAGAGCAATGGAGTAGAACGAATACAGAAGGGAGTGACACTTCTCTAACTATGCTTTTGTAATTGGGTAAGAACATTTCTACTTTCAGAAAAATATATTCACATTCATAAATGTATGTACATATGTAGGGAGAATGCAAATGTTAAAACAAATTAGTAAGTAAAAAGTTAAGGATATACAAGTGTTCTTTGTACTATTCAGACTTGCATTTTTTTTGTAAACTAGAAGTTATTTCAAAATAAAAGTTTTTAAAATGGAAAAAAAAAAAAAAAAGACTGTCAAGAAAAGCCAGGACATGAGATATTATTGGGCAGCCAATATCCTTCAATTGGTAAAGTTTGCCATTCTTTCTCCAATCACTTGCTAAAACCTCAGCAAGAGGAATACAAAGGATTGCTAATCTGAGTCAAGCATAGCATAAGATCAAGGAGAACTAAAAGCAGAATAAACACTCTGATGTAGCCCGTAGTGAGTTAACAGGCTAGATATAAACTCTAAAAGTAAAAAATCTATACAGGGTAAAGAACAGATTACATAGATAAAAATATGACCAGTGATGTAGTTATGACCCTAAAAACAGAGCACTTTCTTTATTTCTATATATTGCTTGCTAATATGCAAATAACACTTAAAAATACTTTAAAAATAAACTTGGCCAAATGTCGATTCATTAGAAATCAAAATAAATATTTTTTCCAAAATACTTTATCTCTAATCCCAAGTACTCTAGAAACATACCAGATATTTAATTTCCTAGAGGTTCTTCTATCTGGGATTTGCAGAGGATGTGTTTTTGTTTTGTTTTGTTTTTTTGAGTTGTACAATAAAACTTCTATGTTTTGCACCCCAATAAATTCAATTACAAAAAACAACTTAACACTTTCCTTGTTTGCACCCTGGTTCATTCAACCCGTAATTTCTCTATTAGGGCCCAACAATGCTTAGTCAAAGCACTAAGTCAAAAGCAGTAAGAAGAAGAAAAGAGCAGTTTACTTCCCTCACTAATCTTAAAGGTAGTTTTGGTGGATTGTTGATAATGGTAGTGAGTTAAAAAAATATATTGGGCCTGGCCGGTGTGCCTCAGTGGTAGAATGTTGACCCATGAACCAAGAGGTCACTGGTTTAATTCCTGGTGAGGGCACATGCCTGGGGTTGTGGACTCAATCCCCAATGGGGCACACAGGATCTCTCATCGATGTTTCTCTCTCTCTCCTTTCCTCTCTCTCTCTACAAATCAATAAAAACATTTTTAAAAAAATACATTTATATATATTTAGATAGAGCTCACAAGTCAATGGAATGTTTCTCAATCTGTCTGAAATGGGGGAATTGGACAAAATAAAAGAGCAAGTCACACTTCCTTGGTCAACTTTCAAAATACACAGGACCTCAAAATAATTTTTTAAATTATATAGACATTAAACCAAAAAGAAAATAAACAATTTCCCTTCCAAGGTAGCCTACTAATATTTTTACAAGCAATTAGTAAGACTAGCTATAAATAATAGGAAACAACAAAAAAGAAAGCCTCCTTTCCCTGCTCAGCACCACTGTAATCCTTCTCCCCAAAGATAATCACAATTAAGTGTCTTGTAACTCATTCTCTTTTAAAAAGAGAACACATATACATTAGTTCCCCCCCCCAAAAAAAAATCTTAGGGGGTACATCCCAAGATCCCCAGTGGATGCCTGACACCATAGATAGTACCAAATACTATGTACACATTTTTTTCCTATACATAAACAACGATGATAAAGTTTAATTTAGGCCAAGTAAGAGAAAGCCCTCAGGGGATGTCCTACTGATGGCCACAGTCTGGCCTCCCTCTGCAGGCTGATCAGGGGAAGGCGCCACCCCCATCACCCCGCTGCTGCTGCCACTGCCGGCTACCAAGGTGTTTTCATCAACAAGGACTCCAGTCCCTTCACCACGAAAAAATGACAACTTTCTTTAGGCATTTTCAAGATGTCTCTTTCATAGGAGATGACCTTTCTTTTTTTTCATCCTCACCTGAGGACATTTTTCCATTGATTTTTAGAGAGCGTGGAAGAGAGAGGGAAAGACAGAGAGAAACATCAATGTGAGAGGGACACTTCGATTGGTTGCCACCTGCAAGAGCCCTGACCTGGGCCCTGGCCAGGGAGGAGCCTGCAACCTAGGTACATGCCCTTGATCAGAATCGAACCTGGACTCTGAGGTCTGCAGGCCAAGGCTCTATCCAATGAGCCAAACCGGCTATGGCAGGATATGACATTTCTTAGCCCCTCCAGCAGCAGACCTTCGTTTTTTCCTCCAGGAGTGAGGTGGAAAAACCCTAGATCACCTTCTTGGATTCTTATTACCTTAAGTTACCAAGAACACTGCGAGTGATATACCAGGAGCTTAGCCAATGGGCGGTCAGAAAAGGTGTTTCTTCTGCAGCTCACACGCAGAGGCGGGCGTGCTGGGGCCAGGCAGCGGCCGTGGCTTGGGCAAGCCCCCCAGCCTCTCCACTCCCGGGCCTGAGCTGGGGCCGAGCAGTGGCCACAGCGTGGGAAAGCCCCCCTGCCTCTCTGCTCTGGGGCTGAGCCATCCATGGCTTGCCTCACAGTGCAAGCAGTCCCCTCCCACCCATCTGCACGCGCAACCTCCTCCTGAGCCGGTTGTGACTGTTACAGCGTCCTGGCTAATTTGCATATTACCTCTTTTTATATAGATGGATAGATACTGCAATAAAAGTTATATGAATATGGCATTACTAAGTAAAATAAAGATTACTTGAACACAAGCACAGTGATACTATCACAGTCAAACTGATAAACAAGACAGCTACAAATTGATAACAACCAAGACTAAAGGGTGGACAGTGTGTACAACGTAGATATGCTGGACAAAGGGATGATTCACATCCCAAGTGGGAAGGAGCAGGACAGCATGAGATTTCATCACACTACTCCAAATGGCACACAATTTAAAACTTATGAATTGTTTATTTCTGGAATTTTCCATTATTTTCTGACTTCAATTAACTGCATAACTCAAACCGCAGAAAGCAAAATCATGGATGGGAAGGACTTCTGTACCCACACATTCATATTTTAAAACAGCAATTACTTAAAAGTTCATACTTGCTTTTATTTATTTAGTAAACTCATTCCACGTCAGCAGACACAGAGCAAGGTAACTATAATATGTTACTTCATCAGGTGAATGTTTAATAATTTATTTAACCAGTTCCATCTTGACGGATGTGTTTGTTTCCACTTTTTTCTAATATAAACAATTATCTCTACCTCTATCCCTCCCCCTTTTTTTAAATATATTTTTTTATTGATTTCAGAGAGGAAGGGAGAGAGATAGAAACAATGATCAAATATCATCAACCGGTTGCTTCTTGCACTCCCCCTACTAGGGATTGAGCCCACAACCTTGGCATGTGCCCTTGACTGGAATCGAACCAGGGACCCTTCAATCCCCAGGCCGATGCTCTATCCACTGAGCCAAACCAGCTAGGGCACCTCCCCCTCTTTTTATGCATATCTTGATGAATCACATATAAGTTTGTGAACACAGTCATAACAGTAAACCCCAAGCACTAGAATTGCAAGGTCAAAAGAACATGTATTTCTTATTTGGGGAAATACCACCAATGCATTCCTATTTTGGCTAACATGATAGTGAACACAGTAATTTCATTCTAATTTGCATCAGAATGAGACTACTATTTCGAACATTTCTTATGTTTACTCACCATTTTTATTTCTTCTTATGAAAATTGCCTGTTTTTATTTAATGCCCTTTTCCTACTGGGTGCTTGCTTACCTTTTATATTGATTTGTATAAAAACTTTACAATGGAAAGTAATTAGCCCCTTTTTACATGTCTTGCAAATACATTAACAATTTATCTTTAGTTACTCAAATCCTTCTATGATGTATTTTTTTCTAATTAAAAAAAATTTTTTTCTACACAATCAAATTTATCAATCATTTCTTATATGGCATAAGAATTTTGTGTCCTCTTTAAAAGTCCTTTTCTAATTCCAGGCAAGTACTGACTAAAGTTCAAAATTGGTTCATAGTGATCATTATAGAATAGTATCAATGAGTAAAAATGTTTTGCCCTAACTGGTTTGGCTCAGTGGATAGAGCATCGGCCTGCGGACTGAAGGGTCCCAGGTTCGATTCTGATTAAGGGCACATGCCCAGGTTGCGGCTCGAACCCCAGTAGAGGGCGTGCAGGAAGCAGTCAATCAATGATTCTCTCTCATCATTGATATTTCTCTCTCTCTCTTCCTCTTCCTTCCTCTCTGAAATAAATAAAAATATATTTTAAAAATGTATTAAAAAATAAAAATGTTTTAAGGGAATATATATAAAATAAAACATTAAGTACTAAAGGATTTCATGCAATGTTGCAATCATCAAATACTATACATAATTAAGTCAGAAATAAAATGCATGAGTAAATGTCAAACATCTGCTGGCTTTTCCATTAATTAATAAACCAAGGTTATCAAAATAGTAAGTGGTAAGGTAAATGTTATAACTCTAAAAACACTAATGATTCCTAGAGCTCATTAGGAGTCTATTCATTATTTTCACTATAAATTTATTAACAAATGATAGTTTTCTTATTTTAAAGCTAAAATATGAAACAAAATACTAATTTTATCTTAATATAAAACACAATGTTTCACAAAATACCTAGTTATTTATTTTGATATATCATTATGCTGTAACAGATCAAACTGTTTTTGGGCCAAAAGAAACAATAGTTATGCAAGCAAAAACAATAAGCAGAGGAGATGGAAAACTTGGCTCTACTACACTTAACATAACCAGAGTTTAAAGAGCAATTTGAAAAATGTGTCTGTTTACATACTACATATACCATTTGGTAAATCTACTCTCCCACTGTAACCACAGGGAGCTCCATTTGGGTAAATCTACTCTCCCTGTAACCACAGGGAGCTCTATCTTCTTTAATTATATATAAAGAAATATACTTATATAAGAGATAAAAACAAATTTAAAAAAAACATAAAAATATGAACCATGGTTATTTTTTCTAAAATGACAATCTCTTAAATAAAACTTAAATACATGAACGATAAAGTACTATTTTTAAGAGATCTAAGAATAAATTAGAACAGTACCATATTTTAAAATAAAGCAGATTTGATTTCTGACATACTTCCCCCCAAAAAAGCAATATGCTATGCTACTACTCCAATTTTAAAAGCAAAATGTCCATTTTTTAAAGGTAATTAGAAACACCTTCAATTTGATAGGAAAGCAACTGACAATATAAAGCCAAATATGCATCTGTAAAATCATTTTAATAGTTTATTTATAATAACATTAGTATTTTTCTTGAAAAGATTTGTAAACAACTTAACCCAAATATGCTGGGTATTTCCTAATAAAAAAAAGCTCATTTTAATTGTTTATATCAAAGTAAAAATCTACTTACAAGTGAATCTGCATCAGGGCATTCCCTATTAAGACAAACGAAGTATTAGAAACATTAAGCTATTAGAACTATCTGTTAATAATGCAATATTAAAAGTGTCTACCGTGGTATTTAAGCATAACTTTTATTTAAACTCTACAAAAATACTTAGAGAAATTATCTCATGAAGATTTTTAAAAATGATTTTTAAATTCAAAAGAAGGCATTTCTGTACCCATATCCTATGACATAATAAAACAACACAAGTGGTTTTAAACTACTTTCAAAAGTACTTCTTTTCCTTGAACATACACATGAATCATATCAAGGAAGCTGTCAGTCCTACGAAGATTTGTAGTGGCATTTCATTCTTCAGGGAGAGAAAGTGCAAAACAAAGTTTCCTTCGAAGAAAAAAGCCTGGCTTTTAAAAAAGAAGTCCACATTTATATTTCTTAGTAAATGGTAAAAAACATTTTAAAATAAAATTTAAAAAAATTTTTTTAAAGTCTATACTTTCAAAACTGACATTTCAAAGTGCAGTACTTTCTATAAGTTAGTCTATATAAAAAGTTTCAAAACGACTTTTCTCCAAATTTGTTAAGTGAGTGGTTAGACTTCCATTAACTTTCTAGTCTATTTAGTATGTAGTTCAGAACTGATATTTTATCATTTAACTGATATACAAATATGACTTTGGATATAAATAAGCAAAACCTATTACTTAAAATATAAAACTAAACATAAAAACCAATCTTCTCAATTAACCTAAAAATGTAAAATTAAAGACACTGAAGCCATGAGGAATAAGGTTAGAAAAATTTCTATGTATGCATTCTTTAAAAATTCATAAATAAAAATTAAGAGTGCATTATTTAAAAGGCTTTTGGATCAGTTACATATTCTTGGGCTTGAGACAGATAATATAGACACATAATATCAAGATGTGCCACTTTAACAGAATGAAAATATAGGCATTAAGTACACCTTAAGAGCCAAATGAACAATAAAAAGCACTAGATTAACATACAGGATAAGCAAATAATCTCTAGCTAACCAAAGAGTAAGCACAAATCAGAAAAATATACAAATTAAAAATTTTTGTTACAGGAAGATACAGTGGAATATACTGAATAAATGAAAACAGTGTAGAATGACTGTACAGCTCTTAATCCAAACTGAAGCACCAAAGGGACAGGGTAAATACAAATCTCATGTCTTTATATCCACTTAAAATCACAAATTTTGAAAAAAAACTTATTATTGGTAAATGAGGAATCTTAAGTATACTCTGAGGAAATGTTACACCAGAAAAGGCACTGTCATTATAAATTCAATCTCTCTACAGAATCAAATCAATTAAGATGTTAGAACATTTCTACTTTCTACCTTTTTTAAAAAGTACAGTTTAAATATAAAAGCAAGGGTACAACTTCCAAACAGTTTATCCTCTGGCTTTAAGCAGAACTCTTCGGTGTTTATGTCACAGTACTCATCTGCTTGCCTTCACAGTGGGCTCTACGCGACCTGCAGATGAAGCCCCAGGAAGAGCATACTCTAAGCAGGACCCTCTTCCAGAATTGCTGGCATTTCAAAAGCCTGAGGCTATGAGAATAAGTCTGCCAAGAACCTTGGGCATTTTAAGCAAAGCGAATTCTAACATTTTTTCTGCCAGGAAGTGTTGAAAGAAGGCAATCATGGTACAATGGTTTGAGGATAATTTTCTGCTCTAGCCTTCTCATTGGTGAAAATATTACAATATCCAAATGGCCTATTGATCATACTGAGAAATTACTCATCATGAAAAAGCATTTAATAACACAGATATAGCCCTGGCTGGTTTGGCTCAGTGATTAGAGTGTTGGCCTGAGCACCAAAGGGTGGTGGGTTCTCTTCCCAGTCAAGGGCATGTAACTCGATCGCAGGCTTGATCCCAGGCCCAGTAGGTATATGAGCAGGAGGCAACCAATCTATGTGTCTCTCTCTCACATAGATATTTCTCTCTCTCTCCCCCTACCTCCCTTCCACTTTATTTAAAAACAATGGAAAAATTTCCTTGGTCCAGCTGCCGTGGCTCATCGACCTATGAACCAGGATGTCAGGGTTCAATTTCCAGTCAGGGCACATGCCCGGGTTGCAGGCTTGATCCCCAGTAGGGGGTATGCAGGAGGCAGCCACTCAATGATTCTCTCTCATCATTGATGTTTCTATCTTTCCCTCTCCCTTCTCTGAAATCAATAAAAATATTTAAGAAAAACACACACACAAAAAAGAAAAGGAAAATTTCCTCAGGTGAGGATTAAAAATGAATAACTAAAAGTAAATAAATATATAAAAACACAGATATACAAAAATATTGTAAGCTCCCTGAATGAACTGCTGTGAAAAGCACATATTATAAAAATATTTAATTTATGGCCATTACTTTTGTTTGTTACTCCTTGGCCCTTGACCGGAATGGAACTCGCAACACTTCAGGCCAACGCTCCAATCACTGAGTCAAACCAGCCAGGGCTATGGCCATTACTTTTTATAATATAGTCACTAACAGATGAACTGGCTGCATTAAAAATTTACTTACAAATCAATTGTTTAGACTTCAAAATGTATTTCCAATGTTATAAAAGATAATAGGTTCCATCCCCTTAGCAAAATACCCCTTTCATAAATGTTCAAAAAAGACATTTGCAGGAGAGATGGCAAATGTCATCTATAGATATAAAGCACTTTGTCTTAATTTGTTAACCAAATACCACTTAGAAGAGAGGATGAAACAGACATTTAGAATGGCCAGAAATTCTGAAAAACTCAGATGATAAGAATTAGTAGGCAAAAACACCCAAAGCACAAATTGTTCTCTTGTACCGCAAATATGAGTGCCCATCAAAATATTAAATCTCGTGTGAGTTCTGATTATGGTAGAGAAGAATTTTAAACAAATTTTCAGCCAATGTCACTGGGTCAACAAACCACTTAAGACTTTTAATTAGTGTCCTTCAATCTACATGGTTTGAGTAATTACAGAAAGAAGGATTTCTTTAATTCCACTTTGTCTCTGGTTAATCAAAACTCATTGATTCTCAACCCCGATGTATATAAGCAATTACATAGGCTGCTTAACACAAAACAAAGCAAAACAAAACAAAGACTCTGCTGGGGCCTCCTGACCATGAACCTGGTTAAATTGGTCTGAGATAAGGCCAGGCACAGATATATTTAAATTTCCCAGGTAGTTCAAATGTGCAGTCAAGGTAGAAACTTAACTTAGCTAATACTAGTTGAAATTCTTTTTTTTTTTTTTAATCCTCACCTGAGGATATACTTTTGTATTGATTTGAGAGAGAGGAAGGGAGAGGGAAGGGAGAGAGGGAGAGAAGGGGAGAAGGAGAAGGGGGGAAGGGAGGAAGAAAGAGAGAGAGAGAGAGAGTGAGAGAGAGAGAGACATCAATCGGTTGCCTCCTATACACATTCCAGACCAGGGATCATACCTGCAATCTGGTTATGTGCTCTGACCAAGAATCGAATCCGCAACTCTTTGGAGCATGGGACGATGGTCCAACCAACTAAGCCACACTGGCCAGGACCTAGTTGAAATTCTGACATGCTAAATTATATATTCTTTGCATACTAATTTCTTATTTTTAAAAAAAGGTAAATTGAATTTATACTCCATCTCCATCTAAAAATAATGACTGGTGTAAATGTTTGAAACATGTTAGGGTTTTCTTTCTCCAACATTTAACATTTTCCATGTATGCATACAGATGGTCCCCACATACAATGGTTCGACTTAATGGTAGACCGATACCCTAACAGGGCAGAGATGCTACTTGATTCACGATTAGGTTATGTCCTGATAAACCCACTGTAAGTTGAAAATGCTTTTAATGCAATAGCTGACCAAACATCATAGTTTACTTAGCCTAGCCCTAGCCTACTTTAAATGTGCTCAGAATATTTACATTAGCTTACAGCTGTGCAATTGTCTTGAGTTTCATCTCAAGAATATTTGCCTTCCTCTTTTCACCAGAAGCAGGAGACACAGATGGGAGTTTTACAGATATAATGGGATGCAAAAACACAAAACACAATATCCAAAAAACACTGACAACATTGTACACTGTAGATTATCAGTTGTTTAACCTCATAATCATGGGGGCTGCCACTGCCCAATACCACAAGAGAGAATCGTACTGCACATCCCCAGTTAGGAATGGACCAAAATTCAAAATTTGAAGTACAATTTCTACTGAATGCATATTGCTTTCGCATCATTGTAAAGTTGAAAAATCATTAAGTTAAACCACTGTTAAGTCAGGGTCCATCTGTACTGTGTTGCTGTGTTTTTCAGATATTGTGTTCTGAGCATGTTTAAGGTATCATCTTTAAGGCTAAGCTATTATGTTTGGTAGGAATACTACAAGCATTTTCAACTAACGATATTTTTAGTTATGACAGGTTTATCAGTGTATAACCCCATTATAAGTCGAGTAGCACCTGTACATAATTGCTATGTCCCTACATGCTTAGAATTGTCTAGAAGGATTTTCATCAAATTGTTGAGATTATAGGTTTTTCTTAGGCACCAAGACTTAGAAGATTTTATAGTTTTCTCTGCATTTTTAATTTTTTAAAATATGCATTTAAAAAATATTTTTAAAAATAAAATATGCATTTAATTTTATAAGAGTAGTTTTAAAATTTCAATTATAAGACTAAAGCTTTCATCTTAAATTTTAAAATAAGAAAAGTGAATGCTTTTTAATACTTTTAAGAAACCAGAGGAGCTGGCAAATACATTTAGAAAAGTTAGTATTTTTCACCCCTTAGACATATATAATTTGAGCTATTTACAAAAGAATTTTTACTTTTCAAATTCAAAAAAAGTCTTATTTATAATAAAAAAGTATTCTGAGAATATTTATTATACTTACACAGACTCTGCATCCTTTTCCTTTTTAATTATTCCTGGCAAGCCAAAAGTCTTTCTTTTCCTTGGTTTTATACCTTAAAATAAATGTGTATTAAAAATGTGTATTGTAAAAAAAATAAATAAATAAATAAATAAATAAATAAATAAAAATGTGTATTGTTACAGAACATTAACTGTTCCTGATAAATATATTAAATTTATGAATGCATCTTATATCTAGACACATAATTTTCTCATAACTGTCGATACTAATTTTGGATGATAGAAATTAATGTATCTATTGCTAAACCCTAACACTGAAATCAGTTATATTCTCTTTAGACTTATATTAACATAATGTAGCCTATTATTCACCAAAAGGTTTTAGAAGATTCGCTTGATCAATGAAATTCTCTTTTCTTCTCTAAGTATTCCCCAAGTCAGTACATTATTTGCTATATTGGATTTTATTATAAATATAAGGAAATAGAAGGTCACAAAATATAAATGTGTTATTTTAAGTAAAAAGATGACTCAACATATCCATTAATAGTATAACATGGAAAGCTTATAATATGGCATCCATATGTTATCTCTAATATAAACAATGTTATGAGTGGACCTTACCATGAATGAGAAACTAATATTTTTGTTTTGACTAATATGGCAGTTCTTCCTCCTCTTCTTACATGACAAATTAATTTTTAAAGGTCAGTCATGCTATTAAATTGTTGGAGTTCAACACTTAAAGCTTAGCTGCTTCCTCTTTGAGAACTTGAGCACACCTAAGCTAACTTCTCATCTTATAGATGAAGAAACTCAAGGATATTATTTGTTCTTGTTTTTTTAAGTCAGTGTTATATGACTAAGTAAATACTGAAGCCAGGATTAGAATTCAGGCGTCTTAGAATAATGTACTTGCATTCAAGCAAAACGAACTCCCTAAACCATACATTTATCATGTTATATTTTTAAAACCAACTACAGTTTTATTCTCACTGAGTAGTATTTACTATCTACATTTTACAATAAAGAAAGCTGAAGCATGGAGAATTTAAATCATTCCTGCTCACAAACAGGTAGTAAGCATAAGAAGTCTAGACCCCAGAGCTCCTGACTGCTCCAATAGTAAATTTACACATGACAGCAAACCATTTCTCCAAATTCTTACACAGGTCTTAGAAAAAATAGAAGTTTGCTTTCAAATTATTTCTAGTACCTCACAAAGTAAGATTTCTAAAACATGACAAAAATAGCAGGCATCTCTTGGGTTTCATACTATGAAAAAGATCAATTTAAATAGAAAGAGTATATGTAGACTCTCAAGTCAAATCATTACTCATTCTGAATGATATTAATATTAACATTAATGCATGACCTCATTAATTACTGAAACATTACCTACTATAGAACAAGCACTATACATGAGTTTCATATTTATGACAATAGAATGTTTAAAAATGGGTGTCAATGGAGAAAACAATCTCAATGTATATTTGAAGAAATGCATGTTATATTTAATCTTTCAAAATATATATTCTAATCACTAATCATCTTTTGATTAACCTGTTTACTTATTAAGTAAAAATGAGTTTCTGCAAGCCTTCGAACCACATTAGATTTTTTACATCATTCCATAAACAAGCTCTGGCAATGGACAGCAGCCCTCCTTATTTATTCAATAAACAGAAGATATTAGCTAGTTATCACACATTACAACTAGTCAACTTACCTTCAACTGCACTAGCAGGGTCACATTCTTCAAATTCAATAAGGCCTAAAAAATATATGTATATATATAAACAACTGCTAGAAAAAGGTAGAAAACAATCAGATCAAATCACATTACAATAAAAGTTGGCCCTTAAACAACATGGGTTTAAACTATGCAGGTACACTTATATGCAGATTTTTTTTCAATAAATACCTGTATAGTTTTTGATCCACAGGAGTTCGCAGATGCTGAGGGCTGGCTGCATGTACTGATCTACTCCATTTTATATAGGGGACTTGAGTATCTGTGGATTTTGGTATTTGTGGGGATCAGGGAACCAATCCGCCCATGAATACCAAGATACAACTTAAGTTTTTGGGTACTCAAGTTATATACAGATCTTCGACTGCCTGAAGGTCAGCACCCATAACCCCCACATTATTCAAGGGTCAACTGTATCTTTTTAAATGTTCTGAAATGTGTTCCAGTGTTATCTCAGTGTTAATATCAGTAATGATTTTAAAAATCAAGTAATCTTAACAGTGAAAATAATTGTGACTAGTTTATTATGATGATGACAATTTACTGAAAGCCCTTTATATATGATATCACAGAACTGGAGACACAGAGATCTAACATGCAGTTTCTGCTTTCAAGGAGCTTGCAGCGTAGTTGAGAGAAAACATAGTAAGAGGTAGTTGCTGAATCCTCGGTTGTGTCATGGGAAGGACAGGCGGCCAAGATAAACTACTACTAGAATATAAGCTTGGGACCTTGTCTGTCTCATTCACCACTGTAAAAGGCAAATAACAGGTTTTCTATATTTACTGAACAAATTAATTAATTATATACTAGCTAAGTGGTAATGCTGGGATTACAACCCAGATCTCTCTATCTCAGCTATTTCCAACTGGTGTGCCGCAGGAATTTTTTTTAAATGCAAAACCTGACCTCTTTTCCCTCAGATTGTTAAATTAAAACAATAGAATGTGACCCTGCTAGTGCAGTCTGGTGTGAATTAATCAGTTATACTTATTTTTTGTCAGATCGGCAAAAATATAATATATCTTTGGTGTGCCACAGAATGTTAGTAATTAGTTTGTATATCATGAGATGAAAAAGGTTCAAAATCATTAGTCTAACTGCATAGCAGGTCAAGGAATTTAAACTGCAATTAGAAAGCAATAGGAAGAGTTTTCATGTGAGAAGACACACACACACACACCCCTGCAAAGAGGTTTTATAGAAAAATTAATTTAGTAGTTGCATGAGTGATAGATTGTAGAAAGGGAGATGATAAAATAGAAATCAGAAAACAACTAAAATAGCCCTGAAATGACAGGTCTGCTGAGACTAGCCTTAAATGCCATAGAATACGGTATATTTTATATATGTAAATACCAAATTATTTAACACGTTAAGCGCCCTGTCAGTCACCGGTGACTGACACTATACTTTCCGTCCTGAAGACAAAATTGGCTGGGCGCTTAACGTGTTAAGTAGTAGAGAAAGTAGCAAAAGCATGAATTACTCTTCTATCGAACTATCCCCAAAGCTAAATATCAGACTAAAACATTATCTTCCATTAAGTTATCATTTTAGCCCTGTTTTACAATATATACATTTATATAAGTCCAGCATTGTTGTGAAATAATTTTTAATTCATTAATGGTGACTGGTTCCATTATAAGAATTACCTGTTATAACAATATATTTAACCCTTTGCACTCGCTTGCTTTTTTCTCGATTCCTTTATTCTAATGCTAACCGTGTCGAGTCACACTCGACATCCGAGTGCAAAAGGTTAAAAATAGAGTTTGAAGTAAAGATTAGATAATAGAGGATTTCACCACTATTTCTTCTGAGACATTAAGCTTAACTATAACTGTGTGCAAATTCATGATCAGCGTTCTCATTGATCATTCCATTATGAAAGAAACATTGCTCTACAACTAGGAGCATCTAAAAATATTGGTTAAAATGTCTCCCAATCTAAGGTTTACTTCTTCAGTTCATCTCTATACAAATAGAGCAGATTAACATTTAGTGATAAGCAGAATAAAACAGTCATAAAAGTGAGCTGATAAACAAGGTCCTAATGAATTAATTAGCAATACCTTCCTTACTAGGGTATCTTATGATATAAACTTAAGTCAAGTCAGAAAATGGCCCAGTTAAAAATTTAAGAATTACAAATCCACTCTCTGCAAAGCTAAGATTTCATTAAATGAAAGGGTAATGAGCTTGTTCTTAGATTCCTTTAAAGGCCTATGTTAATGGTTGATAAAGAGTTAAGAACTGGCAGATCAATAAATGTAAAGAATTTTAGTGTGTGTATCTGATAATAAGCAACTTTGTACTTGGTGTAAATATTATAAAGAATGAAAAATCTGCCCAGCTGGAGTGTTTCAGTTGGTTGGAGCATTTTTCCATGCACCAGAAGGTTGCCAGTTTGATTCCTGGTCAGGGCACATATGTATGGAAGGCAACCGATAGATGTTTCTCTTTCACATTAATGTTTCCTTCCCTCCCCTTACCCCCCCCCCCCCCCAAGCATGTCCTCCAGTAAGGATTTAAAAAAAAAAAAAACAAAAAAAAAAAAAAAACCTGGCCAGGGTGGCTCACTGATTGAGCGTTGACCTATGAATCAGGAGGTTGGGTTCAATTCCCAATCAGGGCACATGCCCAGGTTGTGGGCTCGATCCCAGTGTGGGGCATTCAGGAGGCGGCAAATCAATGATTCTCTCTCATCATTGATGTTTCTTTCTCTCTCCCTCTCCCTTCCTCTCTGAAATCAGTAAAAATATATTAAAAAAATAAAAACAAAAAATCTCTCCTAAATTACCAACAGCTATATTATGTATTATGAGCTTTATCACTCACTAATAAAACTTGAGAGAACATAACCACCTGTCAAATAAATTTTGAGAGTTTACAAAAGAAGAACCAGAAATGTGGTTACTCAAAAATTCTCCTACACAGCAACACAGCATATAATTTGTGCCCAGTAATCATTTACAGAATTTCTAATATTTAGGCTATTGGCTTACTCTAGAGAAGAACAAAACATGAATGCCAAACAAATTGTATTATTTACAAGTATGTAAAAATATGTCTAGAAAGACTTTTACCATATCACCTTTGCAAATATAGTATACTAGAGGTCCAGTGCACAAATTCGTGCACTAGTGGGATCCCTCAGCCTGGCCTGCGGGATCGGGCCAAAACTGACTCTCTGACATCACCCGAGGTGTCCTGGATTGCAAGAGGGCACAGGCCAGGCCAAGGGACCCCACTAGTGCACGATTGGGGCCGGGGAGGGATGTGGGAGGTTGGCCAGCCGGGGAGGGACCATGAGAGGGCTCCAGGGCGTGTCCAGCCTGTCTCGCTCTGTCCCGATGGGCCGGACCCCAGCAGCAAGCTAACCTATCAGTCAGAGCGTCTGCCCCCTGGTGGTCAGTGCACATCATAGTAAGCGGTTGAGCGCTCAGTGCATGTTATAGCGACTAGTCAACTGGTCTACTGTCTGTTCCCTGGTGGTCAGTGCACATCATAGTAAGCGGTTGAGCGCTCAGTGCATGTTATAGCGACTAGTCAACTGGTCTACTGTCTGTTCCCTGGTGGTCAGTGCACATCATAGCAAGTGGTTGAGCGGCCGAAGCATATCATTAGCATATTATGCTTTGATTAGTTGAACGGACAACCAGACGAACGGACACTTAGCATATTAGGCTTTTATTATATAAGGATGTTCTTTTAAGATTTTCATGAAAAACAATATGGAGTTTCCTAAGAAAATTAAATATAGAACTGCCACTTGACCCAGTAAATTCCACTTCTAGGACTATAGCCTAAGAAACCTGAAACATCAATCAGAAAGAATGTATGCACCCCTATGTTCATAGCAGTGCAATTTATAATAGCTAAGATCTGGAAACAGCCCAAGTGCCCATCAATAGATGAGTGGATAAAAAAGTGGTGGTACACATTCATACCATGGAATACTATGCAGCAGTAAAAAAGAAGGATCTCTTACCCTTTAAGACAGCATGGAGGGACCTGGAGAGCATTATGCTAAACGAAATAAGCCAGTCAGAGAAAGACAAGTATCATATGATCTCACTCATATATAGAATCTAATGAACAAAATAAACTGATGAACAAAGTAGATCCAGAGACACAGAAGCATGGAACAGACTGTCGAATCTCAGGGAAGGCAGAAAAAGATGGGTGGGTGGAAAGAGATCAACCAAAGAATTTGTATGCATACATGCATAACCCCCAGACACAGATATGGGAGGGGTTGGTGAAGGCCTGTGGTGGGGAGTGGGGACTGGCTAGAAGAGGTCAATGGGAGAAAAAAGTGAACATATGTAATACTTTCAACAATAAAGATTTTTAAAAAAATCTTCGGATAGCTTTACATTTGTGAAAATAGTAAAAACATTGCCTTAACTCTATAAAAATTAATCCCTTTAAACAAAATTCTATATATTTTTTCACAAAACCTTTTTCCTATACCAGATATATCTTGATGGCTCTTTATCTTTTCTAAACATCCCTTCAAATTAATTTGAAATACGAAAATGTCCAATAAAATAAATTATTCAAAATGACATTTTTAAAATATAAGATCTCAAATTGTAAAATATTAAAAATTTTAAGTAAGTACCATGTATACATAAGGTTTTCTATAAAAGATCAGAATACTAACACAGTTTGTGGTCTAATAAAACTAAATATACCCTTCCTTTAAAAACACATTAAATCATGCATGAAAAAGATTTTCTTTTCAAATTGCATATGCTTCACATGCTATTTCACATGGCAAAGCTTTGCGTGCCTGGCTCAGTGCCAGTTGACAGCTCAGCTGGATATCAATGAACACGCTCTGACCCCCCTCGCAGCATGTCACTTCTGAACTGTTTCAGAAATAGAAGATTTATTCAGCACCTCCCTCAAATGCTGTCCACTGCCTATCATTCTGCTATTTAATCATAAAACAAGTTACTCTTCTTGACAGTACCAAAGCCAGACTGAGAGTCAGAAAGAATAATTTGCTATAACTGGAATTTCAACTCTTTTAGGCTCAATTAATTCTGTTGTCAAAATAAGTAACTGCTCTTAGCACTTAGATTTTATGCTAGGCCACAAGGGCAATTTAGTTTGCATAAAAGCAAATAAGACCATTTTGGCTCTGTCTCCTGATCCTCTTTTACACAGTATCTAAAAATGCTATCATGAGATCAATTAAAGTCAGAAAAAATTAAAGGCAGACCTCCAAAAAGTCAACTATTGAAAGCAAAACAATTCTTACATATTATGCTTTAATAACCAGGTAGGAATAAATTACTGCTATAAAAAAAGTTAACAACCAAAGAACATTACAAACTGTTGAACAAAAATAGACAGAGGCAAAGAGGCATTGAACAGACTGTCAAACTACAGCGGGAAGGAAGGGGAAGGTTGGGGGGGGCGGGTAAGAGATCAAACGAAGGACTTGTATGCATGCATATAAGCACAACCAACAGACGCAAGACACTGCGGGCGGGAGGGGGGAATGAAATGAGTACAAGTGCCGGGGCGGTAGGGGAGGCTGGGGGGAGGTCAATGGGGAAAAAAAAAGGAGACATATGTACTATTTGTAATACCTTAAACAATAAAATTAAATTAAATTTAAAAAATAAAAAATAAAGTACTTACAATAAAAAAAAGAATTCATCCTAATCTAACTTGTATCAAAACTTTTAAGAAATGCTAGAGGAAGAAAGACAATTTATTTAACAGTAATCCTTAATCATGACAAATATTCTGTGGAATGATGGAAAATATAAAAAATTATAAAATAGTTCCCCTTGTTTTGGTATCATTTCTAAATCTCAGGTCACCAACAGGGCAAGTTTACAACTTTGTCTAGTTAAAAACTAGCCTCAAAACTCAAATAGTAAATCTGGATTACTCAAATCAAGCATGTTCCTGCATATCCCCAACTAAAACCACAGAACACTTGGTTCTAATTAGAAGGCAAAACAAACATGCACAGACCCCAAAATCTAACAAAAAGAATGACAGTGAAGGGGGCAGGGAAAGAGGGAGGAGAAAGATACCTGTGACTATGAGAGTCAAAGTCATCTTCTCAGGCTTGCTCCTGGGTCTGTGCAACTCAACACAGCCACATTCCTACATGCCTAGGATGATGAACCAGGCAAGCTAACATGAAAAGGAGCGTCAGACTCCAGCTTGTGGTGTTATGCAAAGGGCATGGAGGCTCAAGTTCTAGTTTTACTAGTCGATTACCTTGGACTAGTTTAGTTACCTCCCCTTTCGGAACCTAAGTCATATTTATAAAAATGATATGATGAATAATAATAATACCTTTTGCCATATTTGCTTTCTCTTTCTCTCAACACATACCTACTAGTACAAACTTTTTTTCTCTTTTTTTGCCTGCCAAGTCATTTACAAGTAAGTTACATCAATGCCACTTCATTTCAAGAGTATTTACTTTAATAAAGGGCTTGTAAAAAATTCCCTCAATCCAGTGGTTCCAAATCCCAACTCCTAGTTGAACCTTCTAGTACAATGCTTCCTGCATTAGAATCACCAGGAGGTCTTGTTCAACCACAAACTGCTGGGCTCCACCCTTAGAGTGTCCTATTTGGAAGGTCTAGGTTGGTGCTTGGAAATATGCATTTTTAACAAATTCCCATGGCCCTGGGATCACACTTTGAAATTTACAGACTTAGCGAGCCCCTGGGTCCATTGTCAGATATTCAGTAAATCTAGAAAGTGTTTCTCCAATTTTACTGTGAATACAAACTGCCAGGGAATCTTATTAAAATGCAGATTCTGATGCAGTAGGACGGGGGTAGGGTTTGAGATTCTACATTTATAACAAGCATCCAATAATGTAATGCTCCAGGTTCTCAACAATGGCTGCATATTACAAGAAGATGAGAAATTAAGAAATATAATGGTACCAAGGCCCATCCTAGACCAATGAAATCAGAATTTCTGGGACAGTGCACTGTCTGTATGTCTGTACTTATTTTGTTGTTGTTAATCCTCACATGATGATATTTTTTCCATTGCTTTTCAGAGAGAGTGGAAGAGAAGGTGGGATGGGAGGATGGAAGGGGAGGGGGAGAGAAAAAGAGAGAGAGAAAGAGAGAGAGAGGGGGAGAGAGAGAGAGAGAGAGAGAGAGAGAGATGCTAGAGAGACACACTGAAAGGTTGCTTCCTGCACACTCCCACCCAGATCGGGGATAGGGAGCGAACCCACCACCCAGGTATGTGCCCTTGATGGGAAATCAACCCCAAACCCTTCAGTGCATGGGGCCAATGCTCTAACCACTTAACACACCAACCAGAGTGCACTTTTTGTAAAAAGAAAGAAAAGAGAAATGAAAAGGGAAAATATTTCTATAAATGATTCTCATATGTACCCAAGGCTTGAGAACCAGTGATGAGGCAAACTTAAGAACCCTGGTCTTAAATCAGAGAAACAGAATTTTAACCATGAAATTTCAGTCGCTGTGAAACCTTCCAAATTTTCATCTAGTTCTCCAAACAGAATCTTAGTATTAAAATATAATCTCCTCTTATATCCAAAATCTGGCAATGCCTCCATATCCCCAGACTGAGTCATGTTTTCACCCTCTGTGATCCTGATAAAATCTTGGGCAATTATACTCACTCACTTTTCTCTAGTCACTTCCCCCTTCTCCACAGGTGTTGCAGAAGCAATGCTTATACTGCATGATCTAGTCAGAACTGACTGGACTAGAAAGATGACCTGACTCAAGATTTCTTGAACCAGCTTCTTTCTCCCAGAAATTTGGAAAGGATCAAAAACCTGGATTAATTCTGAGCTGTGGCTGCAATTAACAAAAAGTGAAAGTACCTGAAAATTATTGGGAGGTGCCTGAGAAAGCAAAGAAAGCCATTCTGCAAAGAAAGCCATTCTGCAAAGAAAAAAACAAAGCCATAGAAATGCAGAGATTACTAGTAAATAAAGGAAAAATGACACCTAGTATGCCTATAGGTCTGGGTTTCTTTCTGCAGCCTGGCTCCATTCCTGATTTTGGATCCTTGGGATACCTTGGTTTGTTTCCAATCAATTTCCTTTTAAGTTCAAATTGGCTCAAGTTAGCTTATCTAATCTAATAATAGACAAATATGCAAATTGACCGCACTTTCGCTACACCTAAGCCATGCCCATCAGCCAAGCCACGCCCACCAGCCAATCAGGACGAGTATGCAAATTACCCCAACAAAGATGCCGGCTGATTTGCATATCAAGACAGCGTGGAAAGAAGCCAAGAGCTGCAGAAGGGAGTAAAGCTTCGAAGAAGCAAGCAAGCCGGGGGCGGAGGGGGAGGGGAGGAGAAGGGAGGAGCAAAGTCAGGGCCGGGGGCGAAGGGAAACGCAGGCGGGCTGGCAGAGAAGGCGGGGCGGGCGACAAGGGCAGAGCGGAGGCGGGGCCGGGGGCAAAGGGAAACACAGGCGGGCTGGCGGAGAAGGCGGGGCAGGCGACAAGGGAGGAATGGAGGCGGGGTAGAGTGCAGCAGGAAATCCTATTGCAGGATTTTTCCTGCAACGGGAACGCTAGTTTTACATAATGCAAAAAGAACTAAAACTCTGTCCTTGTTATCATGCACATGTAAAAATTATAATCAGCTTACTTTTTAATATTTTGTTGCCACTGTTTACATATTTAACATTTTAACGCTTTGCACTCGCTTATTTTTTTCTCGATTCCTTTATTCTAACGCTAACCGTGTCGAGTCACACTCGACATCTAAGTGCAAAAGGTTAATATCTATTTCAAATTCAAGAATTCAGCTTTCCTTAAACAAAGCCTGCACAAAAACGGTTTAATTTTTATTTCACAATTTCGGATTATTATTATGAGGTTCAGTTACTGTGATATGACTGCAGATGTAGCTGGTGCAGAATGTCAGATTAAATGGTTTCTGAACCAAAGAACAGCAAAATCAGCTGTTAAAGATTATGTACAGTTATGAGGTACAAAATTCTAATCCTATCCTATCCTATCCTATCTAATAAAAGGATAATATGCAAATCCACCAAACAGCGGGAAGACCAGTCACTATGACGTGCACTGACCACCAGGGGGCAGACGCTCAATGCAGGAGCTGCCCTCTGGTGGTCAGTGCACTCCCACAAGGGGAGTGCCACTCAGCAAGAAACCCTGAGTCGGCTCACGGCTGGCGAACATAGTGGCTGGAGGAGCCTCTCCCACCTCCGCAACAGTGCTAAGGATGTCCAACTACCAGCTTAGGCCCTCTCTCCTACAGGGAGGGAGTGGGCCTAAGCCATCAATCGAACAACCTCCGAGGGCTCCCAGACTGCAAGAGAGCGCAGGCTGGGCTGAAGAAACGCCACCCCCCCCCCCCCAGTGCACAAATTTCATGCACCGGGCCTCTAGTGTATTATAACATCTCTGCTACTGTACTACACAAGACATGTTCTCTCTAACACAAGTAGGCAAACACTTTCTGTAGAGTCAGATAGTAAATATTTTAGACTCTGTGAACCATAAGGTCTGTCACAACTACTGACCTCTACTGTTGTATGTAGTGTGAAAGCAGCCACAGACAATACACAAACAAGTGTGAATGTGTTCAAAAAATCTTTTATGGACACTCAAATATGATTTTTTCTAATATTTATATATCACAAATGCTACTCTTCTTTTAATTTCCCCCCAATCATTTAAAAATAAAACCATTCTTTGCTTGTAGGCCTTACAAAAATAAGCAGAGTTAAATATGGCTCAATGGCCATAGTTTGTCGACTTCTGCTCTAAAAGATATAAAAGAATCATTATCAAAGGGCACATATATCCCACAGGGCGGAGTTCTACACCTCTGCCCTAGGTGGCTAGGACACAATAGGTAGATGTGTACTCCTTCACAGAGTAGAGCTTTTCTATTTTATTTCCTTTGAGGGCTCTCCTCCTTTACTCTCCTGTTTGTGCTAATCTACATTATTCTCTCCCCTAATCATTATTCATTCTTCTTTCCTCTTTCCCTGGTCACTGCCCCTTACTATCGAATAGAAAAACCAAGTAATCACAGGATATCTGGTACAATTTATGGGTCTCTGGCTCTTAGCTATTTTTAGTTTTGCTTTCTATACAAGGGTTTCTGCTTCTCTGATTAAAAAAATAATAAATGGTGAGGGAGGTGGTAAGAAGTTCTATTTACAGGTTTGATATTATTCCAAATCCTTAATGGGTCTAAAAAGATGATCACTAGATTTTTTTTTTTTAATTATTTGCTTTACCCTATACTTTGAAATTAATACACCTAATGTAGAAGCAAAAATATTCCAAATATCTAAACTAATCAATTTCACTTAAGCAGTCTGACCACAGAAATCTCATTTTTCCCTTTTGCTTTGTGGCTGATTATTTTTTATATCTATCTTTCTCAGGCTTTTCCTATTTGTATCTTCAAACACAGTATAATATCTGGAAGTCAAAAAATTGAAGCTATAAACCTATATTGCTATATAATGAAAATACGATAAGCATTTCAACATAACCTTTTCTCTAAACATATTAAGCACTGGCCTACCAACTTTTCATTTTAAGTTACCCTTTTGTTTCTTATAAATAAAAACTTGCTTAAATTTTATGAATTATAAACAATATACAATTTTACTGGAAGATGGCGCGCCCTCCTTGGGGCACACCCATACAAATCTCCTTTTCAAGTGAATTTTCTTTCTTCTAAACTCTAAGGGTCTCCATGAGACTTGCAACCAGGGGAGCAATGGGCAGTGGCTGCTTGTCTGGGCTAACATCCTGGGTCCTATCTCCAAGGCCCCCTTTTCTCTGACTTTCCAGTGTTGCTGACAGCAGCCCACGTTGGCTCACTTCTTTCCCATAACGTCTCTAGGGAGCCAAAGCAGCCCTGCCCAGGCTCTCTCCTGTTGCTTCTTCTATCTTAGGCACTTCCTTGTTTCACTGTCCCCAGCTTTAATAAACATACTCTTAAAATCATTAATTAATTAACTAATTAATTAAGCAGAATGACTATAAAACAGGAAACTTCAAAAATATGGATTTTAATCTCCTTTGGCAATAACATAGATGAGAATAGGTAGAAATACTAGGATAATGTTATTAGAACATAAAAAGATACTCAAAATTAGAAAACACCTGTTTTTTCATGACCTTTACAGACAAGAGGTGCTTTGATATTTCAAGCATCCGATTACAATGACTCAAATTCCAGAAGAGCCAGGCAGTACTATACTAAAAAAAGTAATGTCAAAAGCAATATGGAGGTTTCTCAAAAATATAAAAATAGAATCACCATAAGATCCAGCAATTCTGAGTATTTATCTGAAAGAAATGAAATCACTATCTCAAAAAGATATCTGCACCCCCCATGTTCACTGCAGCTCTATTTACAATAGCCAAGACATAGAAACAATCTAAATGTTCACTTACAGCTGAATGCATCAAAAAAAATGTGGTGTATATATACAATGGAATATTATTCAGCCATAACAAAGAAGAAAAGTCTGTTCTATGACAATATAGATGGAACTTGAGGGTATTATGCTAAGTGAAATAAGTTAGAGAAAGACAAATACTGTATAATCTTATTTATATGTGGAATCTAAAAAGAAATACAAAGAACAGGTTAGTAGTTGTCAGAGGTGGGAAGTGGGGGATTAGAAAAATGGGTGAAAGTAGTAAAAAAGCTATAAACTTCCAGTTACAAAGTCAAAAAGTCCTGGAGACGAAATACAAAGCATGGTGACTACATTTAACAATATTGTACCATATATTTGAAAGGTAAGAAAGTAGTTCTTAAAAGTTCTTACCATGAGAAAAAAATTATAACTATGTGTGGGGATAGATATTTAAACTAAATTTATTTTTGTAATCATTTTGCAATAAGTACAATATATCAAATCATTACAAACTAATACATTATATGTCAATTGTATCTCAATGAAAAAAAGTAATTACAAAAATGTCACTGCATATAATTAGTATAAAATAGTCTCAACGAATAGGGAAAAAATGTCAATGCTCTCAAAGTGTTTGACACAGGATAATTGGAGACAAAGTTAGGAGTTATATTTTTCAACAGGTAACTGACTAAAAAAAAAGTCATTTTACAGCACAAGATAAATGACATTTTGATTTACAAAGCTTTAACACTCTAACCGCTGAACAAAACCAGCTAGGGTGGCTTACAAAATTTTTAAAGTACTGGGCCTCTTTTTAAAATGTGTAATCCACAGAACTAAAACTAATTTTAAAAGGAATTCATCCACCAGAGGGAGAAAAAAAATGTTAACAGCAATCAATAGTATACAAATTGAAGGTTAGAATACATCTTACAAAGCAAAATCCTTTAACTCTATGAATTTCATACAATCACATGTAAAATTGATTGCTATTTTTCTTGAGAAACTCAAAAGTTTCATCATTGCAATGGGTTCCAAGACTCGTTTGTTCATGTGTTCATAAACTGAACAAATACATGTGTAAGAGCTGCAACTAGTCACCCATAGCAAGTCAACTAGAGAAGTGATATTTATCCTTCCAATAAATCCCACACTCTCCCTCCTTTTTTAAAGTTAGTATTAGGACCAGCTTTTTTAAAGTCAGTCACAATGTCAACAGTCATCCTGAAATAGTCACCTAATTCTAGGTCTAGTGATTCTAGATAAGCCCATGTCATCACCATTCTTGGACTCCCTCTCACCATTTAGCTTCAGAAATTTTCTACATCTTAGTATATCTTGAGGCCAGTAAATTTAAATTTATAAAGAAATAATATCCATTATTAGCTACCTATTAATTAGGAATGTATTAATTTTTTGAAAATAACAGCTATTAAGTACTCAATAAATGTAACATTATCTCATGTAAACCTCATGACCCCATGAGGTAAGTACTATTATTATCCTCCCTTTACAGATGAGGGCATTAAGGCTTAAAGATCTCAATGCTAGTAAAGAGTGGACCACAAACTACAGGGCTAAATACTCTCCTGTACCACAAATAGGAAAACTGAAATTTTTATTGAGGTAATTGTAGATTCACATACAGTTGTTTAAGAAAAAAATGCATGGCGATCCCCTGTACACCTTTGCTTGGTTTCCTACAACATTTTGCAAAACTACACTATAACGTAGCAAATAAGATACTGATGATACCAATCTTGTTTAGATTTCTGTCTAAGGCATTTTTAACCGCTGATACATCTTTGCTTTTATTCTATGAACACTTCTAAATGCTCTCTATAAAATTCTACTTGTTCCCCAATTGTTTTTACTCTCAAAATTGGTCTTCACTTATAATATAATCTCTTTTCAAGGAATTTTAGGGTTTCTCATTGTTTAATAGTTATGTATCTCAGCATCCTATTCTCTCTCTATATGTAAACTAACTAGAATCCTGGCATTTAATCCCAGCTCTGACATGTACTAGTTTAGGTAAATCATTTAACCTCTAAACATTTCTCTTAACCTATCCTTAAAGAGTTGTTGCAGATCAGTTTGCCTGCAAAGTGGTTAGCACAGTACCTGGCTAACTTAGCAGAGTTAAGTGCTCACTAAACTTTAACCATAATTTACTATTTGTTCACCAAGACATTTCAAACAGCAAATCCATTCATTTCAGCCTCTGTAATATGCTAAACTTACCCATTTGGTCATTAATTCACAAAAAAGGTACTATTTACACATAAATAAGGTAAACAGATGAATCAAATATATAACTTTTCTTCACAAGCACACAATTGTAAAATTTTTTGTTAATTCTCACCCGAGGATATTTTTTTCAATTGATTTTTTAGAGAGAATGGAAGGGAAGAAGAGAGAGAGAAAGAGAGAAGGGGGGAGGGGGAAAGCGCAACATCGATGTGAGAGACACATCGATTGGTTGCCTCCTGCACAAGCCCTGACCAGGGCCGGGGATCGAGCCTGCAACCAAGATATACTAGTATACACTTGACCAGAATCAAAATCTAAACCCTTCAGTGTTCAGGCCAACACTCTAACCCACTGAGCCAAAGAGCTAGGGCACACAACTATTAAAATTTAAGTTGATTCATCACTTTGAATATTTCTTGCCACTCCCGTCTGGCCTGCATAGTTTCTGTTGAGAAATCAGCTGACAATCGTATGGGTGCTCCCTTGTAGATGAGGACAGGTGTGTGTGTGTGTGTGTGTGTGTGTGTGTGTGTGTGTGTGTGTGTGTGTTAGGGCATGGGGTGGGGTGGGATGGGAACCGGGTGGAGGGGAGCTATGGGAGTAAAAAAGAAGAACAACTGTAATAATCTGAACAATAAAGATTTAATAAAATAAAATTTAAAGTGATGGCAACAATGCCAAAAAAAGTACTGTTAAAGTTCTGACACTTTTGATGGCGGAAGTAACATGTGACCTGACTTTTTAAGAATTTTTTCTTTAGACAAATAAATGGGAAGACATGGGGTAGAAAAGGAGTGGGATGTAACATTTTCTAGAGTAAGGACATAGGGCAAGAGAAAAGAAGGGGCTTGTATAGGAAACAGCAAACAGTTCAGGCTGACTGCACTAAAGGGTGTCTGTAAAAGGAATAATGGAAAATAAGACTGAAGACTGGTCAAGGCCAGATCCTGAAAGGCTTTGGATCCAAGTCCAGAATCTAAGTTTCACTCTGTCTATAATAAAAAGTCAAAGATTTATGAGTAGCACAATTACGAGTTCAAAATTGTAGAGTCAAAACATGAATGTGCTATAACATGTAAAGTGGATTGCTGTGCTAGTATTTAGAAACCTGCTGCTACAATTAATCAGGTAGGTAGAGAGAGCATGGAAAGAAGGGCTGAAGGGAAAATCTACTAACAATTGAATTAATATGATTTGAAACTTGATGAAATGTGGGAAGAATAAAGTAAAGAAAATTTAGGTTTCAAACCTTAGTTCTGTGAACTGCACTGAGGAAAAATGGTTCCCGCACTTCTCTAAAAATAACTTGTCTATTTTCCTGAATTCCAAACCATACTTTAAGTTATTTACTGGACTGAATTACTTTTACCTGTGAAACCAATATGGTAGAGTAACAGATTGAAGAAATCTGGAAGACTATGATGAACAGCAGAAGGGAATGAGCTACTTATTGTATTTGATATATCATAACATGCTTATTAAAAGTAAGATTCAGGATACCTATAAACATCTGTTCATAAAACAGGAACCAGGATTCTTGTATTCATTTGTTCACTGCTGTATCCTCAGTGTCTACCGGTAAACAGTGCCGGGAATACTTGTTAGCACTCTACTCTGTTTTAAAAATGGCCTTCTGTTACTAATTTACTTTCAAAAATATAAACTGCAACATATTAACTTAGTAAATGTTATAATAAACATTTTAAGTAATACTAAATTGTTAATCACTAAAGGTTAAAACAAAAATCTTAAATTTTTAACATATAATCAGACACAAAGTAAATGATACCTAAGATTTTACACAAATTTTCAGCTATCTCCCAAGCTCCATTTTGCAGTTTTGAAATTTAAAGGCAAACACATTAGTTGCTGGATGGGCAATGTGAATACATTTCCTTGCAGGGATTATCATCTTACCAGGTCTTTCCTTCCCAGTGCCTTTTGACTCAGCAAATTTTTGTATCAAGCTTTCAACTGTAGTGTTAGCCATATTATTTATAAATTCTTCATGGACCTATTAAAATGAGATAAAGATAAATTCTTTCTTTTTCTGTAGATATACTTACTGTCAGACAAAACTTCCACAAAGCAATTAAAATTCATTACACCAAATGTGTATTTTTTTGAGCCAGAGCCTTTAAGAACTTTCATTTACTAAACATGCTCTGTTGCCTATCTTACAGTGTTAGTAGAACTATGGGTACCAATCACTGTTTACATGAACCCCTTAGATATGGCTGCACAACCTTAGAAGTAAATGCAGCTTCTTGTTTCTTGGAATGTTCTGGAACATAATCCTTATGATAAATAAAAATTGCACAATTAAAATTTTAGATCTTTAATAATAAAGTATAACAGACTTCATCTTTCTCTACTATATTTCAATGCATCCGAAATTGTGATTGTTAAACTGCCTTTACATTTTTGGAAAATTTCTAAGTACAAGCTCTATAACTTACGGCTGCTGTTGTAAATTTTAAAATAGTAAAACTTCAAAAAAGATATATTAAAAAATTGGTAACTTCAGAATTTTAATGTAAGGAGAACTGAACATAGTTAACTTTAAAAATTAATTTGAATTATCATCCCTGGTGACCAATAAAAAAGTCAGTTTATTTTACAGTTAATACATGTAAATACATATTTTTTAAAATATATTTTTATTGATTTCAGAGAGGAAGGGAGAAAGAGAGAGAGATAGAAACATCAATGATGAGAGAGAATCATTGATAGGCTGCCTTCTGTATGCCCCCCTACGGGGAATCAAGCCCTCAACCTGGGCATGTGCCCTTGATCAGAATTGAACCTTGGACCCTTCAGTCCACAGGCTGATGCTCTATCCCCTGAGCCAAACTGGCTAGGGCTGTAAATACATATTTTTTATCTGAAATAATTCAGTATCATGTTATGAGTTTGGGATTTTTAAAGAGTCATAAATGAACATAAAATGTTCATGAATCAGTTCATGAAGTAAAAACTTACCTGGCCTATTTGTAAATGAATTTCCTTTACAGCATTTGACAAGGATCCTATAATTTCCTTTATGTGAATGAGATGAGTTTCTTCAATGTCTTGAAATTTCTGAGTAACAAATACAAAAAGTAACATATATAAAATATGTATACACACATATACACATATATATTAAAATCAAAAGATCTTTTAGAAGTTATCTCTGTACAGCTAACCAAATTAACCTTTTGCACTCGGATGTCAAGCGTGACTCGACACGGTTAGCATCGGTAGCAGCTCTTTTTATACTCTTTGAATGTATCAATAATTTGAAATATAAAAAAATCCAAGTAAATAAGTTTGTATGAAAAGAAACTCCAGTTTTTTATTCTACTGCCGCGCTTTGTAAAATCTGGGGTATTTAAAAAATTAAATCCCGCATAAAGGAATCGAGAAAAAAGCGAGTGCAAAGGGTTAAGCAAGTTACTCATCCTACCTAATAATAGACAAATATGCAAATTGACCATACCTTCGCTATGCCCACGATTGGCCAGGAGGTGCAGGGGGGCAGGACTCCAGGTGGCCGGGGTAGCCGACTGGGCCAGCGGGATGCTGAGCTCGTGTCACCAGTGGCGGCTCGAGCTCAGTGTCTGTGCCATGGCTGTGCTGTGGCACAGAAGGGGCCTCTAGGGCAGCGAGCTCACGTCCCGCCGCGGACCATCAAAAGTGGGGGAGCTGGGTGCCTGTCTGCTGGTGAACCAGCGGACAAGCACCCAGCTCCCCCATGATCGAAAGCGAAAGCGTGTAGGGGACCCTACACGTGCATGATTTAATCATGCACTGGGCCTCTAGTTATGTAATATTTAGCAATGCTTCTAGACAAATGGGTTTAGGAAACATACTGAAATATAGCACTGAGAAAAGTTAACTTTTTGTTGTGCCATTTCTCAGGTAAACATGAGCTTTTTCAGTTTAAACATAACATAAATTAAAACCTATTATCATGATCAGAAAATAAGGAGACCCAGAAGATATGGGTGCCTGTCATAAAAACCAAGGGAAAAGTGTTTCAAAAACTGAAAAACTGCAGTTTACTTCTAAACACTTTACAATCTAGCCCACAGGCTCTCAAAATGTCTTTCTAATCCTCAAAATGTTAACATGTAGTCTTCAAAAGATATTCTGTGGTCAAATAAATTTGGGAATCTGTAAACTCTATCTTAGCAGTTTTCAACTGAAGGTGAGGATACATCAGATCACCAGGGGAATGTTTTCAAACTACAAAACACACAGATCCTCCACTACTACCTGGAGGTGGGGGTGGAAAGAGGTGAGAATGTTGTTTGGAAAAAATTCCCAGGTTATTCTTGTATTTATTCCCCAGTAAGAAAACTATTGCTAGACTTGGCTTCATAATAAACATTAAAAAGTCTGAAAATTACTGCATAACAAAATTTGTTTTATTTTGCCTACACCAGTGTTTTCCAAAATTTTTTGACCAAACCACCCTGTTTGTCTTTCTTCATCTCTGAATATCTATTAATATCTCACAGAACAGTATTTCTCAAAACAGGATTTGGGAAATGCCGAACTAGCCATTTTCAAACAAAATACATTTGTCAAATATTATGCACTAAGCGAAATAAGAGAAATCACATGATTACATTTATATGTGGAATCTGATGAACAAAATAGGTCCAGAGACATAGAACCATGGGACAGACTGACAAATTTCAGAGGGAAGGGAGGTAGGGGAGAGATTAACTGGGGAACTTATATGCATATATGCATAGCCCATGGATACAGCAATAATATGGTGAATCAGGCTTGGGGGCGGAGTGGATGGGGTCAATGGGAAAACAACAACAACAAAAAGGGAAGCATCTGTAATACTTTAAACAATAAAGATGAATTTTAAAAATAATAATAAACACACTAAAAAATACATTTGTCATTTCCATGCACAAGCCTGATTACTATCCCCCCTCCCCCCCAATTAAATCAGTTCTAAGAAATACGTCTAAATGCTTTGGGGTTTTTTCTCTGGTTAGTTTATCAAATTAAATTCCATCACCCCATTTACACTAATAAAAGAGAAACATGCAAATTAACAGTACCTCCGCTATGCCCACAAGCCACGCCCTCCAGCCAATCAGTAGCGAGTATGCAAATTAACCCAACCAAAATTGCTGCAGCCACGGAGTGAGCAGGCGGCTTGGGTTTCCCCAGCAATGGAGAAAGCCAAACTTCCCGCCCACTCTGGCCAGCACTGGCCTCCACTCAAGGCTACAAAGTTTCAATTATAGAAGATAAATAAATCCCAGATACCAGGGCCTCCACTTGGGTTGCCAGGCGGTGTGGCCAGCCTGCAAACCACCACAGGCCTCTCACCCAGGCCGCCCCACGCACCAAGGGAACCTCCACCCTGATCCGGGACACCCTTCAGGGCAAACCATCCGGCCCCCACCCGTGCACCAGGCCTCTATCCTATCTAATAAGAGAGTACTATGCAAACTGACTGTCACTCCAACACACAACTGCCCCCAGGTGGTCAAAGATGGCTGCCCCCATGTGGACACAAGATGGCCGCCACAAGATGGCCAGCAGGGGAGGGCAGTTGAGAGGGACCAGGCCTGCAAGGGAGGGCAGTTGTGGGCGATCAGGCCAGCAGGGTAGAGCAATTGGGAGGGACCAGGCCTGCAAGGGAAGGCAGTTGGGGGCAATCAAGCCTGCAGGGGAGGGCAGTTGGGGGTGACCAGGCCTGCAGGGGAGGGCAGTTGGGGGTGACCAGGCCTTCAGGGGAGGGCAGTTAAGGGTGACCAGGCCTGCAGGGGAGGGCAGATAGGGGCAATCAGGTTGGCAGGGAAGCAGTTAGACATCAATCAGGCTGGCAGGGGAGTGGTTAGGGGGTGATCAGGCTGGCAGGCAGGAGCAGTTAGGGGCAATCAGGAAGGCAGGCAGGCGAGCAGTTGGGAGCCAGCAGTCCTGGATTGTAAAAGGGATGTCCGATTGCCTGTTTAGGCCCGATCCTGGTAGGGCAGTCGGACATCCCTCGAGGGGTCCCAGATTGGAGAGGGTGCAGGCTGGGCTGAGGGACACACACACCCCCGTGCACAAATTTCGTGCACCGGGCCTCTAGTATTTAATATCCAGTTTTCTTCAACATTGAATTCCATAATCAAAAATCACTAAGCCAAATGATCATGTCCATATTTGTGTTAACCTTCTGACCTTAAAAAACGTGCAATTACAGTTTTGGCAATAATACAACAATAATCAAAACACTTCAATCAATTTTATTCATGAGGAATAACAGAGTTAAACAGAGTGCTTGTTTTGACTAATTTTGACCAAGTCAATGAGAATACCAACAGTGCAAGATCCTGAATTAGTCTTAAGAACTGAGGACTATTCAGCAGGAGCATGATTCTACTTTATGTTCATATTATAAAAAGTCACCCTCAGCTTAAATTTCTGTAACTTAATGAACCAGAGATTGTCTCATAGGTAGGTAGACCAAAATCCAGAAAAGCTTTGTCAAAACTGCGTATGATGACTCCTAATTCCAAGAAAATTGTGCCTTTTCAGTCTCTTTTGAAACAGCTATAGTGAATAAGGCAGATGCTTAATTATTTAGAAAAATCTTGAGCATGAAACCACACACAAACTCAACACGATTCAAATGCAATTCTGAAATTGTGCTGCGTTTTCTTGGTGGGTAGACATTGCTAAATATCCTCAAAATTAGTGACTGCTAAACTCAGAGCAATTCAGCAATGGAAATAGACTCTCAAGTGTTTGAATATACTAAATAATGAATATAAATAAATGAACTTTCTTGGACAAATGAGATTTTTTTTCTCCTTTCAAATTCACTGTTTTTATGTAGTTATACTAGAGACTAGAGGCCTGGTGCATGAAAATTGGTGCACTCGGGTGGGTCCCTCAGCCCAGCCTGCACCCTCTCACAATCCGGGACCCGAGTGGGTCCCTAGGCCTGGCCTAGGATGGGTTCGTAGGCATGGCCTGAGATCAGGGTCTATCTGGGCTTTCCTTCCCCTGGCTGCAGGCAGCTGGCCCCACCCCTGCCGCTGCCACTGCTTGCCATCTGTGCAGCACTGCCTCCTCTCCTGCCACCGGTGGCCTCCCTCTGCAGGCGACAGGCTAGGGTGCGATGGCTTGGCTGGCCTGGGCCTCCCTCTTTCTTTGCTGGGGGGCGGGACCAGCCCTGCAAGGGGCCGTCTGCCTACCTGATCAACCCTAACCACTGGCCTGCCTACCTGATCACACCTAACCACTTGCCTGCCTACCTGATCACCCCTAACCACTCTGCCTGCCTGCCTGCCCCTAACTGCTTGCTTTGGGGCGGGGCCAGCCTGCAAGGGGCCATGGTGGTCTGGTCTCTGGTCGTTTCGGTCGTGATGCCTCTGGCCTTTTATTATATAGGATATCTACAGAGAAGCACTCTAATTCTAAAACCTTACTCTGGGGGTGCTGCTTAAACAAATCTCAGTCTTCTTGAACTAGCAGCCATCAAACTGTTAAAAGTGAACAAAATCTCCATATTGTTTCAAGTTGTTCAAGTGTCATTAACTGATAGTGGTAAAAAGCATAAACACAAAGAAAAGTCACAATTTTAATCATGCTTATTCTCACCCCAAATGAAAAAAATTAAATCACAAATACTCCAAGTACATTCTAACCTTTTTCACCCCAGGGACTCAATTTCCTTCCCCACTAGTAAATATAGGTCCTACCACCCAAATTTGATACTCATTAGACTGACAGGTTCCTTCCTATTGGGATTTAGGTCAACTGCTTAGGCTGGAACAAAAGGAAACTGGAGATGTACAATAATTCTTTTCACCTCTAAATAACCCAAATTAAAGTCTACTATTTATTAACAAACAATAGTTAATCTATAGTGCCAGTGTAAGAAAGAGAAAGAGAGAAAGAGACAGAGAGAAAGAGAGAAAGAGAGAGAGAGAGAGAGATGGAGAAAAGAGAGAGAGAACACATTAGCACAGTATACCATCATCTTTATTTAAGAGCAGCATGGCTATTTATATATCTAATCAAATAAATTAATGTTCCCATCTTGGAAATGTCAGGATAAACAACTAAAATGCCAATTTGGGGGGGGGGGGGAATATAATGAGAAAGCAAAAGACAAAGATAAGGAAAGAAAAAAGTGAATGCTAACAATTCTTTTTAAAAAAAAATATATTTTATTGATTACCCACAGAGAGGAAGGGAGAGAGATAGAGAGCTAGAAACATCGATGAGAGAGAAACATCAATCAGCTGCCTCCTGCACACACCCCACTCGGGATGCGCCCACAACCAAGGCACATGCCCTTGACCGGAATCAAACCTGGGACCCCTCAGTCCGCAGGCCGACGCTCTATCCACTTAGCCAAACCGGTTTTGGCCTAACAATTCTTTTAAGAATAGTTTTATAGGCCAGCCAGCTCGATACCCAGTAGGGGGTGTGCAGGAGGCAGCTGATCAATGATTCTCTCTCATCATAGATATTTCTATCTCTCCCTCTCTGAAATCAATAAAAATATATTTTTAAAAAAGGAATACTTTTATAAAGTACTATAAACAAAAAACCCTGACTCTAGCAAATTCTAATTCCTGTTTTTTCAAACAAATAATGGAAAGGCAAATACTTTCACTGATAGGAACTAGTCATTTTAATACAAAATTAACAAGTCAACAATAATTGCCTTACAAATGAGTATTCCGATTTAGAAGACAAAAGGGCACTTGCTGAAGTCTACAATGATCTTAGTTGCTATAGAAATTAAAACTTTTTATCTCACTAGAATTAGAGCCTCAACTTAACACAACTAACTAAAGCCCTCCTTGAAATATTATTATTTCCCAACTGCCCTGACATTATACTTCCCAGTTTTCTTCCTTCTCTGGCTTCTCCTACTTGGGTTTCAGCATCTCTTCCTCTATCAAACTGTCAATGATGAATCTCTCAGAGTGTGGGTGGCCCTATTTCCCCCACACTCTGTCCAAAGGTGATGTCATTATGGCTTTGTGTGCTGACAAGCCCCTATTTTATACATGCTCACAATCCTTTATTCAAAACCTCTGGGACCAGGTGTTTGGGAATTCAATATTTTGGATTTTTTAAATAAAGATATTATGATGCTATTACCATATATTTCATAATACTACCAGCAGGATCTGCAGTGGCATCTATTTATCAGAAAATTAGTATTTCTAAAAGAAAACATGTACATTTAGTCTAAGTAATATAAATAAAGAGTATAGAAACAGCCTCACATCAGTTTAAGTCAAGTTTTGCTGCAAAATGAATTATAGAAAAACGCTTTTTGTTTTCAGAGCTTTTGAAATCCAGCTTACTTAGATCCTACAAAACTGCCCGTTTGTTGTCTCCACTTGGGTATAGGCTGTTCAAAACTGAACATCTGGTCCCCTCTGACTCCTCAAACTAACAACAGTTCTTCATCTAGTCTTTCCCATTCATCTCTACCCATACAGACTTACAAGCCAACACTCAGAAGAGATCTTGATCTCTCTAGAATTCTTCCATCCACCCCACTCCTGCCATCTCCAAATGCATTCACTTCTCACGTTCTCCAAGGCCACCACATTGGCCCTCATCCTTTTCATCTCACTATTAACTGCCTTCCAAACCGGACTCTTTTTTATTTTCCCCAATTATTTTTATCTCATAGGCAGGGATGTAGAAGATCAGACTTTTATCTTTTTAATATTTTTATTGTTTTCAGAGAGGAAGGGAGAGGGAGAGTTAATTCTCCTTTGTCCTCACTATAATCTATTCTTCACAAAACTGCCAGAATTATCTTTTAAAATTCGGACCAGACCATGTCACATACTTGCATACTACCCTCCAATGTCTTCAAATTACTCTTAGAAGAAAACCAAACCCTTACTTAAGCCTGGTCCTTGCCTATGTTCTCCTTAACCTCATGCCTCACCATCATCTCTCCTTACTCAGTTTTAGCAAGCATTTTACACTTTCTATAATGTGACAGCCCTTTTACATCTCTGGGTCTTCATACCTATATGGTCTCCAATGCCTGGAACACTCTGGCCCTAGAATGAGTCTCTTACTTATTCTTCATCTCAGTTTTAAATGTCACTTCCCCAAAAAATGCCTTTCCTAACTCCCTACTCCAAATTAGGTTCACTTTTATTATATCTCATGGAAGCCTATTCTTTTCCCTTATAACACTGTAATAATTTATAACTTTATATTTAGGCATGTATTTAATGTCTGCCTCTCTCCTCTATACTCCCAGAGCAGAGAGATACTTGTTTTATTTAAGTAGATACAGTATACACCCAGCACAGTGCCCACAACAGGATAAGTAAAGATGGATGGATGTATGCCTACACACAAGCAAGCCTTTGGTTTCTGATATGTGAGTCCTTCACCACTCCCAGTGAGAAGACTCCCTAGAGTCCAAAAAGTCAGATTTTGTAAGTCCTTCTTTCACACTTACTGAGTGCCTAGCATCATCTGAAAACTGTTTTAAGTGCTGAGGAAATAGCAGTGAATAAGTCAATACCTGCTCTCACAGAACTTACATTTTTGTGGGGGAAGACAAAATTTAAAAAAATATATATATTTTTTACACACACATACGCAGGTATGCATGCTTCACCATGTTTCTAGCCCCTCAGACATGATGACTAAGAATAATGTTCTAAGAAGAGGTTCTTCCACCATCCTCAGTATCAGAGTGATGATAATGCAGCTGAACCATGATGAACAAGTAGCACAACAAATAAATCCTTGCTACTCTAAGTCACTGAGATTTGGAGGGAGAGGTTCTTTGTTACCTCAGCATACCCAGCCTATCCTGACTAATACAACAAATAAAATTCATGGTATGTTATACAATGAAAGGTGCTATGGGGCAAGGCGGTGGGGGGAGGCGCAAGAGGACAAGAGGGTGGGGATGGAAGTTTTAGGAATGATTCATAAAAGGCACCCATCTTAAACCTAGGCTTTAATTAGGCTCTAAGAACAACAAATCAAATATAATTATCCCAAGCTTATGGAAAACAGACATTTTTTTATTGTCTGTCTTCTCTTGCTAAAATGGAAGTTTTACGAAAGCAGAGAGTTTTGTTTTGTTAACTGCTATATCCTCAGCATGGAGTCATTTCCAGTTTCCTTCTTAAGCAGGAGTCAATTTTAAAACCCATATATAAGGCCTGGATTCATCATTTACCAATGTCCTCATTTTCCCCAATTCTCTTTAAATAGCCTCTTCTGAATAATCCATTATATTATAATTATTGCATCTTGGTCCTCAATCTCCAAAACAAAATGTGTAATTTTAAAACAGCATTATTAAAACATTGACAATGTGCATTTTAACATTTCTAGTACTAAAAAAAGTATATGACAGAAAAATTGTATTTAATCAATATACATAAATATCCTATCTTAGATTTAAAGCCTTAAAAATACCAACCTGAGCTGTTTCTGTCATTTTCTGTTCAAAATCAGCTTTTGCTAATGCATATTTTTCCACGTAGAGTTTATAGGTATCTGTAGCTTTCTTAGATTTAACAGCTGCCTGTAACAAAACAAAAACATTTTGAACTACAAAATTAACTTTCTTCTTTCTTGATATAAGTTAAAATGAAATAACAATTTAATGCATGTTAAGGGATGAGGCAAATTTTAGAAGATAATTGTACTGGGAACATCTATTTTTTTTAAAGCAAGAAACATCTTTCATAGGAAACAACCAAACAGCAATACTATATTAAGTAAAAACAACTTTCTAAATAGTACATATGCGTAGAAATACCATAAATTCTTAGAATAAAATTACAGAAACTAAATATCCTAGTAGTAACATACTTGACCACTTTTGTAAAGTCATTACTAAAAGGGAAGTTGGGGCATTTGTTCTTAAATAAGGAAATAATTGTTTAAAAGCAATAAGCTACATTTCTTCTCATAAGTAAAAGATGGGTTTTAGCAGATTACCTATGATAATAAAATAAATCTTACATCTTACTCATTTTATTCATTAGAGCATTGTAAATAAATTTACTGATATATTACCAAAAATATTTCTGCTTAAGTGCCTATAATTTTTATAATAAAGTCATATGAAGCAAATATAGACATATAAAATAAGTACTTAGTCATAGTTCACAAATATGAGTGCTTTCTAAATGGTCTTTTATAAAAATAAAGGTTTGTGAGTAAGGGTAAGACACATACTATGTCATAATAGTAAGTATTTGTTTTCAAATTTACCAAAGGAAAAATGATTCAGAGATCTATGCACACTTTTTTAAAGCTACATTCATGCTCATAATAAGATTATAGCCCTGGCTGGGTGGCTCAGTTGCTGAAGCATCATCCTGTATACCAAAATGGTTTGGGGTTCAATTCCTGGTCAGGGTTTGTGTGGGAGACAACCCACTGAGTCTCTTTCACATCCATGTTTCTCTCTCTCCCCCCGACCTTCCTCTCTCTCTCAAAATCAATGGAAGCATATCCTCAGGTAAGGATTAAAATAATAATAATCTATTATAGGGCAAAACAAATTATTTACTTAGACTTGGATTTGAATATATCTAAGTCAGAGACCCACTACACATCTAGTATGACATCACCCTGAGCAGAACAATCAGAAAAAAGCACCCTTCCTCTGAGCTGTTGACCCCACCGAGGCAAGTGAACCACAGGCTGTATTTCAGCCACAAACTCACAACCTTTGGACACAACTATATGCTACAGCTTTGTTCAAAATGTTAACCAAATATAAATCCCTTCATTTCATCTAAATTATTACCTTATATTAAACCTTTTCTGGTTTATATCAAGGCTCAATCATTTTTTTTAAATATATTTTTATTGATTTCAGAGAGGAAAGGAGAGGGAGAGACAAACACCAATGATGAGAATCATCGATTGGCTTCCTCCTGCACACCCCCCACTGAGGATCGAACCCGCAATCTAGGCATGTGCCCTTGACCAGAATCAAACCCGGGACCCTTCAGTCCGCAGGCCAACACTCTATCCATTGAGCCAAACCAGCCAGGACTCAATCATTTCTTTAAGTATAATCCCTAGTTACCATATATTTTTCAAATGGTCCCTACACACACACACACACACACACACACACACACACACACACACACACACACAGAACAGTATTTAGCCTAAAGTATTTTAACCCTCCAAAAAGTTTTAACTAATTTAGTTAGGAAACTTTTACATTAATGACATGGACATCATATCAATTCACTGTTTGATGTGTATGTTCCAGTATATTCTATAGGTAAATGTTCCCATAGTTCATTTTTTTAAATTTTTTTTATTGATTTCAGAGAGGAATAGAGAGACAGAAACATCAATGATGAGAATCAATGATTGGCTGCCTCCTGCATGCCCTCTACTGGGGATCGAGCCAAAACTCGAGCATGTGCACTGACTGGGAATCAAACCTGCAACCTCCTAATTCATAGGTCAACTCTCAACCACTGAGTGACACCAGGTGGGCTGTAGCTCACAATTTTTTAAGTAATTTTTTTTGAAATGTCAACTTTTTATTACATCTTGTTCATATTCTTTTATAAATTTTTGGAAAAAATTAAATATTACATAGACAAATGCAGTCCCATTTCTTTCCCAGTCTCATTCCCTCCATTTGTTCTGCAAAGGTAATTCCATTCATGTGGCTTAGTGTTTATTGTTCCCATGCTTATCTATAATAATAAAAGCGTAATATGATAATTAGACCAGTGTCCTTCCGGACGATCTTCCGGACGAAGCCGGGGCTGTGAGGGAAGTCGGGGTCCTGGGTGCCAGAGGGAAGCCGGTGCCAGCAGCCGGGGAAAGGAAGGCCTTCTCTTGCGTTAATTTCGTGCATCGGGCCTCTAGTAAATAAAAAAGGGTTTTCTGACAGAGAACCCTTACATTAAAGACTATGTCAAAGGCATCAAAATCTACATATTCTTCCCTCAACATTATACTTTTCAGATGTACCCATTCAGGACATTCTGGCTTTTTTTTTTTTTTTTTTTTTTTTTTTACTTTTGTAATGGAAATTTTAGCACACACCCACACAAATAAAGGGTAATAACTCCCATGAACCTAACTTTAAGATTCTATACATTCCTCCCCCTCTAGTATTTTTTCTTTTACTAGAGTATTCTAATTCCCATATCTATCAGTTTACCCTTTTATTTATTTTACCCATTTATTTAAACTGCTGAATAATCTCATTATATGAAACATTCTCCTCCTGCCAAACATTAAAGTTGTTTTACATAAGATTTTTCCCCAACCTGACAATCAACCTATTTATAATTAAAGAAATCTAATTTTTATATGTATATGGTTACTTATATATTTAAACTTATTTCTGACAACTTAGAGTTTTCAGTGTACCATTCTTTTACTTTGCTCTCTATTTCCTTTCTCTCTTCTTGATAAATTTTAATATCCTCTTCTCTTTGTTGATTTAGGAGATGTATTATTATACTTATTTTAGTAGTTACACTTAATGTACATATTTGGCTACTACTAAAACGGTAAAGCACACCATTACTTGTGTACCACTAAAATAAAATAAAAAATGTCAATTAAACCATGAAATAATACTTTCTTATAACTTAAAATTTTATTTTATACTTATTCCAAGAGCTATTTTAGACTTACTTTGAGGTAGATTTTTATTCTATACCTCTCCTATATGACAGAATAAGAAGGAAAGGAAAATGAATCATTTGAAATACTCCTAAATCTTCATATTCAGGTTCTGACTCCTCAATTATTTTCCAATTCAGGGATCACTGATATCTGTTTTTTCCCACATATTATCCTCTATATCATCAAGAGCAAAAGTGTTCCACTATATCTCCAAACTTTCTTTTAAACACTGGAGCTTACATTTTCTTGATTTTACCCAAAGGTCTCAACAAAAGGTTTTCACACAACAATCAGAATTATTCCTTCCTCAACTGGTCTTAAAATGATGTGTTAACTGAGGCATCAAAGTAATGCAGTTGCCCAATCATGCCACCTGGCATAACAACTAAGTTCTCATGGGCAATAAAACTACACCACAAAGGCTACCTTAACAACAGTGGTTATATGATACCACTGACTGAAAATGCATTCTGATTTCAGAGATGTGAGAAAAAAGAAATATCTGGTAGCTTTTAATAACTTTTTCCTCTGGTGTCTAGGTCTAAATTTATCTTTATTTTAACATGCTCAATACCAAAAATGTACTTAAATCTGAGGCCTCTTGAATTTCTTCCAATTCTGAAAAATTCTCAGCTGTTAAATTCAAATACTATCTGCCCACCATTCTCTCCATTTTTTCCTTTTGAATTTATTAGATGAATGTTAGTAATCTTTATTTCTCTGTATTATGCTGGGTGGATTCCCTTGGTAATATCGTCCAAATTCTCTTTGCCTATATCAAGTCCAGTTTGTCTTTATTCCTTTTTTTTTTTAATTTCAATACCACATTTTTCAGTTCCAAGTTTTATAATTAGCTATTTTCCTATCTAGTAGATCTTATTTCATTATGCTTCTTTTAGTTTTTTAATCTTCTTTAACATCTATATATATATATATATAAGCCCAGCGACCAGAACGGTGGAACGACCGGTTGCTATGACTCCCACTGCAGCGGCAAGCTGGCCCAATGGGGGCCCCAACTGGCTCCCCCAACTGCCTGCGGCCCCTCTCCCAGATGGCCCCGCCCCCGATCGGCTCCCCCCATTGGGGGCGGGGCTGGCCAACCTCCCACGGCCACTGCCCCCCCACTGGCCCACCCCAATGCCCCTATCAGGGTGGGCCGGCCAGACCCCACCCATGCACGAATTTGTGCACCGGGCCTCTATAAAGTTTATATAGACTTATCTCTTTGAATCTCGACACACATAAATGTTTTTGCTCATCTGTCTTATAAATTTAAATATCATCTGGAGTGTATTCTTATTCCAACTGTTAAATTTATTGGTGTCTGTCTTAATATTAGATTTCTTAGATGTGCTCTAAAATTTGGTTATTTACTCATTTCAAATGGGAGGTTTCTTGTTTTTCCCGCCTCTTCTCTCTCCATCAGTCCTGCTGGACAACTCCATAGAATACAATGTAAATGATATCTCCTCGAATTGTGTTATGTTCTATCCTTACGCTCACCCATTCCCATCCAGCAGTTTTTAAATTATCTCCTGCCAGCCCTCCAAAGCCCCAGTTTACTATCAGTCTTATGAAAGTCGTTTTTCATTACTTCCCCAGAAGAATACTGGGGATATGGCCAAAGTAGTCATGAATTGATTCCTTGGCTTGACTGAACCATAGTCAAAACTGTATGCCCCAAACCCCAACTTCCAATAAAGCCCTAGTTAGCAGTCCAAGAGCCTTTTTTCTTCCCTACCTATAGCTTGATACAGTGAGTGGAGCTCTTGTGATTATCTTTTTTTTCTGATCTTTCTTTGGTCAAAACTAAAAACAGAACACAATGTATGTTAGAAAAAACAGCACAGAAAAACTGTGGCTTCAGTTCAACCTGACCATGTCAGAGTCCATCACTATCAGTCTTGAATTAATCCTAATGGTCAGGCTAATTATCAGGATAGTCAATTTCTCTTTCCTACTTTTCCTTATTCCAGATCACAGCCTGAAAGTGATAGTCGCTAAAGTCCCTGGAGATGTCCTATCAATGAAAAGCATTCAGCAGTAATAGGAAAATATAGACACGAATAACACCACCCAGGATGAGCGAGTCTCACCACTTCAAAAGGTTGATTCGCTGGACCAGGCTGTTCACAGCAGAAAAATGATTGGTCAAAGTGTTCATTTTGCTCTGAATCTACTACAACATTCTACTCTGAAGTCATAATTTTCTTTTGTTGCCATAGCAATGCTTATTGTCTCTTCTACTAGACAACCTTAGTTTTGAAAGTAATCATGTTCTTTCAAAAATAGTTGTTTATGGTATATTTCAAAAATCTAGAATATTCCAAAAACTGATGTGGAACCACAAAGGACCCCAAATAGCCACAACAATCTTTAGAAAGAAGAACAAAGTTGGAGGACTCACGCTGCCTGATATCAAACTACCAGTATACTACAAGGCTCTAGTAATCAAAACATCATGGTAATGGCATAAAAACAGACATATAGATCAATGGAAAAGAATAGAGAGCCCAGAAATAAACCCACGCTGTTAGTCAATTAATATTTGACAAAGGAGGAAAAAACATACAATGGGCTAAAGATAAGTGTATTCAATAAATGGTGTTGGGAAAATTGGACAGATATATGCCAAAAAAAAAATGAACTTGACCACCTTCTTATACCAGATACAAGAATAGACTCAACATGAAATACTTAAATGTCAGGCTCAAAACCATAAAAATCCTAGAAGAAAACATACGCAGTAAAATCTCAGACATTTCTCATAGCAATATTTTTTCTGATCTCCTTAGGCAAGGGAAACAAAGGAAAAAAAATAAACAAAAGGAACTACACCAAACTAAAAAGTTTTTCCACAGCAAAGAAAACCAACAAAATGAAAAGACAACCCACTGAATGGGGTAACATATTCACCAATAATATCTCTGACAAAGGGTTAATATCAAGAATTTATAAAATGCAACACCAAAAAAACAAACAATCCAATTAAAAAAATGGGGCAAAGGGCCTGAATAGACACTTCTCCAATGAGGACATACAGATGGCCAATAGACATATGAAAAGATTCTCAACATCTCTGATCATCAGATAAATGACAAAACCACAATGAGATGTAGCCTCACACCTATCAGAATGACTATCATCAATAAATCAACCAACAACAAGTATTGGGGAGAATGTGGAGAAAAGGGAGCTTTCATGCACTGTTGGGAATGCAGATTGGTGCAGCCACTGTGTAAAGCAGTATGGAGTTACTTCAAAATATTTAAAATGGAACTGCCTTATGACCCAGCAATTCCACTTCTGGTATTTATATGAAAAAACCTGAAACACTAATTTGAAAGACTACCTGCATCCCTATGTTAATTGCAGTGTTATTTATAATTAGAGGCCCAATGCACGAAATTCATGCAAGAGTAGGCATTTCTTCATCCAGCTGCCGGCACTGGCTTCCCTCTGACACCCAGGACCTGGGCTTCCCTCGCAGCCCCAGCTTCCTCCGGTAGGTTGTCTAGAAGGACATCGAGTCTAATTAGCATATTATGCTTTTATTATTATAATTAGCCAAGATTTGGAAGCAGGCCAAGTGTCCATCAGTAAATGAGTGGATAAAAAAGCAGTCATGCCCGGCCAGTGTGGCTCAGTGATTGAGGGATGATGCATGAACCAGGAGGAGGTCATTGTTTGATTCCCCGTAAGGGCACATGCCTGGGTTGTGGACTCGATCCCCAGGAGGGGGCATGCAGGAGGCAGCTAAATGATGATTCTTTTTCATCATTGATGTTTCTATCTCTCTCTCCTTTCCTGTCTCTGAAATCAATTTAAAAAGAAAAAGTAGCCATACATTTATAAAATAGACTACTCAGCCATAAAAAAAAAGGAAATCTTACTCTTTGGGACAGCATGGATGGATCTAGAGAGCATTATGTTAAGTGAAATAAGCCAGTCAGAGAAAGACAAGTACCATATAATTTTACTCATGTGGAATCTAATGAACCAAGAAGCAAAATAGAAGAGGTAGACTCACAGAGAGCAGGCTAACAACTGGGGGGTGGGGTGGGGGAAGAGAAGGAGACAGGTGGTCCAGGGTTTGGTGGCAGAGGGTGGAGAGATTGAGCAAAAAAGAGAAAAAAACTCATGAACATGGACAACATTGTGGTGACCGCCGAGGGTAAGAGGGATGGTGAGAGGTGGAGGAGGGTACAGAAGGGATAAATGATGACGGGAAGAGACTTGACTTGGGGTGGTAAACACACAATACAGTGTACAGATGATATGTTGTGGAACTACGCACCTGAAACCTGTACAGTTTGTTAACCAGTGTCAGCACCAATAAACTCGATAAAAAAGGAAAAATATATATATATAAATAAAATTTTTAAAAAATAGTTCAGTTTTTCTGTTTACTCCAGACCCACTTTTATATGACTCAATATCCTTTTGTACTAATCCCATGAGCTTCTCCCTTTCCCATACTGTCATAAAGTTTGCTTTGGTTTTATGGAATTCATGTGTATAATCCTGCAATATCTATATTGCTGTAATGCATGCATCAGTGCTACATTCAAGGAGGGGACAGCCACACTGGTGGTATATTCTACCGTTTGATCTTTTATTTCTGTAAGCCTTGCCAAAAAGCTATTTAATCTCAATTGCCATTGTTTCAAACATTGTCTTGGCTTGATCCACTTAAAAAAGGTGTTGTGTCAGAGCTATACCCGCCATGTCTTCCATCTTAGACACTGCTGTGACTGTAACTTGTACACCGTTTATTGCAGGAAACCAGTTTCAGGTCAAGTTCATTTTCCAAATGTTGAGCCTGTTTCCTGAGAACTTCCCAGTAATTGCTGATCCTTGTGATTATCTTAAATATGGAACATTTAGTCCCCCTTTACTACACAAAAGCCAAAATCCACTGCCTAACTTATTTTAGGACTTTGAGTCCAACAAGCCTGCATAATCAATCTCTACATGCCACCTCAGGTTTCTGTTCCATTTCTGGTTCACAGAGGTAGTATTCTTTTTGGACCCTGTTATTTGTTTTGTTTTCCATTTTTATATTTTATTCATAATTGCTGTCAGAAATTGAGGGTACTTTAAAACTGTGAACTTACTATGCCTCATCTTTCTCCCTCTCCCAATTTTTATTTATTGCACAACATAAAGGAAATATATTAACCCAAATTCTATCAACTCTTTTGATTTTTCAATATTCTCTTCTAGTTTCTGCTCAAGTATGCACACTTTTATAATTATTATAATTGTAATATGGTTAAAATTTGGTTTTCTTTTTTTACAGATATTTCAAAACTTTACAAAGCTTTTAAAACTGTCACTCCCTATGGCTCATTCCTAATAGAAACTATACCACATCAAACAAATGAATGGTTAAACTGTTTTGAAAGGAGGAAAAAAAACTACTTTCAATTAAAACACGAGTGGGGAAAGGGTTGTGGTTTACCACAATACTACATAAATGTACTCAAAGTCAGCAATAAATTGAACATAACCTGTATTTAAAGCTTATCTTCAATTATCTATGCCTTTCTTGCTTCAAAAAGTTTTACCTCATTGTTAAATCTTATACCAAGCAGTATCTCATCAATTATCTTTTATAAATATACTAGAGGCCTGGTACACGAAATTCGTGCACGGGGGGTGGGGGTGGGGGGGTGAGGTGGGGGGGCTAGGGGAGGGTGTGTGTCCCTCAGCCCAGCCTGCACCCTCTCCAATCTGGGACCCCTCTCACAATCCAGGACTGCCAACTCCCAACCATTCGCCTGCCTGCCTGCCTGATCGCCCCTAACTGCTTCTGCCTGCCAGCCTGATCACCCCCTAACCACTCCCCTACCAGCCTGATCGATGACTAACTGCTCTCCGGCTGGCCCAATTGCCCCTAACTGCTCTCCCCTGCTGGCCCGGTCACCCCTAACTGCCCTCCCCTGCAGGCCTGATCGCCCCCAACTGCCTTCCCTTGTAGGCCTGGTCCCCCCCAACTGCCCTCCCCTGCCGGCCATCTTGTGGTGGCCATCTTGTGTCCACATGGGGGCAGACATCTTTGACCACATGGGGGTAGCCATCTTGTGTGTTGGAGTGACGGTCAATTTGCATATTACTCTTTTATTAGATAGTATCCTGTAAATTGCTACAGACAAAAAGAAATCATTCCTTTTTATGTATTTGCTAATCTATTTACCATACACAACATATTTTATAAGTCTATCTGTTTCATTCAGGTATATCACTAATACTCAGAGGTACAGTGTCTTCATCTTAAATCTGAGATCATTCTTGATTATTAAATGCATTCTTGTATATAACAGTACTTTGAAACCACAGAGGATTTATTTTTATTATAATTACCTTTTCTATTTCTCTTTGTGTAGCTCCTTCCTTTTTCAAACGTTCTTGTTCTACACACTTGGCATTGTAATTTTCCTTGGATTTCTGGAGGGCCTGAGTTATGCTCTGAATGGTTTGAACAGCTTCCAGAGTTCCTGCAACTTCTTCTTTAGTCTGTTTGGTATGAAATGATTCATCAAAAATGATCAAGCTGTAAAGCACTCAATATCTGACCTTTATCGAAAAAAAATTGATACCTTTTTATGAGACTTTACTTGTTCTTCTCCATACTTCTGAACTTCCTTTATTAATTCTTGTAATTTTCTAACAAGATCCAAGTGACAATTAGCTAATTTCTCTGTAGATGTTTTGAACACATCCCACACTGGTGCAAATGTTCTAAGGGAAAGAAAATATGGGAATAATTTACTAAAAAAAATTTTAAGGCTCCAAAATAGAACCAATGGAATTAATAATGTTACATTCAGCAATTTTAATTAGGTAAAAGATAAAAAATTAAACATCTGCCCTGGCTGGTTGGTCAGTGGTTAGAGCGTCGGCCTATAGACTGAAGGGTCTCAGGTTCAATTTCCAATCAAGGGCATGTACCTCGGTTGCAGGCTCCATCCCCAGCCCCGGTCAAGGGCGCATGCAGGAGACAATAATCAATGTGTCTCTCTCAAATTGATGTTTCTCTCTCTCTCCCCCTTCCTTCTTCCCCTCTACTTTCTCTAAAAAAAAAAAAAAAAAAAAAAAAATTCCAGGTGAGGATTCAAAAAAGTTTTTAAACGCTTCATCAGAAATAAAAGTTCCTTTGAATTTAAACATGGAAAAGTTAAAACTTGCACATGATTTTTTAGTGTCATCATTAATTAATAATTATATAAGAACTAGAGGTCCAGTGCACGGGTAGGGTCCCTAGGGCTACTGGGGCCTTCCTTCATTCCGCACCGCCCCCTGGTGGTCAGTGCACATCATAGCGAGCGATTGAACTCCCGGTCTCCTGGTCAAACTCTTGAGGCGACACTTTGCATATTAGGCTTTTATATATATATATATATAGAAGATTATTTTAAAACTATTATCTGAAACCTTTTGAGAGCCATTATAGTTTTATCTATCTGTGTACTTCAACAAACACTAAGAGAGTCCCCTTTTTACTACATAGTTCAAGATGCATGACATACTTTCCTACTAGCTTTTCTCAATATTGAGGGTTTAATATTTTCAGCAGGTTCAAGTACTTCCAAGAATTACTTACTATGTTATAATAGCTTAGATAGTACTTAGAATGCCAATGTTAAATTTGGTTAATAGAGAATGATCTATGAATAATTTTACCCTATAATTTCCTCAGGTACTCCCTACGATATTTTCAACATTATCTGCTTTAAGACAAAATTTCTAATAAAAAAACACACAAAGCAAATAGCAGCAATGATTACTAAGTCAAGAGAACAGAGAAAGAAATTACTTATCCTAATATATACTCTGTGCCAATTATTACATTTCCTACCCAGTAGGAAAGATAACTAACAATGTTCCTTTTAAGCAATAGTAAACAAGTTCAAAGAGGCTTATTAAAATACTTAGGATTGGCCTAGCCAATTTGGCTCAATGAATAGAGCGTCAGCCTGTGGACTAAAAGGTCCCAGGTTCAATTCCAGTCAAGGGCACATGCCCAGGTTGCGGGCTTGATAGCCGGTAGGGGGCGTGCAGGAGGCAGCTGATCAATGATTCTCTCTCATCACTGATGTTTCAATCTCTCTCTCTCCCTTTCCCTTCCTCTCTGAAATCAATAAATATATACTTTAAAAAGAAAACACTTAGGATTGTTCTGATTAGATATCATTTCACACTTTAAAATCTCATCAGCCCTAAAGCTGGCAAGTAGATGGAAAATTTCGAAAGAAAAAAAAGACACTAAAATGTATCCACTCACAACAGCATCAAAAGACTTGTGCATCACTTCATGTAAACCTGATACATGATGATAGTCTAGATTTCACAAACCAGATAAGATAGAAGTGTCCCTTTACTTTACAAAAGGATTCTTTACAGAGAAAACCAGTTCAACATAAGATTTCTTTAAATACAGGTTTCTTTAAGGAATTTCAAACATCATTCCATTTACAAAAGTTTGATATATACAACTTTTTTCTGGTTAAATATTACACATGAATCTATATAACAAAAGCCTAAGCAACCGTTACAGCAGAACAACCACAATGACCGGTCGTTATGATGCGCACTGACTACCAGGGTGCAGACACTCAACGCAGGAGCTGACCTCTGGTGGTCAGTGCATTCCCACAGGGAGAGTGCCGCTCAGCCAGAAGCCGGGCTCACAGCTGCAGAGCACAGCGGCGGTGATGGAAGCCTCTCCTGCCTCCGCAGCAGTACTAAGCAGCAGCGAGCCGAGTGGCAAGGAGCAGCGAGCAGGTGGGCAGTAAGGAGCGAGGGATCCTGGATTGCAGGGGGATGTCCAACTGCTGGCTTAGGCCCGATCCCCCGGGAGACCAGGAGTTCTATCGCTTGCTATGATGTGCACTGACCACCAGGGCGCAGCATGGAACAAAGAAAGGCCGGCAGCCAGCAGCCAGGAAAGGGAGGCCCCGCTGGCGGCCGGAAGGCCCTGATCGGCCCTGATCACCGGCCAGGCCTAGTGACCCTACCCGTGCATGAATTTCGTGCACGAATTTCGTGCAGCGAGCCTCTAGTAGTTATATACATATGTCAACACTTATATAATGGACAGTGTCACTACCATCTGGATGAACTGAAACGTACAACTCCTCTTTATCCACGCCACAAAGTCGGGAGACTTTTATTTAGACTCACTCAATGACACTAGAGAATACTTTCATAAAATAGTCGTTCTTAACCAGTTTTCTGAATTGCAAAACCATATGTCAATCTGATAACTGGTATAGACCCTCTTCATCAGAAATGAGTTAATAGCCGAAACCGGTTTGGCTCAGTGGATAGAGCGTCGGCCTGCGGACTGAAAGGTCCCGGGTTCAATTCTGGTCAAGGGCATGTATCTTGGTTGCAGGCACATCCCCAGTGGGGGTGTGTAGGAGGCAGCTGATCGATGTTTCTCTCTCATCGATGTTTCTAACTCTCTATCCCCTCTCCCTTCCTCTCTGTAAAAAATAAATAAAATATATTTAAAAAAAAGAAAAAAGAATGTTCATTCTATTAAAATAAAAAAAATTAAAAATAAAAAATAAAAGAAATGAGTTAATAATACTTACCCAAAACTTTACATTAAATTTCAGGGGGTTCACAGATGCATCAGAAACCCATATACAGAGGAAATCTTTTACTAAATATCACTATAAAAATCTTTATAAATGTTACACAAATTATTTTCACATCTGAGCTAAAATACCTCTCCCCAAACTTTAGATAACTAAATCAGACTAAGTATTCCTTCCAGAATTGTTATGTTTCAAATTATACAATTATTCTTCCCAGAGTTGTTATGGCTATGAACACATCTCATTTTAAACATATTTTTATTAGTAGTATTCATTTTCCAAAAAATACACTTCTTCAATACAAATCCTTAAAAGATTTAATAATAGTCTATAAAAATCATAAACATTTTTTAACAAATTTTAACATTTCAATCATTTGAGTTTTTAAAGATCACTATCTAGCAGAATTTAAATGAAGCTAGAGAAAAAATGAACCTACAGAAAACTAGGATAACATGCATTACACTTAATATTTATAATCTCCAAATTATACTACTGAATGACTATGTCATTTAATAAAGCCAAAAAATAAGTTTTACATACTTTGACTATATTCAGTAATTCAGCAAGCTCAATTATATTTTCAATCAAGTCAATAAATAAGTACATTATATATTTTACATTTATGAGCTATTATAGCCTCAATGAAATCTAATATTCTGAAAAACTTTGCCTAAATCAGCATTAAAAAAGAGTTCTCCAAAGAAATTAACTCACCCAAGTTGTGAATAATTGCTTGCAGATTTTGCTAGTTTTGTCATTGACCTGAAGTACACCTCTTCTATTGTGGCTCTGTTAAATAAAATTTCCATATTATAATATTTCCTTTAATTATCAAACACATAGCAAAATTATCAAAATACTATTAAAACTGAAGAAACAAAAAGATAATTCCAAGTATATGCTAAAGATAAGTATGTGGTCATGAATTTCTGGCCCTTTGTGCACATCTACTTAAAGAACTAATCTGAAAAGATGGCGACCGGCAGGAAGGTAGGGAGAGAGAGAGTGTGAGTGAGGAACCCATAGAGGAGAGTGTAGACGTGTGTGTGTGTGTGTATGAGCTAGGATCAGTTAGATTCTGCACGTCTTCCAAGGGGCTGCCTAACCGGGCAGTCCTAGACAGCGGAGCCCCGCGCACAAAGCAGACACTTCTCGGCGGCTGGTGCTGACGCGGAGACCACGCTATCTTGAGAAACAGAGCTGCCTGAGACTCGGATCCTGGCTTCTGACACAAACCAGGACCCTGCAGCCACTGGGGACAGAGAACTGCTATCACAGTTTCAGACCAACAAACAAGAATCCAGACTTCCCGGCAGAATTCCATGAGTCAAAGAGCCTATCCCCCTTCCCGCAGGCGCGCAGACAGCGCCATACTAACTGAAAGACCCGCCCCTTGCCCAAGCTGCAGAGCTTTGCGCAGGGACTCGCTCCCCCTCAGGGAATTTGGCGCACGCGGGACAGAAGCAGCTCCCTGTTGGGGAAATCTGTCAGTGTGCACAGAGGGGCCCCCTTCGGAGAATTTGGGGGAATTTGGCTTACGGGTCACAGCTCCCCCTTCGGGGAATCTTAGTGCTTGCACGGAGGGGCTTCCCCTTTGGGGAATTTGGCGCGCAGGACAGACTCCGCCCCCCTTCCGGGACTCCGGTAGAGCGAACTAGCCAGCTCACCTTCAGGAAATTAAGAGTGTACGACCTAGCCGGTTTGGCTCAGTAGAGAGAGCACACACAGGACGCAGCTCCACTTCAGGGAATTTGGCACGCCGGACACAGCTGCCTGGGATCCCTGACTCACAACGCATTCACATTAAGAGCCAGCGACCCCAATTGTTGGTGCATGCACACACAGGGACCCTGATTCTCAACGAGAAACCGCACAAGGCAACAGAGACTCTGACAATCGAGTCTTGGTGCAGACACAGGGAAACTCTGACTCCTGGCACATGCTAAGGATCTCATTTTCGGCACATACCAACAGTGTGGTGCAGACAGGGCCCCTGATTCTAAGTGTGCACACGAGACCACACAGAACACTGGGGACACTGACCCTGGGCAAGCCTGGTTCCCACCAACCAAGACAGCCACACATCCTAGTGTCAGAGCACTTCAGTGAAACTCGGGTGGAGCGAAGTCCCCACAGCACACGGCCCAGGACCATGCAAACGGAAGCTTGAGCTTTCTGGTGATAGCCAGAATGGGGAAACGAAATAACTCACAGAGGAAAGAAAATGTGGAGTCGCCAAGAAAGGAAATCAGTGAAACTGAAGCTTGCAACATGACCGAAAAGGAGTTTAGAGTAATGGTCGTGGAATTTATACATCGGATGGATGAGAAAATAAACAACTTATGCAAGAATCAGGAAGAAATGAAAAGTGATATAGCTACAATCAAAAACACCAATGAAAGTTTCAACAGTAGACTACAAGAAGCAGAGGACCGAATTAGTGAGTTAGAAGATCAGGTACAGAAACAAGCTCAATCTGAACAGCAATTGGAGAAAAAAATTAAAAAGCAGGAGGAAAGCCTAAGGGAACTTCGGGACAACATGAAACGAAGTAACATGCGTATAACAGGGCTGCCAGAAGGACAAGAAGAGCAGCAGGGATTAGAAAATCTATTTGAAGAAATAATGACAGAAAACTTCCCGGATATGGGAAAGATAAAAGTTACGTAAGTACAGAGAGTCCCAAGCAGGATCAACCCCAAAAGACCCACACCAAGACATGTCATAATTTCAATGGCAAATATAAATGATAAAGAGAGAATCTTAAAGGCGGCAAGAGAGAGACAGAGTTACCTACAAAGGAACACCCATCAGATTGTCAAATGATTACTCAACAGAAACACAACAAGCTAGAAGTGAATGTAAGGAGGTATACAAAGTGTTGCAAAGCAAAGGACTGAATCCAAGAATACTATATCCAGCAAGACTATCAATCAAAATTGAAGGGGAAATCAGGAGCTTTGCAGACAAAAAAAGGCTCAAGGAGTTTATCAACACCAAACCAGCAATGCAAGAATTGCTAAAGGGAATACTGTAAAAAGAAGAAATAAACAGGTAAGAAGGAATACAGACACAAAAATAGATATGACTACAAACAAATACCTTTCAGTAATAACTTTAAATGTAAACGGACTAAATGCTCCAATCAAAAGATATCGAGTAGCTGAATGGATAAAAAAACACGACCCATATATATGCTGTCTACAAGAGACCCACCTCAGAACAAGAGACTCACACAGATTGAAAGTGAAGGGATGGAAAAATATCTTTCAGGCAAATGGAAATGAAAAAAAAGCTGGGGTAGCAATACTTATATCTGACAAAATAGACCTCAAAGTAAATGCCATAACAAGAGATAAAGAAGGCCACTTCATAATACTAAAGGGAGAAATCCAACAAGAAGAAATAATTCTGGTAAACATATACGCTCCCAATATAGGAGCACCCAAATACATAAAAAAACTCCTTGAGGATTTCAAGGGAGAGATTAATAGCAATACAATCATAGTAGGAGACGTTAATACCCCACTATCACCACTGGACAAATCTTCTAAACAAAAAATCAGCAAAGAAACAGCAATCCTAAATGAATCACTAGACCAGATGGAATTAATTGACATCTTCAGAACATTTCACCCCAAAGCCACAGAATATACATTCTTCTCAAGTGCACATGGGTCATTTTCAAAGATAGACCATATGCTGTGTCACAGGCAAAGTCTCTTCAAATTCAAGAAGATAGAAATTATATCAAGGGTCTTCTCAGATCACAGTGGCATAAAACTGGAAATCAACTACAATAAATACAATCCAAAGAAATCAAACACATGGAGACTAAACAGCATGCTATTAAACAAGGACTGGGTCACCAGAGAGATCAAGGAAGAAATAAAAAACATCATGGCAACAAATGACAATGAAAACACAACAATCCAAAATCTATGGGACACAGCGAAAGCAGTCTTGAGAGGGAAGTTCATAGCTCTACCAGCCTATTGCAAAAAACAAGAAACAATGGTAATAAATTACTTAACCCTACAACTCAAAGAGCTAGAAAAAGAGCAGCAAGAAAAGCGCAGTGTAACCAGAAGGAAGGAAATAACAAAGATCAGAGCGGAGATAAATGACATAGAGACCAAAGAAACAATACAAAAGATCAACAAAACCAAGAGCTGGTTCTTTGAAAGGATAAACAAGATTGATGGACCTTGCCGAAACCGGTTTGGCTCAGTGGATAGAGCGTCGGTCTGTGGACTGGAAAGTCCCGGGTTCGATTCCGGTCAAGGGCATGTACAATGGTTGCGGGCACATCCCCCGGTGGGGGGTGTGCAGGAGGCAGCTGGTCGATGTCTCTCTCTCTCATCGATGTTTCTAGCTCTCTATCCCTCTCTCTTCCTCTCTGTGAAAAATCAATAAAATATATTTAAAAAAAAAAAAGATTGATGGTCCTCTAGCCAGGCTCACCAAGAAGCAAAAAGAGAGGACCCAAATAAACAAAATCAGAAATGAAAGAGGTGAAATAACAACAGACCCCGCTGAGATACAAAGGATTGTTACAAAATACTACGAACAACTCTATTCCAACAAACTGGACAACCTGGAGGAAATGGACATATTCCTAGAAAAATATAACCTTCCAAAAATCAATCAAGAAGAATCTAAAGAGCTCAATAGGCCAATAACTATGGACGAAATTGAAGCAGTCATCAAAAAGCTTCCGGCAAACAAAAGCCCGGGGCCTGATGGCTTCACAGGAGAGTTTTACCAAACATTCAAGGAAGAACTAAAACCTATCCTCCTCAGACTATTCCAAAAAATTCAAGAGGAAGGAACACTTCCAAGCTCCTTCTATGAAGCCAGCATCACCCTAATACCAAAACCAGATAAAGACAACACAATGAAAGAGAATTATAGACCAATATCCCTCATGAACATAGATGCCAAAATCCTCAACAAAATTCTAGCAAATCGGCTCCAGCAGTACATCAGAAAGATCATACACCATGACCAAGTAGGATTTATCCCAGGAATGCAAGGATGGTACAATATCCGCAAATCAATAAACGTGATACATCACATAAACAAATTGAGAGATAAAAATCACATAGTCATATCAATTGATGCAGAAAAAGCATTTGACAAAATCCAACACCCTTTCTTGATAAAAACTCTCAATAAGGTGGGAATAGAAGGCTCATATCTCAACATAATAAAAGCTATATATGATAAACCCACAGCAAACATCATACTCAATGGACAAAAACTAAAAACATTTCCCCTAAGAACAGGAACAAGACAGGGATGTCCACTCTCACCACTCCTGTTTGACATAGTACTGGAAGTATTAGCCATTGCAATTAGACAAGAAGAAGAAATAAAAGGCATCCAAATTGGAAAAGAACAAGTAAAGCTGTCTTTATTTGCAGACGACATGATATTGTACATAAAAAATCCGAAAGACTCTGTCAAAAAACTAATAGACTTAATAAATGAATTCGGCAATGTAGCAGGATACAAAATTAACGCCAAGAAATCTATGGCCTTTCTATACACAAATAGTGAACTTACAGACAGAGAGACTAAAAAGGCAATCCCATTTACCATCGCACCAAAAAAATTACAATACCTAGGAATAAACTTAACTAAGGAGGTAAAAAACCTATACACGGAAAACTACAGGACTCTGAAAAAAGAGATAGAGTAAGACGTAAACAGATGGAAGAACATACCATGTTCATGGATTGGTAGAATCATCATCATTAAAATGTCCATACTACCCAAAGCAATCTATAGATTCAATGCACTCCCCATTAAAATACCAATGGCATATTTCACAGACCTTGAAAGAACTCTCCAAAAATTCATCTGGAATAAAAAAAGACCCCGAATAGCCACAGCAATTCTGAGAAAGAAGAATAAAGTAGGAGGGATCTCAATACCAGATTTCAAGCTGTATTACAAAGTCACTGTTCTCAAAACAGCCTGGTACTGGCACAAGAACAGACATATAGATCAATGGAACAGAATAGAGAATCCAGATATTGACCCAAACCACTATGCTCAATTAATATTTGACAAAGGAGGCATGAACATACAATGGAGTCAAGACAGTCTCTTCAATAAATGGTGTTGGGAAAATTGGACAGATACATGCAAAAAAATGAAGCTTGATCACCAACTTACGCCATACACAAAAATAAACTCAAAATGGATACAGGACTTAAACATAAGACGGGAAACCATAAAAATACTAGAGCAATCCACAGGCAGCAAAATCTCAGACATATGCCAAAAGAAATTCTTCACTGACACTGCCCCTAGGGCAATGGAAGCTAAAGAGAAAATTAACAAATGGGACTACATCAAAATAAAAAGCTTTTTCACAGCAAAAGAAACCATCAACAAAACAACAAGAAGGCCTACTGCATAGGAGAACATATTTGCAAATGGCATCACTGATAAAGGTTTAATCTCCAACATCTACAGGCAGCTTATACAACTTAATAAAAGGAAGATAAATGATCCAATAAAAAAATGGGCAACAGACCTAAATAGAATCTTTTCAAAAGAAGACAGAAGGAAGGCCAAGAGACACATGAAAACATGCTCAACGTCATTAATTATCCGAGAGATGCAAATCAAAACAACAATGCGGTACCATCTCACACCTGTCAGAATGGCTATCATCAACAAATCAACAAACGACAAGTGTTGGCGAAGATGCGGAGAAAAAGGAACCCTCGTGCCCTGCTGGTGGGAATGCAGACTGGTGCAGCCACTGTGGAGAACAGTATGGAGTTTCCTCAAAAAACTGAAAATGGAACTCCCATTTGACCCAGTAATCCCACTCCTGGGAATATATCCGAAGAAACTAGAAACACCAATCAAAAAGGATATATGCACCCCTATGTTCATAGCAGCACAATTCACCATAGCTAAGATTTGGAAACAGCCTAGGTGCCCACCAGCAGATGACTGGATCAGAAAACTGTGGTACATCTACACAATGGAATACTATGCTGCCATAAAAAAGAAGGAATTCTCATCATTTGCAGCAACCTGGATGGAATTGGAGAACATTATGTTAAGTGAAATAAGCCAGTCAATGAAAGAAAAATACCACATGATCTCACTCATTTATGGATAATAAAAAACATTATAAACTTGAACAAAAAGATAGATACAGAGACAATAAAGCATCAAACAGACTGTCAATTTACAGGGGGAAAGTTAGGGAGAGGTAGGGGAGATAAGAGATCAATCAAAGGACTTGTATGCATGCATATAAGCATAACCAACGGATGCAAAACTCTGGGGGGTGAGGGCATATATGGGAGTGGGGTGGGGGGTGGCAATGGTAAGATATGTACACATATAATACCTTAATAAAAAAAATTGAAAAAAAAAAAAAAGAACTAATCTGGTATAAAATAAAATAATTTAGATCACCAGCAAAACTTACATGAAGTCACCACTCTTTTTACCTTTAGTACCAATGGTTATTTAAACTAGAAATGCAAGAGTGCTGCTTCTTGTATTTTTCTCTCTCTCTGTAAACTGATTCAGTATGAAAGTCATTTATTTTTAACTAGAGGCCCGGTGCACGAATTCATGCACGGGTGGGGTCCAGCTGGCCCACCCCGATCATTGGCCAGCCTGCCCAGCCCCCAATCGGGGTGTGGGGGGCAATTGGGGGCGGAGCTGGCCAGGGGGAGGGGCCGCGGGTGGTTGGCCAGCGGGCCCTGCCCGCTAGTCAAACTCCCAGTCGAACTCCTAGTTGAGGGGACAATTTGCATATTAGCCTTTTATTATATAGGATATCTACTTAGTGTACTTAATATAGTTTATTTCCAACATTGTGATTTCATTATTATACACATTTACTAGAACAAGAGATTAATAACAGTCTTTTGCACAATACTAAATATTAATTATTAGCATGTCTGAAATCCTGAACTTCAAGGTTTAATCTGTTTTGTGATTAGATCTAAAACACAAACAAGTATTTCCTACTGCAATACCTTCTTATATAACTACTATTCAGCTTATAGGATTTTAGGCTTTAAAAAAAAGATCAGCCCTAGCTGGTTTGGCTCAGTGGATAGAACGTTGGCCTGAGGACTAAAGGGTCGCAGGTTTCATTCTGGTCACGGGAACATGCACGGGTTGCGGGCTTGATCCCTGGTGTGGGGCCTGCAGGAGGCAGCTGATCAGTGATTCTTTCTCATCATTGATGTTTCTCTCTCTCCCTCTCCCGTGCTCTCTGAAATCAATAAAAATATATATTTTTTAAAAAGATCAACCAAAGCCATTAAGCATGAGGTAAAAAATTTTTTCCCATAGACACATAACCTACATATACAACATATGAGACAGTATTTGTTGTATATATTGGCCTTCTTCACACTACAAAACTTAAGTCCCATCTTACCTCTGTAATTACCCTGTCCCTTCTCAATCTGTGCTACCCTTAATAGTGGAACAGCCTATAACCACCACTGCCCTTCCATTTACTTTGATAGGTTGAACTAACTTCCTGCTTTTAATGTCCAAATCCAGAACTCCACACTGCTCTTGCATCAAATCATGTTTAATATCTAAATGCTTCAAGCATAACTCTACTTAAAATATCCTGAATACCTCATACTCAGATTATCCAAACTAAGCTTATCTCCAAACTCTTCCCTTACCCCACACCCCTAACAGGCCAACAAAAAGGAACTATTCACAGTATCTGCCTCTCACTGCTGGCACTGTGACTTTTTTCTGCTCCTTCAATTTTTTGTCCTTTTAATAAACTATATTACAAAGGTAGTACTTTAATCATCTAAAAAGTTAATACATAAAAAAAATTAATCTTAATGGATAAGTTTTAACATCAAGAAATAAGAAGTGGTTCAATTTCCAGAAATAGTGAATTGATACAAAAACCTCCCAGTAAGGAAAACTAGAGGAAGAGGTGTGTGACTAAAAGGCATCCGAGAACTAAAGAGACAGTTAAGAATCAGTAGGCCAAGATCCAAGTGAAGAATAACCTGAGAATTGAGTCCGATATGTAGGGCAGCTTTTCCCTTGGGGGCATCTAGAAGAGGCCGCTAAGACTAAGAAGTGGAACAGCGCTTTTCACAGCCTCACAGGGCAAGGGAGACAAAACTATAGATTGAGACCAGTCAAGGGGAATTATGGGAAATCCCAAATCCTTAAAATTGGGACTTCAAGAGTAAGGATGAACCATAAATAAATAAACAAAACCTCAAAGGGACTGCAACCCATATCTTTTCAAATCTTGATACTGGATCCTACATGATGCTTATACACATTCATAAAACCACAGGCACATCCTATATAATATCCTATATAATAAAGAGCTAATATGCTAATTAGACCGAACAGCAGAACAACCATCCGGACGACCTTCCAAACAACCTTCCGGACGAAGCCAGGCCTGCGAGGGCCAGCCAAGGTTGCAAGGGGCTGTGAGGGCCAGCCAAGGCAGCCGGGACTGCAAAGTCCGAGCCCCTTGCACGAATTTTGTGCATCAGGCCTCTAGTAGGAGACAAGACATGATTAACAAAACCCAACAGGAACAAACTGGCAATGTTCTAAAAGCTGAGATTTAAAAAAATTAGACCTTATGAATTTATGTATTATGTTTAAGGAGACAGTAGATTAAATCAAAAATTTCCAAAAAGAACTAGAAATCATTTTTTTTAAAAGTGGAGGAAACCAGCTCTGTCTGCCATCTAAAGATACAGAGAGAAGGTAGTGATCTGCAAGCTGGGAAGAGAGCTCCCATCAGATACCAAACCCTGTTATAACATAGACTTTGGACATTCCAGACTCCAGAACTGTGAGAAAATAAATTTCTGCTGTTTAAAAAAAAAAAAGTGGAGGAAACCATAGCAAATTTGAACAAGATATAAATTCCGTATCTGAAAAAAGTTATGTCAACAGCAAATTCAATATACGGTAGGGAGAATTAGTAAACTAAAAGAGAGGTGAGAATAATCTCCTGGAATAAAGTTAAAAGAGACAAAAGAATGTAAAAATAAAGGAAAAGGACACAGCAAAAGTCTAACATGTGTAAAAAGGGAACAGATGTGTCAGAAGAAATGTCTCTAGAGATAAAAATGTGGAGTATTTTCCAAAACTGACAAGATATATCAAACCATAGATCCATGTAGCTAGCCCAACAAACCTTGAGAGGATAAATAAAACAATATCTGCACCTATTCACACCCTAGTAAAACTGCAGAAAATCAATGACAAAAATGTAAACCACAAAACTATAAAACTCTCAGAGGATAACACAGGAGAAAACCTATCTGACCTTGGATATAGTGATGTCTTTTTAGATACAACACCAAAGACATGACCTGTGAAAGAAATCATTATTAAGGTGGACTTCATTAAAATGTAAACTTCTACTCTGAGAAAGATAACGTCAAGAAAATGAGAAGAGCCCTGGCTGGTTTGGCTCAGTGGATATAGAGCATTGGAAAATTCTTTATCTACTAGAATATACATATGCATACTCTATGACCTGGCAATTCTACTGCAGGGCATATAACTAATATAAATATACTAGAGGCCTGGTGCACGAAATTCGTGCATGGGGTGTGTGTGTGTGTGTGTGTGTGTGTGTGTGTGTGTGTCCGTCCCTCAGCCCAGCCTGAACGCTCTCTAATCTGGGACCCCTCGAGGGATGTTCAACTGCCCGTTTAAGCCTGATCCTGGTGGGATTGGACCTAAACGGGCAGTCAAACATCCCTCTCACAATCCAGGACTGCTGGCTCCCAAACGCTCGCCTGCCAGCCTGCCTGACTGCCCCTAACCACTTCTGGCTGCCAGCCTGATCACCCCCTAACCACTCCCCTGCCAGCCTAATCAACGCCTAACTGCTCCCCTGCTGACCCAATTGCCCCTAACTGCCCTCCCCTGCAGGCCTGGTCACCCCCAACTGTCCTCCCTGCTGGCCCAGTCACCCCTAACTGCCCTCCCTTGCCAGCCTGGTCACCCCCTACTGCCCTCCCCTGCAGGCCTGGTCACCCCTAACTGCCCTCCCCTGCAGGCCTGGTCCCTCCGAACTGCCCTCCCCTGAAGGCCTGATCACCCACAACTGCCCTCCCCTGTTGGCCTGGTCCCTCCCAACTGCCCTCCCCTGCAGGCCTGATCGCCCACAACTGCCCTCCCCTTGGTGGCCATCTTGTGTCCACATGGGGGCAGCCATCTTTGACCACATGGGGGCGGCCATCTTGTGTGTTGGAGTGATGGTCAATTTGCATATTACCTCTTTATTATATAGGATATGTGTATATGTACACCAAGACATATGTGCAAGAACATTCAAAGCACCCTAGCTGGTTTGGCTCAGTGAATAGAGCGTTGGCCTGCGAACTGAAGGGTCCCGGGTTCGATTCCAGCCAAGAGCACATGCCCAGGTTGTGGGCTCAATCCCCAGTGGAGGGCGTGCAGAAGGCAGCCTATCAATGATTCTCTCTCATCACTGATGTTTCTATCTCTCTCTCCTCTCTAAAATCAATAAATATACATATATATTTTTTAAAAGAATATTCAAAGCAATATTATCTACAAGAGCAAAAAACTTAAAACAATCCAAATTTCTGTAAACAGTGGCAATTACATTTTGACATATTTATACAATTTGCTATTAAACAGTATTGTAAATGAATTAAACTAAACTCAATACAAATGAATCTCACAAACACTGCTGAGTAACAGGACTCAGACAAAAAATACCTATATATGATTAAATTGATATACTTAACACAAAGTTCAAAAAATAGGTACAACTTCCTTGACAGATGAATGAACAAATTGTGGTATTTCCATACATGGAATACTATTCAACAGCAAAAAAGAATGAATTATTAACACACATGTAACAACATGGATGAATCTCAAGATAATTTTTTTCTTTTTCTTTTTCTTTTTTTGTTAATCCTCACCTGAGGATACTTTTTCATTGATTTTGAGAGAATGGAAGGGAGAGAGAGAGACAGAAAGAGAGAAGCATCTATGTGAGAGAGAGAGATGTATTGGTTGCCTCTCACACAGGCTCTGGCCAGTCCTGTACTTTCTTTCTCATTAACTCTTTCAAGAACTATGAGTATCTAGATGTGCATCTGAAGTACGTGCCCTTGACTGGAATAAAACCCGGACCAGGTCTGTGGGCCAATGCTCTCTTCACTGAACTGAAAAGGGTAGGGCTCAAAATAATTATACCGAGTCAAAGTACCAGACAACAGAATATATTTTGCATGATGCAATTTATACTGATAATAGAAACTAACCTAAATGTCAGAAGCAAATGTGGGGTTAAAAAAAAAAAAGGAAATGAGTGGTTGCTTAGGGATGGTGGGAAGGGACAGGAGGGAGGGATTACAAAGAGGATGATGAATATGTTCACTGTCATGATTATGGTAACTTCATGAGTGTATGAATATGTCAAAATGTATCAAATTATATACTTTAACTATATACAGTATACTGTATGTCAGTTATACTTCAATAAAGCTACTTAAAGAAAGAAAGGAGGAAGAAAAAAGTCTGAATGGCTGACTTAGGAAGTTATTTAACCTTTACTGGGCCCCCAGTAAAATGGGGGCTGGTTAAATAAATTATCAGTTCTGGTCTTTTTAAAATATATTTTTATTGCTTTAGAGAAAAAAGGGGGTTGGGGAGAGAAGGAGGAAGGGAGGGAGGGAGAGGAAGAGGGAGGGGAGGGGGAAGGAGAGAGAAATATCAATGTGAGAGAGAAATATCGGTTGCCTCCCATACCCACCCCGAGGATAGGGAATAAATCCGCAACCTGGGTATGTACCCTAACCAGGAATCATACTGTTACAGAAGACCGGAGAAAAAACAAGCAACACTTAGAGAGATGGAGTTCCACTTTATTATTATTATGCTGGCGGGCTCAGAGAAAAATGTTTTTCAAATTCTGAGCAAAAACATGGAGGAAGCTTTCCCTATTTATATCTTTCCACCCCCTTTGTCTCCCAAATAAGGGTTTTTTCAGACCTTATGTCAGATGACTAGCCTACAAGGTCAGACAGCCAAGTTTATCTACCCTATTATTCAAGCAGCTAGAAAGCAAAGTTAATTTACAAAGTAAGTGGCCGTCTAAAAATAACAGAGTTGACTCAAAAGGCAAGGGACCATCTAATAGCAGAGAATTTCAAACAGTAGTTTTACAAAAATAGGGGTTAGCCTTCTCAGTACCAGTTACCTTTTTGGTGCACGTGACACACTAAACCAACTGAGCTACACTGGCCAAGACAGCTTATCAGTTTTGATAGTTAAATGAGATAATGTATGCAAAATACTTAGTGCATAATACTTTCTTTCTCATTAACTCTTTCAAGAAATATGAGTATCTAGATGTACCAAGCTCTGTGCTAGGTGCTGGGACACAACAAAATACTATACAAATACTGTTCCCTTTATAGGGGAACAAAAAAAAACAAGTAACAAAAATGAATAATCACAAGCTATATGATGTTGAGAGAGATTATAATAGGTGCTTTTACCTAGTCAAGGACATTAATAAAAGGATTCCTGGAAAAGTGAGCACAATTCTGATCTCTAAAAAATAAGTAGGTATTAACTAAGTGAAAACAGGAATAAGCATGTACAAAGCCTGGACTAGAAGAAGCCTGTCAATAATATGGCCAATGTCTCTGGAGAGGAAAGAGTAGACTGGTATAACCTAAGCTTTGAAAAGCAGTTTCAGGTCAGACTATGCAGGTCTACCTTAAGAGCAACAGGAAGCTGGTTTGAAATGGTTTAAACAGGAGAAGTAACCAACTGATCTGCAGTTTTTAAAAAGTATTCCAATTATAGTGCAGAGAATAAATTGCAGGATAACAAGAATGAATGTAGATAGACCAGTTAGGAGCTATCACTGCAGTTCCGTCAACAATAATGAATTAGATAATAATATCTTGGATTAGGATAGTGAAGTTAAGAGATTCATTCTATCAAAAAATGTTTACTGGGCTTCCGGTCAAGATGACGGGTAGGTAAATGCAGTACTCGCCTCCTCCCACAACCACATCAAAATTAAACTAAACAACAGAAAAACCATCATTCAGAACCACCTGAAATCTGACTGAATGAAAGTCCTACAACTAGGGATTTAGAGACTGGAAGGAGGGGTGGAATGGACCTTGGTTCGAATCTGGGCCTCACCTGGACACCTGCAAGGCCAGCACAAGTAGCAGCTATCTGCATATCACTTTGTTACTCATGTGCGGTGGCCCCGGATAGAAAAAAGGCAGCGGCTGACCTTGGCCTGTACCTCCAAGAAGGCTCCAGAACCAGACCACCCAGTGGACGGCTTCAGACCACATCAAAACATCACCACCCAACCATATCCACACTCAAGGGGCTGATTCAATGAGCACCAGAGCCCCACTGAAGTAAATCCTGCTCTCTGGGGTGGGCACCTGCACAGCTCCAATCATTACAGCTGACCTGCCTGGGGGTAAATCTCTCTCACTGATGTGCCAACAGCAATCCAGGCTCAACTACAAGAGTAAGGTGTGAACAGCCCACATAGGGAGGGGAGTGCACCTCAAGTGCCCAGCTTGGGTGACCAGGGAGGCTTGTCACTGTGCCCTACAGAACATCTACTACATTAGGCCACTCTACCATGCCTGGGAGATGTAGCAACTCTATCTAATACACAGAAGCAAACACAGGGAGGCTGCCAAAATGAGGAGACAAACATGTCCCAAATGAAAGAACAGAACAAAACTCCAGGAAAAAAAACAAAATGGAAACAAGCAATCTCCTAGATCAGTGGCCGGCAAACCGCAGCTCGCGAGCCACATGTGGCTCTTTGGCCCCTTGTGTGTTCTAATGCCACTTCTTCAAAATAGACTCGCCCAGGCCGAAAACCGACTTCCGCGCATGGGCCACGAAGTTTCAATCGCACAGTAATGTGCGCCCGCACGTGGTATTTTGTGGAAGAGCCACACTCAAGGGGCCAAAGAGCCACATGTGGCTTGTGAGCTGCGGTTTGCTGACCACTGTCCTAGATGAAGAGTTCAAAACACTAGTTACAAGGATGCTCAATGAACTTAGTGAGAGCTTCAACAGCATAAAAAGGACTAGTCCGAAATGAAGGATACACTGTCCTGGCCAGTGTGGCTCAGTTAGTTGGAGCATCACCCCATACACCAAAAGGTGGCGGGTTCGATTCCCGGTCAGAGTACATACCCAGGTTGCAGGTTCAACCCCCCAGGTGGGGCACGTGAGTATGGCAACCCATCAATGTCTCTCCTCACATCAATACTTCTTTCTCTCTCCCTTCCTCTAAAAATCATCAAAGAAAAACTATTATTTTTTAAAAATAGAAATGAAGGATACACTAACTGAAATAAAGAATAATTTATAAGGAATCAACATTAGAGTAGATGAAGCTGAGAATCAAATAGTGATTTGTATCGTAAGGAAGCAAAAACACCCAATCAGAACAGTGAAAAATAAAAAAGATAGTGTAGGAAACCTCTGGGACAATTACAAGAGTACCAACATTCACATCATGCAGGTGCCAGAAGGAAAAGAGAGCAAGAAAATGAAAACCTATTTGAAAAAATAATGACAGAAAACTTCCCTAACCTGGTGAAGGAAATAGACATACAAGTCAGGAAGCACAGAGGCTCAAACAAAATGAAACCAGAGGCCCATACCAAGTCACATCATAATTAAAATGCAAAAGGTTAAAGACAAAGAGAATTTTAAAAGCAGCAAGAGAAAAGTAGTTAGTTACCTACAAAGTAGCTCCCATAGACTGTCAGCTGATTTCTCAACACAAATTTTGTAGACCAGAAGGGAGTGGCAAGAAATACTCAAAGTGATGAAAACCAGCATAGCTCAGTGGTTGAGCACTGACCTATGAACCAAAAGGTTCGATTCCCAGTCAGGGCACATGCTCGGGTTGTGGGCTCGATCCCCAGTATGGAGCTTGCAGAAGGCAGTCGATCAATGATTCTCTCTCATCATTGATGTTTCTACCTCTCTCCCCCTCTCCCTTCCTCTCTGAAATCAATAAAAATATATTTTAAAAAAATAAAATAAATGAACAAGCAAAACAGAAACAGACTCATAGATACATAGAACATTTTGATGGCTGCCAGATGGAAGGGGGTTGAGGGAATGGGTTGTTACAGAATAGTCATAGGAATGTATAGTACAGCACATAGAATCCTATATAATAAAGAGGTAATATGCAAATTGACCCTCAGCCCTCACATCACAAGATGGCCGCCCCCACATCGTCACAAGATGGGCACCCCCACGTTGTCACAAGATGGCCAGCAGGGAAGGGCAGTTGGGGGCAACCAGGCCTGCAGGGGAGGGCAGTTGGGGGGGACCAGGCCTACAGGGGAGGGCAGTTGGGGGCGACCAGGCCTGCAGAGGAGAGCAGTTGGGGGTGATCAGGCCTGCAGGGGAGGGCAGGTGGGGGAAACCAGGCCTGCAGGGGAGGGCAGTTAGCGGGGAACCAGGCCTGCAGGGGTGGGCAGTTGGAGGCGACCGGGCCTGCAGGGGAGGACAGTTGTGGGTGATTGGGCCGGCAGGGAAGCGGTTAGGTGTCAATCAGGCCAGCAGGGGAGTGGTTAGGGGGCTATAAGGCTGGCAGGCAGAGTGGTCAGGGGCAATCAGCCACGCAGGCAGGCAAGTGGTTAGGAGCCAGCAGTCCCAGATTGGAGAGGGTGCAGGCTGGGCTGAGGGACACCCCCCCGCAGTGCACACATTTTATGCACCAGGTCTCTAGTATAGGTAAAATAATCTATCTATATAAAAGCCTAAGCAACCGAATGGACGACCGAACAGGCTGCGTGGGGCGACCAGGCTGGCAGGGGGGTTAGTGAGGGACGACCAAACGACTGAACAGCAGGCTGCGTGGGGCAACCAGGTCGGCAGGGGGGTTAGTGAAGGATGACCAAACAAATGAACAGCAGGCTGCGTGGAGCGACCAGGCTGGAGGGGGATTAGTGAGGGACGACCAAACAACTGGACAGCAGGCTGCATGGGGCAACCAGGCCAGCAGGGGGAGCAGTTGGGGGCGACCAGGCCAGCAGGGGGGCAGTTGGGGGCAACCAGGCTGGCGGGAGAGGCAGTTGGGGGTGACCAGGCCATGGGGTGGGGGCAGTTAGGGGCAATCAGGAGTCAGGCAGGTGAGCAGTTAGGAGCCAACAGTCCTGGATTGTGAGAGGGATGTCCTATTGCCGGTTTAGGCCCAATCCTGGGGATTCCGTGCACCGGGCTTCTAGTATTATAATAACTATGCATGGTGTCAGATGGGTGTGAGATTTAGCAGGATGATCACTTAGTGAGTTATGTAATGTTTAATCACTGGGGTGCAGACCAGACTAACATAACAATGTGTAGCAACTGTAATTGAAAAATAAAAATTATTTTTAAAAAATATATATACTGAGGGCCTACTAAAGAGGCAAGCACTCCCCCAAGTGCAGGAAATAGAGTAATAAAAAAAATAACCCACAAAAAAACCCTACTCTTATGAGATTTATATTCTAAGATAGACAAGTAAGTAAAATATTGCTTCTATTAGATGGCTTAAGTTTTATGAAGAAAAATAAAGCAGGGAAGGGGGAGTGGAAGGAGGGGTTGTCTCACTGCTCACAGAATCATAAAGGGATTAGATTCTAGGCAAAGAGATGGCCAAGGAGTCCTGGAATTCTTATGGTTACTGATATAAACAGGGTAAAAAGGCATGACTAATGCCTAATGATATCAAAGTAGTTAGTTATAGTAGTGATGCAAGTGTTGGTGCAAAAGGCAGGCTAGGGGACATGTCAGAGATGCAGAGTTCTGGGACCTCTCCTTTCCACCTGCCAATGATGACACAGAAGCCAGAGAGGGATAGCTTTATCCATAGTATTTAGAGCTTTTGGGCTCCCTCTTAACTCCAGTAGGTGAAAGCCATTAAGAGGATTGGTGTTACATAAAAAGTTTGTTCTTCATTTTCTACCCGTCAGTTAACTGTATGAAGACAGAAGAAGTTGTATCTTTACCACTATACACCCAGAATCCAAACAAGAGTCTGACACACAGCAGACATTAGATATATATTGATGAAAAAATAAATGAAGTATTGCATCTAAAGGCATTTATCCCTCCATAATCATGGTAAAGACTTTAAATGTATTCATATAAAAATCATCAAGTGGGCCCAACTACAAAACAACTTTAATCAAATAAAATTATAATGATTTTTAATAGTTTCTAAATTAACTATTATATTAATATTAACTAATATATTAATCATATTTTGTAAATTTGCAGGATTTAAAAATACATACTTAGGGCCTCTTTAAAAATAAAAGTTATAATAATAATTAATCTACAACAGAGGTGGGGAACCTTTTTTCTGCCAAGAGCCATTTGGATATTTATAAAATCACTAGAGACCCGGTGCACGAAATTCATGCACGGAGGGGGGTTGTCCCTCAGCCTAGCCTGTACCTTCTCCAATCTGGGACCCCTCTCACAATCCAGGACTGCTGGCTCCCAAATGCTTGCCTGCCTGCCTTTCTGATTGCCCCTAACCGCTTCTGCCTGCCAGCCTGATCACCCCCTAACCACTCTGCTGCCAGCCTGTTTGCCCCCAACTTCCCTCCTCTGCTGGCCTGGTCACTCCTAACTGCCCTCTCCTGCAGGGTTGATCACCTCCAACTGCCCTCCCTTGCAGGCCTGGTCCTTCTCAACTGCCCTCCCTTGCAGGCCGGGTGCCTCCCAACTGCCCTCTCCTGCTGCCATCTTGTGGTGGCCATCTTGTGTCCACTTGGGGGCAGCCATCTTTGACCACATGGGGGCAGCTATATTGTGTGTTGCAGTGATAATCAATCTGCATATTACTCTTTTATTAGATAGGATAGAGGCCTGGTACAGGGGTAGGGGCCAGCTGGTTTGCCCTGAAGGGTATCCTTGATCAGGGTGGGGTTCCCTTGAGGCATGGGGCGGCCTGAGCAAGGGGCCTGTGGTGGTTTGCAGGCCAGCCACGCCCCCTGGCAACGCAAGCAGAGGCCCTGGTATCTGGAATTTATTTTCCTTCTACAATTGAAACTTTGTAGCCTGGAGCAGAGCCAAGCCTGGGGCTCCCTCCGCAGCCGGCAGCCATTTCTGTTGGGGTTATAATTGAAACTTTGTAGCCTTAAGTGGGTGGGCCCGGCCAGGGTGTGCGGAAAGCTTTGCTTCCCCTGTTGCCAGAGGCAACCCTGGCCTGCTCTCTCAAGCTCCATTCTGCCGCCATTTGTTTGAATTTGTTTACCTTCTATAATTGAAACTTTGTAGCTTGAGTGGAGGCTTAGGCCTGGCAAGGGCAGGCAGAAAGCTTGGCTTCCTCTGTTACCTAGGAAACCTTGCTCTCTGTGGCTGTAGCCATCTTGGTTGGGTTAATTTGCATACTCACTCTGATTGGATGGTGGACGTGGCTTGTGGGAGTGGCAGAGGTATGGTCAATTTGCATATTTGTCTATTATTTGGTAGGACTAGAAGCCCGATGCACGAAGATTCGTGCTAGAATGGGCCTTCCTTTCCCTGGCTGCCGGCACTGCCTTTCCACTCAAGCCCAGCCCCTTTCCACTCAGGCCCTAGAGCCGCCTCTTTCCACTCCTGCCCTGCCTTCCCACACTGCCCAGAGGCCCTGAGAGACAGGGTTGGGGCGGAACCCTGCTTCGTCGCCATTCCCGCCCCCCCGCCCACCCCCTTGTCGCTCAGCACCTGTGTATGCAAATTAACTGCCATCTTTGGTGGGTTAATCTGCATACTCACTCTGATTGGCTGGTGGGCATAGCAAAGGTATGGTCAATTTACATGTTTGTCTATTATTGGGTAAGATTAGCAGGCCAAATTATCAACTTAAAAATTAGCCTGCTATATTTGGTCAAACATTTAACCCTTTGCACTCGCTTGCTTTTTTCTCGATTCCTTTATTCTACTCGGGATTTAATTTTTTAAATACCCCAGATTTTACAAAGCACGGCAGTAGAATAAAAAATTGGAGTTTCTTTTCATACAAACTTATTTATTTGGATTTTTTTATATTTCAAATTATTGATACATTCAATACAATTCGACATACGAGCTGCTACCGATGCTAACCGTGTCGAGTCACACTCGACATCCGAGTGCAAAAGGTTAATGAACTCACCCCCAATGCTTCGGCAGGGCCAGACCAAATGATTTCACAAGCCTTATACAACCCGCAGGCTGAACATTCCCCACCCCTGAACTACAAGTTCAGAAAACTTAGTCTTTTCAAATTATTTTAGTATGTTTTCTTTACTGACATGTTTATTTAAAGAAATTGTAATATTTTATTCTTCAAAGTTCCTCAATTTTTCTATTGTATTACCTTGCTAGCACATTCAATGAAATATATGTAGATAATATTTTCAGGCAGTGATACATAAATCAGTTTAACAATGCCAGTTGGAGTCACTATTTAGCCCTCAGTAGATCACAGATATTACTTTAAAGTATAACTATAGTATACTTTTAACAACTGTACTTGTATACAATCAAAATTTTCTCATTTATATTCTAAAATTTAACTTGTAATAAATTGTTAAATGACATGAAAAAATACATACCTTTCTCTTACAAAATCTGCTAGCTCTTTTGTCGATATCTGTCCATGTTTCATATTATGGTAAAGAACATCAAAGCCACTATTTTTTTCTCCCTACAATTTAAAAAGAATTTTAGTTTAATAAAAAAAAATAAATAAGAGAGAGAGATCAAAATAACATTAACAAATATGCAATTCTGATAGTCAGGTAAGCTATCTTTCCTAAATTTAACCATTGTTGCTCACTGTAAGACTTTAAACTATATCAAATGAATATTGTAAGGTTTCATAAAGTTTATTTTTATTATATATGCAATCATGTATATATGCATACTCTATAATCACTCATAAGGGTACATTAATGAAATTAAGTATGAAATATTAAGGAACTAGGGGCCCGGTGCACAAAATTCATGTACTGGGGGGTCGGGGGTCCCTCAGCCCAACCTGCCCCCTCTCACATACTGGGAGCCCTCAGGGGATGTCCTACTGATGGCTTAGGCCCACGCCCCACAGGGAGCGTACCTAAGCCACAGTCTGGCCTCCCTTTGTGGGAGGCAACCGGGCTGGTCAGGGGAAGGCACCAGCCCCATCACCCCACTGCTGCAGCCACTGTCAGTCACCGCAGCCACCAAGGAGTTTTCATCAACACGGACTCCAGTCCATTCACCAAGAAAAAATGACAACTTTCTTTAGGCATTTTCAAGATGTGTCTTTCATAGGATATGGATTTATTTATTTTTTATCCTCACCTGAGGGTATGTTTCCAATGACTTTTAGAGAATGTGGAAGAGAAAGGGAAAGACAGAGAGAAACACTTTGATTGGTTGCCTCCTGCATGAGCCCTGATCTGGGCCCCGGCCAGGGAGGAGCCTGCAACCTAGGTACATGCCCTTGATCAGAATCAAACCCAGACCCTGCTGTCTGCAGGCTGAGGCATTATCCACTGAGTCAAACCGGCTAGGGCAGGATATGACATTTCTTAGCCTTCCAGCAGCAGACCTTCATTTTTTCCTCCAGAAGTGTGGTGGAAAAACCCTAGATCACCTTTTTGGATTCTTGTTACCCAAGTTACTAAGAATATTACCAGTGGCATACAGGAAGCTTAGCCAATGTGCAGCCAGAAAAGGTGTTTCCTCTATAGTTCACACCAATGGAGGGCTGGGCCCTGCCCAGGCCTAAAGCCTCTGGCCAAAGCTTTAGGCCTGGGGAGGCCTCTCCAGCTCCCTCTGATCACCGACTCAGCCCCTGCCCAGGCCTGCCCAGACCGAAAGCATCTTGGGCAGGAGCGGACCCCCAGCTCCCTACAATCAATCGCAGGAGGTCCACTCCTGCCCAGGCTGAAAGCAGACCCCCAGCTCCCTGCCCAGGTGATCAATCGCAGGGGTTCCGCTGGTGTACCAGGCTGAAGAAACCCCCAGCTCCCTGCAATCGATGGCAGGGGGTCCGCTGGTGCACCAGGCCAAAACCTCCAGCGGAGGCTTTTGGCCTGGAGCCGGAGGGGACACCCAGCTCCCCGCTTTCGATGGCAGGGGAGCTGGGTGTCCGCTCATGCACCAGGGAGGCTTTTGGCCTGGAGCTGGAGCGAACACCCAGCTCCCGGCTTTCGATGGCAGGGGAGCTGGGTGTCCGCTCGTGCACCAGGCCAAAAGCCTCCGGCGCCTCTCAACGGCCAGATAGGCCCGCCCCCCACGCCTCTTAACGGCCGGATAGGCCACCCCGAGTCCCGCCCCCCAGCCTCCTGCCGGCCCAATCGTGGGCATAGCGGAGTGATGATTATTTGCATATTACCCTTTTATTAGGTAGGATAATATGTAGTATAATTTAGAAAAGATAACCATGGACCTCTTTAAATACATTACTAAATACCAAAATTCAATTCCTTGAATAGGCATTAAGGGATCCCTAATTATTTAACACAGCGATTTTCAACCAGTGTGCTGCAATAATTTCTAAAACATACAATACTTGACTATTTAGTCAGGGACACTGCCCTCTTTTCCCTTAGATCATCAAATTTAAAAAAATGACAACAGCCAACACAACAAAATCCATCCAGTGTGAATGAATCAAAATTACACCTATTTTTTGGCAGATCAGCAAAAAATATATTTTTTGGTGTGCTGCAGAATTTTAGTAATTAGTTTATGTGTGCCATCAGATAAAAAGGTTGAAAATCATTGATTTAACTCAAAAGTCTGTACTCTAAAATTACTAAATCTTTTTTTTTTTTTTTTTTTTTTTTTAAATTTCTTTATTGATTAAGGTGTCACATATTTGTCCTCATCCCCCCATTCCCATCCCACCCCTCTCCCCACGCATGCCCCAATCCCCTGTTGAACTTAACCGTTGGATAGGCTTATATGCATGCATACAGGTCCTTTGGTTGAACTCTCCCCCTCCCCCCACCCTCCCCCTACCCTCCCCTATCCTCCCTCTGAGGCCCGATAGTCCGATCGATGCCTCCTTGCTTCTGGTTCTGTTCTTGTTCCTCAGTCTATGTTGTTCATCATTTCCCCTAGATGAGCGAGATCATATGTCACTAGATATATACTAATAAGCACTGAATGTGAGACGAGCAATAATAGTTATGCTGACAGGCAAATGAATCAGTCTGTAGCGAGCTTCCCCCTGGACCAACAGTTCTTTTGAGACTCAATTTCAATGTCCAGTAGTTCCTTATGTGTACATGTCAGCACTGACCCCCCAGCTCTGGATGGTGGACAAATGGCGGTAACGGAGGTCCGACTCCCTCTGGTTTGGTCTCGGCCGAACCCAGGGGCACGGCGTCACCCGGACTAAGGGGCACGTGGCCTCACCCATACCCAAGGGGCGCGTGGTCTCACCCGGGCCTGGGACCCAGCCTCACCCGGATGGATCCAGGGGCACACGGCCTCACCCGGACCCAGGCTCTGGCTTCACCCGGACCCAGGGACACTTGGCCTCTCCCAGACCCAGGGCCACTTGGGCTCACCCGGACCTAGGTGCACGAGGCCTCATCTGGATCCAGGGACACATGGTCGCACCCGGACCCAGGGACGCTTGGCCTCTCCCAGACCCAGGGCCACTTGGGCTCACCCGGGCCTAGGTGCACGAGGCCTCACCCGGATCCAGGGACACATGGTCTCACCCGGACACAGGGACGCTTGGCCTCTCCCAGACCCAGGGCCACTTGGGCTCACCCGGGCCTAGGTGCACGAGGCCTCATCCGGATCCAGGGACACATGGTCGCACCCGGACCCAGGGACGCTTGGCCTCTCCCAGACCCAGGGCCACTTGGGCTCACCCGGGCCTAGGTGCACGAGGCCTCATCTGGATCCAGGAACATATGGTCTCACCCGGACCCAGGGACGCTTGGCCTCTCCCAGACCCAGGGCCACTTGGGCTCACCCGGACCTAGGTGCACGAGGCCTCATCTGGATCCAGGGACACATGGTCGCACCCGGACCCAGGGACGCTTGGCCTCTCCCAGACCCAGGGCCACTTGGGCTCACCCGGACCTAGGTGCACGAGGCCTCATCTGGATCCAGGGACACATGGTCGCACCCGGACCCAGGGACGCCTGGCTTCTCCCAGACCCAGGGCCACTTGGGCTCACCCGGGCCTAGGTGCACGAGGCCTCACCCGGATCCAGGGACACATGGTCTCACCCGGACACAGGGACGCTTGGCCTCTCCCAGACCCAGGGCCACTTGGGCTCACCCGGGCCTAGGTGCACGAGGCCTCATCTGGATCCAGGGACACATGGTCTCACCCGGACCCAGGGACGCTTGGCCTCTCCCAGACCCAGGGCCACTTGGGCTCACCCGGACCTAGGTGCACGAGGCCTCATCTGGATCCAGGGACACATGGTCGCACCCGGACCCAGGGACGCCTGGCTTCTCCCAGACCCAGGGCCACTTGGGCTCACCCGGGCCTAGGTGCACGAGGCCTCACCCGGATCCAGGGACACATGGTCTCACCCGGACACAGGGACGCTTGGCCTCTCCCAGACCCAGGGCCACTTGGGCTCACCCGGGCCTAGGTGCACGAGGCCTCATCTGGATCCAGGGACACATGGTCTCACCCGGACCCAGGGACGCTTGGCCTCTCCCAGACCCAGGGCCACTTGGGCTCACCCGGGCCTAGGTGCACGAGGCCTCACCCGGATCCAGGGACACATGGTCTCACCCGGACACAGGGACGCTTGGCCTTTCCTAGACCCAGGGCCACTTGGGCTCACCCGGGCCTAGGTGCACGAGGCCTCACCCGGATCCAGGGACGCATGGTCTCACCCGGACCCAGGGACACTTGGCCTCTCCCAGACCCAGGGCCACTTGGGCTCACCCGGGCCTAGGTGCACGAGGCCTCATCCGGATCCAGGGACACATGGTCTCACCCGGACCCAGGGACGCTTGGCCTCTCCCAGACCCAGGGCCACTTGGGCTCACCCGGGCCTAGGTGCACGAGGCCTCATCCGGATCCAGGGACACATGGTCGCACCCGGACCCAGGGACGCTTGGCCTCTCCCAGACCCAGGGCCACTTGGGCTCACCCGGGCCTAGGTGCACGAGGCCTCATCTGGATCCAGGAACACATGGTCTCACCCGGACCCAGGGACGCTTGGCCTCTCCCAGACCCAGGGCCACTTGGGCTCACCCGGACCTAGGTGCACGAGGCCTCATCTGGATCCAGGGACACATGGTCGCACCCGGACCCAGGGACGCTTGGCCTCTCCCAGACCCAGGGCCACTTGGGCTCACCCGGACCTAGGTGCACGAGGCCTCATCTGGATCCAGGGACACATGGTCGCACCCGGACCCAGGGACGCTTGGCTTCTCCCAGACCCAGGGCCACTTGGGCTCACCCGGGCCTAGGTTCACGAGGCCTCACCCGGATCCAGGGACACATGGTCTCACCCGGACCCAGGGACGCTTGGCCTCTCCCAGACCCAGGGCCACTTGGGCTCACCCGGGCCTAGGTGCACGAGGCCTCACCCGGATCCAGGGACACATGGTCTCACCCGGACACAGGGACGCTTGGCCTTTCCTAGACCCAGGGCCACTTGGGCTCACCCGGGCCTAGGTGCACGAGGCCTCACCCGGATCCAGGGACGCATGGTCTCACCCGGACCCAGGGACGCTTGGCCTCTCCCAGACCCAGGGCCACTTGGGCTCACCCGGGCCTAGGTGCACGAGGCCTCATCCTGATCCAGGGACGCATGGTCTCACCCGGACCCAGGGACGCTTGGCCTCTCCCAGACCCAGGGCCACTTGGGCTCACCCGGGCCTAGGTGCACGAGGCCTCATCCGGATCCAGGGACGCATGGTCTCACCCGGACCCAGGGACGCTTGGCCTCTCCCAGACCCAGGGCCACTTGGGCTCACCCGGGCCTAGGTGCACGAGGCCTCACCCGGATCCAGGGACACATGGTCTCACCAGGACCCAGGGGCGCTTGGTCTTTTCCAGACCCAGGGGCACGTGGCCTCACCCGGGCCTAGGTGCTCGAGGCCTCACCCGGATCCAGGGACACATGGTCTCACCCGGACCCAGGGACGCTTGGCCTCTCCCAGACCCAGGGCCACTTGGGCTCACCCGGGCCTAGGTGCACGAGGCCTCATCTGGATCCAGGGACACATGGTCTCACCCGGACCCAGGGACGATTGGCCTCTCCCAGACCCAGGGCCACTTGGGCTCACCCGGGCCTAGGTGCACGAGGCCTCACCCGTATCCAGGGACACATGGTCTCACCCGGACCCAGGGACGCTTGGCCTCTCCCAGACCCAGGGCCACTTGGGCTCACCCGGGCCTAGGTGCACGAGGCCTCACCCGGATCCAGGGATACATGGTCTCACCCGGACCCAGGGACGCTTGGCCTCTCCCAGACCCAGGGCCACTTGGGCTCACCCGGGCCTAGGTTCACGAGGCCTCACCCGATCCAGGGACACATGGTCTCACCTGGACCCAGGGATGTTTGGCCTCTCCCAGACCCAGGGCCACTTGGGCTCACCCGGGCCTAGATGCGCGAGGCCTCACCTGGATCTATGGACCCCTGGCCTCACTCGGACCCAGGGGAGCGCGGCCTCCCCCAGACCCAGGGGCGCTTGGCACCTCCGCAAGAGTCCCGCCTCTCCCCGCAGGCATCTGGGTCTCCCATGGGTCCCCAGAAGCTGGATTTCAGTGTGATGGAGAGCTAATCTCCCCTAGGTTTGGAACAAAAGCCCCTTTCCCCCGCCACCAACCAGACCCACGCGCCTCCACACCTCATCCCCTCCGATTTCGCTGGTTTCCTCTTCCCTCTTAGCTATAAATCTACCATTCAGCCATCTCTCCTGTAGTTCTGGATGGCAGAGGCTCTGTCCTCCATTCGTGCCCCTGAAATTGCTGTGCGCGGTGGAGTTCGCAGTTCCTTTGTTTAACTTAGCCGCCTTCTTGATTCTCCTCTGTCAAAATGGCTTAAAGGGCTTGAATGTAAGATGAGAACTCCTAAGAATCCTCCAAATCGGTGTTGGCGGCCTCCGGGGCCTCGAGGATCTCACTGCGCAGTTCGGCCAGGTCGGTGGCGCGGATGCGCCCCTCCTGCAGAAAGATGGTCTCTTCCTTCACAGAGAGCCGCTGCGCCGAGTCCGCGGCCGCCGCCACAGCAGCTGCTGCGGCGCCCACGAGCCCATGGCCCCGGCTGCGGTGCTGACTGAGAGGAGCAGCCGCCCGGTCTGGGGAGACGCGAGCAGCAGTCGCCACCCTCACTAGTCCATGTTCCAGTTGTATTTCCGAAACTGCCATGTGAGGCAACACATCAGCCTTCACCTCCGCCGTCATCTTTTTCGAATTCCCCAATTTGTTCTTCTTAATCCCTTGAATTCAGTCAACTCTACTGAGGTCTAGTGGCGCCGGGAGGTGCACGGAGAGGGCGCCCGGGCCTCCGTCCGGTGTGCGGGGCGCGCGGCCCGCGGAACCAGGCGCGCGGGGGCCTCGCGGCGGGGATGGGCGCTGGGCGGCCGCCGGGCTCCGGGCGCCGCTGCCGCCGCGGCGTCCCCAGTGCCCCGGGCCGGGCGGCCTGCGGGGGCGGCGCAGTTGCGAAACTGAGTGAGTATCTACAGTTAAGTCTTGATTGTTGTTGGTGTCACTAGGAGGAATTGTCCTCCAGGCCAATTGTCCATGAGGACCCTCTTTGTCTATATAGGAAGAGTTGCTGTGCAGGAGACATGAGGCTCCTGTGTCTGTGTCCCTCTGTATTCCTTGCAAACACCTCTGAGAGAAACGCGCCCTGGAGTTTTGCCCGCTGCCTGGAACTGGGTTTCAATGTAGTTGGAACTGGGTCTCAGCGCAGTCTGGCGCCTTTGTCTCCTTCCCAGCAGGGCCATTCAGTGGCGCAGGCAACAGTCCCTCCTCTGCGCGCCCTCCCGTGTGCGCCTCTGGAGCCGCCGCTCCTCTGTGCCTCTGCCCCACAGGCCAAATTCATTCCCCCAGCATGTGCCTGGCTTCCCAGGGTTTCGCCCGGAACTGGGGTTCAGTGCAGTCGGAACTGGGGTTCAGCACGGTCCGGAGCCCTTGTCTCCTTCCCGCTAGGGCAGTTCAGTGGCGCAGGCAACAGTCCGTCCTTTGCGCCCCTTCCTGCGCGCGCCTCTGGAGCTCTGCCTTCCGCCGCTCCTCTGTGCCTGCGCCCCACAGCCCAGATTCATTCCCCCAGCCTGCGCCTGGCTTCCCAGGGTTTCGCCCGGAACGGGGTTCAGTGCAGTCGGAGCCGGCGCTCAGCGCAATCCGGAGCCTTTATCTCCTTCCTGCCAGTGAACGCCGGCCAGGCCGTCAGCCGCCCCTTCCTCTCCGGCTCCATCCTCCCCGCAGGCGCGCGTGCTCGTGTCTCCGTCCGTTTCTCCATACCTCAGGCTTTTGCGGCTCCCCCGACTGTCCCCGTGGCCTTCTCCTTCTCCCCAGCTGTGGGCATTTCAGTCCGCCAGCTTTCCTGTGGTTCTGGACGATGACCGTTCTGACCTCTAGTTGTATTTTTGAAATTGTTGTGCCCGGCTGCGGGTTAGGTGTTTAACCTATGGCGCCATCTTGGTTTCTCCTAAAATTACTAAATCTTGACATCTTAGTCAAGTCAGCATATTACTAATCATATAAGCATTGATTAATGAATAAACGTTATAATAATAATTAAAAAGTCATTATTATAACTTTTATTACATGAATAAAAGTTATAATAATTAAACTACAACAGAGGTAGGGAACCTTTTTTCTGCCAAGGGCCATTTGGATATTTATAACATCACTAGAAGCCCGATGTACAAGATACTTTATAATTGCTAATACGAGTCTTTCAGTAAACTTAAGCAATTTGAGAAGTGAGAAAGTAGATAAAATTTTAAAAAGAGCATTAACAGTCTATTAGCTAGTCCTCAACTAATGGGAAATTAACAGAACCAGACCACTACACAATCCTACAAAACCTTTAGTTATTTAATCTAATAAATGTTAAGTTAGCTAGTCATAGCAAAGAAAACATTAGAAATATCAATGTCATCTACACTAATAAAAGAGAAACATGCAAATTAACAGTACCTCCACTAGGCCCACAAGCCACACCCACCAGCCAATCAGTAGCGAGTATGCAAATTAACCTAACCAAGGTGGCTGCGGCCATGTAGCGAGCAGGCGGCTTGGGTTTCCCCAGCAATGGAGGAAGCCAAGCTTCCCGCCCGCTCTGGCCAGCCCTGGCCTCTGCTCAAGGCTACAAAGTTTCAATTATAGAAGATAAATAAACCCCAGATACCAGGGCCTCCACTTGGGTCGCCGGGGGGCATGGCCGGCCTGCAAACCACCACAGGCCCCTCACCCAGGCCGCCCCACGCACCAAGGGAACCCCCACCCTGATCCGGGACACCCTTCAGGGAAAACCATCCGGCCCCCACCCGTGCACCAGGCCTCTATCCTATCTAATAAAAGAGTAATATGCAGATTGACCATCACTCCAACACACAACTGTCCCCAGGTGGTCAAAGATGGCTGCCCCCATGTGGACACAAGATGGCCACCACAAGATAGCCAGCAGGAGAGGGCAGTTGGGAGGGACCATGCCTGCAAAGGAGGGCAGTTGTGGGCAATCAGGCCAGCAGAGGAGGGAAGTTGGGGACGACCGGGCCTGCAGGGAAGGGCAGTTGGGGGGGACCCAGGCCTGCAGGGGAGGGCAGTTAGAGGTGACCAGGCCTTCAGGGGAGGGCAGTTAGGGGCAATCAGGCTGGCAGGAGAGCAGTTAGGCATCAATCAGCAGAGGGCAGTTAGGGGCAATCAGGCTGGCAGGGGAGTGGTTAGGGGGTGATCAGGCTGGCAGACAGAAGCAGTTAGGGCCAATCAGGAAGGAAGGCAGGTGAGCAGTTAGGAGCCAGCAGTCCTGGATTGTGAGAGGGATGTCTGACTGCCCGTTTAGACCCGATCCTACTGGGATCAGGCCTAAATGGGCAGTTGGACATCCCTCGAGGGGTACCAGATTGGAGAGGATGCAGGCTGGGCTGAGGGACACACACACCCCCTTGCACGAATTTTGTGCATCAGGCCTCTAATAGATGAAATAAAAGACTTTATCAATAAACCAAGCTCAACAACTCTCTTCACAAGTGTCAGTGTTACTTTTCTTCAGTGAAAAATAAAGAATAGTATATATTTACTGGAAATAAAAAGCAATACCATAAGCAAGTGTTATGCAACCTGAAACCTAATTTTTCCAAACTTTGCCAAAAACAGGAAACATATTATAGGAACTTCCAGTTATGTTGACGTGATCCCTAATAAACTTGTCAACTAATATACTAAGTAATTAGTTTGCCATACATACAATTAAAATGTCATATTCGAATACCGGGTGCTGTAAGCTTAAAAAAAAAAAAGTCATATTCGTAAGGAGATAATATCCTTAACATTATGAATAGCCATTTTCATTTTTCAGGAAGAATGTAACATTAGCCCTAATCGGTTTGGCTCAAGGGATAGCATGTGGGCCTGCAGACTGAAGGGTCCCAGGTGCGATTCTGCTCAAGGACAGGGCACGTACCTCAGTTGGCAGGCTCGATTCCTGGCCCTGGTCATAAACTACAGTCTCTTATGAGTCCAAACATATCCATTTGGCTTCTACAACTTTTTCATGCTTAAGATAAAGATAAAGTTTATAATCTAATTCTAGTTTTTACTTTCCCTGGCTTTTGCATGCAAATTTATTCCACCCAAAATAAGAACATTTTTTGAAATAATCATTATCACTAGTCTATAGCAAGTGAAAATAACATCATGCAGATTAGTAAATAAAATTACAAATAATAACAGGCCTGAAATGGATTCTGATGGATTCATCCCATTACTTGACTATAATATAGAAATTACAAATGATTAGAGGACCCACCAACTCTCATAATATGAACCCTGAAAGAAACAAACCTGAAATCTAAAACCTTAAAATCCAAAGTCTGAAGCTCTTATGTCCCAAATTTCTCGCCTAACATACCTACTACTTCTCATTTGCACATAATTCTAACAAGCCCAGGTTACCTGAGTTCCCAAAGTGCATTATGCATATTTAAAGGCAAAAATGGAGAAGAGCTGAGAGTGAAGGGCTATTTAAACCAGCACACAGACCTAGCTGGTTTAACTCAGTGGACAGAACGTCAGCCTGTGGACTGAAGGGTCCCAGGTTTGATTCTGATCAAGGGCACATGCCCAGGTTGTGGGCTCGATCCCCAATGTTGTTTGAAAGAAAGAAAAAGGGAAGTTGGGAGATTCCCTTTTTCTTTTGGAGAGTAGTTTTGCCTTTTCTTAACAAATTGGTTCTTGCTACCTCAATTTCTGAAAGTTGGTATCTTCCTAATAAGAGCAACATATTTTTAAATTTCAGTTTGAAATATCTGTAGATTTATAGGAAATGGCTGAAAATGGACAGGAAGGTTCTATATATAAGCAAGATTTTTTTTAAGTTGGTCAAATCTTATTCACTTAGAAAAGTCAGCTTTCCCTAACAGTTGGATATGGTTGCTATTTATGTTCATTGGTAACAGATGACTGCAGAAATCATAATGACCCATTCTTCTATGGAGGCCTGATACTGCTTTTTCTTTTTTTAGGTAAAAAAAGTAAATTGAATTGAATTAAAAAGGAAGGTGCAAAACAGTATCCCTAATCGAATTTCATTTTCTCTGAAAAAAATAACATGTATATACAGGGTGGGGCAAAAGTAGGTTTATAGTTGTGAGTATGCAAAACACAGTTTAATCTTAAATTATTATTTATTAATTATTACATTATTTTCCATATGAACAACTGTAAATCTCTGCCCCACCTTATACTTATACAAAAGGAGTCTAAAAGGCATATACAACAAACTATTAACAGCAAATTATTTCTGGAAAGTGGAATAATGAGCACAGATTAACTTTCCAATAAAAAATAAATAAACCAAGTCTTCAATATAGAAGAGTTAAGAGGTATCATGACATTTTTAAAATGCAATTTTCTTCCAAGTATACCACAACTATTGATATCAAATCTTGCTTATCAATGACTGTTTTTTCCTTCTGCTCAAATTTTTAAATTATTCTTTTTTTACAAGTTTTATTGAGATATAATTCACACACCATATAATTCACCCATTTAAAATCTGTACACTGTAATAATTTTTAGGATACTTATAGAGTTGAGCAACCATCACCACAATCATCGTTAGAATATTATTGTCACCCACCCAAGCAAACAAACACACAAACAAAAAAAAAACAAAACCCATAACCAAATACAGGCATACCTCAGAGATACTGTGTGTTCAGTCCCAGACCACCGCAACAAACTGAGTATTGCAAAAAAGCAAGTCGTAAGTTTTATGCTGGTGGAGGGACTTGCCTCCAATTTATAAAAAACACAACATCTGTGAAGCACAATAAAGCAAAGCACAAAATGAGGTACACCTGTGGCTAGATTTTTAAGAGTACCGGTAGGTATTTACTAATCAGTGATGAGCTTCTTTTCAGGTGGTTAATTCATTAGTTTAACAAGTAAATACACATGTCCACAAAGACATCTGTACAAGAATGTTTATAGCAGCATTAATCATAATAGCCAAAAGATGGAAACAACCCAACAAATGAATAAAGAAAATGTGATATAGCCCTGAACTAGAATATTATTCAGCCATAAAAGGAATAAAGCACTGATATATGCAACAATACTGATTAATCCCGAAAACATTATGCTAAGAGAAAAAAGCCAGTCACACAGACCACATACTGTAATGATTCCATTCATATTAAAAGTCCAGAATAAAAAAAATAAAGAGAAAATAGATTAATAGGTTGCTTGGGGGTTGGGGGTAATGTAGGGGATGATAAATGGTACAGGATTTCTTTTTGAGGTAATGAAAATGTTTTTAAATTGACTGTGATGATGGTTGTAAATATTATTAAAATTGTGAATATTACCAACAACCACTAAATTGTATACTTTAAATGAGTGGATCACATGGCATGTAAAATATAGCTCAATAACATTATCCAAAAAGTTCAGTAAATAACATTTTTATCTTCTTTAATCAATAAATTCTTGCAGAGAAACTTTTCAGTATTAACCGACAAAAACAACACCATTGCTGGCCCAAGGAGAACAATTGCTAAGACCGTTTGCACAAGATGGGATCTTTTTTTTTTTTAAATAAATATATTTTATTGATTTTTTACAGAGAGGAAGGGAGAGGGATAGAGAGTTAGAAACATCGATGTGAGAGAACCAGCTGCCTCCTGCACACCCTCCTACTGGGGATGTGCCTGCAACCAAGGTACATGCCCTTGACCGGAATCGAACCTGGGCCCCTTCAGTCCCCAGGCCGATGCTCTATCCACTGGGCCAAACCAGCCAGGGCTAGGATCTTTTATCTGCTCATCTTAATGCACTTTACAAAGAGGTATCACTTTCACAGAACATCCCCTACCTTCGACCTGGGGCAAATAAAATTGTCCTATAATCCAATATAAAAAAGTGTTAAAAATCTTTGGATAGCCCGGCCAGTGTTATCAGTGGTTGAGCATTGACCTATGAACCAGGAGGTCAGAGTTCGTTTCCAGGGCAGGGAACATACCTGGGTTGTGGGCTCAATCCCCAGTAGGGGGGTGTGAAAGAGGCAGCGGATCAATGATTCTCTCTTCATTGTTTCTGTCTCTCTCTCCCTCTTCCTTCCTCTCTGAAATCAATGAAAACCTATTTTTTTTTAAATGTTTGTATAACTATTCCTAGTATGAAGTAAAAAAAAAAGTGTTGCCATCCTTTGAAGATGAAAGTCCAGAATCATACTTCCTCTTACCACTCCAATTTAACCAAGACTACTACAGTTAACAGTTTGAGGTATATCAGTCCAGATTCCTTTTCTCATATATATAGTAACATGCTACATTTTAATATGAAAATGAGGTCTACTATGCATATTGTCTTAGACCTAAATTATCATCTGAACTGAAATTTAACTGAAAAGATAACCTAAGTAAGGTCCCAAGTCACTGAACATGTTCAGATTTTTTTCTAGCCTAATACAGTTTACAAGTAAGACATCCTTGAAATATAAAAAGTTTAAATAAATCATCAAACTTATTTTGGAAATCCAAAGGCACCTTTATCTTTTTCTGGTTGATTTTATAGCACAACTTTATACCTAAAGTTTTTTAATAGATTATAAAATACAATCTAACATATTTCCACTTGAAGAGAAATGCGTATCTCTATTTAAAAGGCTATGAAATTCCCATTTTAACTAAAATGGAACTCATATACTAAGTGTACCAATTAATGAGGATTTTTTTCACTAGATGGAGTTACACATATGTTTATGTATATGCGATTTGATATGTGTGCTATTTTGTTATATTGACAAGCTTCAAAACTTCATATGTCAAATTTGCTGAAGGTGTTAACATCATAGATATTTTTACACTTAAAAATGTCGAATTTCGTGCCAAAAAAAAAGAGTATTTGCAGGAAGTTATAATTCATTACTTTATTTTGAAGAAAAAGTTATCGTATACTTTGGGAAGCTTATGGTGAACATGCTCCATCTCAAGATACTTGTGAACGCTAGTTTAAATGCTTTAAAAGTGATGATTTAGATGTGAAAGACAAAGAACGTCCAGGTCAACAGAAAAAGTTTGAAGACCAACAATTACAAGCATTATTGGGTGAAGATGCATGTCAAACTCAAAAACAGCTTGCAGAAAGATTAAACGTTGCTCAGCAAACAATTTCTGATTGTTTACAAGCAATGGGAAAGATTTTAAAGGAAAATGGGTGCCACATTAACTGAATGAAAGACAAATGGAAAACCGAAAAGTCATCAGTAAAATGTTGCTTCAACGGCAGGAAAGAAAGTCTTTTTTGCATCAAATTGTGACTGGCAATGAAAAATGGATTTATTTTGAGAATCCCAAATGCACAAAATCACGGGTTGATCCAGGTCAACCATCAACATCGACTGCAAGGCCAAATCGCTTTGGAAAGAAGACAATGCTCTGCATTTGATGGGATCAGGAAGGTGTGGTGTATTATGAGCTTCTAAAACCAGGAGAAATCGTTAATACTGATCGATACCGACAACAAATAATCTATTTGAACCACACTTTGATCATAAAATGACCAGAATGTGCCAGAAGACACGGCAAAGTAATTTTGCTTCATGATGATGCACCATCACACACTTCAAAGCCAGTTAAAGACACGTTAAAAGATCTTGCCTCGGATGTATTAACCCACCCGCCATATTCACCAGACCTTGCTCCTTCAGATTACCACTTGTTCCGATGGAGGGCACAGGCACTTTCTGAGCAGCACTTCAAAACATACAAAGAAGTGGAAAATTGGGTCTCTGAATGGTTTGCCTCAAAACAAGAAAAGTTCTATTGGGATGGTATCCACAAATTACCTAAAGATGGGGGAAATGTGTAGCTAGCGATGGACATTACTTTGCATAAAGCACTTTTGATGTTTCTCTTGAAATTATCATGTTTTCTGTGATTATAAAATCTGCATTATTAATTGGTACACCTAGTAACTAGGTTTTAAGAACCACAAAAATAGTAGAAAAGCATAAAGCTATAAACCCCACAGATTTTTAATTTACTGATTTTAGAGAGAAAGGAAGGGAGAGAAACATCCATTTGTTGTTCCATGTATTTATGTAATCATTGGTTGCTTCTTGTGTGTGCCCTGCCCGGAGATCAAACCTGCAACATTGGCATATCAGGATGATGCTCTAACCAACTGAGCTACCATCCACGGTAAACCCCACAGATTTTAGTTAATGGTGTGAAACTTCTCTTTCAAAGAATCTTTTAAGGGCAACAGTAAATTAAACACTTCAATTTTGATGAGTCCAAGAGCTGAAAAGTAGGCAAAAGATAGAGTGTAGACTGTATGAATTAAAAAGTTGATTTTACCCATTTTCTTTTTCAATTAAAAAAATATGTATTTTGGGGGAAGGAAGAGAAATGTCAGGAGTTACTGTCATGTGAATAACAACATGCCTAATCTTCCTTTGACCTCCAGACAGCTTAAATATAAATACCACTTCCTACCTCTCTACATTCTCCTTTTACTCTAACTCTTACCAACATTTATTAGATAACATTGGATAAGTCACTGCAAAGTACAGCATTAATACATTTCTGATGGTCTCACTTTATTTGACTTCTCTGAAAAAACACAATAAAACATTCAACCAATTCTGAAGATACTCTTTCTCCTTTGAAGAATGGCCCCACTACTGAAGAATCTTCTAGACACTTTTGATGGGAATTCAACAAATATGCAATGACAGCCTTCCAATACCATTTTTGCCTTAAAAACTGCTAGGAAAAAAACAAAAAAACATATTCAAGCAGTTTTTCACACATAATCACTAAAAGGATTCTGCAGAACTATTGGCAAGATATCACTAAAGCAAAAAAAAACAACACACCAGTGATTATAATATGTAAAATGAACCTGGCCAATGTGGCTCAGTGGTTGGGTGTCGACATATGAACCAGGAGGTCATGGTTGATTCCTGGTCAGGACACATGCCCAGGTTGCTGGCTCCGGTTCCCAGTGAGGGGCATACAGGAGGCAGCCGATCAATGATTCTCTAATGTTTCTATCTCCCTTTCCCTCTCCCTTCCTCTCTGAAATCAATAAAAATATATATTTTAAAAAATGTATGTAGAATGTGCACTGCTCAGCAGTCAAAACTACTCAGTGCAGGTGCAAAAGTCACTCAAACACATTTGTTGGTTGACTGATGAGTTTTAATTATAACTTACCTCTTCCCAGTTAGTTAAATCCTTAAAGTCATCTAATAAATATTACATATGGATTCTACAAAAATAGCAGATGCAAACAGTTGTGAGATAATTTTCATTTTTATGTCTTTCAAATTTTCTGTAATCTGTAAATAAATGTAATTTTCATTACTCTCAAAATGAAAATAATAAAACAACAATTTCAGCTTTCTCAAAAACTCTTCAAGCTATACTTACAAAGACACTGAAGGCTACCACTTCAACTGGCATGCTGTATACATTAATACTTAAGTTTCAAGTCCTCATAATTCGTAAGTGGAAAAAACAAACCTAAATGTCCAAAGGGGCGGGATTTAAAAAAAAAATTATGGCCACTCTATTCCATGGAAACCTATGGAGTCACTAAAAACATATTCAAGAACAATTAATCACATGAGAAAAATGCTTGGTATCATTTGGAAATTGTAAGATACAAAACTACCGTATTTTCCGGCGTATAAGACGACTGGGTGTATAAGATGACCCACAACTTTTCCAGTTAAAATATAGAGTCTGGGATATACCCGCCCTATAAGATGACACCCGGCGTATAAGGTGACCGCCGACTTTTGAGAAGATTTTCCTGGGTTAAAAAGTCATCTTATACACCGGAAAATATGGTATATAGTAGAACCCATTTAAAATTTCATGTTTCTAAGTACCTTAGAGGATAGAGGGAAAGGCTATAGGTAATTTTTACTTCTGTTTTACCTATCCTATATAATAAAAGCCTAATATGCAAATCGACCAAATGGCAGAAGGGTCCGCAGAACGACTGGTCACTATGATGAGCAATGACCAAGGCAGGAGCTGGCCCCTGGTGGTCAGTGCACACCCACAGGGGGAGTGCCGCTCAGCCAGAAGCCAGGCTCATGGCTGGCGAGCGCAACGGCAGTGGCAGCAGCACTAAGGAGCAGCAAGCTGGTGGCAAATAGCAGCATGCAGGCAGGCGCTAAGGAGCGAGGGGTACCGGACTGCGAGAGGGTGCAGGCCAGGATGAGGGACCGCCCCCCCGCCCGCACCCCATCCCAGAGCACAAATTTCAGGCACCAGGTCTCTAGTTACATCATAATTATGGTTATAATTAAAAGGAAAACCATCTTCACTGGCTGTTGTTTCACCCAACTAAAAACTAACATTTTTTACTTTTAAGACCCCAGTACCACCAATTTGCTTTACTTATATTGTACCTTCCTTCCCTAAAGCCAAGCAAACATACTTGTCAGTATCTTCCATAATATTTTTTAAAATATTTTTATTGATTTCAGAGAGCTAGGGAGAGATAAAAACATCAATGAGAGAGAATCATTCATCAGCTGTTTCCTGCACAACCCCACTAGGGATCTAGCCCACACCCAGGCATGTGCCTTGACAGGAATCAAACCATGATCTCCTGGTTCATAGGTGGACACTCAACCACTGAGCCACGCCAGCCATAATTTTTAATCCTGAAATTCCATCAAGAAACATGTTTGTGCCTCATGAACTGATGGAATTGTGTGCCTCATCTTCATCACACAGTTCACTAATCACTTCCCAATATAATCCTCTCTGACTGGTCATTCCAGCAACATTCTCTAGTATTTTCATCAATAGATATAACTATATATCTCAGTTGCTGTTTTTGTTTTTCCCCATATCTGACCAATGTATGCTAACTCTGTGGACCCAATTGTTATTAAAATTCTTAAAACTCTAATATTTTTTAATTTTTCCATAGTAGGTAAATTGAAAACCAACCCATTATTCCCTTTCCTTTATAAATCTGTATAACACCATATTTCTATAGGGATTTCTTAGGATTAATTGTTCTAGAATTATGAAATCAGGATGGATTTCATCATTTCAAAAGATACCCCATGACTCAAAAAAACTACTTCCAAAGGACTTATGCTAGCCAAATATGCAGGATGATACAAAACATACCTGTTCTCCCACGCCTTTGCTTAAATAATTTAAGTAGTTCTGAAGGGATTAGAGCATTTAGGATTTAGTGTGCAGGGCTAGAAAAGAACCCAGACAGAAAATGTTTATCCTTTCCATATCAGTGCTCTAAAATCCTTTCCCTGAATTAATTTTATGCAGACCAAATCAGTATTAATTTCTTACTTTCAAATTCCTCCTAGATTAAGGCAAAAAAATACAAAATAACCATCCCTCCACCCCCATCCCCACCCAAAAATCCAAGGGCCTCACAAAATTTGGTGCCATCTAAAATACTGTAATTTTATAATGTTTGCCCGTCAAGTCTACTTGAACCTAGTTAGATGAAATCTGTAGTTTGCATTTTCATAGCCTGTTGCAGTTGAAAACAATTTGGGCATGGCTAACTGGCTGTTATACAATTATACATTTTAATTTAGTGGATGTTACTTGCTTACATATACATAGGTTATCTCTGGAAAGCTACATAAGAAATTGTTAACAGTTATTGTTTTTGGGGAGATCTTGATGACAGAAGAAAAGGACATTTTTTTAATACTGTATTTCCTTTTGTAACTTGAATACTAAACTGTATAAATTTCACAAATCTGTTAATGTAGATATGTAAATATACATACATATATACTTTTTGAATTTTAATATACCATCTGATGGGATCATATCCTAAGCAGGTACCCCAAACTATAATATTTGGAAAGTTCAAGTAATAGAAAGTCTATATCCTGGGTTTCTATGGTCACTTCAACTAATTTTCTAAAGACATACATTTTTAAATAACCCCAAAGAATGTGTATGTGTGTGTATATATGTGGTTATTAGTCTCCCATCTAAGATACTAAATTTATATTAAATAATCAAGCAAAAATATAACAATGGTTTGCATTCCAATGTCCTATTAATAGCAATTACAGGTGTTTTTTTAAAAATATATTTTATTGATTTTTTTTACAGAGAGGGAGAGGGAGAGTTAGAAACATCGATCAGCCGCCTCCTACACACCCCCTACTGGGGATGTGCCCGCAACCAAGGTATATGCCCTCGACCGGAATCGAACCCGGGACCCTTCAGTCCACAGGCTGACGCTCTATTCACTGAGCCAAACCGGTTAGGGCACAATTCCAGGTTTTTAAAAATCATTTTAATCCTCTGTTTATCCATGTAATCACATATCAAATTTTAGATATGTAACCAAGTGCTCCAATTTTATTTAAAAACTTAAGTATGACAATACTAGTGAAATCAACAGACAAATGGAATGAAATTCTTGTACTGGTTAATCAGTAAAAGAAATAAGGAAAAACTTCAGGATAAATATACCTAAGATAATGTTTTTCTAATATATTTTATTGATTTTTTTTACAGAGAGGAAGGGAGAGGGAGAGAGAGTTAGAAACATGGATCAGCTGCCTCCTGCACACCTCCTACTGGGGATATGCCCGCAACCAAGGTACATGCCCTTGACCAGAATCGAACCTGGTACCTTCCAGTCAGCAGGCCGACACTCTATCCACTGAGCCAAACCGGTTAGGGCTAAGATAATTGTTCATTCTCGATGTGCTGATTGGAGATAATCTTTGGAAAAAGTTAACTAAGTAAAAATGTCAGTTTACCACAATGTGATGTATGCTAAAGAATACTTGGTGTCTTTTAAAAAATGCAGCATAGCTTATATAGGATAGTTTTATTATGTAAAATGAGATTTATAAGGTATTTCATCAAGTATGTTGTGCTTACTTATTTTACCCCTTCAATAATTATCAATCACCTATGCCCAGTAGGTATGGCTCAGACCCATGCCTCAAGAGGTCTCAAGTTCCATTCCAGGTCAGGGCATATGCCCGGATTGAGGCGTGCAGGAGGCAGCCAATCAATGTTTCTCTCTCATCAATGATTATATCTCTCCCTCTCCCTTCCTTTCTAAAAAAATCAATAAAAACATATGAAAATAATTATAACCTATGAAATCCATTTCTTAAAAAAAATTTTAACTCCTGAATTTAATAATCTTAATTTATACAAAAACATGAAGCTAATTTAATAACTATAATACAATGCTGACATAGAGAATCTCAAAAGTATTATTAACTGGTACTCAGAGAATGAAACAGCATATCAAGACGCTTCCTAATTGTAATAATTGTCGATATCTTTTTTAAGTCATACAATCTTCTGATGAGCTAACAATTGATATTAAAGATAATAGTGTAGTATCTGCTATTAATATTTTTTGCTGTCCAATTTTAATAGAAAAGAAAAACATTTTCAGCTTGATTATCAATGGCACTATACTTTGTGGCAAAAAAAATGACTTATCAGCAACAAAACACCTGTTTGTGTAGGAAGTTCGAATATATTTTTCTCTTTAAAGTATAATATTAAGTAAAAGAATTTGTAACATAGCATATATTCTAAGTTAAGAAACACCATACTTTAAAGACTTAAAGGCAGGATATGCTGCTTTCAAAAAAGCTTGAATGATTCAAACTTTCCTCTAATAAAATGCCACAACAAAAGGTTTGTCTTTTTACATGTAGGACAAAAAAAAAAACAACAAAAAAAAACAACAATTAATAGGTTGTTTAGTTACAAATCTAAAACTTTAAAGATTCTCATTCTGACAAGTTTTATTCTGTTTTGACAGTGTCACTTTAAACATTCGGAAAGAAAAGTGAAGTTAGCTGTAAGTTCTCTATTTTAAGAAATTATTTTAAGCCCTGGTCGAGTAGGTCAGTTGGTTAGAGCACCGTTCCCATACACCCAAGTTACCCATTCCATTCCCAGTCAGGGCACACACAAGAATCAACCAATGAATGAATAAATAAGTGAACAACAAATCTACATTTCTCTCTCTCATCAATAAAAAAATATTTTTAGAAAATTATTTTATAAATGATCCTAAAATATGTAAATCTTTAAGTTGTTTTAAACAGACAGCTATCAAATAATCAGAAGTTACTTAGTTCCTAGACTTTCTTAGTTCATTTACCCCTCCTTAGGAGCTTTTTAAGCTCTAATTTAGAGCTTTTCAGCCCCAATTCTAATCTTGAAAGTAAAATAAAATACAGTCTATTTTAACTACTTGTACACAATAGTGAAATGAAGGCAAAGACTGCAACATAAATTAGACTTGGGATTCGCTATAGATTTCAGATAGTGAAGTTTATTCCTCTATTAAGAGAGACAAAAAGGGTACGTACACCAAATTTGTACAAAAATGTTTATAGAAGTATTCATAACAGCCAAGAACATCAAACAAGGCTATGTTCAAATCTCAGTTAAGAGAAAACAAAAGATAACTTTAAAATGCTAGTATACAATTTGTAATTAAGTTCAACTTCCAAAACACATTCATGCATCAAAAATGTGCAAAACATTTTAAGAATGTCAATTTAAATGATTACTAACTGCCATTGTAAAACCTAAATTCTAAAACTGATAGGCTAAATCAAAAATTCATACGGAAATGCAAGGGAACCAGAGTAGCCAAAATAATCCTGAACAAGAACAAAGTTGGAGGACTCATACTCCTGATTCCAAACTTACTACAGAGCTATAGTAATCAAAACAACGTGGTACTGCCCACCGGTTTGGCTCAGTGGATAGAGCGTTGGCCTGCGGACTCAAGGGTCCCAGGTTCAATTCCGGTTAAGGGCATGTACCTTGGTTGGGGGCACATCCCCAGTAGGGGGTGTGCAGGAGGCAGCTGACTGATGTTTCTCTCTCATGGATGTTTCTAACTCTCTATCCCTCTCCCTTCCTCTCTGTAAAAAATCAATAAAATATTTTTAAAAAAACAACAACAGCATGGTACTAACATAAGACAATGGAATACAACTAAAAATCCGGAGATAAACAAACCCATACATGTATGCTCAACAATTTTCGACAAGGATGCCAACACTATTCAATGAAGAAAGAAGATGCTTTTCTTTCATTTTTTTAAAATATATTTGCATTGATTTCAGGGAGGGAGGGAGGGAGGGAGGGAGGGAGGGAGAGAGAGAGAGAGAGAGAGAGGGAGAGAGAGAGAGAGAGAGAGAGAGAGAGGGAGAGAGAGAGAGAGAGAGAGAGAGAGAGAGAGAGAAACATCAATGATGAAAGAGAATCATTGATCAGCTGCCTCCTGCACGCCCTACTGGGGATCGAGACGGGAATTGAACCCGGGACCCTTCAGTCCTCAGGCCAACGGTCTATCCACTGAGCCAAACCAGCTAGGGCAAAAGAAGATGCTTTTCAACAAATGGTGCTAGGACAACTAGATATTCACATGCAAAGAATGAAATTGGACTTCTTCCTCCTACCACACACACACAAATTAACTTCAAACGGATCATAGACCTAAACATAAGAGCAAAAGCTATAAAAACCCACAGAAGAATAGAATTAAATCTTTGTGACCTTGGAGAGTATTTGAGATCTTGCTCCACGGCATATGTTGCCAGTGTGGCTGAAATAAACTCTTATTAAAAACCCCCTACCCCCAAATCTTTGTGACCTTGGTCTAGGAAAGACTTCTTAGATAAACAACAAAAGCATAACTGGCCCTGGCCGGTTTGGCTCAGAGAATAGAGCATTGGCCTGGGGACTGAAGGGTCCCAGGTTCGATTCTGGTCAAGGGCACATGCCTGGGTTGTGGGCTTGATCCCCAATGAGGAGCGTATGGGAGGCAGCAGATCAATGATTCTCTCTCATCATTGATGTTTCTATCTCTCTATCCCTCTCCCTTCCTCTCTGAAATCAATAAAAATACATTTTTTTAAAAAAGCATAACTGATAACAGAAAATTAGGACTTCAAGACCATCAAAATTAAAAACGTCTGTGCTTCAAAGTACACCAATCAAGAAAATAAAAAAGAGGCAACCCATAGAATGGGAGAAACTATTTACAAAGCCATATATCTAATAGGAGACATGCACCCAGAATATAAAAAAAGACTCTTACAACTTAATAATAAAAAGACAAACCAATCTAAAAATGGGCAATGAATCTAACCATTTTGCCAAAGGAAATACATAAATGGGCAATAAGCACATGAAAAGATGTTCAACATCATTAGCCACCAGAGAAATGCAAATCAAAACCACAATGAGATACTACTTCACATCCATCCACTGTAATGAAAAGGACAGGTAACAAGTATTGTCCAGCATGTGGAAAAATTGGAACCCTGACATTGATAGTGTAATTGTAAAATAGTGCTGCCACTCTGGAAAAGTTTGGTGGCTCCTTGAAATATTAAACAGAGAATTACCATGTGAACCAGCAATCCCATTTCCAAAAGAAATGAAGGTGTATGTGCACACAAACACTTGTACCGAAGTGTTTATATCAGCATTATTCATAATAGCCAAAAAGTAGAAACAACCAAATGTCCATCACTGGTAATGGATAAATAAAATATTATATATATATGCGCAATGGAATACTTAGCCATATAATGGAATCAAGTACTGACACCTGCATGCTACATCGTGGATGAATCTGGAAACAAGCTAAGTAAAAGAAGCCAGTCCACAAAGGACCACATATATGACCCCATTTATTTAATATGTTCAGAACAGACAAATCTGCAGAGGCAAAAATATATAGATTAGTTGCTGAGGTATGAGGAAAATGAGTAGCGACTGCTAATGGATACAGGGATTCTTTCTGAGGTGATAAAATTGTTCTAAAATTGACTGTGGTGATGTCTGCACAACTCTATAAACATACAAAAAAATCCTTGAATTGTACAGTTGAATGGGTGTATTGTATGGTACGTTTTGGGGGAAAAAAACACACACCTTATGTGTAGTATTTATGTTGCTGTGGAAAACAAGGTACATACAAAACAAATAACTACGAACTGACTTGATTACTAAGCAAGTTCACCCCTGAGACGCTTAGAAATACTAGGAAGTATTTAAGGCACATTCCTTATTCGCTGAAAGATTACTCCTTTAAGTATTTCTAAATCTTAAAATGGAATTGCAAATACTTGCAACTGTCAAGACATACAGTGAGATTCACCCAAGATCCCGGAGTAAACATGTTCCTTTCCTGTACGTGGCTGAACTGTACTTCCCATGACAGCAAACAATGACCGCGGCAAACACGCTCCACAGGGAGGGAGAAGCCCTTCCCAAGTGAGAACCTAATGCTAACACGGAGCTAAAAGAAGGGGTGTGGAAAGAATGAGGAAAGGGAAGGAGCGCGGGGCAAGGGGAAGTCTCGGTGCAGTTAAGCCCCAGGAATCCAGTAACATTAAATTCAACTTTTACACGCTTGGTGCACAGGCCCGGAGGCAAAGTCCTGGGCGCAGACCAACGAGCCAAACTGCGAAGCCTAGAGGAAGTGCAGCGCCGGCCCCAGCCCGCACGGGATTTCGTGTGGAAATGGTGGCGGGCAAAAGGGCTCCGACGGGGGCCTGCAGTGCGGGAAGGAGGCGCGCTCCCTCCGCCCGGCCGGGGCCCGCGCTCGCCCTCTGCGCGCAGCTGGGAGCGGCCGCGCCGCGGGCCCGTCGTGCGCCTCCCAGCCGCGAGCACGCCCGGCGCCCGGAGCCTCCGGCGGGGCCGGCTCCCGTCTCCCGCCTCATCCGGCGCTTTGTCCCGGCGCGGGCGGCTCGTCGGCGTCCCCGCCCCAGGCTGAGGGGCCGCGCTGACAGCCCTCTGCCCCCGCTAGGGCTGCGAGCCTGCGAGTCGGGGCAGCCGCCGACTCGTCGCCCGCCGGGCTTCATCCAGGCGGGACCCAGCAGGCGGCGGTCCGAGGACTCGCCCTGCCCGCGGAGCCGCCGCCGCCGCCGCCGCCGCCACGGCCCGAAGCGCGCCGAGGTCAGGCGCAGAAAGCCTTGGACTCAGAAACGCACACAATCTCCAGCATCCTTCTCTTACCCAAAAATTCTCGACGAAATGCGCCATGACCATCGTGCCGCAGCCGCCGCGCCGGGTTCTGCGTCCGCGCCCGCCCGCCGCTGTGTAAACACGGGCCCGGCCCCCACGGCGCCCCCGCCTTTCAGCGCCACCGCCTTCTTCCCAGAGCCCAGCCCGCACCCTCCAGGGCGCATGCGCCACCTAGCGGCGGCCGCCGACGCGGGGCCAACTCCTGGACGCAGCTGCCAGGGCGCGCATGCGCCCCGCGTCCCATTCCCGGGTTTTAGTCCCCTCGTCCAGCCCTGGCGCGGGCGGGGCTCGCCGGAGTATTCTCTTGGGAATGGAGAACTGGTCTGTGAGGAGTCACCGGGGAGGCTGCCCGCACCCTTTGCGGTGCGATGGGTACTGGCCCAGCGACTGAGCTGGGAGAGGGGCCGGCCGGCGGCAGTGGAGCCGGTAGCCTGGCTGCCCGCTCTCTTTCTCCCCCCAAGACTCGCTTCCCCCGCCTTCGAGGACCGCGGAGGACCCCGGTGGATGCCAAGTCTGAGCAAGCTGGAATGCGGGAAACTTGGCCGTTAGCCACCTGGAGGGGCCTCTGAGAAACCTTTGGTCCACAGGGTGCCTTTCCTTGACCGGGAACTGAGAACCAAAACAAAACTTTCCGTGGCCGGAAAGGGAGGGAACGCCCAGTGTCGCCAAAGAGCCTTTGGAGCTGAGTGAGACCCAGGCACCAGGTCCACGGCCTCTAGCTCGCCTGGAGCTGGCCAGCCAGGGCGGCCGGCAGCAGGAACAAACCCAAAGGCCACGCATTGCCCTGACCCAGGCAGCTTCACCAAAAATCTCTTCCAGGACTTGTTCGTGTAAGCCCATGGCTCTCTTAGCAACTTGTACATTTTGGAAAAAGAAACAAGTTTGAACATGCCTCGGCATAACAGGAAAACTAAATCCCCTTCCCACGCCTTGCTTCCAAAGGTTAAGGGCGAGGGGGGGGGGGGGCAGAGTGAATTAAGCCTTTGTAGAAAGGTCTCTAATTCACTACCACCAGGCCAGCAGCTCTTAAAGCCAAGCCCCACAAACAGATTTAGTGTAGCTTCAATCATAAAAACACGTCACACCTCCTCAGATCTTGTGACTTCAAACAGAATGAACACAACGCTGTTTCTTCTTTGGAAATTATTTTCATCCGTAAAAGTAAAAACCACATGGTGCCTCTAACATGGATGAAACTATAAAGTGTTTGTTGAATTGGGAATAATTGGAAAATGATACTGTATCTTTCATATATATAATTTTCTTATTAATTTGAGAGAGAAACATCAATTTGTTGTTCCACTTATTTATGCATTCATTGGTTGATTCTTGGTGTGCCCTGACCAGGGATGGAATGGGCAAACTTGGCATAACCAGACGATGTTCTAACCAGCCGAGCTACCCGGCCAGGGCCTATTTGTTTTTAAGAATATCTTTTAGCCCTGGCCAGGTAGTTCCGTTGCTTAGAAGGCCATCCAGATACACCAACGTTGCGGGTTCCATCTCCAGTCAGGGCACATGCAAGAATCAACCTATGAACGCACAACTAAGTGGAACAACAAATCCACATTTCTCTTCCTCTCTCTCTAAAATCAATAATTTTTTTAAAAGAATATCTTTTAGAAACATATAGGATATAATGATATAAGACATCTAGGATTTGCTTAAAAACCCATTGAGGGAGGGAGGATGAATAGGAGTATAGATGAAATATGACTGACCGTGAGTTATCCATTGTTGGAGCTAGGTAATGGAAACATGGTGGTTCACTATGCTGTTCTATTTTTTTATATATTTGCTATTTCCTTCCTTTAGAAAGACTTCATAATATTGTCATTAACACCTAGTTTTTGGGAAAGTCAAACTTAGAAATATGCTATAATTCTCTAAGCCATTAGTCTAGCACTATCCTTCATGATGCTGAAGAAATTCTAGAAAAAATATAGCCATCTAGATCTCCATGCAAATGAGGTTGGCATTAAATTCCCTGTATCACTAAGCACTTAATTCTGAACCCATGCTTTCAAGAACCTTACATATCACAAAGGCACATATTTATTTAAAAAACACTTGGGTGCCTCTGCCACTCCGGGTCTAATGCTGAACACTGGCCTACAACCATAAATACCCTCTCCCCTAACCAAAGCTATTTGGCCCCAGGGAAAACCTTTGTATCTCTTGCCTTGTGTCTTCAAATCAAAAAGGGGACTCCAACTGCACTGAAAATTAGTAGGTGGTAGAGCTGCCCATTTCAGAGATAAACTGCTGTGGAGTTCAGGCAGAATTTGCTTAGGTTAAAAAAAAAAAAAAGACAAATATTTAACTTGTGAAATTCTTCCTCTCAGCTTGAATGCCATAGATTCTCCCATAGCAAAAGATTGTTTTGCAAAGCAAAGTTGTTTCAAGCACAAATTTTCCTTCTCTTAGTGTTCCAAATTGTGCGCCCAACAATTTACCATAGTACATATTCAAATAGTTGCATGTGGTACACTGGCCTCCATTTGTACTCTTATCTCTGATCCCATAAATATCAGGTAGGCCTGCCACAAAGACAAATATCCTGTGTATTTCGGTTATTTACAAGGTTTATTGGGGCCAAAACACCATATGCTGTAATTGCCTGGTATTTAAATTGTGGGACTTTATGGTAAACCAGAGGCCCAGTGCACGAAATTTGTGCACTGGGGTGTGTGTGGTGGGGGTGGGTCCCTGCTCCCTCTCACAGTCTGGGAGCCCTCAGGGGATGTCCAACTGATGGCTTAGGCCCGCTCCCCAATTAGGGCCTAAACCGCGGGGAGTGGGCCTTCGCAGTCAGTCAGATATCCTTAGTGCTGCCCTCACCACCACTGCACTTGCCAGCCATGAGGCCCGCTTCTGGCAGAGTTGCACTCCCCCTGTGGGAGCACACTGACCACCAGGGGGCAGCTCCTGAGTTGAGCGTCTGCCCCCTGGTGGTCAGTGCGCATCATAGCAACCGGTTGTTCTGTCATCAGGCCGAAACCGGCTTTCCAACATCCCCCGAGGGGTCCCAGATTGCGAGAGGGTGCAAGACAGGCCAAGGGACACCACAGGTGCAGGATCGGGGTCGGAGAGGGACGTGGGAGGTTGGCCAGCCAGGAAGGGTCTGTGAGAGGGCTCCAGGCTTGTCCAGCCCATCTTGCTCAGTCCCAATCAGCCAGACCCCAGCAGCAAGCTAACCTACCGGTCGGAGCGTCTGCCCCCTGGTGGTCAGTGCACATCACAGCAAGCAGTTGAGCGGCCTTAGCATATCATTAGCATATTACGCTTTGATTGGCTGAACGGCCAACTGGATGGCCGGACACTTAGCATGTTAGGCTTTTATTACATAGGATAGTTATTAAGGTTACTAAACTTCAGACAGGATGGAGCAGTAGGAAAAGAATGTGAGTGGTATCAGCCACCTTCTGTCCTCTCAAGTAAGGTTTCCAGGAATGCACATATACTCTGGCAGAGCATAGATAAGGTCCTGAGGGGTAGCTCACTCATTTGCATTGAAGTATTTGTGCCACACACACTTACCCTTGCTTATCCAAAGAGATTCTGAAATTATTAAAAACTGACATAGATAACAGCAGTGTTCTAATTACTGCCTATAATACCTAGTACTTAATAGTCAGTCACTCAGTAAATGTCCAGTGAAAGAATGGATGAATGATTGAGCCTATTATAGAAATGCCCAGGTGCATGACTTGAGATATACAATAAATCCATTCTTTGTTTACTCATACTTTTAATTGGTGCTAGATCTTAAAACCTATAAAAACATTATTATTGCCCTGGCTGGTTTGGCTCAGTGGATAGAGCACTGGCCTGCAGGACTGAAGGGTCCCAGGTTCGATTCCGGTCAAGGGCATGTACCTTGGTTGCGGGCACATCACCAGTGGGGAGTGTGCAGGAGGCAGCTGATCGATGTTTCTCTCATCGATGTTTCTAACTCTCTATCCCTCTCCCTCTCCCTTCCTCTCTGTAAAAAAATCAATGAAATATATATATATATATATATATATATATATATATATTTAAATATATTTTATTGATTATTTACAGAGAGGAAGGGAGAGGGATAGAGAGCCAGAAACATCGATGAGAGAGAAACATCGACCAGCTGCCTCCTGCACACCCCCCACTGGGGATGTGCCCGCAACCTATGTACATGCCCTTGACCAGAATCGAACCTGGGACCCTTCAATCTGCAGACCGATGCTCTATCCACTGAGCCAAACCGGTTTCGGCAATGAAATATATTTTTAAAATATATATTATTATTTGCATCCTACTTGATTTAATTTTCTACATTCCTTTAACTATTTTCAGAAGACTTATTTTGGGCTTGAGTATACTTCGTAAAGGATAAGCTACCTTTTGTAATTGAAATAATAATATTCAAGATTGGCTCTCACAGATCTTCTATTGGAAGGGGTCCCTAAACAATTTAGCCTCCAAATTTTGGGTGCCTCCATCATCAGATTCATCTTCCTCTTAGAATCTCTCCCTAATTATACCTATCAACATGTTGGCTTCCAGAGAATGCTGTTGGTCCCTATTAAACTGGGCCCATGATGTGTGTTATAGCCCAGAGCATACCTGGATTGCTCAAGCATAACTTGATAAATGGTAGCAAAATAAGAGAGGGGACATTAACACAACATAACCTAAATCTAAATTCTCTAGTTTACAAAATATGGCTTTTCTCCAAGAATTGAGGGCAAAGCACCCAGAGAACTTCCCTCTTTTCATCCCTTAGTTTGATCTCCCATTTCCAATCCTGGGTTTACAGCTCACCGCACATTCATGAACATTTAGTTACAAAGGTCACTTCCTCATTATTTCATTTAAAACTAGTTCTATTCCAGAAGAGTTGGCAATAAAATAAAACTCATTTTCCCATTCTTTTTAACATAAGATTGCAAATGTACTTCCACTTGTTTCCAAGAGGAATATGGCAGAGGAGATGCTCCTATAAGCCTCCTCTGCTCCCTGCTAATTTCTTCAAGGTACAGCATCCTGTGTCAGACACCGTAGTTGTTCTCTGTACTCATCTTGCACTTGACAATAACAAATGGCAAAAGACCTAAGCTCCATGGAAAGGCAGAAGAGAAACAGGCAGATCCCTGAAGTCTAGTGTTCTCTTGTTTTTCCCTACTCAAATAGCAGCATATTAAAAGCAAAAGCTTTATGCAAGGCAGAAAGAAAAGCAAAAGCTTAGCAGATGGTATCCAGGCAGGGAGGGAGAGAGGAACAAGTTAATCAAACTGCAGAATGGAGCTAAAGACCACTCTCCACACACTCTTCTCGGCTCAGAGCAGCTTGGTAGGCACACCTTTCTTCTCTCCTGGGAGCACCGGGGAATGACTGTGTGTTCCCTGTTGTGGCATCATTTCTTCCTCCAGAATGTGATGTACTTTACCAGGGACTCTCTTACCTTTCTGTCCATGGAGGAAGCACAAAAACACCTACAAATGTTCAGGGGTTTATACTGCTAGTAATCGCATGGAACCCAAGATGGGGTTCAAAATCAGAAGAGAGAAATTTCTAAATTACAGAAAGTCATAAAGGTGATGATAATGTAAAAACTTACAATAATGTCTGCCATTACTATTAAGTGGAAAGGCAGAGGGTGGCATGGGAAATACATTAAAATTACAAATATGTAAATATATGCATGTAAATAGAGAAAAGGAAACATGGGAAAATGTATATATGTTAGAGTATTGAGAGTATGACAATTATTAAACATTTATATTTTATTTCAATGTAATAACATAGTAAGATATAAAGAACAATCACTGTTCTTTGTTTTTGTTTAAATATAAGTATAACTGAGCCAAATCTTCCTTAAGATTTTCACTAACTCTCTCCTCTTTTTCATTTATTCAAGCAATAGGCAATTACTGAGTTTTTAATACAATGAAAAGATTATCCCTGCTCTTAAGAAATTAAAAATCTGCCCGGGTGGCATGGCTCAGTGGTTGAGCTTCGACCTATGAACCAGGAGGCCATGGTTCAATTCCCGATCCATCAGGGCACATGCCTGGTTGCAGGCTTGATTCAGGTTCTAACCGCAGTGTGGGGCGTGCAGGAGGCGCGGATCAGTGATTCTCTCTTATCATTGACTAGAGGCCCAATGCACGAAATTTGTGCAAGCGCTCGGCCCCGCCGCTGCAGTGGCTGCCTCTTATCAAGTTATGCTTGAGCAGTCCAGGTATGCTCTGGGCCAGTGGTCGGCAAACTCATTAGTCAGCAGAGCCAAATATCAACAGTACAATGATTGAAATTTCTTTTGAGAGCCAAATTTTTTAAACTTAAACTTTTTCTAACGCCACTTCTTCAAAATAGACTCACCCGGGCTGTGGTATTTTGTGGAAGAGCCACACCCAAGGGGCCAAAGAGCCGCATGTGGCTCGCGAGCTGCAGTTTGCCGACCAAGGCTTTGGGCTATAGCATGCATCTTGGGCCCAGTTTATTATTTTTTTAAAATATATTTTATTGATTTTTTACAGAGAGGAAGGGAGAGAGATAGAGTCAGAAACATCGATGTGAGAGAAACATCTATCAACTGCCTCCTGCACAGATGTGCCCACAACCAAGGTACATGCCCTTGACTGGAATCAAACCTGGGACCCTTCAGTCCGCAGGCCGATGCTCTATCCACTGAGCCAAACTGGTTTCGGCTGGGCCCAGTTTAATAGGGACCTCTGTCTGGCCTCTGCCTTGGCTCCCCGCCACAGTGGCTTCGTCCAGAAGGATGTCCGGTCTAATTAGCATATTATGCTTTTACTATTATAGATGTTTCTGTCTCCCTCTCCCTCTCCCTTCCTCTCTGAAATCAATAAAACATATATTTTTTAAATTAATTTATTTATTAAGGTATCACATATTTGTCCTCATCCCCCATTCCCATCCCACACCCCTCCCCACGCATGCCCCCACCCCGCTGTTGTCCTTAACCACTGGTTAGGCTCATATGCATGCACACAAGTCCTTTGGTTGATCTTTCCCTTTTACCCCCACCCACCAATAAAACATATTTTTTAAAATATATTTTATTGATTTTTTACAGAGAGGAAGAGAGAGGGATAGAGAGCCAGAAACATCGATGAGAGAGAAACATCGATCAGCTGCCTCTTGCACACCCCCTACTGGGGATTTGCCCGCAACCAAGGTACATGCCTTGACCGGAATCGAACCCGGGACCCTTGAGTCCGCAGGCCGACGCTCTATCCACTGAGCCAAACCGGTTTCGGCAAAACATATTTTTTAAAAATAAATTTAAAATCTATATGGACCCATAATGAAGAAGATAGTAGAGATGATAATTAAAAAATAATGTACCTACAAGAATAACTCACATATAGTTAGTGACCAATAAATATTTATTACATAAAAAAAATGAATGACTCGTTTGTTCTGAACGATAACCTCAGAACAGTTGTGCTCTTGTCTTTTCTTTCTTTTTTTTGCAGGAAATTACCCTGGATTCACTGGGAGTTTCCTCAATTAGTGCAGTGGTTTGGGAATCCATGAGATATAGTGGAGTATAGACTAATTTCTGAAGCTCAGTACTTCTAGGACCAGCTAACTCCCTAGGATGATCAATTCATTGGAAAAAGTAACTATAATTGCGTGCATAATTTTAGTTCTGCATGGTAAAAGCACCTTTTATGTATTATCTCAGTGAATCGTCACAACAGCCCTATAAGGTCACTACTATTATTATCCCAGTTTTTGCAGATGAGAAAACATGCTCCAGGAGATTAAGTGAATTGCCAAGGTCATACAACGAGTAATTGGTAAGCTACTGTTAACTTGTGGTAAACATTAACAGTATTAAACAACTGTTAACAAAGGCATGAGGAAAATGTTACAAAGGAAAGTAAGTGAGGACTTAGCAAGAGAGAAGGTCAAAGGAAAATGAGGGTCAAGGGTGAAAGTTAGATTCATCCACCCCAGAGCTCTTATTTGTGTGTGTTGTTTTTTAAACGTGGTCTGGTGTTCATCAGTTGTCACATTCTTTCCAAAAGAAGTCCCTTCTTTGTTTATTGTCTCTGTTAAGCCAGGTGCTATAAATGGATATGAATCCTAACTAATAAGGATCCTATAAAAAAATTCAAGCAGAATTTTTATATTACTGTTTTAAAAGGTCTTTCTCCTCACTGTCAGTTCTGAAACATGCTAGAAATATAGTTGTTTAAAAACTCAGATTCTAATCAAATTCTAGGGCTGCCCCACCCTAAACAGGACATCTGGTCATTGTATTAAAAACCAGTCCCCTTTTACAGGCAGAAGGAAACACAACCAAGTGAGCTTGTAGACATGACTACACTGTTCTCTATCAAAATCCTAAAGAAAGACTACTAAATTCTGATGAACTATTTGCAGGGAGTCAATTGGACTGGGCCAAACTAGCCAGATCCAAAGGTAAGGAAATAAAATTTCATTTCTAGCCTTACAACTCCACTGGATGACATTTGTCTTGATATACATTTTTAAAAAGTGTTTCAAGAACAAACTGTCACCAGTTAGTTATTTTTTTTTCATTTAGGTCCAAAAAATTGTGTTATTTTTTTTCTTCCCACTTCCCACATGCCAACTAAAACCACTCCTTTCCCTTATTCAAAGCTATCTCCAAATATATCTCCTCCAAAACAACAGCAACAACAAAAGCTGCTACACTGTTACCTTCTGCATAATCTCACTTATATTTCTTTTCCTCTGTATTCACTGATCCATCCTTTAGATTAAGTTTCTATTTTGCCATAAAAAGCTATAGACTGTACTTTGTAGCATCTTTCTTGGTTTTATTTTTTTATTTTTTATTTTTGCATGTGGTTGGGTTGGTAGTTAGGATGGAATTCATTCTTTCTTTACTCTTAAAATCACATCATTTCCTACTTTTCACTTTATCCGTGAGCTCCCATATTGGGGGGGAGGGGGAGTGTCTGTAGATATGTACAGATACATACCGTCATTCACTTACCGTGTTCAATAATTGTGTCTTGTGTATTGTGTGTTGGCACTGTTTTAGATGTGTGATATAGAGCAATGAAGAAAACAGGTAAGTCTTGCCCTCAGAAGAAATCTTACAGCCCAGTAGGAATAATGGGCAAAAGTAAAATACTGTAAAATAAATAAGTAGATATATAGTATAATGTCTGATATATGTCAGTAGAAATATGGTGTACTGATAAGTACTATACTAAAAAAAAATCAGGGCAAGGGCAGTATAATATTGTATTTAAAAATAGCAGATGAGAAATTATATAGAATATGGCACTGGTATTAAACTGCCTGGGTTTTAATCCTGGCTCTGACACTTAGGAGCTCTGTGACCTTTGGGGAAGTTACTTAACCATTTGTGTGACTCATTTGTACATCTGAAAAGTGGGGATAATAACAGCACCTATCCCAACGGGTTGTTGTAAGGATTGTCTAACGTAAAATATGGAAAGCGCCCTGGCCAGTGTGACTTGGTTGGTTGGAGCATTGCCCAGGCACTGAAAGGTCTTGGGTTCGATTCCTGATCAGGGCACATACCCAGGTTTTGGTTGGATTCCCATTCAGGGTGTGTATGGGAGGCAGCCGATCAGTGTTTCTCTCTCACATCGATGTTTCTCTCTCACCCCTCTTTCTCCCTCACTAAAATCAATTTAAAAAGTAAAAATTAAAAAAATATGGAAAGCACTTATGCCCTGGCCAGTGTGGCTCAGTTGGTTGATTGTCGTTCCATGCACCGAAAGGTTGCCTGTTTCATTCCTGGTCAAGGCACATACCAGGTTGTGAGTTCCGTAGGCAACCAATCGATATTTCCCTCTCACATCAATGTCTCTCTCTCTCTCTCTCTCTCTCTTTCTTTCTCTCTCTCTCTCTCTCCCCTTCCTCCCTCTCTCTAAAATAAATACACTGGGTGAGGCCACGCGCCCCTGGGTCTGGGAGAGGCCACGCGCCCCTGGGTCCGGGTGAGGCCATGCACCCCTGGGTCTGGGTGAAGCTGGATCCCGGGTCCGGGTGAGGCCGTGTGCCCCTGGATCCGGGTGAGGCTGCGCGCACCTGGGTCCAGGTGAGGCCACGCGCCCCCTGGGTCCGGGTGAGGCCACGTGTCCCTGAGTCCGGGTGAAGCCATGCCCCTGGGTCTGGCCGAGACCAAACCAGAGGGAGTCGGACCTGCATTACCACCATTTGTCCACCATCCAGAGCTGAGGGGTCAGTGCCGACATGTACACATAAGGAACTGGTGGACAATGATATTGGGTCTCAAAAGAACTGTTGGTCCAGAAAGAAACTCACTACAGACTGATTCATTTGCCGGTCAGCATAACTATTATTGCTCATCTCACATTCAGTTCTTATAAGTATATCTCTAGTGACACATGATCTCGCTCATGTAGGGGAAATGATGAACAACATAGACTGATGAACAAGAACAGAACCAGAAACAAGGAGGCATCGATCGGACTATCGGGCCTCAGAGGGAGGATAGGGGAGAGTGGGGGGAGGGGGGAGAGATCAACCAAAGGACTTGTGTGCATGCATATGAGCCTATCCAATGGTTAAGTTCAACAGGGGGTTGGGACATCCGTGGGGAGGGGTGTGGGATGGAAATGGGGGGATGAGGACAAATATGTGACACCTTAATCAATAATTAAAAAAAAAAAAAGGAAGGAAGGAAGGAAAAAAAAAGATAAAAATAAAATAAATACAAACATATTAAAATATAAAAACAAATATAAAATATTGTAAGCACTTAGAATAGTGCCTAGCATATAGTAAATTCAATAAGTGCAAGCTATTAATGTTATTAGGAGGAACAGGGAGTGACAGGTGGGTGAGGAGCTATTGTAGAGAGAATGTTCAAAGACGTCCTATCTGAGAAGGTGAATGAAGTACTAGTAAAGGAGAAAATGATGTGATGTTTGGAGGAAGAAGTATCAGGCAGCAATGAGGTAGACGTGGCTTGAGTAGAACAAATGGGTAAGAGTTGTAGGAAATAAGGTAAAAGTCAGGGGCCAGATCAGCCACCTCCCTGTAGGCCATAGGAAACCTTCAGGTGTTGTTCAAAGAGCAGTAAGGGGCCCTCAGAGGGTTCCCAGCAGAAGGGTGTCATAGCATAATATTTAGAAGGACCATCTTAGCTCCTCTGTGGAACATAACAGGGGCAAGACAGCTGGTTATAAAATATTTACCAGCACACTACTATGTGACATTCAAAATATATTAATAAGGGGGGGAAAGCAAGGTATAGAACAGAATGTATGGTATATTTCCATTTGCATAAAAATCCTATATAATAAAAGGGTAATATGCAAATTGACCGAATGGTGGAACGACCAGTCACTATGACACTCACTGACCACCAGGGGGCAGATGCTCAATGCAGGAGCTGCCCCCTGGTGGTCAGTGTGCTCCCACAGGGGGAGTGCCGCTCAGCCACAAGCTGGGCTGATGGCTGGCAAGTGCAGTGGTGGTGGCGGGAGCCTCTCACGCCTCTGCCACAGCGCTAAGGATGTCCAGGGGCTCTCGGATTTCTAAAGGGCACAGGCAGGGCTGAGGTGAACTCCCCCACCCCCCAGTGCACGAATGTCGTGCACCAGGCCTCTAGTAAAACTATATCTGTGTGTGTGTGTGAATATATACAAACATATATGTCACAAACATTTGACATAGATACAGAAATATTTTATACATATATATAAATCTAGGTATATTACATGTTTATATATTCTTATGTATGCATATGCTATCTTGGGAAAGATATGTAAGAAACTGTTAACTATGACTGCCTTTGCATTTAATCTTGAGAAGTGAGTGCAATTGCCTTTGAATAGGGGAACTAGATAATGGGAATAAAAAGATGGGTTTTACCACTTTTTGAATTTCATTCCATGTGATTGTGCTACCTATTTAAAATGGGATAAATAAACTTAAACTTGAAAGAAACAAATCAGAATTTTACCCACACATTAAAAAGTGGTGGTGGGCCTTAGCCGGTTTGGCTCAGTGGGTAGAGTGTTGGCCCACGGACTGAAGGGTCCCAGGTTTGAGTCTGGTCAAGGGCATGTACCTGGGTTGCAGGCTCCATCCCTGGCCCTGTTCGGGGTGCGTGCAGGAGGCAACCAATTGTTGTGTCTCTCTCATGTCAATGTTTCTCTCTCTCTATCTCTCCCCCTCCCCTCCTCTCTCTCTAAAAATAAATGGAAAAATATCCTCAGGTGAAGATTAAAAAAAAAATGGTGGTGGAACTGGGGAAAACACAAACGCCAGCACCAAAGATATTAAAGTATGTATATACTAATAAAATAAAATAAAATGTTTTTCTGTTGTCTTTTTTACTTCAATGACTATTTGATTAGTATCAATTGTTATTATTGTCATACTTTATTTCCTTGATTTTATAGAATTGTTCTACTGTCTCCTCACAGTAAATAACCTGTGGAGAAATCTTAAGCTAGCCTGAATGGTTTTTCCTTTTTTACCTCACTTTTTCAACCCACCTGTCCAAAAATGTTGTTTGTTTTTCTTTAAAGTCAAATAAATCTATGACAATATATCTTATTATGGATGTCGCACATCCATTTTTTTCTGTGACCCTGTTAGGACAGGATAGCCAATTATGATAGATCCCAAATGAAATGATAGCATCAAAACAGGACTGTATTTCTCTTTAGGGTAACAGTCTATAGCACATTCCCAATCATAGGACACACTTCTCCACACAGTGATTCAGGGACTCTAGCCTTAGTCTGGGCTGTCTGGAAGCAGGGAAGAACAAATTTGGGTACGGGACAAGCCGATTTTGTCAATGATATGTTGTGTTTCTTCAATAAGTTGTTACAAGTCTTTTATTTCTGGAATATTTCAATTAGATTTTAAATATTTCTTTTATGTTCACTTGAATAGCTTATATCTTATTTTAGTGTTCAGAATAAAAGACACCAATCAGGCCTGAATAGAGTTTTCATTTTTTGTCTCTCAAAATTATAATTTTCCTCTCTGATCCTTTTTAGCTTAAAATTTTTTTTCACTTGATTGTTTTTTCTTTCATCACCTGCCCTCTGTGCACCTGTCTCACTGTGTTTTCAGCAATGCCTATTTTCCTTTGTGCTGCTTGCAGTATCATGTTTACATCTGCCATTTTTATTGCCTTATCACTTCTCCCTGGGCCCTGCTGTCTCAGGTTTCATCCACATGAAGAAAAACCTGTCTTCATATTTTTATCTTACCATCCCTGAACACTTATATTTCTGCTTTATGCTCTTGTTTAAACAGATGAATTTTACAGAGATAATTTTTAAATATTTAATTAACGACAGTTTGGTCTCAATTTTTATCTGCTCCATGGTGAGAATTCTTCATTCTTCATCTGCCATTTGTTTTGCCTGTGTTTTTTTTTTTTAAACCTGTTTATTCTTCTTGTCTCTTTTTACAGTTAGGCTAGCTATTAAAAAAAAAAAAAGTTTACTTACCGGTACGCAACTTTAAATAAAGTGAGTCCTCCACCCCCACAACCCCCCACCCTCGCCCCCCAGACTGTTATCTACTGCGTTTTGTATGGAGAGGCCAGGACTGTAATCACAGTCAGCAGAAACGCTCCCATAACCCAGGGTTATGTGTGTGTCAGTTCCTTTGTTTTTCTTCTCTGCAGCCCACTTGAGGACAGCTCGAAGGGATGTCACAATGCAGTCTTCCTCCCCCTCCCCCCTCCCTGAACAACAGACTACTTCCTGAAAAAATGATTAGTCTATGATATTTCTTGCTAAAATCGACTTCCTCAGCTTTTTCTCAGTTCTAAACTAAGTTCAGAGAAGTTCCACCACCAGAACGTCACCCTATTGTTGCAAAAGAGAAATTACTGATTTTTGTCTTAAGTCATGCACTTTAAAGTCATGGGTTCTGCTGGCTTTCTCCCAGACCTGTAGCTCTGAGCTCCATGCTTCTCTGTATCTCTGACGTTCACTGCTTTTGTCAGTCCTTCCTATTTTAGCTTCAGTTACCTTCTAGTTCATCAGCTATGGAGCTGGCATTACTGTTTCTCAGTCTTATTGTTTATGGGTGGTTTCTAAAAGGAGAGGCAGGAAAGACCTAACTTTTGTTGGTCATGTTAATATCTATATATGTTCAGCAGATAATGTTGCACAAATTCTGCCTGGCCTTTAATAGCCCTTTCAGTCCAAGTCCCTCTTTAGTTCTGGGAAATGTTCTTTGATAATTTTTCTCCCTTTTAGTCTCACAGCTTTATAAGTTCTATATTTACAATTTTAGTTATATCTATCTTTCAGGTCTCTTAATATTCTCTCTCTCTCTCTCTCTCTCTCTCTCTCTCTTTCTCTCTCTCTCTTCCCCTCCCTCCCTCCCTCCCTCCCTCCCTCCCTCTCTTCCTAACCTCTCCTCTCTCCCTTTCTTTTCTTTCTTCCTTTTTTTGTGAAATACCATTTTGGAAGAATCTCTCAGCTCAGTTTTCCAACTCAATAACTGCATATTCAGCCCAGCTATTCAGTTTACCAATCTCATTTTTAAATTCCATCAATTCTGGTTGTTTCATAGCAGCTGTCTCTATTTTTTTGGATGTGATATGCTTTTAAGTAACTCTGTAATATATTAAGTAATATAAAGATACGAGCTATGTTTAACCTGTTTCTATTAACTCTATATATGTTTTTAGTGTGAGCTAGTTCTGTTTGTTGAATTTGGTGCTTCCTTCTATACTCCTGGTTTCCCAAAAATGTTTGTTGATTCTTCGTTTTCTGTTCCTATTTGTAGGTGCAAGTCCAGACTGGACTTTGTTCATAGTTGGAATGCATTTCTTCACTTCAGATGAGAACTCCTGTGTACCTGGCAGTGAATGCATGTTTTGGTTACAGGAATCTGCCTCATGGGATTGTGGAGAGATAGGCAGACTATGTAGGTAATTTCTCTTCTTAGCGTCGTTTCCCTGACCCCTTGGGCATTGCCCTTTAATCTTAGCTAACGCCGGAGCAGTGATATGCTGGTAAATATTTAACAACCAGCTCTGAAGTGGCGGAAGGAAGCCTTGATTTGCAGTGTTTGCTGAATTTCGTAGTATAAATTCTCCTATGTTGGCCAGTTTCAAGCTGGCAACATAACATCACCGAATGGGAGTTGGGAAGAGTTGTGCACATGGAGTCCCAGGAGCCTGGATTTAGCACCCCACGGCTCTGAGTCTGCTGTGATAAACAGCTAATTCAAACACTGTACCTGTGGCTGTCATCGGAGCCCATACAGCGGAGCCAGCTGCTGCAGAAGCAACTCCAGGAGTTGGAAGTTGGTAGGGTTTTAGGGGTTTGGCTCAATTGTTTCTCTCTTTTGTTAACTGCTCAAGTGCCCTATTCCCTATAAGGGTTTTTAGGTTCTTCTGCTCTGCCAGTTGATTCCCATTTCTTTTATCTTTTTGAAAATTCCTTACTATATTGGTCTGCTGGAAGCATCTTTTCTGGTTTTCCTCTCCTGCTTTGAATTCATTTTTCTATTGCTTTGCTCTATCAGTGGGATTTGGAGAAGAAGGGCAAAGCAGACGTCTCTCTCCTATTTCATACCTTGTTTTGTTTTCTTTTTTTTAAATATATTTTATTGATTTTTTACAGAGAGGAAGGGAGAGGGATAGAGATTTAGAAACATCGATGAGAGAGAGAGAAACATTGATCAGCTGCCTCCTGCACACCCCCTACTGAGGATGTGCCTGCAACCCAGGTACATGCCCTTGACTGGAATCGAACCTGGGACCCTTCAGTTCGCAGGCCGATGCTCTATCCACTGAGCCAAACCGGTCAGGGCCATACCTTGTTTTCATTAGAATTCACTTTCTCTTATATCTGCAGGGTTGATGCTCCTCCTCTGGCCAGTGGTTTTCCGGTATGCTCATTGCCCTGAATGATGGTTTGATTAACCAGGGTCCCTGGCTGCTGAGAGGTGTCTGAGGATAACTGATTGAGGCTGTCTGCCTCTCTGCTCGTGCTCCATTTGGGGATCACGCTGTTCTGTTCATGGAGGCCATTCACACTGGCCAGAGAGGAGCAGCCTAGCACAGTGCTCGGGAAACTCATTAGTCAACAGAGCCAAATATCAACAGTACAACGATTGAAATTTCTTTTGAGAGCCAAATTTTTTAAACTTAAACTTCTTCTAACGCCACTTCTTCAAAATAGACTCACCCAGGGCGTGGTATTTTGTGGAAGAGCCACACTCAAGGGGCCAAAGAGCCGCATGTGGCTCACGAGCTGCAGTTTGCCGACCACTGGCCTAGCACCTGCCTCCGGGATGGAAGATATTGAGTGGCAGGGGGTAGCCCGTGTCTTCCTCAGGTGGCCAGAAGCAGAAGGATCCAGGTGAGCATTTTCCCGTCTCACAGGCCAAGTGAGAGGGCTGCCTCGTTGAGGATGGTCAGCCCCAGATCTCCTCCATGTGACTCTTTGGTTGATGCTACTTGGACCCTAACACTTGGAAGGTCCTTTCTGGCCAGGAGCAATTTTACTTCCTCCTAGAAACATGGGCAGATGGGCACAAAGGAGAGTAGTCTGTGCCTGGGGCAGAATCCTCTTTAGGTTCACAACGTGGCAGGCTCTAAGCCTTTACATGAATTAACTCATTTAATCTTCATGCAGTCTTCTCAAGCCGGTTTTATTATCTTCAGTTCACAGTTGAAGAAACTGAGACACAGAAAGGTCACACAGTCCATAAGTTCATGAGGTAGGATTTAAACCCGAACACTCGGTGACAGTTGTCATGAGTCAGTAGTGGTGGTGACTTCCAGGCAGGTGTGTGGGCAGGTATGCAATGACTTCTCCTCTAATGGAAAATTCCCAAAGCACCGTAAAACAAGCAGGTGGCAATGCCCCCCAGGTCCTTTCCAGGTGTGCAGGGTCATCTGTAAACTCAGCAGACTATGTCGCAGGTCCTATGAAAGAGGCAAGTTTACAGCAAGCCTATTTCCTTGTGACGGAATGTATTTTTCCCCAAGGAGAGGTGAGATCTGTGTTTCCTCCTTAAATCTGGGCAGGGTTGTGACCACAGGAAAAATAATGTTATGTGACTTTAGAAGCTGGCTCATAAAAAGCAGCACAACAGGACACTTGACCTTGAAACCCAACCACCATGCTGGGAAGTAGCCCGTAGCCCATGGAGAGGTTCATATAGTCAGGAACTGAGACCCAAGGAACACGTTCCCAGCTGAGCTCCCAGCAACAAACAGCCAGAACCAATTGGCCAGTCAAATAAATAACACTTGTTGTTGTTGTTGTTGTTAATCCTCACTGGAGGATATTTTTTCCATTGATTTATAGAGAGAGTGGAAGGGAGGGGGAGAGACAGAAACATTGATGTGAGAGAGACACATGGATTGGTTGCCTCCCTCATGTTCCCTCCCTCCACCCCCACCAGGACCAGAAATTGGGGATGGAGCCTGCAACCAAGGCATGTGCCCTTGCCTGCTGGTCTACTGGCCTGAAAAGCCTAAAGTGACTCAGTAGCAGTGGCCGCTTTTAAGTTTAATGAAATGTCCTGGGTTTCCTGTGGAAGTAACTCCTCTCTGGGAAACAAGACCTCTACATCCACAGAGCCTACAGTTGGAACAGGAAGCACACCTTCCCCAAGTGGGTGGCTGTGAGTGATGGGGTGGGGATCTGCTGGCATGGATTCTGCTCTTTTGGGGACATGTGCTGGGTGAGGCAGTGCTTATCAGTCAAGGGCAATGCTCAGGAGAAGGATGCGACTGTGGGTTGTTATCAGCCTACACTTCATCAGCTGGGGGATGGCTAACTGGTTTTGCAGAGGATCTGGGTGGGCACCAACTGTACCTGCTATACTGACCAACTACCGAATATAGTTTTGGAAAAGAAGTATGGCTAACCTTACCAGCTGAAGAACTCCAGCATGCCGAGGTACAAGCTGAAAGAGAACATGGATGAGTAGGGGAGGAAGGATGTTACACATATGAACTTGTGTTCTAACAAGTTGCAAAAAAGAAAAATTATTGTAGCAGCCACCCATGGTCTTTTCTTTGCATTGTTATTAATATATATATAGGCCCAGCTGGCAAGGCTCAGTAGTTGAACATTGACCTATGAACCAGGAGGTCATGGTTCAATTCTGGGTCAGGGCACATGCCTGCGGGTTGTGGGCTTGATCCCCAGTGTGGGGCGTGCAGGAGGCAACTGATCAGTGATTCTAATCATTGATGTTTCTGTCTCTCTCTCCCTCTCCCTTCCTCTCTGAAATCAATAAAAATATATTTTTTAAAAATACATATAGTAACCAATTTTCTTTCTCACCTCTTTCTGTTGCTAATCAATACAAGATAAATCAGTGGTAGATACTTTAAAAAAATTTAGTCCCTAGGATACAAGGTATCAAGGTACAGTTGATATCAGAGGTTAAAAAAATTATTTGGAAATACAACTGGATTTTTTATTTGCTTTAGTTCTTTGAGCCCACCTCTGAAGCAAATAAATGCCTTCTGAAGCCCGTGGGTGGGAGAGAAGAGATGGGGAGGAAAAAGGCAGAAAAGGGGATGAAAGAAAAACCTATGCTTAAAATTACCAAATTTTAATTTGATGTATATAAAGCCAGAATTCTTTAAGGATGCACATACTGATATTGACATAAATAAGTAGGTAAAGAAAGCTCTTCCTTACAATGCCAACAAAAAATGTAGAAAAACCAATTTGGCAATCCACATAGTTATAGTTGATTCAGGCAAGAATAATCAATAAATGCTAAAATTAGAGGATGAAAGTTTAATGAGAAATAGGATATTTGCATAATTTCAAAGTATTGGCCCATAAGATACTTATTACATAATTACAAAGGGAGAAATAATAACTACACATTCAAGAGACATGGTAGATAGCATCTTAATTAAATTGACATAGCTAATAACAGTACAAGTTGGTATAATATGTCTCCTAATATAATAGTATTTCTGCCAAAAATGCATATTTCTGAATCCAATAGTAAGAAAACAGTAGATGAACCCAAAATGTGGGACATTCTATAAAATAGTTGGTTTATTAAAAATGTTGATGTCATGAAAGACAATGACTGAGGAATCTTAATCACATTTTTAAAATCTATGTATTTTTATTGATTTCAGAGAGGAGGAGAGAGGGAGAGAGAGAGAGAAACATCAATGATGAGAGAGAATCATTAATTGGCTGTCTCCTGCATGCCCCTCATTGGGGATTGAGCCCGCAACCCGGGCTTGTGCCCTGATAGGGAATCAAACTGCAATCTCCTGGTTCACAGGTTGATGCTCAACCACTGAACCAAGCCAGCCAGGCGGAATCTTACCAGATTTTAAGGAAGGGGAGACATGCCACCTGAGCATAATGAGTTATATGGGAGTTTTCTTTAGCTATAAGCGACATTATTGGAACAACGAGTAAAATTTGAATAAAGATGCAAATTAGATCCTAACATTGATATTTTTCCATGGTCATATGAGAGAATATTTTAGGACATACATATTTAAGTATTTATGGATAAAGGGCACCTGCAACTTACTCTCGAATGGTTCAGGGGAAAAAAGTATGTTACCTATTTCTCTGTAATAAATTACCCCCAAACTTAGAGATTTGGGGGGGGATTGACAGGGGACCTCAGGCCCCACCCTCTGCCCAGCAGGGCTTGATGGGGGACCTCACAGTGTGCCCCCAGCCCGGCGGGGCTTGATGGGGGACCTGAGGCTGCACCCCCTGCCCCAGCACCAGGCCAGGGGACCTGGGCCATGCCCCCCACCCAGCAGGGCTTGACAGGGAAACTGAGGCTGCGCCCTCCACCCGGCAGGGCTTGATGGGGGACCTCAAGGTACGCCCCCACCCAGTGGGGCTTGGGGGGGGGGACTGAGGCCGCACCCCCTGCCTGGCGGGGCTTGACGGGGGACCTCAAGATGTGCCCACTGCCCTGGTGCTGGGCTGGGGGACCTCAGGCTGCTCCCCCCACCTTGGGCCGGGGGACCTGAGGCTGTGCCCCCCTCCCAACAGGGCTTGACAGGGGTCCTCAAGGTATGCCCCTCCTCCTGGTGCCGGGTTGGGGGCGCAGCCTGAGGTCCCCTGGCCTGGCGCCGGGCCAGTGGACCTGAGGCTGCACCACTTGCCCAGCTGGGCTTGACAAGGGTGGGACTGGCCGGGACTGGATCTAGCCCAATGGGGGTGGGGCCAGCAGGGTCTGGGTCCCACATGATTTCGAGGCACATGTGGGTGGGCAGGGACTTGACTCTGGGTCCCGTGGTGCGCCCCAGACTCTGACATGAGGAAGATTTTCATATACATTTTACTAATTTTCTTTTATCTCTGATACTTCTATTATAGAGAAAGGGCAAATAGCAATATTAAAATATTTCCTCTAATTAATCCCCTTTTAATGTGCACGGATTTCATGCACCGGGCCACTAGTATAGCAATAAAAAGGAATGAGCCATTGATTCATGTGATATGAATGAATCTTAAAAGCATTTTGCTCAGTGAAAAAAAGCCAGACTCAAAAGGCTATATGATTCGATTTATATGACATTATTGAAAAGGCAAAACATAAGGATGGAAAATAGATCAATGGTTGTCAAAGGTTGGAGGAAGGGACTACAAAGGTTTCCATGATGAAAATTTTTTAGGGTGATGGAACTATTTTGTATGGTTCTGGAATGGTGGAGAAATAATTTGTTACATTTGTCAAAACCCATAGAACTTTTACAGTATGCAGCTTTAAAAAATAACGACCCAGGAAGTCAGGGTGGGGGGTGGGGCGGAGAGTGGGGATCAAAGTGTGAAATGCAAAATGGAAACAAGTGACTCTAATTGTATGGCAAGTGTGTGACATAACCTCACTGTAGGGGGTGGTAAAAAAAAAAAGTTGACCTACGTGAACTTTGTAAAATGATGTTTTAACGGGATATTGTAAGGCAGGAGACAAAGAGAACCATTAATAAACACTGTCAGTAGCTTCTCATAGGGTATGGATTAGTAATTCTGAAACTACATGTTTACAAGGGCTGAACAAACAATTAAATACATTGAAGATCATTGGAGCCAGGATTATTCCTTTCAGAGAAAGAAGTTATGAATAAGCAAGGCAGCGGCAGAGGCGAAGACTAGCATAGAGTTGGAGATGTCACTCTGAACTCACCAACTGCCGTCTTTTTATGTACTGCTTCAGTTGTAAATGTAGATATGTGGGAAAACATGGGTTAGTATACAAACATTTATTTCCCTGCTCTGTCCGGGAGGATGCCAGGAACAGTGACATTCCAGTAACAGTTAGCATACCCAGCACCCAGATCTTGGTTTTGAAGTGCCATTCTCCAAAAAAGGAACCAGGGCTCCTTAGAGAAATAGCTGGTTCTAGGACTGGAGCAGGAGATATAGATGATGAGCCTGGTGCATCACTTAATGACAGAAAGTAAGGAAGTGCTAAAAATAAAAATAGAAAAGGATGGGGCATGTCAAAAGCACACAGAAACCAAACTGAAAGTGTTCCCAATGGTCAAAGCTGGAACAATTTGAGCAACAAGATAGTTGATGGTATTAGATTATAACTCAAGGACCCTGGCTGGGTGGCTCAGATGGTTAGAGCATCATCCTATTTGATACACCAAGGGCTTGGGTTTTATCAACCAATGAATACATAAATAAGTGGAATAACAAATAGCTCTTAAATAAATAAATAAATAAATAAATAAATAAATAAATAAAACCCTATCTAATAAAGATGGAATATGCAAATTGACCATAACTCCACAACAAAGATGGCAGCGCCCACAGCCAATAAGGAGGGAATATGCAAATTGATGCAACAAGGCGAGAGGCAGAAGGCGGCTCCAGGCTGGAGCGAAGGCGGAAAGACGGCTCCGGACTGGAGCAAAGGCAGTGCCGGCAGCCAGGGGAAGGAAGGCCTCTTCTTGCAAGAATCTTCTAGTAAATAAATAATAACCCAAAGAATAAATACCCTGAGTTACATACTGATATAAATATCACAAATATATGAATACAAATGATTAAATAAAGAAATAAGTAAGAGAGAAGGGACACATCTTCTTTAGAGAGTATTTCCAAATAATAATATGTATGCACTCCCCTTCCAGGAGGTGAAGTTTAATTCCCTTTCTCTTAACTGTGGGCTGGAGTTAATGGCTCACTTCCAAAGAACAAAGTATGGAAAGGAAAAAAATAGTAACTTTACTACAGAGAAACCTAGTTGATATCACATTAACAAAGTGACCAAAGTTAATATCACTCGTGATAAGTACATTGATATCATGTATCCCCTGATACGATGCAATGAAAAGGATGCTTCACCTCTGTAGTATGCTTCAAAAATATCTATAACTCCAGTTTAATAATGAGAAAACATCAGACACCTTGAAATGGGTAAGTATTCTACAAAGTACTTGAACAATACTTTTCAAAATTCTCATGATTATCAAAAACAAGGAAAGACTGAGAAACTGTCAAAGATTGGAGGAGATTCAGGAGACATGATGACTAAACAAGAGTGATACACAAAAATTAAATTGAGATATGACAGGAAACTACATGTAGGTTATGTTGGGTGGTGACAAAGGGCCCCTGGAAGGAGGTGATATTCAAACTAAAATCTGAATAACCAAAAGGAGCCAGTGAATAAAATGGGGAGAATAGTTCAGACGTTGAATCATGTGTGCAAAGACTGTAAGGCTTTCCCTACTTCATGTGTTTGGGGAGCAAAGAGGTTCAGTATGGCTTTGAGAAAAAGGTTGAAAGTGAGCTGAGAGGTGTAGGAAAAGTCAGATGACACAAAAACTTGTAAAATTTGATTTGGCTTAAAAGACCTATAGGAAGAAAGCAATTTAAATGTAAGTATTTCTTCAAAGTACTGGAGTAAGCTAATTAATTACTCATCATGGGAGAGGAGTTTGGAGAACACATGTTCCAGGGACTTTGGGATCACAGAGAACAAAAACATCTAAAAGGAAGGGGACCCAAGTGGCCCTGGGTCTGGGAGAGGCCAAGCATCCCTGGGTCCGGGTGAGACCAGGTGTCCCTGGATCCGGGTGAGGCCGCGTGCACCTAGGCCCGGGTGAGCCCAAGTGGCCCTGGGTCTGGGCGAGGCCAAGCATCCCTGGGTCCGGGTGCGACCATGTGTCCCTGGATCTGGATGAGGCCTCGTGCACCTAGGCCCGGGTGAGCCCAAGTGGCCCTGGGTCTGGGAGAGGCCAAGCGTCCCTGGGTCCGGGTGAGACCATGTGTCCCTGGATCCGGGTGAGGCCTCGTGCACCTCGGCCCGGGTGAGCCCAAGTGGCCCTGGGTCTGGGAGAGGCCAAGCGTCCCTGGGTCCGGGTGAGACCATGTGTCCCTGGATCCGGGTGAGGCCTCGTGCACCTAGGCCCGGGTGAGCCCAAGTGGCCCTGGGTCTGGGAGAGGCCAAGCATCCCTGGGTCCGGGTGAGACCATGTGTCCCTGGATCCGGGTGAGGCCGCGTGCACCTAGGCCCGGGTGAGCCCAAGTGGCCCTGGGTCTGGGAGAGGCCAAGCGTCCCTGGGTCCGGGTGCGACCATGTGTCCCTGGATCCGGATGAGGCCTCGTGCACCTAGGCCCGGGTGAGCCCAAGTGGCCCTGGGTCTGGGAGAGGCCAAGCGTCCCTGGGTCCGGGTGCGACCATGTGTCCCTGGATCCGGGTGAGGCCTCGTGCACCTAGGCCCGGGTGAGCCCAAGTGGCCCTGGGTCTGGGAGAGGCCAAGCGTCCCTGGGTCCGGGTGCGACCATGTGTCCCTGGATCCGGATGAGGCCTCGTGCACCTAGGCCCGGGTGAGCCCAAGTGGCCCTGGGTCTGGGAGAGGCCAAGCGTCCCTGGGTACGGGTGAAGCCAGATCCTGGGTCCGGGTGAGGCTGTGCGCCCCTGGATCCATCCGGGTGAGGCTGGGTCCCAGGCCCGGGTGAGACCACGTGCCCCTTGGGTATGGGTGAGGCCACGTGCCCCTTAGTCCGGGTAACGCCATGCCCCTGGGTTCGGCCGAGACCAAACCAGAGGGAGTCGGACCTCCATTACCACCATTTGTCCACCATCCAGAGCTGAGGGGTCAGTGCTGACATGTACACATAAGGAACTACTGGACATTGAAATTGGGTCTCAAAAGAACTGTTGGTCCAGAGGGAAGCTCGCTACAGATTGATTCATTTGCCTGTCAGCATAACTATTATTGCTCGTCTCACATTCAGTTCTTATTAGTATATATCTAGTGACATATGATCTCGCTCATCTAGGGGAAATGATGAACAACATAGACTGAGGAACAAGAACAGAACCAGAAGCAAGGAGGCATCGATCGGACTATCGGGCCTCAGAGGGAGGATAGGGGAGGGTAGGGGGAGGGTGGGAGGAGGGGGAGAGTTCAACCAAAGGACCTGTATGCATGCATATAAGCCTGTCCAACGGTTAAGTTCAACAGGGGATTGGGGCATGCGTGGGGAGAGGGGTGGGATGGGAATGGGGGGATGAGGACAAATATGTGACACCTTAATCAATAAAGAAATTTAAAAAAAATAAAAAATAAAAAATAAATAAAAGGAAGGGGAAAGGTCTTATGCAAATCGGAACTTATACATGCCCTGTCTTGTATTTTTCCTAAGATAGAAGCTTTTGAGATATCCATGGGTCTTCTTAAACTATTTAATAAAAATATTTTTTACTGAAATATTCAAAATGCCATAGCTGGTTCGGCTCAGTGGATAGAGTGACAGCCTGCAGACTAAAGGGTCCCTGTTTGATTCCGGTCAAGAGCACATGCCCTGGTTGTGAGCTTGGTCCCCAGTAGGGGGCGTGCAGGAGACAGCTGATCAATGATTATTTCTCATCATTGATGTTTCTATCTCTCTCTCCCTCTCCCTTCCTCTCTGAAATCAATAAAAACATATTTAAAAAATAAAAATTAATTAAAAAAATAAAAGAAATATTCAATGTTAAATGCAAAGCTATAAGAATTTAAGTTTCATCCAGAAAGCAACTAAGATAGAATTTCTTGTATAAAGTTTGTTCAAGTCAGAGTAAGTGAACTTTATTAATGCAGCTCATCCCACCACTATTTAAATTCTGAGGGACTCTGGTAGATAAAAAAATTTCATAGATCCATCTCCTTTTTACCAGATTTGTAAATAAGATCAAATGCTAGTTCTAGAAGATTAGAAAAAACAAAGTAAACTAAAACTTTCTTCTGACAACATCCTATCTAATAAAAAAGTAATATGCAAGTTGACCATACCTCCGCTACACCCATAAGCCACGCCCACCAGCCAATCAGGAGCGAGTATGCAAATTAACCCAACCAAGATGGCTGCGGCCACAGAGCTGCAGCAAGCAGGAGGCTTGGGTTTCCCCGGCAATGGAGGAAGCCAAGCTTCCCTGCTGCCCTGGCCGGCCCAGGCCTACACTCAAGGCTACAAAGTTTCAATTATAGAAGATAAATAAATCCCAACAAAAATGGCGGCAGCCACGGAGTGAGCAGGAGGCTTGGCTCCGCTCAAGGCTACAAAGTTTCAATTATAGAAATCTATAATTGAAACTTTGTAGCCTTCTGGATAAAACTTAAATAAACCCCAGATACCAGGGCCTTCGCTTGGGTCGCCGGGGGGTGTGGCCGGCCTGTAAACCACCACAGGCCCCTTGCCCAGGCTGCCCCATGCCCCAAGGGAACCCCCACCCTGATCCGGAACACCCTTCAGGGCAAACGAGCTGGCCCCCACCAGTGCACCAGGCCTCTATCCTATCTAATAAAAAAGTAATATGCAAATTGATCATCACTCCAACACACAAGATGGCTGCACCAAGATGGCCAGCAGGGGAGGGCAGTTGGGAGGGACCAGGTCTGCAAGGGAGGGCAGTTGTGGGCAATCAGGCCAGCAGGGGAGGGCAGTTTGGAGGGACCAGGCCTACAAGGGAGGGCAGTTGGGGGTGATCAAGCCTGCAGGGGAGGGCAGTTAGGGGTGACCAGGCCAGCAGAGGAGGGAAGTTGGGGGCAATCAGGCTGGCAGGGGAGCAGTTAGGCATCAATCAGGCTGTCGGTGGAGTGGTTAGGGGGTGATCAGGCTGGCAGGCAGAAGCAGTTAGGGGCAATCAGGAAGGCAAGCAGTCAAGCAGTTGGGAGCCAGCAGTCCTGGATTGTGAGAGGGATGTCCGACGCCCGTTTAGGCCCGATCCCGTAGGATCGGGCCTAAATGGGCAATCGGACATCCCTTGAGGGGTCCCAAATTGGAGAGGGTGCAGGCTGGGCTGAGGGACACTCCCCCCCCATGCACAAATTTCGTGCACCAGGCCTCTAGTAATGATATAATTGGAATTGAAATTCTGAACAGGAAGTCAGAGATACCCAGCAAATGACCTGCAAGATAAGAGATATTAAATAATTCCATTTGGCTAGAGGACAAGGGAGCACTTAAGTAGCTTCTGTCTTTATTGATCATCTCTAATTTGGGATCTGACAACTCATTCCTTTGGTCAATGAAGCTACAAGACTTAACTCAATTAAACAACGGGGTTAATTGTTCCTTCAAGAATCCTGATAAGCTCTTAGCTGAATGTCTTTCATTTTCTTCCCACCCCCAAACTGCAAGCCAACTCAGAAAGTGGAGAAAAGCACTGCACACTGATATGTGCAGTCTTGACTCCCATCAACAGGACTCTCTATGGTAGCACAGAAAATCCCACAATCTATCAGGAACAAATAAACAAATGAAATACAATAGGCCTTTAGAAAACAAGTGCCTGTATCAGTCTTGGACTTCGTTTCATTGTTGGTGACAAGTTACCTAAAAATGAGTGACAGTATAGTTTTTTGGTTAAAAGTATAAGCTCTGGAGACTTCCGGTCAAAGTCAGCATAGGTAAATGTGGTACTAGACTTCCCCCACAACCACATCAAAACTGAACCACAGAACAACCATTATTGAGAACTGCCTGAAATCTAGCTGAATGGAAGTCCTCAGGAACACACGGGGAGGAACTAAATTGTTTGGAATTAGGGCAAGAGCTAGAGGGGCAGCTTTCTCTCACACAGAAGGGCTGGCAGAGCCCATTGTTCCTTTTATGAGTGCCTCTTCCCGCACAGAGTCCACAAAGTTCAAAACAATGGTTATAAGGGTGCTCAAGAACTTAGTGATATCTTCAAGGAACTTAGTGAGAACTACAACAGCATAAAAAAGGACATAGAAACCATTAAAAAGAACCAAACAGAAATTAAGAATACACTAACCAAAATAAAGAATAATTTACAGGCAATCAACAGTAGATTAGATGAATCTGAGAATCAAATCAGTGATTTGAATATAAGGAAACAAAAAACACCAAAGAGCAAAAAGAGAAAAAAATCCAAAAATTGAAGATAGTGTAGGAAATCTTTGGGACAACTTCAAGTGTACCAACACTGGTATCATGGGGGTGCTGGAAGGAAAAGAGAGCGAGCAAGAAATTAAAAACCTATTTGAAAAAATAATGACAAAAAAGTTCTCTAACTTGGTGATGGAAATAGGCATACAAGTCCAGGAAGTGCAGAGAATCTCAAACGAGATGAACCCAAAGAGTAAGGTGACCAGATTTTAACATTGGTAAAGCGGGACACTATTGACCGGGGGGGGGGGGGGAGTGTTTTCCTTGATTAAAAATTTGGTCTATATGGAGCAACAAAAATTTTCATAGAAGGCAAAAATAGTATTGTAATATATTTTTTAAAATTTCAACATAAGTACAATTTACAAATATAATAAATAAAAAATTATGTATAGTATTATTTTATTCTTTGGCATATTTCTCATTTGAGTGAATTTTTTTTAGTAGATTGCTGTCGTTCTTTAAAAGGTCATGAATTTGCTGTAACGTAAGTCGTGTCACTTTCAAGGCCGGCGCTAGACTTTTTGCCGCCACTATAAAATATAAATAATACAAGTACTGTCTGCTAAATTCAAGAAAATTTATGTATTTATGAAAAAAATAAATTACTTACCTAAATTATCTGAATAGCTGATTTGTAATGACATCACTTGTTTAACTAGCTTACTAGCACGCAGTACGATGTGTATCGTCTGAGAGACAGTTACAAAATGTTTTCGTCATTGCCAATCCCAAAAAATGCCATTGTTCATTAAGTCCCAACAATGGTGGCCGAATTCTAACAACTGATCAACAATGCGAACTTTGATAAGCAGTTCTCGATAATCAGTTCTCAACAATTATTTGTTATTATTAAAGTTTAACATTATAAAATTAACAAAAATAATATAAAACTCATATCCTTGCTAAATAGCCACATGGCCGCCGAAAACCGTGTATTCCCTTCCTGTTCTCCCCCCCCCCCCCCCATTCCCTAGCTTGTCGTGCATTCTTTCCAAAAATCAGGACTTTTTTAAAACGCCACGGGACGCGGGACAAATTGTTATAAATCGGGACTGTCCTGCCAAAAGCGGGACGTCTGGTCACCTTACCAAAGAGGCCCAAACCAAGTCAGATCAGAATTAAATGCAAAATGTTAACGACAAAGAGAGAATCTTAAAAGCAGCAAGAGAAAAGCACTTAGTTACCTACAAAGGAGCTCCCATAGTCTCACAACTGATTTCTCAACACAAGTTTTGTAGGCCAGAAGAGAGTGGTAAGAAATATTCAGTGATGGAAAGCAAGGACCTACAACCAAGATTACCCTACTCAGCAAAGCTGTCATTTAGAATCGAAGGACTTATAAAGGACTTCCTCCCCCCACCCCCAAAAGAGCTTCCCAGACAAGAATAAGCTAAAGGAGTTCTCACCACCAAACCAGTATTACATGAAATGTTAAGGGTCTTCTAGAAGAAGAAGGAAAAAGATAAAATATAAACAATAAAATGGCAATAAATACAGATCAATCAACAACTGAATCTAAGAAACAAAATAAAGGAACAAGTAGAAAGAAACAGACTCATAGAACCTTTTGACGGTTTTTAGATGGGAGAGGGCTTGGGGGCATGGGTGAAAAAGGTGAAGGGATTTACAAGTACAAATTGGTAGTTACTGAGTAGTCATGGGGATGTAAAGCACAGCATTGAGAATGTGGCCAGTGATGTCCTGTTAGCTATGGGTGGTGTCAGATGAGTGTGGGGTTTATCAGGATGATCACTTGGAGAGTTGTATGGTGTCTGCTCACTAGGGTGTACATCTGAGACGAACAGAATATTGTATGTCAACTGTAATTGAACAATTAAAAATGACTTTTTAAAAAAGCATAATCACTGGAGCCAGACTAAGTTCAACTATTTGAGTTCAAATCCTGATTCTACTACATGTGACTTTAGTTTCTTCCTGTATGAACAAGCATAATAATAGAACTGACCTTATAGGTCCTCAGGTAGGTTCAATGAGTTAATATACATAAAGCACTTAAACATTGTTCTCATTCATTCATTCATTCATTCATTCAGCAAGTATTTATTAAGACCTACTTTTGTTTCAGGAATCGCTCAGGGCACTGCAGACACTCAAGCAAACAAAATACAAAATACACATGTAAATGATTTAATTCCTGATATCACTTCCGGTTCTCCAGGTCCTTGCTAACTCCAAGTCTATAAACTGGCAGCATGACATCACCTGGGAACCTGTTAGAAATGCATATTTAGGTCCCACCAGACTGACTGAATCAGCATCTGCATTTTAACCAGATGGTCAGCTGACATGTACACGTTAAAGTTTGTGGTGTCCAGCTTAAATCGTAAACTCTGTACCTGTACTTAGGGAAACATCTTGAAGACACCCTGTGTTCTAAGGAAGAATGGCATTGGAATTTAAAAATTGCTCTAAAGAAAAACATTTTCAAGGTTGTGTTCATGTAAAATGTTATGTTAATTGAGCTTCAGCGGTGGAAATCTGCTCATTATATGCATATGCCTTATGTTCCTAAAATACTAAAAAATACTTTCAGGGTTAATCTAGGTAAATGGCTCCATCTAGTGGTAATATTTTGATTTGTACATAGAGTACAATTTAAATTAGTCTTAAGAAGATCTCAAGAAAATGAAAATTCTAAGAATCTTAAAGAAAATGGGTATGCCTACAATTGACAAAAAGGATGAAGCTTAACAAAAACAGAAGTGTTTGTAAAAATCCTAGTGTACATGGAAGAAAGGTTTAGTAACCATCAATTCCTTTTTACATATAAAGAGTGGGCCTTTGAACACAAGTAAAATTTCTGAATGTCTCACTTGTGATAAGAAAATAAGTAAGAAGACATATTAAATATATTTTTTGGGCCCTAGCTGGTTTGGCTCAGTGGATAGAGCATCGGCCTGCGGACTGAAGGGTCCTGGGTTTGATTCCCATCAAGGGCACATGCCTGGGTTGGGGGCTCAATCCCCAGTAGGGGGCTCTCTCATCATTGATGTTTCTTTCTCTCTTTCCCTCTCCCTTCCTCTCTAAAAGCAATAAAAATATATTACATGTATATATGGAAAAATGTGCTTTCAAAGTGAAAATGTAAAAAATACTTAGAGAAGTTTACCAGTCAATATGCCAGAATGGTGAATATAGTATACTAGAGGCCCGGTGCATGAAATTCGTGCATGGGGGGTATCCCTCAGCCCAGCCTCCACCCTCTCCAATCTGGGACCCCTGTAGGGCAGTGGGACATCCCTCTCACAATCCAGGACTGCTGGCTCCCAATTGCTCACCTGCCTGCCTTCCTGATTGCCCCTAACCACTTTTGCCTGCCAGCCTGATCACGCCCTAACCACTGCCCTGCCAGCCTGATTGATGTCTAACTGCTCCCCTGCCAGCCTGTTTTCCCCCAACTTCCCTCCTGTGCCGACCTGGTCACCCCTAACTGCCCTCCCCTGCAGGCTTGATTGCCCCCAACTGCCCTCCCTTGCAGGCCTGGTCCGTCCCAAATGCCCTCCACTGCTGGCCATCTTGTGGTGGCCATCTTGTGTCCACATGGGTGCAGGATCTTTGACCACATGGGGGCAGCTATCTTGATCTTGTGTGTTGGAGTGATGGTCAATCTGCATATTACTTTTATTAGATAGGATAAGGGCCTGGTGCATGGGTGGGGGCCAGCTGGTTTGCCCTGAAGGGTGTCCCAGATCAGGGTGGGGGTTCCCTTGGGGTGTGGGGCAGCCTGGGCGAGGGGCCTGTGGTGGTTTGCAGGCCGGCCACGCCCCCTGGCGACCCAAGTAGAGGCCCTGGTATCTGGGATATATTTATCTTCTACAATTGAAACTTTGTAGCCTGGAGCAAAGCCAAGCCTTCTGCTCGCTCCGTGGCTGCTGCCATTTCTGTTTGGATTTGTTTACCTTCTATAATTGAATCTTTGTAGCCTTAAGTGGAGGCCTGGGCCGGCCATGGCAGGTTGAAAGCTTGGCTTCCTCAGTCACCGGGGGCAACCCTAGCCTGCTCTCTCCAGCTCTGTGGCTGCTGCCATTTTTCTTGGGATTTATCTTCTATAATTGAAACTTTGTACTCTTGAGTGGAGGCCTGGGCCCACCAGGGTGTGTGGAAAGCTTGGCTTCCTCTATTGCTGGGGAAACCCAAGCCTCCCTCCTGCTCTCTGTGGTGGCAGCCATCTTGGTTGGGGTTTATTTGCATATTTGCTCCTGATTGGCTGGTGGGCGTGGCTTGTGGGTATAGCAGAATTAGGGTCAATTTGCATATTACCCTTTTATTAGGTAGGATTATTTGGTCTAGTAGAAAGTATTTTAATACCTCAGAAGTTTAATGACAAAAGTTCTCGTGGATCTTTAGTTCCTAAGTACACTGTAAGTATACTGAATTGAAACGACCTTGAATTAACACTTTTGAAGTATAACCGTCAACTTGTCTGTTTTTTCTTTTTATTCAGGCCTGATTTTATTTATTTTCCTAAAATTTTTTTTTTTTTATTGATTTCAGAGTGGAAGGGAGAGGGAGAGAAAGAAACATCAATGATGAGAGAGAATCATTGACTGGCTGTCTCACGCACACCCCCCACTGGGGATCAAGCCCGCAACCCAGGCATGTGCCCTGACCAAGAATCATCCATGACCTTTTGGTTCATAGGTCGATGCTCAACCACGGAGCCACACCAGCTGGGCTCAGGCCTGATTTTATTTAAAAGATGGACTTGCGTCTCTTTCTGCCATCGGTCTGTGCCACCACAATGGTGTGCACGAATGTCCTGGCTGATGCTCTGAAGAGTATCAATAATGCCGAAAAGAGAGGCAATGCCAGGTTCTCATCCATGCTCCAAAGTCATTGTCCGGTTTCTGACTGTGATGATGATTGGCGAATTTGAAATTATTGATGACCACAGAGCTGGGAAAATTGTTGTGAACCTCACAGGCAGGTTGAACAAGTGTGGAGTAATCAGCCCCAGATTTGATGTGCAACTCAAAGATCTAGAAAAATGGCAGAACAACTTGCTTCCATCCCATCAGTTTGGTTTCATTGTACTGGCAACCTCAGTGGGCATCATGGACAATGAAGCAGCAAGAGGAAAACACACAGGAGGGAAAATCCTGGGATTCTTTTTCTAGGGATGTAATAGATATGTGGAAATAAAATGCCTCAAAGGAAAAAAAATAAAAAAGAAGGACTTGCTAAAAAATAAAGGGCGGTTGGTATGCCTATAGATGGTTACCTGATAGGCCTCTGTTGCCAGGAAATTATGTGCAAAATATACGAGTATATTTTTGTACCATTTAAGTAACAATAAAATGTATCCACCACCCAGACTTTTCATAATTGTACCCTCTGCTCTCCACCTTCAAGATGCAACCACCTTCATTTTGTATTACACATTTATGATTCCCTATTTAAAAATTTTGAATTTTACATAACTGGCTTCTCTGTAGGTATTCTGAAACTGGCTTCTATTTTTTAGTGCTATTAAAAAGTCATCTATCCTGTGGGACATTTGGGTTGTTCCTTTTTATTTTTTGCTATTACAATGCTGATACGAAGATTCTTGTGTCTTCTGGCACATAAAGGAGTTACTCTTAAGTTATATGACTACGAGAACTGCTGAGTCTTAGCATAGACAGATGTTCACATTTGACTTGGTAATGGCAAACTGGTTTCCAAAGTAATTGTACTTTATGCTAAGTGAAATAAGCCGGTCAGAGAAAGACAAGTATATGATCTCACTTATTTGTGGAATCTAATGAACAAAATAAGCTGATGAACAAAATAGATCCAGAGACAGAAGATTCCACAGTCTCTCAGAGGGAAGGCACAGTGGACGGGTGGGAAGAGATCAACTAAAGAACTTGTATGCACATATGCATAACCTATGAACATAGACAATAGGGTGGTGAAGGCCTGGGGTGGGGAACAAGGGTGGGCTAGAAGGGGTCAATGGGGAAAAAGGGGGCATATGTAATAGTTTCAACAATGAAGATTTGATTTAAAAAAAAATGAAGTAGTTATACTAAGTTGGCATTGTAAGAGTTCTGTTCCTCTAGGGTGCATCTTTATAAACAATTGGTATTTCCAATTTTTGTGAAGTTAGTGAATGTGAAGATATGTAGCATCTTTTCATTTATTTAATGGCGATCCTATAGGTTAAGTACTAAGGGAATGAATAAGTAATAAAACCAATTTAACCACAGGCTAACTTATATAAACAAGAGTTAAGTTCTTAGGAATCTCAAGAACGTTATAATGAAACGTTAAAACATTGAGGTACTGCTAGACTGATTTCACGTGTACCGGTATTTAGATGTCTCCAGGTAGTTTTGAGCTGCCTATTCATGAATCGGTAGTTTTAATTTCTATAGCTGTAATTTAAAAGATTATACTAATCTTTTTGGGGATACATTTTTAATTTTAAATGTAGACACCACAAACTGATAATCATTTAGGGAAATGTTTCTTAGGCCACTTTGGCCTGCCCAGTCTTCAAGAGTTTCCACAAATGTGAAAAAAGCTAAAGGATTCAATACCACCAAACCAGTATTACATGACATGTTGAAGGGTCTTCTTTAAGAAGAGCCCTAGCCGGCGCGGCTCAGTGGATAGAGCGTAGGCCTGCGGACTCAAGGGTCCCAGGTTTGATTCTGGCCAAGGGCACATGCCTGGGTTGCAGGCTTGGTCCCCAGTAGGGGGCGTGCAGGAGGCAGCCAATGAATGATTCTCATTATTGATGTTTCTCTCTCCCTCTCCCTTCCTCTCTGATATCAATAAAAATATATTAAAAGAAAAAAGATACAAAACAAGAATAAAATGGCAATAAACACATATCAATCAACAATTGAATCTAAAAAGCAAAATAAACCAAACAAAAAATGATTTTAAAAAAGGTTTATAGTTGTGACTAAAGTTTATTCTTGTATTACTTATTGTATTACAACTGTAAATGTACTTTTACCCACCCCCGAGTTCTTTCAGGTTTCTTTGGCTATATTCACAGAAGTGGACTCGCTGGGTCATAAGGCAGTTCCATTTTTAACTTACTGAGGTAACTCCATACTGCTTTATGATGTCTGCATCAATCTGTATTCCCATCAACAGCGCACAACGGTTCCCTTTTCTCCACATGCTCACCAACACTTGTTGATTTATTGGATAGCCATTCTGACAGGTGTGAGATGACATCTCATTGTGGTTTTAATTTGCATTTTTCTGATGATTAGTGATGTTGAACATCTTTTCATTATTTCTTTTGGCCATCTGCATTATCCTCTTTGGAGAAGTGTCTATTCAGGTCCTTTGCCCACTTTTTGTGTGGAGTTTTACAAGTTCTTTATAAATTTTGGATATTAACCCCTTATCAGCTGTATCACTGGATGTTCTGAAGAAGTAACTTGTGAATGTCCAACAACAGTTAGATGGTTGTCTAAATTGTTCCAGAATATAGTGTAGCTACCAAGTCAATGTGTATTTATTAACAGGCAAGTTTAGAAATAAAACTGTATAAATTCACTAATAGTTCATTTATTTTAAATTGTTTAATGAAGTTCTTAAAAAAACAACATAAGCTTGAAACGGGATACTTTAGAATAAAATTTAAATCGTCAGACCAAGAATGCTATTATATGCATAGAAATGAATTTCATTCATGACTGGCACAAAAATCTAAAGCTTAGTGTAACAGTATTTACCATATCACTTTTACCAATGGTTTAGAAATTGTGATTAGTTTTTAAATTTTAATTTATGTTGAACTGAACAATGATCTATGTGGATGTCTCAGAAGACTGTTTTATATCAAGTTAACACAAGACCGAGATTAAGTATTACAATATGACAGTCACAGCTTCAGCAGTTTCTATATTCCAACTGCACAGTTATGAGAAAGTCCAAACTCAGAACTGTGTAGTTCAAATGCTACTTTTCAAGCATTCCTAAAGCATTACATGTAAACTATTGGGAGTCAGGTTAACTCATTACAAAATTAAAATGGTGTCAAAAACAGGTATAATATCAAGTAAAAACAACTTAGAGTTTGTACTTTATTAGGCTTTTTATTATCTTCTCCCACAACCTAAATTCTGGAGTCTTAAAACTCTTTTTTTAATCCTTACCCGAGGATATTTTTCCATTGATTTTTAGAGTGGAAGGGAGGAAGGGAAGAGATAAGTGAAACATTGATTGGTTGCCTCCCACACACCCTGACCCCGGCTGGGGATGGAGCCTGCAACCCAGGTATGTGCCCTTGACTGGGTATTGAACCCAAGACTCTTCAGTCCGAGGGCTGACACTCTAACCACTGAGCCAAACCAACCAGGGCTTAAACTCTTTCTTGAAGATGTATTTTAGAACATGATACCCAAGTTTCAGCCCCAGCCCATATCCAACACAATTGAGCTCTTTCTTTCTTCCTTTTTAAATATATTTTATTGACTTTTTACAGAGGAAGGGAGAGGGATAGAGAGCTAGAAACATCGATGAGAAACATCGATCAGCTGCCCCCTGCATACCCCTTACTGGGGATGTGCCCACACCGAGGTACATGCCCTTGACCGGAATCGAACCCGGGACCCTTCAGTCCGTAGGCCGACGCTCTATCCACTGAGCCAAACCTGTCAGGGCACAATTGAGCTCTTTCAATCTCAAACATTTTCATGTGCAGGTAATAAAGGGTATAAAACCCCAAACCCCATTTCCCTTAAAATTTCGTCGGTTAAAGTGATCTAATCTCAGGCCTTCACTGTTGGAAAATGTAAATCTCAAAAAAACCAAACTACTCTTCAGTTATGCACACATTTCCCCTGAAATACAATAACACATTTAGAATAAACTATTACTTTTATAAATGGGCATTTCCAAAATTATGTATTTTTTAAAGACTAAAACAAGCCTCAATAGGATACATTCATACACATTCATGCAATCTATCCTTATAATGCTTTATTCAAAACTTCACCTTTCAATTATTTTTTGCAGAGCACTATCATTTGGTGGTAGAATCAACTGTTGAGACATACATCAATAGGAGTTAAGCTAAAATGTGGGGAAAATAGTTCTTAACTTTTACTACACAGATAAAAAAATATTCAATAAACAAGAGTGCACCAATGTGTAAACTAAGAGGAAAAAAAAACACACCTAAAAACAAACAAACAAAATAACCCTCCCCCCAGCAACAGAAACAATACAAAAGACCTATGTGGATCCAAAATAGGGGGAGGGAGAGAAAGCTCATTTCTTTCATTAAAAATCAGAGTGAAACATCTATAGTTAAACAACTTTATTAACATAGTCAAGCAGTGATTAACATTCACATCTATTATGTCACATCATACAAATGTAAATACAAAATTACTACAGTACAATATATATTCTCTGCATGATCCAAAATATTTGGTGGCCCCAAAAAACTCTCTTTAAAATTCAGCAGCTTATCAAAAATTAAAACCGTATTCTATTTAAAATGAAGATCTGTTAGCACAGAGTTAGACTTCAAGAAATATCAATTTAGTACAGTTTGAGAAGTTGCAGGAGGGTATGTTTGAAGGACACATTCTAACATAGTGTGGCAGGTACAGGAAACATCAGATTTAAAGCTTTTAAGCATAACTCATACAACCTAAGTTGTCAGCAGAAAGATCCAGTTATTTATAATTAAAGCTAAAACTACTACATTATTGCACCCAATATTATTAACATGAATATTAAGTGTAAAACTTTTTTATAACACGAAGTGAAGTTATTAACCACGTTTAAACACCTCTTCTCACAGATAATCTATTAAGTAAAATTATACAGTATTGTCTAATTATCATCTCCATAAAAACCATCCAATCTTAATTTAGTTATATATCCACAGAGGAAAAGAATAATGAAATGAATGGTGAAAGTACAGTGGAGCCCCTTTAGGAGGCTGGTAGCAGGAGGGGACCAACACTGCCTTGAAGGCTAACCATGTTACAGAATTAAGACTTGCAAAATAGCGAATTCGGCTTAATACCAAGCCATAGTATAAGGGGATCCTATGATTAACAAAAATTCTAATAAAAGGGAAAACAACATTTTCCTAATTAGTGATATAATGCTTGGCAAATTGATTTAGTTTGATTTAAAAATGTACAAGAGGTGAAAAAGTCATTTAACTTCCCTCAAAATCATGCATAAGGTGAAAAAATCATTTAACTTCCCTCAAAATCATGCATACATTGAAAAATACGTCCTGGGATACAAATCAGAATAAACAGTTGCTATAATTTAAATGCATACCTTAAAATTAATATGTATAGTAATTAGGAATAAAGATAAAGAACTCTATACATGTAATACCAATGGGGGAAAGATCTACATAAGACTGAAAAAATTAGTCACAAGTCACCTGGAGAGTGTACAAGTGAATGAAACTTTTATGTAAAATTTAATTTTTAAGAGGCATTAGAAATATCATCATATCTAATACAGTATGAAAGGTACTAAGTAGATATACAATGCTCTTGCATGGTATTACTACTAGATAATGTCACACAGTTCTTTATTGATCTGATTTTTCATCTAGATTATCCCAGGCCTTTAACAATCTGAAGACCAATTTTCTTAAAGATTTTAATGCCTACACTTCAATAACAATACTACTAGCAAGTTAGTGCTTCCTCCTTGTACTATTTGCAAAAAGTAATTCAAGCAAAGCTGTATTTTAAGGTACTACTCAAGAAAGGATTTAAATTGCAGTTATGCATGATACACTCTTCGCCTGAGAAGAATGTTTTTGCACCGTTATCTGTTAATACATTCAATATGAATAATATAAAAAATTATACAAAGAAAAAAAACCACACCTCCACTTTTTTTTCCTTTATGGCAAAATATTTGTTAAATTTAAAGTGTTTGAGACAAATTCTGGCATTTCAGTTATGCAGGGCAATTTAATACAGAATAGAAAAATGTCCACTTTGCTATCTTGAGGGTTTGAAGAAAAGGAGGACCAAATTAAATTCACTTTCAAGGTAAACCTACAGGAGGGATTTATACCACCCTAGTCAGCTAGAATAAGGACGGGAAAACCAGACTACATGGGAAGATTCTTCATGAAATACACTAAAAAACAAAGACTATAAGTATAATGATCCTTTATAAGCATATGTCACCAAAGCAAACAGAATACAAGAGTATTCACCTGAGATAAAACTTGTATCTGAATATTTTGTAACTGAGTAGACAAAGCATTTCAATAGAGGAAAGTCAGCGGAAATTATTTTAAAATATACATCTGATACTATTTTACAATATATGCAATTTAAGCAATTCAGATCAATGAAAAAGTCTTAACAAAAAATCACAGTGTTTATCAATATGTTAATTACAAAATGTATGCTACTTATTTTGTTTTTAAAGATGTAATGGCTTGGTTAAGTGTTTTAAAATCTATTTTTCTGAAATCTAACTTGCGTCACAAAATCAAGTAGCAATAATGTAAAGCATCAGAACTGGCTCTTAAAGATTATTTACATATTGATTATTTGGGAAATAACCAAAAAATATAAAAAAGTGATTTTTTTTACATAGTATGAAGTTATTAAAGAGATTAGACAATACAAAAAGCAAAATTCTTTCCTGAATAAATGAGTATCTGTGGCACTAAGTTTATCTACTAATGGACTAAAAAATGAACTGCCAAATATGCATTTAAATTATATTAAATACACTTTCTGTTTCCAACTTAGGTTGATCAGCAGCTTTTGTTCTGTTAGAATCCTTCAAAGAGAGAAGCTCAAACAGGAAAAAGAAGGCATATATAAAACAGTAAACACTGACCTCCTGAGGTTCCTACAACATAAAAATATTCAAGTAGAAAATCTACATCACTTAGCAGCGGCTATGTCTGTAGTTGAGCACACCAACAGCACTTTAGTGTGTAAGGAGCAGATGAAGTAAGCCGTGCTTTAAGCATGCCAAGAGGCAGAAACACTGGAATGTAACAAAGACAAACTCACAATTTCAGAGACACTCAGTCAACATTCAAAACTACTACGACTATACCACAAGAATTAAGTTGCTTATACATATATATATATCCCATGATGTATTAGAATAAATGCTAAATCAGAGCTTACCTCAAAAGAACTTAAATGGCTTCTGCAAATTCTTATGCTATACTAAGTATCTGAAATATAAATTAGGAACACAATACCTCATGGGGAGGAGGGGGGAATAAAAAAACCCCAACCCAATCTCAGGTTGCCAGTTATATTTAGGTAATTTATTCTCTATTTTTAAATTAAATTTCCTTTTAATTAAAAAACAGGTTAAGTGGTTATCAAATGAGCATATTCTTATGTGACATGTCTGCCTAACTGAAATCAATTTTTAATCAACCAGGTGACAATATTGCTTTTTCAGTCAACATATAATTACAGGTCCAAATAATTTTATTGAAGGTTGTTTTTGTGTTTAAAAGCATTTAGAGAAGAATTTTGCCATTTTCTTTCAATTTAAAATATTACCTATTCTAGAATATTAAAATATCTCCCATATTAAATTGTGAAAAGTATTTAAAAAACAAACTAGAGAATATCACTAGAACTTAAGGATAAAACAGCTACCCCAATTAGGTTTTAAAGACTAACTAGGTAGGAAGCAAATTTTGAGCTCCCAGTGAAGTAATGGTAGTAGAAAGAAAAAAATGCTACATCCCATTTGGATCCAACTTATAATTAAAAAAAAAAAAAAAAATTTTTTTTTTTTTTGGATAAGGAAATAGCATTTAATTTTAGGCTCTACAGACTGAAATTTGCAAAGCCAAAGTACAGGAAAGATGAAAGAACATGTTAAAAAAAATACACACACACACACACACACAACAAAAACCTTTCTGCATGCTACCATGCATTTGAAATTTTTTAAAACGGTATTTATAAATTCACACACATACAGCTCAAACTTCAGTGCAATGGCTGTATCATTCAACACCTTTAGAAGAATAGAACCATGCAAAGAGGAGCAACTGCTTATAAAAATGGTTATTCAGTATTTATTCTGCAATGCAAAGGTGACAAACTAAAATATAAAAAGGTTGTTATGGCTTAACATTTTTGTTGCAGATTAAATATGCAGCATTGAAAAATGGAAAGGTGTGGCTTCATCTCTGACCAGCAGAGTTAAAAAGAAAAATCTCTCCATTTTCCTTCATCATCATGGGATACACTGTTCAGGCAATCCAAATTAATAAAGACTTGAAACTTTATATGGAGACAAGATCAAGTGTACCAGTTAGGATTTCACATTCACAGTATATAAGAAAATACACATGGAAGGAAAAGTAAAGGGTTAACTTAACAAGGATTTATTCACAGGAATACATGTAAGTAGAGAAAAAATAACAGAAAAGCTAAACAAATGAAATGAAGAGGATCCAAATCAACTTTCACTCTGTAGCTTTTTACTTGCACCCTGTGTGCATATATCTAGGGCACAGAGGGCCACCAACATGCGCCAATACAGTGTAGGAACCCTGCATTACATCCATTAACTTAAACATATCCTTAAGATCATGCTTTGAACAACAACAACAAAAAAAAGCTTAGAAGGCATTATGCTGAGTGGGAATAAACATTGAAATATAGCAATCATGTCTTCAACTTCTACAATTGTCTTTATGTGCCAACTAACATTTATGTAGCCTCTTACAGATCTTTTACCATGTAATTGAAGTTTTGAAATTTGATGAAATCACTAGTAGTATATAACCATGCAGAAAGCACATCACACTGACAGCACAGAGGCAAAGATTTTGCACAGGTATATCAGCTTTCCACATTGTGCAGGTTACACACAATACAATATCAATCTTATTCCTAACAGATCCTAAAAAGGTATTTTCAAGGCCTAGCTGTAAACTACAGTACTTTATATATCTATATTCTTAATAAAAATAAAATCCACAAATCTTAAAAAGGAATTTTAAATGCAGGGCTATATTGAATTGGTAAACTGCAACACAAACTGGCGCAACAGAGGTAAATGAATACCAATCTCACTCTACGTGATGCAAGCATGCTACTTACTTTCCCACTAATTTACTTTCAATCACTATGAGCCAGAATGCATGCCTGAACCTTAAACTGCACTTTAAAATTAACGTCTTGGCCTAGAAATTAAATCTAATGAAGTACAACCATCAAATTATATCCACTACATTAATGTTTTAATGCAAAATCAAGAGTTCTATCTTTTGTTTGATACGTCCAACCCCATTTATTCCTCCCTCCCTGCCCACCCCACAAAGGTAAAAGGAGTGACTCATTTGGCATTTCACAGGGTGCTTCATTGTTTAAATTAGATTTTTTATTTCCGACTTTTTTTTGGGGTACCTTAAATTGTAACTTCCAAGAACCTGCTTCTAGTATGGTTCGGCAAGCTGATTTTAATTCTATTAGCTTCATTTGTGTAGTTCTTTATCAGCATGCAAAAACAAGGCCCCATCGCATGGGAAAATTTATAAAAACCTTTAAATAATAATAAAAAAAAGCTTCTTTACTGTTTGTAACCCCCATTCTTAGGTTTCCTTTATTGTGCGCTATATAAATTTTCCTCTTTTATCCCTATGCATCATTTATATGGTTCTTGTTTTGGTACAATTCCCCATAATATTCCAGAATGTACTGTTTTGTGAGTAGACTGAATAGGTTTTGTTTGTTTTTGCTTCTTCACATCCAGTGCGGAGTTGTAATTGAAGACAGATTTCCACCCACAAAGGCTCCAGATGTTAAAACGTTTCCCAACATCGACAATACAGTGACGGCAACACCTCCCTCCCGCCCCTCCCAGTAGGGTTGGGATTGTACTGTATTCCCTACTGGTTTACCCTTCCCCCCTGTAAAGGGTAACATTTTCCCTGGGTGCAGAGGCTCCCTCATAGTCTCCAAGACTGAAGGACCTGTAAGAAAACAGTTTTATAGTTTAACAATTGTTTCTCTTTTGAAGTCAGTGGACCACAAAATTAATCAAGTAATGATGCTATCTCTACCTAGAGAAAATGAGAAATCGGACAAACTGCCTAATGATAACCATGTTGCTTCCTTCTATAGTCTCAACTGTCACCTGCATCAGATACAAAAAAGGGACACCAAGCTGGGACAACCATGGAGAGGTGCGTAGCATTTCATAAAGACAAAGCATCCCTTTTTGCCAGTATTCCCAATATAAAGCAAACAAAAACCCCAAAGCTCAAAGGGCATCACTTATTTTTGGTTGTCTGATGTTTTCGCATAGGAGGTATTAAAGGTGTCCACTACACTCAGCAAATATAAAAAAGTAAATTTTAACACCTTTTTTCCCCTCTTTTTAAATATATTTTCATAGATTTTAGAGATGGAGAGACAGAACATCAATGATGAGAGAGAATCATTGATTGGATGCCTCCCTCACACTTTCACTAGGGATGAAGCCTGCCACTTGGGCATGTGCCCCAACTGGGAATTGAACCTCAACCTCCTGGTTCATAGGTCCACGCCCAACCACTAAGCCACGCCAGTAAGGCAACCTGGACTTCTTGATGCTACTAATTAATAATTCTTCTGACCCTATTTCACTCTGTCATTTTCTATACTCTCAGAACCCTTGATTTTCCTGGTAAGAACTTTTTCAGTGGTAACATTTTTAATGATGAAAGTGACACCAAGAAATATAGGTAGATTACTGGGAAATTGTAACTAGTATCTGACAGTGGAACTTTCACAACAAAACTCTATGAACCACTCATGCCAAACCTTGGACATTTATGAAAGTTCATGTGAATTCACAAAGGCGACTAGCCCATCTGTGGAGAAGTACAAGCAACCCCTTTACTCTGCCTCTGAAAAAACGGTAGAATACAAAAAAAAGGCAGGAAAATATACTGATTGACTTTTATCTCTAATTAGAAAACTAAGAATTACTACATACTAGGTTAGAAAAATCTCTGACAATGTATATCAGATTGCTTAAAACCCAAATACCGTATTTTCCGGCATATAAGACCCCCGACTTTTGAGATTTTCCTGGGTTAAAAAGTCGTCTTATACACCGGAAAATAACTTGTCTTAGAACATGGTCACCACAGTTAATTTGTAATTGGTGATGTGATAGAGACAACAGAAGGTAATAAATTTGGAAGTGCTTGAGACTTAGCTCACATTTGAATCTTTTGGCCCTTGATACTGAAAGTCATTCTCATCTATTGCATTCTCATGATTTAACATTAAGTGAATCAAGCACTTTTCCAAAATGCTAAGGCCATAAAACAGCTATTAGGACCCAAGACCCCCAGGGACAACACACACAAAGGACTCTGAGACATTCCAGAGGCTGCAATTCTATTTCTACTGTCTTCTAGGTTAATTAGACAAACTGGATGTTGGAATCTTTCCAGGTTTAAAACCTAGCTCAGAGTAAACAAGCAAGCAAGCAAGCAAATAAAACCCCAACATTAAAGGTAATTCTATTTGCTACACAACTGCTGGACACACGAGTACATTCTCTGGCCTTCAGTAAAACATGTCTCAGTTTTTATCTAAAACCTAAAGTTATAAACCCTGGTTCACTGTACCTGTACTGGCCCATGTTCCTAACCTTTGTTGAACCAACTTAGTGTGTTAGGCAACATACCCAATTTTGGCATCAGATATTATTAACAGCATTTAATCCTCAAAAGAACTCAATGAAGGAACTGAGGCCAAGAAACCAGAATTGTTAGTTCAACTTAATAAGTATGGAAAATCTCAAGGAACAAGAGTCCAAGTGGACTTACTCTCTACCACCCCAAATCAAAACAATCTTCCACTGCCCATTTAAAAACAACAGTGCTAGGCCCATTGGTAGGTGTTCAATAAAAATGTACATTGAGCCCGGCTGGTGTGGCTCAACAGTTAAGTGTTGACCCAGGAACCAAGAAGTCACCAGCTCGATTCCTGGTCAGGGCACATGCCTGGGTTGTGGGCTTGATCCCTAGTAGGAGGGTGTGCAGGAGGCAGCTGATCGATGGTATTTCTCTCTCATCAATGTTTCTATCTCTCTATCCCTCTCCCTTTCTCTCAAAAAAAATCAATAAAAACCTATATTTAAAAAATGTATGTTGAAGATTAAATACTAAATATTCTTAGATACTGAGACAAAACCCACTTCCAGTCTACTTGGGTTTTCCCTAAAGTTCACTACATAATAACTCCTTGATATATCAGAAATTCATGCTTTAAAAGTAAACCACTTGCATTCTGGTGATCTCTTACAGGGCAAAAAAAGGCAACAGTTAAAGCAATGTTAAGTATTCTAACTAGCATGCCAGCTTGGATTTCTTTCTATCTAGGATTCAAAGTGGAACCATGCATTTTATCTTGCTTGATGGTTCTCTAAAATATTCTACTTAAGTAATTTAAAATAGCATGATACTGTTTTATCCAACCTCTGTAGAAAACAAATAGCTCTATTCTATTCAGTAGTTTTAGATAATAGTCCTAAGTTTCTTCATCCTGAAAAATTCTAAGCTACTTACAACTTACCCCTAATTATGGGACTGCAGCTCAAGTGCATGAGGTTAAACACCATAAAAAGCTGCAAGACGCTCTTTTAAGGGAGGCGGAAACTGGTCAGAGAAACGCCTCCAATTTTCATCTCCAACTTGATTTTTAAATCCATGAAGGATCTGCAAAGTGTGAAAAAAAATCATTAATTTATCAATAACAAAAGATAAAACTCAGATCTGCATAGCTTCAGAAATAAAAAAAACTAGTGATTTTATTATTTTAAAATTTTATCCATTTTAAAGTAATAATTCTCAAACTTTGTTGGATTCTATATTCTATGTCTTGCCTTAAAGCACCTCACTGAACACGCTAAACTTTTTTTGAGAAGTTTAGAATTTAACAAGTGTCACAGTAATAGATGCTAAGCAATCTCTGATATAATACTTATGAAAAACAAAAAGCATAGAATTCACTCAAAGGAATAAAATTTCTATGCTATATTAAGTTTTGTCAAATTGGAAATATACAAAGCTTTGGATTCCTGGCTTTAAGTATATATAGTTCACTAATTTTATTATTAGGTGATTCAAACATGGAACAGCATTTTACTTCTTTTTTTTTTGTTTTGTTATCGTTGAATGCTGACTAGAGTTAATCAAACAGGGGGCACTACTAAAACAAAGAACTATGTGGGTTTAATCCCCATGGAGACCACTTAAGATTTACTTCATTCAAGTTTGTATTATACTCTAAATCTCAGCCAGCCATCCTTGAAAATATATATTAATTTGCATAGGTGGGATAATTGGACCAAGGTATCAGTGGTACTGCTTGAAAACAACTTTTTTATTGAGAACAAAGATTTAGGTTGTATAGTCTACCAATATTGATTTGAGGAGTTTAGTTTCATATGAAATATAAAAATAATTCAAACTTTCCAACTACGACTGTAACAATTCCAAGATGCGTATCGTAAAGTCTTTTTAGTTACCTTACAGAACATGTCTCTCAGATCATCTTTTGGGTTAATCCATGATGCAACGGCATCACAAAAAAATATAAAATCCTGTAACAAGCAAGAAATACATTTTAGATTGATATTATATTTGTCAAACACACGAAAAAAGATATATAAACTTCAAAATATGTATGATATAATCCTAGCCAAAATTAAAAAAAAAAATCAACTACAATCATAAAAATTGTAAGTGAATTGCTTAATGGTTGTCCTTATTACTCTACCATGAACGAACCTCTCCTCATTCAGTTTATATTGCAATTTAATGCCCTTTTATGTTTTATTTTACATCACAAAACACATCTAATAAATGTTTAATATCAGCAATGAACTGAAAGTACCAAATGAACATCAATTAAAAAAGCTTCATTAAAGAATTACATAAATGAAGTAATAATATAGTTCTAAGTAGCCTAAAAATAATTTAAAGTTAGTTAAAAGCATACAACAAATAAGCTTAATTTGAAGCACAGAAATGAACAGATCTAAATTTTAAGACTAATCTTCATATAGAAACTGAAATGACCAAGTTAGAAAAAACTAATTATATAGCGACAAATAACACCTAACCTAACCCAACCCAACCCAAAACAAAAAAAAAACCCCAATGCTTAGACAATTTAAAAGATAATCAGATTATTCTGACTATAAGAACAAGGTGACAACAAGCAAAGCCTTTAAATACTTAACTAAAGTTTTTTAAAATATAGATTATCAAACTGAAAACACTCAAGATACAACATTCAAGATGTAGCTGGTGTCCTGACATGTTCACTACTTTAAATGATCAAAGTGTGATGTTAGAAACTTAAATATATATACACATATCTAGAATTTGTGATTAAACATAAGAAAACATAAGATTTTTTTCTTTTAACTATATCCAAATACTTATGTAAAAAGTAGAAATTTTTACCAATTCTTAAGTTGGTAGTGATTCATGACCATATACATGTTACTTCATGTGTTAATTAAAAAAAAAAAAAAGTAGCTAAAATTCCAATGGGAAAATGTTCCTTTTAAGCATAGTAGACGTCATATGATACCTCTACAGCACATTTAAGGTGACACAAAGTTCTTAAATAATGAACAAAAAAAACCCCAACTTACTGCCAGGAGGTTATTTTGCAAGTAGAAACCATCTCTAAAGATAGTAAGTTATTGTTTTACAAATGTGAAATTAGTCAAGATTTTTTCGAATTCTAGTTTGTAAGTTTTCAATGCCTGTCACCCACATTAATCTGGATTTTATAAGCTGGTAATGTAATGCATGTTTATAAACCTGAATTAAAAACAGAGTACTTAATACAAGACAGAAAATATTAAAAAATGTTTAAAATACCCATCTCTTGGAAGAGAATGGTCATTTTCTTGAAAACCCTGCTTATCCTTTTACCCTTTACAATTAATCTGTTGAGGAACCTGGGACTTTTAACTGTGAGTGCCACGGCTTGCATTTTATTGATTTCCTATACATGGTGTCAATCAACACGTTTCTATTTTGTGTGTCTTGCAAATCTGCAGTTGGATTCAGAGATCTGGTCAGATTCATGCTTGATACTATTGCCAAATAATTTTTTTTAAATACTAAAACTGTCTAAACATAATAAGAATTAAGACAGGAAACAAAATAAGGATAAATAAACCATAAGTTCTCAAAATTAAAGTAGTTTCAATGGCTGATTCACTATTCTATTTTACTCACTACTGAGTTTGTCAGTTTGATTCTAATTAACAGAAAGAGTATTCCACTATTAGGTCACTCTCTTAAGTATAAATATTATCACTCAACAAATTGATATTCAGGGATGGGAGACATATACAAATTCTTGGAATGTCTTACTTGAATTACTCCACTGGGATTCACACTGATCATAGTACAAATTCCACGAAATGCTGAATCCTTTTCCTCATTGTCCCTTATGTTTCTCAGAGAGGTGCACCTATTAAATTATAGAATTGAGTTTAGCATTTAAGTAAGAAGCAGGTTCAATTACAATACTAATGAACAGTATTTAATGGAATAAGCAACACCATATAATGTTTATATTAAAAGAATTTTCATAAAGCTTAAGTTTCTCACACTTACTGTATGTGGGCCCATCTAATTTCAAATAATAAAAGCCATAAAATTCAAATTTTCCTATTAATAGATTACATCTATAAAATGGACAATTGATTTTAATCTCTCATTTAAATTATTAATGAGCTTGAGCCAAGAGTAAATTACCAATTTAAAAGACTGCGTTATGACTTGTATTCCATTAAACACTAAAATGACTGAATCGAAAGATTATCAATTGAAAGAAGCAGAACATAGGATATACTGCCACAATATAAACTATTATTTTAGAACTTATGGTGTAGATGTTTAACTTTTACATTAATAAGCAAATAAGATTTTATACATAAATTTAAACATGTATTTCTTAATGCAATCCAAGTTTTCAAATTAATTATAAAAAAAACATAATGCAAAAACCTAAATTTATAGAATTTGCATGCATCTTTATTTTACTGGTGGATATTTAAATGCTTTTCATGTGTAATCAAGCTTAACACAGCAAGCATGTGACAATCTTATCCCATGCATCAATTAGTCGTTAGCCACAACATAAAATAAATATACATGACGATGCTGCTGAAAAACCTCACAAACCTGATAGGACAAGATTAGTCACATGGTTGGCAATGATTAAGGATTGTGATTTTTGTAACCAACTGAAAATATATCTAAAAGTGAGATAGAAAGAAAGAGTGAAGAAAAATGAATTAAAAAAAAAAGATTGAATAATACACACCAGGGTCTTATAAACTGCTGTAGCATGGGGGCCACCTCTTGAGGACAAACGTAACCAAGACGACCAATTGTTATTGCTAAGGTAACGCAATCACGGTTATACACCACCAAACGCCAACCAAGACATGAGCAAATGAGGGGGAAGGAGAAAAAATAAAGAAAAAACAACAAATAACTCAGAAACAGAAACCAACAGAATTTGTGTATGATAATAAACATAAGATTTCACCAGTGCTGTTTACTACCACCCCCTAAAATAAGGGGCAGCAACATATATGGCATACTCTTAAAAAAGGAAAAACAAAAGGAAAAAACTTTAAAGATTGAGAGAACACCAAAAACCATGATGAATTGCTTTTCTCGCTCAATGAAGTGTCAATATATCATACTTTCTGTTAATAAAAAGATGAGCGATTATTTGATTTAGAAATTCTTCAGTTAAAGCCAGTTGAAATTTCAGAATTTAATAATGAAATCTATGTTTTTTTCCCAATAATTAGTAAATGCGAATGATTACATTTCTGAATTGTCTACTCAAACACACTTCTCAGTTAAAACAGTTAAAATTTCCTTCTCACTTCTCCACATCTCTTTTTATAAAGTGATTTCCATTTTTGAAAATTATCTAGGAATTTAATCCAAATTTTGGCAAAGTTTTTTGTTTGTTAACATTTCCAAAACAAACCAGTGGACCATTTGTTGCCTATCAAAATCAACTGTCAAATTTTAGATATTACGGTATACACTGAATGGATTGAAAAATTGCTGTGTTATGTCAAATCCCATTCTGAAAACTCTCTAATGGTGATTAACAACTCAAGTAATAGTCCACTAATTTCATACCATATTGACATAAAGGAAATTCAGACAGTCCACTGTAATGACATGTGATATGTGGACCAATGGAACAAATATTCTGTCTTTGCTATAAAAGGCATAGCACAAAGTAGATAAACACTGTACTGATTACATGCTAATATTCTATGCAAAATGGGAATTAATCAAACATATTCACCATCAAAATTCAGGAAGTTCTTATACTTAAAAGGGCTAAAACAAGTGCAACTCAGAACTGTATTCTGCAATTCAAAGATACATACATATAAATACATTTATACACAACGTGAAAAAAAAAAACACACACAAACAGAAAACAAACCATGAAGTGCTTTAATGGTGTTCTCTCAAAAACTTACAGGTTAACCTTTCATAAAAAAAGGGTGAGGGGTAAAGAAAAATGTTTAAGGATTACTTGAAGCAAACTACACAGATAATACTAAAATCCAGCAGATTCATATGAAGCAAGAGAAAGAAAACCTATGTTCAAAAGACACAAACTATGCAACATTCTCATTAAACAGGCAAGTATGAACAATCCAATGAAACATGCGATAAAGCAGATGATGGTCCATTGAGAAAGTTCAGTGTAGGATATACTAATTTGGAAAAAAAGCAAATAACTGCATACACTAAGGAATTGGCTTTACAAAGTATTAAGATAATGATAATTAAGTTGCTAAAATCTATAGACATTAGACATTGACAATGATTTTACATAATAATTACTTCCTTTTTTGGGTAAGGAAATAAAACATTTTCTGCAGCCACTTGTATTAAGAGTAATCCAGTGAATGCCAAGTGTGTTTCTTAATCACATCAATTTGCAAAGTATTACCGACTACCTTTTGATTTACTTAGGGTAGAAATCATACTTAGAATATAATCTTATAGATAAAGCCAATTTGTTAAAGGAATTCACCAGCTGATATCCCACAAGAAACTTTAACATACATTACACTCAACATTTATTTGCAGTTACGCATTCACATTTAAAAATAAAGTTTCTTTAGGTTTAATAATAATTTTATAATGGCAAGTGTTCTAAATCTGAATGTCATGTATAGGTACTGCATTCTAAAGAGACAAAAACCAGACAGAATTCATAACCATCCTACACAAAGACTTTCACTTTTTAGCAAGAAAATCTGATTTGCTTTATGATATAAACAGTACCCATACAGCCAAACAGCCATATAACTGTTTCATAATTAAAAGATTTCCTTCCATACCAATAAACATATCAATTTTAATTACATTAGGCCAAAATAAACTTTCTATAATCAAAAAACATAAAATTAAAATGGCCTTGAAAACAATTATTATTTAGAAAGCCTTATTTTAATCTTTGTCCAGTATTTTGGTAAGACCTTCATCGACTATGAATATATTACTGGAATTACCTTAGTATATAAAGAAAGAGATGTGCCTGATTGAAAGCAAAATTTATATCTTGTATCATTAGCAAAAATCGAAGACGGTGGAAGGAAATCACCCTGAAATGTGTTCTATAGTATGGTATGGAAGGTACTCTTTAATATAAACATGCTCTCTAAATGCAAAAGAGAAACAAGCCTCCTGAATAAAAATCCCACAAAGTACTGCCTAAGTTTTCAATTTGAAGGAAAAGTATATACAAAATAGAAACTACATACGTATATACACCATTATAAACCAATTAGCCACTACCTGCAATCTAGCTTTGGCCATATTTTTACAGATTAAAAAGAAAAATCATTACTTCCAGCTCCCAGTTGCTCTCTGAATTAATATAAAAGTAAAATTTATATTGTTCCATCGTTATTTTAGCTGGGTCCATTTTGGGAAGTATTAAGACACTGGAATAGGGGGAAAGGTGATTTTTTTTTAAAGTTTCTGAAGATTGGTTATGGAATGCAGCTAAAAACAGTACATTCCATTACTGAGAATCCAAAATAGCTGTTAATAATAAGCTGGGTTTCTAAAGCTAACTTTGGTTTCTCTATGCATCTTAATTTAAAGCTAAAAGGCAAGTAATTTTCTCTTCACCAAAAACAGTTCAGTCATATGGTACCTGTATTCTCTAACAACGTCTTTGGTGTGTTGGGTCTGTTAATGATTTCTACAAGCTGGTGCAACACCATAGGAATATAAGGCTGCATCTCTATACCTAGATCATCCCCAAAAGAGAAAAACAAAAGAAAAATTTCAATGTTAAAATACCAACTTTGCTCCCTTTTTTAACTGTGACATAAGCTATTATTAATATGTAAAACTAATTTAAATTTAAAAACAAAACATGAAAAAGGCAATTACAAAAATATTAAGGCATCTAAAAATTTTCACTTTTAAAGAAGAAAAAAATCTTACCCATTTGAATGGAGATTTCTCCAATTGCCCATGTGGCATTATTGCAGACTGAAATGAACTCTGGATTTAGGTTGGTTCCCAATATTGGCATGAAATCAGCTAGAAAAAAAATGTTTTAAAATGTATACTTAACAGCAGTGTATGATGCTTTAAAGAAAGCCTACTAGATAGAAAATGAAATGCAGGCAATAAATAGCAATATTTTAAAGGTGTTGGTAAATATTTATCTTAAGAAACTGAAAGAAGCAATATCAGAACTTTCGTAGGAGCCAACTTAAGCTACCAATGCTTACAGGTAGGACAATTTGGGTACACTCAAAAAACAAACACAAACAAAACTCTGAAATATAACATAGATACCTGTGGAGAATGCTGGGAATCAATTCATTATTTTGAAAACTAGCAAATAAAGAGAATCAAGCAATGATCCTGCCTCTCCTATAGAATGTGTACTTCAGGGAAATAATTTATTGATATAGAAAATGTCTCTGCATATGTATTCTCACTATTAAATGAAGAATTAGAATATAATTTTTAAAAATCAGTGGATTTAAAACCAGGGTTTCTCAATTTTAACAATACTGATAATTTGGGCCAGATATTCTGTTGTATGTGGGTCTGTCGCGTGCCTTGTAGGACTTTGAGCAACATCCTTTGCCCTATATACCAGACCAGCAACACACCCCCAGGGTTAAACAAAATGTTCTGCGGGAGCCCCAACCTGTGGAATGAAGGGTCCCAGATTAGATTCTGGTCAAGGGCACATGCCCGAGTTGCAGGCTCAATCCCTAAGTAGGGGGCATGCAGGAGGCAGCCAATCAATGATTCTCTCTCATCATTGATGTTTCTCTCCCTTTCCCTCCTTCTCTGAAATCAATAAAAAAATATTTTTATTAAAAAAAAAAAAATCTGCAGGAGTGGGGCAGCACACAGAATTGCCCTGGTTGAAAATCAGTAATCTAAAAAATAATCATCATTATTGGTAACATAAAGAGAGAACTAGACACTGTACCCCCTAAAGAAGGGACACATGATCTGTAAAAGTCTTACAAAGAAACGAAATCCTTTCATACAAGTTTAAACTCATAAAAACTAAGTTAGATGGTTAATATTTGTAAGAACAAGCTTCACACAAAACAAGAATTCAATACACTTTCATTTAGTTAGGCTTGAACTTTATGATTTTAAAAAATATATCATAATTGATGTTATTACTCAAAGTCCAGAATACAGTTATTTTTCACAAAAGTACAACTGGGAATTGGGTGAAGAAACTTCCAGTCTATAAGAAATAAGTTCTGGGGATGTAATGTATGACATGATAACTATAGTGAACAATTCTGTAGTGTATATTTTGAAGTTGCTAAGAGAGCAGATTTTAAAAGTTCTTATCACAAGGAAAAACAATCTTTTTAACTATGCAAGGTGACGAACTTTAACTAAACTTGTTGTGGTAATCATTTTGTAATATATACATAAGGTGTGCAACATATCAAATCATGTTGTATACCCTAAACTTATAGAATGTTAGGTAACAACTATATCTCAAAAAAAAATGGAAAAGAAAAAAACCCAAAGCACAACTGTATGACATGAAAAAACCTTTTAGGTCAATGTTTTAAACCAAGGTTTATTAAATCATGCATAAACAACTATCATCCAAAAGGATGGGATATAGAAATGAAGAAAAAAAAAAAAAAGTAACCAAAATCCCATTGAACTCATGGAGTTGACAGCAATTCAGGTTACATTTTTCTTTTTCTTTTTCAGGTTACATTATTCAATAAATCCCTTATCTTCACAGAAGACTAAGACAAATGCTATGGTACTAAAACAGAAGCAAATCATTATTTACTTTTTAAGTAAATTGTTTGAAAAGTACCCTATGATATCTGAAGAAGTATGCTGCTTTGTCATGAGAAAACCTAGTAACAGGCTGCTGATGTAATGGTGAGTTCAAGGGAACAAAGAACAGGAGTTCCTGTCTTTCCTGCTTCAATCAGAGAAGCTTTAACCAGTCAAACGTACATTTAGAAATGTTGTGACTCCATGAAGTTACATTTTAATAATAAAAAACATAGCTGATGTTAAAATCACATCATAGCAGTAGAAAATATTCCTACCTATACAAGGCTTAACATGCTGAAAGCAAGCTTTTGTCAGATCACCTAACAGGGCGAAGGAACTCTGTCGAACTTCTGGCATTTTATCCTGTAAGAAATAAGCAGAAATTAACCCAAATGTGATACAGAGAACAAGGTTTCAATTCATTTTAATTTAACAGGTCTCACCTGCATGCACTGATACATTAGTGTTAGAATGTTACTTCGGGCCACTAGCTGTTCAATGTTGCCTCCAAGTCCTTCAGCCAGGCCACTGAGTAAATCAAGAGCCACTATCATAAAATCTTTATCTGGAGCCTCATATTGATCTGGTTGAGCATTGTTCAACTGAAATTAGACACAATTTTTTGAAAACTTAGTTTGAATCAATTATTGAAAAATTTCATTTGTATACATTATACCTATCCTTAGAAAAATGTTTATGATGCCAAGAAAAAGATACAATTTTTTTTTTTTTTAAATACCATGGCTTGTGCAAGAGTCTTCTGTACTAGGTTTACACAACGCTGATACACAGGTTCACAGTATGGAAGGAAGCCAGACTGCAGGGCTGTGGCAACTGAAGATAGGCACTAGAAAAAATAAAGCATGAGTGTAAAATTTATGGGTATAGTTAACATTATGATAAATGCTTAAAAATATACCAATTCAGATCCAGGTTATTTCTGAGCTTGCTCTACTAGTCTTTTCAAGCCTCTCACCTGGATGCCACTCATTTTTGTTAAGTTTGCCAGCTGGAGGTTTCCTCAGAAAAAAAAAAAAATGCAAAAAAGTTCCTAGCCCTGGCCTTTGTGGCTCAGTTGGTTGGGTGTTGTCCTGTGCACCTTTGATTCTGGTCAGGGCACATGTGGCCATGCAGGTGGCAGCAGATCAATGTTACACTCTCACATCAATGTTTCTCTCTCCCCCTTGCTCTCTCTCAAAATCAATTATAAAACAAAGTTTCTATAATGAATGTCATCTGTCAAGAACAGATTAAGTTTATGTATTCCCATTTTTTTTCTCAAATATTAGAGATATATTTACTTATCTTCCCATTCTTGTCAATGATGTAGATGGACTTTACTGGGCACATTCTGAGCCCACGCTTGAAAATAAATATATATATTTATTTAGCCATAATAACTCTTCTTGTGTTGCTGGACCCAGAATTAGTTATTGCTCTTGGTCCCAGAATTTTATACTTCTTGGCTAGGGACAATCCATGGAAGAAGTGTGACCCGTGAAATGATAGGGGAACAAGAATGACAATGACTGAATTGGCTCTACCAATATCAAGTCATTTAGGTTTAAGTTACCACATTTGATAGTGTGCCGAGTTATTTAAATATATAAAATTTCTTTTCAATTAAGAAGTATTTAGTATACATAGAATAAAACTTCAAACTAGACAGAAAGGGTAGAAAGTGAAGTCTCTCTTTATTAGCATCAAGTACCAATGCTATGTCATATATACATGTGAGTATATGCGTCTAATAGTATAAAAAAATTAAACTGTAGTTGACCTTTGAACTATGCAGGGTTTAGGGGCGCCAACCTCAACTTTTGACTCCCTCCAAACTTAAGTTGTCCCTTGGTATCCTCAGGATATTGGTTCCAGGATACCCCCTTGGACACCAAAATCCCATATAAAACAAGGTAGATCAATGCATCTAGTCAGCCCTCCACATCCACAGACTCCCAAAAGGAGATAAAAAACAGTACAGGCTTTTATGGGGGAAAATATGCATATAACCAGACCTATGCAGTTCAAACTGGCATTATTCAAGTATCATCTGTGTATTAATTATGGTATAGCTATATATCTATATCAAGAAATGATTAGATAGATGTATATGATATGGGAAGATCTCCATGAAAATTTATTAATTAAGAAGAGCAGGTTAGAGCCCTGGTTGGCATGGCTCAGTGGTTAGAGCATCTCCTGGAAACCAAAGGGTTGCGGGCTTGATTCCCAGTCGAGGGCACGTACCTGGGTTGCAGGTTTGATCCCTAGCCCCAGTTGGGGCACATGTAGGAGGCAACCAGTCAATGTCACATTGATATTTCTCTCTCCCTCTCTTTCCCTTCTACTCTCTGAAAATCAATGGAAAAAATATCATCGGGTGAGAATTAACAACAACAAAAGAAGAGAAGGTTAGAAAACATAAAATTTAACAATATTTCTTAGTATAGATGCACCATAATTAAAGTAATGAAAAATTACATATTTATCCAGCATTTTAACAGAAATAGTTAAGGTTGTAAAATTTTTAAACACTATTACCACATATACCTATTTAGATTTGGACATTTTTTTTTTTTATAAAACACAGATTAACTAAATGTTACCAGTTTAGCATACCTCAAGTAAAGGGAAGAGATCTTTATCTTCATCCTTTAACATGTTCCATTTCTGGATCAGTGGAGGCATTAACATCTGAATATATTCCTATTTACAATAATGAAAAACACATAAAGCTCCACTGTCATAAGTTAACAAGTCCATTTTGAGTCTATGAAAATTAAAATCCATTTAGAGTAATTGTGTAAAATAATTACAGAATGTATTTTAAGACTCTTTGCACCTTTAAAATTTTTATTTCTTGCCTATCTTTTTAATTTATATGACTTTGTTCTAGTTTTAAGTCATCTTTTATCCTTTTTGAAATAAAATATATAGAAATATACCATACATAAATATTACTTGATCACAATCAGGAATGATTCATGTAAGTTTTACTCTTTAGTGACTGAATTTTTTAACCTTTTGCACTTGGATGTCGAGTGTGACTTGACACGGTTAGCATCGGTAGCAGCTCATTTTATACTCTTTGAATGTATCAATAATTTGAAATATAAAAAAATCCAAATAAATAAGTTTGTATGAAAAGAAACTCCAGTTTTTTATTCTACTGCCGCGCTTTGTAAAATCTAGGGTATTAAAAAAATTAAATCCCGAGTAGAATAAAGGAATCGAGAAAAAAGCAAGCGAGTGCAAAGGGTTAATTCTGGCGCTTGTGACATGTAATATGGCTCTAGTTGTACAGTATGTTAGAAATGACAGGTCTACCTTATTGGGGCATTTGCAGAAAAAGATTCGTAAGCATTTAAGTATCTTTACTTAAACTGAAGAATCCATAAAACCAAGTAAATAAATGTAGTAATAATATAAACAAGGCGCCCCGATTCTATAGGTTCTGATCTAAGACATTCAGAAAAACACCCCTTCAAACAGAACAAAACCAACCAATGTCAAAGTAAACCCACAAATCAAGTGTCTTGCATCAAGTTTTAAGTATAACTTAGAAACACAGACAATTTCTTAAGAATTGGCATATAGCAATCATAAACCAAATCTATTCCTCAGCAGGGAATTTTGAGCTGTATTAAAATTCTAATACTACAAATCCAATCCCATACTCTTCTTCTACTCTGAACACTACTAGAGACAGTTTGGCTCCTTAGCCATATTTCTTCTGTATCAATCACTATTTAGCATTTTTAACCTATCACCCCAATCTCTAATTGTTTTTGTATTCCCCATACTTGTAAGTACTGACGAGAAAACAAAAATGTCTAGACGTGATACTCTAAAGCAGTGGTTCTCAAACTTTCTAATGCCGCGACCCTTTAATACAGTTCCTCATGTTGTGGTGACTCCCAACCATAAAATTATTTTCGTTGTTACTTCATAACTGTAATTTTGCTACTGTTATGAATCATAATGTAAATATCTGTATTTTCCGATGGTCTTAGGCGACCCTGCCAGCGGTTCTCAACCTGTGGGTCGCGACCCACAGGTTGAGAACCGCTGCTGTAGAGCCTAAGACTAAGACCATCGGAAAACACAGATATTTACATTACGATTAATAATAATAGTTAATCACAGACACTTACTGGTTTGTTTAAATGATGTCCAACTGAATCTGCTAATGTTCCTATGGCATCATAAAGAATGAGCAAGTTCTTATGCTGGTATTTGCTAAATGCAAAGACCAAGGTATCAAGTATATAAGCAAGGTAAGGAACAAGTTCTGTGCAAGCCTCCTCTTCTAGGGTAGCAAAGGCACTGTAATTAGAGAGAAAGAGAATATTAGTGTTGGGAAAAGGAATAGTTTAACAGCTACTCAAGTAGGTACACTAAGTGACAGATGACAGGTTGCTGTGGGACTTTCTGAGGAGTTACGGTAGTTGACCTATAGACTAATATGAATCTGCTCTAACTTTGCTACTGCTTCAAGAGTACAACCCTTGCCAGCACCACTCCAGATACCCATGGGAATTAGGCTGTAAGATAATTCTACTGTTGTCATAGCCAGTGAGGGGGAAAATAAAGTTTAAGAAACAGCAAAGGCTAATGTCTAGTCAGTCACATTTGTATTTACAAAATCATAAGGTGTAAGCTACAGATAATAATAAAAACCACATTAATGGTTTAATACCAACATTTCATACAAGGTTGAAAATTAGTTTCTCACTGATATACCCACTCCTTTCCCGCACAATGGACATTTTGTTATGAATCTGTCCTACCTGCAGGCAGCTTCTTGTACTCTCTTGTTGCTATCCAGGATACGCTTTAGCAATTCTGTCATTAATGGCTTCAGGTACGTGTCTGGGGGCTGGCTGACTACCCAATGTGCATAGCGGCTCAGAGTCCAGCACGTTATGGAACGTACAAGAGCCTTTTTATCAGAGAGGCACTGAATTAGGTGAGGAATGAGCTCAGGCAAGTATGGAATCATGCCTTGCATACAACCTAGAAAAAAAACCACCAAAACTTTCAGAAAATGCTTAAAATATGGTTAAAAAGCCCTTTCAGTAAATATTAAACTGACACACGCATCCATGAAAAATATTCAGATCACCTCCACTATAATAAATATACTGTAATAATCTGCTCTAAAATTATTAAATACTGAAATGAGATCTAACTGCTAAGTATCTTCCAACAGGGTAAAGAAAGCTCATTTTACTTCTGCTACACAAATTATGACTTTTAGAACTGCCTTTAAAATGCTTCAATTTCTTCTAAATAGATGTTTACAGCTAAGGACAGAATAATAACCCTTTATAGAGAATGATGACACTCTTGACTTACAATATTTTTTACACTTATTTATGGAACCAAGTTGTTTTTCTAGCAATGGGAAGGCTTCTGACATCAGAGTCCTTGTCCTCTCTATTTCCTTTATGATAACAAAAGCATTTGCAAAATATTTGGCTGGGGTTAGAAGCAAGCCGATGGCTGTTTAGTTAATAATTGTTAACCAGTCCAAAGTAAACACTTTCTAAGATGGCTTTTGGATTCAAATATCCTATTCAAGGTTAATGTGGATCATAGTATTCTCTACCCCAAACATCAGGAAAACAAGAGCAAAGCATATAAATTTGAGTCAATAAATAGTCTTTGCTTATAGAGTAACAATTTCTTAAAGTAGCTGAGTGCATTGGCGCTTGATATTTCAAATGTGACTTAAGACTTACCTTCAGCAATTGCTCCTAAAACCAAGATGCCTGATTCTTTAACAACCCATTCATGATGAAAAAGTAATTCTTTCAAAAGGGGCAAAATATGTGGCAAAAGCTCATCACGATACACATTTGCAAGAACATCTAGGGCAGCAGCAGAACATTTCCCTGAGGAAATATTTAATTCAAAAATGTTACATTAACCTCTATTATTGTTTGTCATACATATGTAAAATGAGTATTTGTTGCTATACACTTTATTCATACCTTTACAGAGTTTCAAAGAATTCAGTTAAATTGGAGGCAGTCTGTCACATGAAAAAATTCTTTAACAAGAATATGTTTTTATGACCAAGAATCAGCAAACTAACTATAAATTGGAACAAAAGTTGCCCACATGATACATAAAATATGCTAGAAAACATTCTTTACAGGCTAAGAAAAAAATATTGACTATCAGACTATATAACAACGCAGATTTCATTTAACACAATCATTTAGGAAAGAACAAAAATATAATTAAGCATCCAAATTTTCCCCAATGTGAACTAGGCAAAATGGTTAATTACAAAGTATTAGACAATGATAATATCCATTTGTTAAAAAAAGCTGTTATATTGACAAGAAGCAATAACTTACTCATCAATAAGGGTCTTAAGTTATACTGTATGGTAGACCCATACAAATGATTGTGCTGCCATGAAACAGAGGAAATCTAAAGATATAGAATGTTATATGATGCTAGAGGCCCGGTACATGACATTCGTGCATTTGGAAGGTCCCTCAGCCTGGCCTGTGCCCTTTTGCAGTCCAGGAGCCCTCGGGGATGGCCATCAGTTGGATACCCTTGTACCCTTGTGCTGCTGCGGAGGTGGGAGAGGCTCCCACCACCGCTACTGTGCTCACCAGCCGTGAGCCTGGCTTCTGGCTTCACACCGCTGGTGGGAGCGCACTGACCACCAGGGGGTGGCTCCTGCATTGAGTGCCTGGTAGTCAATGCGCGCCATAGTGACCAATCGTTCTGCCATTGGGTAGATTTGCATATTAGCCTTTTATTATATAGGATACTAGTGACCTGGTGCACGGATTCCCGCACATTGAAAGGAAATTAATTAGAAGGTGGCCAGCAGGGTGGGACTGGGCGAGATGAGCCAGACATGCCCTGGAGCCAACCTCCTGTGGTCCCTCTTGGGCCGGCTGCAACTGGGTTGGCACCGTAGCTCAAAAGGCGTCTGCGGCCCTAACCGGTTTGGCTCAGTGGATAGAGCGTCAGCCTGCAGACTGAAAGGTCCCAGGTTCGATTCCGGTCAAGGGCATGTACCTTGGTTGCAGGCACATCACCAGTAGGGGGCGTGCAGGAGGCAGCTGATCAATGTTTCTCTCACATCGATGTTTCTAACTCTCTATCCCTTTCCCTTCCTCTCTGTAAAAAAATCAATGAAATATATATTAAAAAAAAAAAAAAAAGGTGTCTGCGGAGTGAGTGGGGTCCCTCCAGCAGGTGGGGTCCCTCAGCCTGGCCTGAGGGGATCGGGCTGAAACCAGCTCACTGACATCTCCCGAGGGGTCCCGGAATGTGAGAGGGCACTCTGCAAAGTTGCTGTCATACAGGGTCTGGAACACAAATGCAAGTGTGCAGTAAACCAGATTCGGGGCCAACAGTGCTCCAGTAACAACATAACCCACGGCTGAAAGTGGAACTGCGCAGCCCTGTGAGGAATTGGGCTCCCTCCTCTCTGGTTTCACAGTGCGTCAATTGATAACTGCCGCTGCCAAGTCACTGCAGTTTGGCAGCTGTTGCGTTGAGCATCTGCCCCCTGGTGGTTAGTGTGCGTCATAGCGACCAGTCAGACGGTAGGAGGGACACTTAGCATATTGGCTTATATATATATATAGATATGGAAAAGAACCAGCAGAGTACACATAATCTGATTTCACTTTTGTAAAGTTAGCCTTCTCTCCAAAAAGAGATATACATGTTTTTCTGTGCACAGAAAAACTTCTGGAAGGATATAGAGATGGGAGAGATGTAAAGAGGAAGTGTCCCCCCATCAACTGTACATTATTACTTTTGAAGAGTTATCTATATTATAATGTTAATCCACCCCGCTCTGAACATAAAAGCAAGGATACAGTGGGAGGTAACTTGTGAAAGTGAGATTTGGGTTCTAATACTAGATATGTCATCAGTACTATGTTGCTCACGGGCAAGTTTGTTGGTGCTGCAAAGGTTCAGGAAGTCCCAGTTTGGGATGCCATTAATGCCGGGGTTCTTGTTCCAGCATTAAGAAGGGTTCAGCAATCTGGAAAAAGGCTGTGCGTAGATTAAGTAGGAGTCCAGAGACGAAAGATAATTTTGAAAGGAATTGGGGGATCAGAGGAGCCTAGCTGAAGGAGCTAAGTTCTCCTTGTCTCAGGACCCCTTGCTTTTTATTAACACAAATTGTCCTAAGGCAAGGTGGAGATACACTTCAAAGGATAGGGTTTCTGTCTACAGAGTCCATTGTCAGAATGGGGAATAGCCTAAGGCTGTTCAGGTGTTTGGCCAACAGGAGGCAATAACATGTAGATTAAGATGCCCTGAGCTGTCTGGCAGCAAACAATCATCCTATTCAGGTTTGGGGGAAATGCCGTTAGCCATTCAAACAGGTGACTACAAATGTGACTCGGCCCTTATTGAGTCCCCAAGTTCCATCAACCTTTTGATGAAACTCTTGCAATTATGACATGCTGGAACTGGCTTCCGGCACAAATTTCTCTTTTTGCAGTTTGCTTACCTATGGAAGGCTGCCAGAAAGATTAAATGTGATATGCATGCTAAGTCCTTGGCCTAGTGCTAGGTAAATTAGGCATTCTAACTGTTAGTTATAGGAAACTAAATGGGCAACAGAGGAATTAGCATTATTTCACCAAATGAATTACACAGTCCAGGCTGATGATTCATGTCCTTAACCACTTCATAGTTACTAGAAATCTAAACACTCTGAATTATAGAAGTGGTTCTCACCTGGGGCAGTTTTATTTCCCAGAGGAAATATGGCAATGCCTGGAGACATTTGTTGGTTATCACAATTGTGTGTGTGTGTGCGCGCGCGCGTGCTGCTGGCATCTACTGAGTAGAGGTCAGGGATGCTGGTAAACATCCTATAATGCGCAGAAAGCCCCCACAACAAAGTCACATGACCCAAAATGTCATTAGTGCTGAGGTTGAGTAATCCTGAACTAAAGCAGTGTAGTTTTAAAAACCAGTAAGCAAGCAAGCAAGCAAGCAAGCAAGCAAGCAAAACACAGGTATCTAAGTTCCTCCCAACAGTTTTTAATTAGAGTGTGGTCTAGAATGCCCACAAAAGATGTGGATTTGCAGCTAAGGATGAAAAGAAACAGAGATTTAAAAAAGATATTTTGTAGGTTTGACTATGACAAAGCAATTTATATTTTAGAATTATCCATGATAATCAGCCAATTCTCATGCAAATTAGTACAAAAATAAGTTTATGTAAGGAAAACAGAAAGTTTATGGCCAAAGTTTATGGTTCCTATTTTTAAAAAAAATATATTTAAAGGAAGGGAGAGGAAGAGAGAGATAGAAACATCAATGATGAGAAAACCATTGATTGGCTGCCTCCTGCACAACCCACAATGGGGATTGAACCCGCAACCCAGGCATGTGCCCTGACCGGGAATTGAACCGTGAACTCCTGGTTCATAGGTTGACGCTCAACCACTGAGCCACACTGGCTGGGCCTTATTTTAGAATATCAAACAAATTAAGAAATGATAGTTTGAATTATATTTAAAGAATAAATAAATGTAAGAACAGGTCCATCAGAAAAATGCAAACCAAAACCATATCTACTTTACATATACTAGGACAGCTATGAAAAAAAGTTAACTGTTGGCAAGCAAGAAACCGCAATTTTAAGACACTGATGGTGGGAAAGATAGTGGTGGAGCCATTTTGGAAAACAGCCTCGTAGCTTCTCAAAAGGTTAAGCAGTTAACAAATGACCTAGTAATCCCACTCCTAAGTATATATCTAAGAGAACTGAAAACATATGTCCATATATACACTTTACAGAAGCGTTCACAGCATCACTACAACAGCCAAAAGGGGGAAACAACCAAATGTCCATCAACTGAGAAATGGATAAATAACATGTAGTAAATCCATATAATGAGTTATTTTTCTGCATGCTACAACATGGATGAATCATACACCACCACATATTGTGTGGTTCAATTTATAGAAAATGTCCAGAACAGGCAAATTCATATACACAGAATATAGACTAGTAGTTGCTTAGGGCTGAGGGACTCGGAGAAAATGGAAATGACTGCTAATGAGAATGGAGTTTCTTTCTGGAGTGATGAAAATGTCCCCAAATTTACTGTGGTGATGGTTGCACAAGTCTGAATACATTAAAAACTGAATTGCACTGTTTAATGGGTGAATTGAATGGTATGTAAACTATTCCTCAATAAAGTTGTTACCAAAGCAGGCAACTGTGCTTTTCCCTCTCCAACTTACTTAGATTCCAGTCAGAAATTGTATCGTCATCATCAATTTCATCGTCATCATCATCTTCCTCTTCAATGCCATCTTCATCATGCTGCTGGGCCACTGTCCTTGATCGATGAAAACGTGGCCTTATATCCTGTTCACTGTCAGGAATCGTTTCATCTTCTTCAACATCACCCTGTGTTTTTTAAAGGGAAAATTTTGGTGATAATCATTATCCTATATAATAAAAAGGTAATATGCAAATTGACCCTCACACCCTCACAAAGATGTCTGCCTACGACCAGGGCAGCAGGGGGGTTAGTGAGGGACAACCAAATGACCGAACAAGCAGGCTGCGAGGGGCGACCAGGCCAGCAGGGCGGGGAAGGGCAGTGAGGGGCAGGTAAGGGCCACCAGGGAGGTGAGCGATTAGGAGCCAGCGGCCCAGGATTGTGAGAGGGATGTCCGACTGCTGGGGCTCAGGCCTAAACTGGCAGTCGGACATCCCCTGAGGGGTCCCGGATTGGAGAGGGTGCAGGCTGGGCTGAAGGGACCCCCCCACCCCCGTGCACGAATTTCGTGCACTGGGCCTCTAGTAGATTAATAATATACACATGAGTGAAAGAACCAGAATACCCAGAGATGGGTCATGCGTAGGATTCTGAAGTGCACCCCTTCCTTGTGAAGGGAGGAATAGACCATTACATAACACTTGTTAGGTATCAGGTACTTTCAACCACATTATATTGCCTCCCATCAGGCTGGTATACTCTAGAGTACCTGAATCCCATGCAGATAATATTTAAGGCATTTTTATGCTTCTATCTTTGAACTCTGTAGCATAATATATATATATAACAGAAGCCTACTTACATAGAGTTTATTCTAAATAAATGTTCTATTAGTTGAATTCAAAGATTTACTAAGTCAATAAAAATAATATTCCCTATTCACCAGAAAATAGTTTTCTTACCTTAAGTAGGATAATATCTATATCTGAGTACTTCATGCCATTCACTAACACAGGAATCAACCTATAAAAAAACAAATTCATGAAACAAAGAACTAAAGATGAATAAAATTATGAAGAAGTCTTAATAAACTTTTGTATGCCAATAATACCAATGATAAGCCCTGGCCAGGTAGCTCAGTTGATTAGCTCATCGTCCTGATATGCCAAGGTTGCAAGTTCAATCCCTGGTCAGGGCACATACAAGAAGCAACCAAAGAATGCGTAAGTGGAACAATAAATCCATGCTTTTGTCTTAGAGCATATTTTGTGCTGTCTGCCCTTCTCAAATGAGTATTCCTAATATATGTTGTAGTCCTTTTACAATTCATGTACAGGATCCACTAAATAGAATCTTAGAGGAGATAAGATTAATAGTGCTTAGAAATAAATATAAAAACAATAGCAATTTCTTCCCTAAGAATTTATCCCAAATATACCAACAAACATTCCCTTAAAAAAAAAAAAAAAACTTCACCTGAGGATGTTTCCATTAATTTTTTTAGAGATGGGGGCGGGGGGGGCCCCCCCAACATTGATCCGTTGCCTCCTATACACACCCTGAGCGGGGATTGATCGAACCTGAAACCGTTTGGTATACACAATGCTCCAACCAACTGAGCCACCTGGTGGGGCTCACAATGCATTATTTCAAGTAAAACTAGAAGCAGCCATAGAAGTCAACATATTTATGACTGGCTTGAGTTGTTTAATGTTTGAAGTGATGATTTTTTAGCCTGCCACTACTCAAGTCCTGGTTGCTTTAAGAATGTCTAGGTTTTAATAGTGTAATGAGAGTTAGAGCACCTTGCTATAATTATGTTTTTACCACAATCTCCTAATGTTACAGAGCTTGGGCTTTCACTAATAGCTCTTCAGTTTTTATAAAAAGTAATATTGATTTATATAACTCTTAGAATTAGATGATCCTATGTTAAGAAACAGCAAATCATGAAAGTGGTACCACACATTAGGGAGAAAAGTAATAAACAGATTTCTTGAAGAAGAAAAAAATCCGTTTAGCATATGATGTTGTACTTTATTTCCAAATAAATTCCAGACACTAGAATAAAATATTGGTGAAATTATTGCTTTCTTGGTGGGGAAAGAATTTATTGGAAAAGAAAGAGAAGTTTACTGACTATATGAAAACGAGAACATTCAAATACTGTAAATACCTAAAAATACATAACTCTGATAATACTACCACAAATTAAAACAAATGATTTTCTTCTTTGCTCATCCAGATGGCTAAGATTAGAAAAATTATAATTAATGGCTGATAAAAGTTGTGACACGATGGGACACTCTAGTGGGATGTAAATCCGTGTAACTTCACTAGAGAACAATTTGGAATATTTATGAAGAATCCCGAAATGTTCAGTCCTTTGATCTTGGCAAAAATCATTTCTAGGAATTCTATGTGAAAGAAATAACCACTTATGAACAAAGAAAGATGCTTACTACAGGATTATTTGGTTAAAAAAAAGGAGCAAACAAATAGTCAACAACTGAAGGAAAGTCAATCATATGTATGTGGTATGCACACTATGATGGAGTAGTTCTCAAAGTTTAAAGACTAATGACCTGGAGGAAAAGTACACAATATTCAAGAACTGAAATGAGCAAACCACAAAACAGTAAAATCAGAATTTTAAGCACTAACTACAGCGAGATGCTACATTAAGTGTTTTACACATTATCAAATGTATTTTGTCTTGAACTAGCCTGAATATATGATATTTGGTATATGGTAACAACACATCAAAAATACTAACAGTGATTACTCAGGGTGGTGAAAATCCAAAACATTTTAAGTTTTCTGCATTTTAATTTTCTTCCATGAGACTGTATTGCTTACTTTTCAAAAGATAGCAAGCAATACTTTTAAATATCTGATTTTAATGCAGATTAAGTCACTGTATGGTACATCTATAACCAATACATATTTTGTTAACTATATTTCAATAAAACTGGAAAAAAATATACAAACTCAACCCTAATCGAACAGCATTCATTGGGTTAAAACAGCCTTGACAATAGGTTAACCAAAAATTTCAAAACATCACAACTAGTGGGAAATCATTTTCTTTGGTAGAAACCCCACCAGAGTCTATGGTCAAATTACAAGGATTATAAAAAAAAAAAAAAAAAAAAAAAAAAAAAAAAAAAAGACAACCATGCCATGAATTACCCAAAATTAAGTATGACTTAGAATAAACCATGCTCACGTGATTTTAAAGAAATGTAGTGGCTTTTTGAAAAATCTCTTTACTAATACCAACAATAAAGTTAAGTTTGACTTCTTTAGAACTTAACTCCCCGATGATAGAAGAATTCAACCAAAAATACAAAAGTGAGGAATCACTGTTTAATTTAAGAACAAGGTAAAATTCCTAAGAAGGAACACTTACTTAGGAAGGTGTCTTACAAGTACATCTTTGCATATTGGTTGCTCAGCCAAAGTTAGCCAAAACTCACAGGCTTCTAAAGCCACATTTTCATCTTGATCTTGGGTCCTCTGTAGCATGTACTGTAAACAAAGGAGCCTTAATATTAATCAGTTAAAACCATACAATTAAAATAAACCTCTATTACAGCAAGTTAATAGTCCTTTGCTATGACCCATTTCAATCTAGGGTTTACATTTTTAAAAAAAGCTTCCTAATTTTAAAATGCAACCAAACTTAAGAACTGCTGCTTTTGCACGTTGCCTAATGAAAAGTGTTCAATGCATGAATTATCTAGCTGCTTCTGTATGAATGTATTTTGTTTTATGAAACCACTGAGATTTTTAAAAATGTATTAATAATCAAACATTAAGTCTTTGTAGAAATAGTAAAATAAAAACCTCCATTAAACCTTTCTTAAAATGAAGAATCTTTTTATAACATATCTATTCAATTTGTCTCTTGTAAATAAATACTTCATGTATTTAAAGATATATATATATATATGTATATGTAATACAATTACAAAAGTAATTTTAAATTTGGAAAGTGACATTTCTTAGTGCAACTATAATTTGTAGTTTCCAACAAAATAGGTTTATCATGTGCTTTGAATATATCAAGCCAAATTCACTCTTACTTGGAAGAACACTGCTCCCAAATCTATCCAAAGGCATACTGTCTAAATTTCTTTAAAAAAGAGTCACACATTATTTCCCAATGTACCTGGGACTTGGAATTGGGGTTAAGTGATGAATTCTTTATATACATCCTCTGCCTGATTGAAACATCTCACATGGCAAAATATGGCAATACAACAGTTGTGGCAGGCCAACCCCTATTACATTCCGTATCATATCCTACTACTATGCAGAGTATTGCTGAAGAAACAACTGTAGCATTATAAATTAGACTCCCAGCCCTGATATGGTCCTAGCAAATGATAAAATGTCTTTCTTAACTTTCTGGTTAACTCCAAACTCTCTCCTTAAACTTTCAACTAACTCCACCTGATTCTTCTAAACACTTTATGGAGGAACAGGCTCCTCCACGAAACTGTCATTTATTTCCATATTATACTACTACATCTGCTTATCTCTAAAATTATCTTTCTTAATGTTTTAGAAAAGGAGTTGCTGCACATCATGGGTGTTAGCCTTCTAACAAGTCTTAGACCCCATCCTTTAAAAAGAGACCTCTCTCTGTACCATATGGATCTCTGAAAGTGAAAAGGGAGGAACAAGATGCACAATATTTAATCCATTTGCAAATTATTTTGTTTTAGAAATAATTGCATCTTATTATTTATTTCTTCCTTTAAATATGGCTCAACTGTGATCAATAAATTTCCTAGTAAAATTATTTAAATCACATTTTAAAATCTAAATAGTTTGCTGGAACTATAATGGTGATGTATTTTCTACTCAGAAATCTGTTAACATAAATCATAAGTTGAACAGATCAACTTTACCAGTAATGGGTAGAAAACTCTTAATGACAAAAGAATACACCACTTAATCTACCACATTTTATTGAGCATTTAGCCTAACTCAGACCTAGTAAACACAAATAATCTAAACATTTCCTAGTTATCCTGGTTAAAAGCTATCTACTAATATAAATAATTATTTTCTCTTTGAAACATCTTAATAAAAGAAATCAGTAAAATAATAGCAATCAATCTTAAAACATCTTAAATCTCATGAAAGAAAAATCACCATCAAGATAATTTGTAATTTTAAGAAAATCATTTACTAATTTTGTAGTCTCCCTCCAAAATGTATTAAATAATATTATAAAATAGTGGTTTCACATTATATATTTTGTGCCCAAGATTTTTCTTGAGGGAAAGATGATGAAAGAACCTTTAAATTGCCTGTGTTACCTCAACTATATTATGCATGTGAGGAAGCAGGCGATCCATTCGAACTTCAAGCAACATCACAAGTGCCCGGCACACGTTTTTCCGTACCTCTGGTTCTTCATCCTCAGCCAATGCAAAGAGGTTCTATTACACAAGAAATATTTTTTTCTAATTAAGTATTCCAATACATTAGAAAGGTTTATAAATAATAACCAGTAATCTACAAGTTGGTAACATTTAAAAACCCTAAGAAAATATAGTACTAATAAAGACTGAATTAACTGGCCAACAATATCCTATATAATAAAAGCGTAATATGCAAATCGACCCAACAGTGGAACGACCAGTTGCTATGACGCACACTGACCACCAGGGGGCACTCAATTCAGGAGCTTGCCCCCAGCCTGCAGGCCCCGATTGCCTGATTGGGGCCTGCCGGCCAACCTCTCATCCCTCCCCTCAGCCGGCAGGCTCCGATCGCCCAATGGAGAACAGGGAACTGGGGGTGGGTGGTGGTAAACACGGGCGGCACCAGGCCAAGGCAGGTGCGAGCGGGGCCCCGATTGCCCCACTGGTTGCCCCACACAGAGCCAATCTTCCTTGGCAGCCAGGGAAGATCGGCCTGGATCGCAGGCCAGGCCTAGGGACCCTACCTGTGCACGAATTTCATGTGCCGGGCCTCTAGTTAGATTATAAAATAAGACAAATGTAGAATGATAATTGCCAAAAATCCTAATTTTGGAAAATGATCTAAAAACCATTCTTTCTGAGAGAGTATGATTGGTTGTGTTTTGAGGTAAGTTTTAATTTGTGAGAATAAAACGATGTCATTAGAACACGGGGACACTCATCCAGTTGATCCAGAAATAAGCATTAAAATAGAATTAGATTTACCCTTGAAAATTACTGTCTGTCAAGAGATTTAGTCCTACCAACTCTGATTCTTAAGGTGGTTAACAGGTACAGGTTCTATAAAAGCATCAGTAATTAGTGGTTAACAGGTACAGGTTCTATAAAAGCATCAGTAATTTGGGAATAAAATTTATACACCCACACACACACACACACACCAAGTTTCTAAAAATTAATCCTAAACTGCCATTGTTCACCAGGTCAAGTACTGAAAAAATAATAAAAGCAATCAATCTCATACTGTTCTTAACAAGTTTCTCTACAAGGTTAAAAAAAAAGTCTGAATGAAGACTGTTTAGTCATCGCAACTCCAGGATGTTTATGTAACTTTACAGCTAAAGATACAGAAGTTTAGAAGTTAAGTCACTTGCTAGCCAGTGGGGGGATATGAATTTGTTTTTCATGAAATCATGAGTAAGTCCACACTTATTATACTACACCAACAGCCTCCACTAGAACAAGTTGTCTCTTAAGAGGGTGCAAGCAGGGATGTGAAAAGAAAAAATAATAAACTTTTCCTATCTCACTTCTGAGATTCTACTTTATGTACAAACACACACATACTTTAAAAGCACTAAAAAGATCATTAAAATAAATAAGTAAAATCCAATGTGCCCCATTGTCTTTTCCCAGGAAATCACAAAAACATCTCCAAATAGATGAACCTAAAACCTCATTTCAAGGGGTAAGACAATGGAGAAGTTCAAATATCAAATATGGCAGTACATGAAGTACTGTTTCTAGCATTTAAAAAACTTTGTTTTCCCAAAGACCCTGATGCTTCCAAAACTCTGTAGCTCCTTTTTTAATTGTATATATTTTATAAGGTCAGAGAAGAATACTGTTTTTCCATCAGGTGCTCCTTTATCCTATCCTATATAATAAGAGAGGAGAGGAATATGCTAATTATCCGTTACGCCGTGAGGTGTAACGACCGACCATGTAATGACGGGATCTTGGATCTGCAGGAGGGTGGGGCAGCGAAGTACAAGCGGGCGGCAGAGAGCTACAAGAGGGGGCAGGGCAGCAAGCTATGAGGGAGGGGGCTGAGGGAGCTATGGGGGGGGGGGCGGGTTTGGGGAGAGCTACAGGAGGGCGGGGCAGCGGGTGGAGAGCTACAGGAGGGCGGCAGTGACCTAGTGGCACACGGATTCGTGCACAGGGCTACTAGTATGTTAGATTGCATCCTTCATTAAATTTGATGTTGTCTTACTTAATATGAATACACAGCTTTGCCAAGGTAGGTTACAGGCGCATATTACTAACCAATAACTTTCCATCAATAAAGTCACACTTAGCAGAATGAAATCAGCCCCTGATGAAAACACTGATAATGGAAGAAAACAATGCATTTATTCATTTAGTAAATTGTTACTGAGGGACCACTATGTGCCAGGCACCTCCTCTGGAGGGTTACTGCTCATGTAGGATGGAAAACCAGTTGACTCTTCTATAGCTATCAAGTAGCAGAGAAGTGTTAATATGGCATAAACACGAATGGAAAATATTTAAAATGTTGGGAAATGTTCTTGAATTTTTATTTTTAGAGAGAATTTAATTCCTTTTATTCTAAATTCTATTTCTGTATAAGATGCTGGTATGTCCATCACAGTTCCCTTAAGTTGTTCAAGAGTACTAAGAGGAAATACCATTGTAACTACAATTTTTAAAAATAGTAACAGTAGTAGTTAACAAGTAAGAGTGCTTACTCTGTGGCAGGCACTGTTCCTATTTACAGCATCCTACCTAATAAAAGAGTAATATGCAAACTGACCCTAACTCCGCTACACCCACAAGCCACGCCCACCAGCCAATCAGGAGCAAATATGCAAACAAACCCAACCAAGATGGCTACTGCCACAGAGAACAGGAGGGAGGCTTGGGTTTCCCTGGTAACAAAGGAAGCCAAGCTTTCCGCCTGCCGTTGCAGGCCTAAGCCTCCACTCAAGGCTACAAAGTTTCAATTATAGAAGGTAAACAAATCCAAACAGAAATGGCGGCAGCCACTGAGCTGGAAAGAGCAGGAGACAAGGGTTGCCCCAGGTGACGGAGGAAGCAAAGCTTCTGCAGCACTGGCTGGCCTAGGCCTCCTCTCCAGGCTACAAAGTTTCAATTATAGAAGGTACATAAACCCCAAAAGAAATGGCTGCCGGCCATGAAGAGAGCAGGAGGCTTGGCTCCGCTCCAGGCTACAACGTTTCAATTGTAGAAGGTAAAAAAATTCAAGATACCAGGGACTCCTCTTGGGTTGCCAGGGGGCTAGCCGGCCTGCAAACCACCACAGGTCCCTCACTCAGGCCTCCCATGCCCCAAGGGAACCCCCACCCTGATCCGGGACACCCTTCAGGGCAAACCAGCTGGCCCCCACCCATGCACCAGGCCTCTAATAAAAGAGTAATATGCAGATTGACCTTAACTGCAACACACAATATAGCTGCCCCCATGTGGTTAAAGATCCTGCCCCCATGTGGACACAAGATGGCCACCACAAGATGGCCAGCAGGGGAGGGCAGTTGGGAGGCACCAGGCCGGCAGAGGAGGGAAGTTGGGGGCAAACAGGCTGGCAGGGGAGCAGTAAGGCATCAATCAGGCTGGCAGGGGAGTGGTTAGGGGGTGATCAGGCTGGCAGGCAGAAGCGGTTAGGGGCAATCAGGAAGGCAGAAAGGCGATCAGTTGGGAGCCAGCAGTCCTGGATTGTGAGAGGGATGTCCAACTGCCCGTTTATCTGGGATCGGGCCTAAACGGGCAGTCAGACATCCCTGGAGGAGTCCCAGATTGGAGAGGGTGCAGGCTGGGCTGAGGGACACCCCCGCTCCGTGCACGAATTTCGTGCACCGGGCCTCTAGTATATATATAATAATCCAACAGGGTAGGTCTATTATTAGCCTCATTTTACAGATGATGAAATGGAAAACACCAATTGATTATGGTGCCCAAGGTTAACCACTATTAAACTGTAGAGCTGTGAGTTGAACCCAGGTAGTCTTATTCCAGACTTCTAATATTATCCACTAACCTCAATATCAAACTAGACTGAAAATACCTTGAGGCATAAAATTTATTTCTATATCCCTAGAACCAAGCACAGTGCCTGATTCATAGTAAGTATTAAGCAAATGAGAAAAGCAAAACAAGATTTTCCCTCTCCAATAATTTTCCAACAAAAATGTGGCCTCTGAAAGATTAAAAAAAAAAAAAAGCTCAGAAAAAATAAACTAATTTATTTGTTGAAAATAAAAGTTAAGCATGTAGGGAACTTAAACAATCCTTTCACAATGGAAACCAATAGAAAACAGAAGTACAGCAGGTCCTCAAATAACATTTCATTATAACATTGATGAGACATGGTAGGAATTTAACTCTTATTTATATCAATCATTCCTATGGTGAAATTGGTTTCTTAATACTTGCTTGGCTTAAAGCCACAGAACGTATTGATGACGTAAAGTGAAGACTTCGTGTACTGTTCTTTAAGCTTGTGCCTTCAGATTCTTTATCAAGTTAAGTTTATTCAACCTCACCATATTGCAAATGACTTGGGAAATTTAATTTCCATATGCAACTGAACAGTATGTTGAAGCAGAAATTTTTATGCTGAAGATATTAAACATACCATAATCAGTATTTACATCATGATACAAGTGGAAAAATCAGTAACAGAGGAAAAGTTTATAATTATAAAAACTATATGCAATAAATATTATCTAACCTTCTCAAAAACAAAGGGGAGGATAAATCTTACCTCAATAAAAGAATCAATGTGCAGCATCAGAGCTTGAGTTCTACTGATGATAAACTGATTGACACAAGCAACAGCATGAGATCTAGAAACAAAATTTAAGATTTAGTATATGCTCATTGCATCATTTTTCTATTTGCAAAAATCTTAAACATTCCTCTATAAAAATATAACAATGTATGTACAGCAATACACATACACACACCCTAAAAAGAATGAGTAAAATTTCTGTTATTAACACAGAAAAAATATGAATAATATATGTATTAAGTAAAAAATGCAGGTTGCAGAGAAATATATTATTGCTCCTATAAAAGTGGTCTGAAAGAACATGTGCACATTTTTAATAGTAGATAACTGAAAAATGGAAGGCTGGATGGGTGCATAATGGGGATTTTATTTACCTACAGACTTAAAAATAAGCATTCCTTTGAAATAAAAAACTTGGAACAGTCTACAGCCTATTTGTTCTGACATAACCAATTCAATGCCACAGCAATTCTTAATGGCACTATCTAAAATCATTCTTAGCTCACAGGTCATGGTCATGGTTGGATTTGGCCCCCAAGTCAGTTTGTGAACTGGCCTAGATATTACTCCATAATGTGGCTACTCCCTACCCCTAACTTCATTTCCTATTATGCTACAATTTTTTTTCTCTTGTCACTCTAAAAGGCCTCTTCCCAACTCCAGAGCCTTTGTACTTGCTGTTCCATCTTTCCCTTGATTTTGCAAAAATTTACTACTTTACTTGGTGCAAGGCCTGTACAAATGTTACCTTTTCAGAAAACCTTCTATACAAAATACTTCCAAATCACTGTCCATAGTATTTATCATGAAATTGTATTATTTATCAATTATTACCGTCCTGTAGGCCTCTTCTAATAACCCAACAGAAAAAAGACATTAGAGAAAATCACCACATACAGCCACAAACATAAGAGGCTCAACATTAGTGACAGAAAAGTAAGCCATTTTGAAATGCCATTTTATATCTATTTGATTGGCAAAAATTAAAATGTGTGACAATACGAATATGTATACCCAGGAAATCCCTGTGTCTCAGAAATTCCTTCCCAAGATTTTATGTCTTCCCTAAGAGAAACTCTTGCAAATAGACAAAAGGAGACAAGCATATAAATGTTTCAGTAGCACTACCCACAAAAGCAAGAACCTGGAAGCACCCAAAGGCCACTGGGTGTGCGTATACATGAATAAACTGTTTAATTGTCATGCAAAGGAGTAACATACAGTAGTCAAAACAAATGACCTATAGTGACACAATATGGATGAATCTTAGCAACATATTAAATTTAAGGCGCCAAAGATTAAATTCATATAATACCTTTTATAAAATTGAAAACCAAGATCAATAAAATTATTTTCTAAAAATTCTAATAGGATCAAGTTGGGATTAAATATAGGTTGTTTTCAAGGTCTTTGCTTTTATTATAGTTGGGTTTGAGTGATTATTAAAAATAGTAAGTAACTAAAGACCGAATGGAAGTGGGAAATGATGAGAATGTGTCATAAGCTACGAAACGTAACCCAATTTGTGCACCTCTTGATTAAAAGTATGATTAAAATATAAAATGACTCTGATTTTTAAATTGCTTAGTCATGTGATGGATAAAACTGTATTTGTTTGCCTCATTCCATATTCTCAAAGTCTAATAGTTACTGTGAGAGGGAAATACACGCACAGTAAATACCAGTTAAACTGTATTGATAATGTATTAAATAATTTTGTGGAATAAAACTACATAAAGATGAAAGATATGTTCAGTGCACAGATAAAATACACAACAGATATCATCATTTACTCAAATATACATTAAAATAAAATATTTTAACAGTATATTCAACAGAATCTCCAATGGGCAGTAATGAACATTGACTGAATGGAAACATTTCTGTATTGCTAAACTGTACCTTGTTAAGTTTTAAACACATGTATTATAATTACAAAATAAATTTTCATATCCAGTAATGGTGTAGCTATTATCAGGAATATGTTTTTTTGGTTTTTCTGTTTTAATTGCTGAGAACTGGTCACAAAAAAGTAAATTTCTTAGAAGTATGCAAATCACACTTTCACACCTCAGTGGAAATGTTAAATGGGGGATACTTCCTAGGGAATATGAACTCCTCTATCTAATTTCCTATGCCAGGAAGAGTAAAATTTTATTTTGAAAATATTTATTTGCATGACATTACCCACAAATAAGCATCTATTAAGTTTCCACTATGAGTTTAACACTAAGTACTGCTTAAGAGGACAAGTGAAATTAAATCGAGGTAAAAACGTAAGAACTAAATAAAGAATTTAAGCAAGAAAAAGATTCCCAATTTACCCTCTGGTCACACTGTTGAAACCACAATCCTCTGAAACACAGCTTGGAATCTTGAAGTAAGCCCTAATGGGCATCTAAACCAATAGTTAAAAGCCTATACACTAACGTTCATTCAGTTGTATATCCCTGAATCCTCTAGAAACTATGTAATTTCTACTTTACATAGTAATATATTTGACTATTCTACATAAAAACATGATGTACTGACAACTGTAAAAAAAACAACACAAAAGTCAAATGACAATCAGAAGAGCAATGACTTTTCCAGAGAAACAATAAGCAAAGTTCAAGTTAGAAAAAGCATATGTAATTGAAGGGGAAAAAAGTACAGCAGGCTGGAGAACTTTTGGTGAAATTACAAAGTCTTACACACTTCAATGTAATAAAGGCATCATGATAATTATAGCATGATAGGACAACTGATTAACAAAATCAAAGGCCTATTTAATATCCTAAATATAATGGTATTTCAAAACTAGATGCTAGGCAGTTTCAAGGAATTACAGATATAGAGAAAAAAACAAAACAGACCAGGTTAACTTCAGAACCAGCCAACCATGTCCATTATGTGATTTCAGAGTGCACTAAAAAAATCTTTCCATCATCAGGATTAAAATGTGGTGTTTTTTTAAATAAGTAGGTTGTAAGCCCCTTAAACTAAAATCTATATATATAAAAGCCTAATATGCATCGTGTCCCCTTGGGAGTTCAATCGCTTGCTGACCACCAGGGGGTGGTGTGGAATGAAGGAAAGCCCCGCCTGGCAGCCGGCAGCTGCTAGGGACCCTACCTGTGCACGAATTTCGTGCACTGGGCCTCTAGTTACTTAATAATTTAGATGTCATACTTGAGGAACTTTTATTACACAGCTGCAAATAAAGGTACTTGTACTTGGCAAGACTCATAAATTAAAAAATACAAAAACAACCCAACAACAAACAAACACTGTCCAAACACACTGAGTTTTAACCTTTCACAAGGAACCTTAAAAGCATAACTGTTAACCATTACAAATGTAATTAAACATGTAGAACTGTCATATTCAATGACAATTTCATCAGAAAAAGTCAGTATTTTATGGGCTTTGTTTTTAAAGGAATAAACTTCAGTTATCAAAATTCACCTTTGTGGAATATCTAATATATTTTGCTAGTTACAAAAATAATAAATAATGCAAAAATAAGAAAGTGGTAAGAATTATACCAGAGTTTATAAATTAATTTAGTATTAGCTATATACCTTATTTTTGGACTACTGTGCTTGAAGAACTGTAAAAATTTTGGAATCATGATGTTAAGAGGACGATCTAAAACATCACTATCTAAAATCTCAGCAGAATCTTCACATATCTTCTGAAGGGCACCAAATGCTCCCTATAAAAGACATTTAAATTATTAGAATTAATTAAAAATTGAAGTCATTTCAAAAGTAAATTGAGGAATATTGACTAATTTGTATGAATTGTTTTTAGTTCACATAAATGCTTCCTCAAAAAAATCTGTAAATTTAATCAATTTTATGACAAATTATTATACCATTAAGTTATTTTAAAAATCTCGGTTTAAAAACAATGATACATTTTTATTTTACCATTAAATAACTTAGAATGAGAAGATATTTTGGTTGGCAGAGATTGTACTAATTCAAAACCCTAATTTCTGAAATATTCTTAATTTAAGTAATTACCTTTTCTCTTTTAAGTACTATCAGTTTGTAAAACTCTATACTTACATATAAATATATCTAACCATTATACCACTTCTCTTTTTTGAAGCATAAAAGAGGTCTTAATATCATTAAAAAGTTACTTACATGTAAGACATTTATTGGGTAATGGTGACAAAAACTGTTAGAAGGTCATTTTTACACCAAATGGGCTAACTTAGAGCTCTTGCACACAATATGTAACCTATTAGTCCATCCACTTACATGCTTTACTGCTTTTAATTCCATTAGCAGCTCCCAGGAACTTATTCTCCACAGTACAATTAATTTACGAATACTGTCTCTTTAAAGTATGACTTATGTAATAGCTACTCCACAATTTCTAGACTATTGCAGCTAAAACTTTTTTTTTTATTCTTGGAAAGTGCTTGCTTAAAATTTTGATCTCTTTTTAATATTACTGTTATACCAAAGCACTATTTAACCTGTTTAAAAATACAATTGCCTTTTTTTTATCTTCACCTGAGGATATATTTTTTAATGACTTAGAGAGAGAGAGAGAGAGAGAGAGAGAGAGAGAGAGAAAGGGGGTGGGGGGGAGGGAGGGAGGGAGGGGGGGGGAGAGGGGGAGAGAGAGAGAGAGAGAGAGAGAGAGAGAGAGAGAGAGAGAGAGAGAGAGAGAGAAAGAGAGAGAGAGAGATCAGTTGCCTCCCATACATGCTCTGACTGGGAATCTAACCCACAACCTTTTGGCATATGGGACAACACTCAACCAACTGAGCTACCAGCTGGGTGTACTATTTAACTTTGGCTAAATATTATTCAGTTTTCCTGTAATGTTATCAGTGTATTTCTAAGGCATTACTGGAAAATACATATACATACATACATACGTGCATATATATATATATCTGTGTGTGTGTGTGTATATATATATGAATGCAAGGTGTTTTTTTTCTTAGAGTCTTTTATAAAGACTGTTTGCTAACCTTCTCCGTTCCCCAAGACAGATCTGGCAACAAAGTGCCCCATCACAAGACCTCCTGATTTTTAATGTTAGGTTATTCCTGTGCCTTCCCTGCCCTGCCTCCAAGCCATGCTCTTGTTTGAGAGGAAGAGGGGTCACTGCCTTGTGCAAAACACCTATAATGGTTTCCATTTAAAACAGATTGCTACCTAAACTGGAGCTCAGTTAATGAGAGAGTCTTAAAGTACTCATTAACAGTGAGAAACTGTAGAGGAAATTCAGACTCACCTTCCCAAATGAAAAGGTTGCTACTGATCTGATCAGTGGTGAACAATGAGATATTACAATCAATGCATGATTAAAACTAGATTAGACATGCCATATAATAAGAGGCACAAAAACAATTTAGAGAAGCTGAAAAAATACTCATGCTCTGGGAATTTAGTCAATCTTCAAAAAATACCACCTCAACTGATTAAGCTAGACAATAGGTATTTATTATAGATATATACAGATAACCAAGGAAAGTTTTCAAATACAAAAACAGGAGATATTTCTTTGTAGGAAATATAGTAAAGATGTTTTAAAACTTAGTCTTTACAGAAAACAGTAAGAAATGATCACTAATGTAAAACACAAAGGTAACTTTAGGTTTTTAAGTTTTGAAATATTTCCAGAGAAAAAATTTCAAAGGTTTCTTAGCACACAATAGCGCAAGAAAAATTGTATGATGAAGCAAATATTTTTACCTCACAAGTGTTGTAATCTTCAGAATCCAATAAGCTACAGAGTTTTGGTAAGAGGTCAGGCCAATTCTGTAATTCTCCCTTGGAGGCTATGGTTGTAATCAAAATACCTTGAAAGAAAACACACACTTTTAGGAAATCTGACTGCATTATGTTAGGTATCGTCATGTGAATAACTGCACACAAACATGTGCAACACCACCGCCCCACTTACTAAATGCCCCAAATCAGCCTAAGACTTGCAAACCATCTAAACAACATTCATCAAGGATCCCCATACCACCACAGCATAAATCAGATCTGTTTCTAACCTGGTTTTTTTTAAACACTTTACCCTTTTTTATTTTTAACAAGTATCTGTACAGAAGACTACAACTTGCTCCTCTCCAAGAATAGTTCCACTAATTAAAATCACTCCTGTTTTATAGAAATTACAAAAGAATAAAACATGTACAAAAATGTTAGTATCATGTATTACTGGGTGAGGAGTATGAGTCTGCCACATTCAAATAAAAATACATCAAGAAGTTAATAACAACTCCCCAGCTTAACCTAGGATCATAGCCATGGAGGGACGTACCGTATTTTCCAGCATATAAGACGACCCCCAACTTTTCCAGGTAAAATATAGAGTTTGGGATATACCCGGCCTATAAGATGACCCCCGACTTTTGAGATTTTCCTGGGTTAAAAAGTCGTCTTATACGCCAGAAAATACGGTAGGTATGGAGAGAGAAAATGGAAAGTTTCCCACTTACTGGATCAAGGATGAATCACTGGCAAGGTGATCTGGGAGAACTGAGTGGCACACACTGACAATGCCATTGTGACTAGATTATTTCAACTGTGTAGTGCAGCTTAGTTGTGATAGTTACACACATATGTAACAAAGTTTTGTATTAACACAAACAAAAAGTTTGTGTTAATCTTTTTCTCTGCCTTAGTAAATTTTATATTAGTAACAAAGTTATATACTTGCCAATTATAGATCCTTTTATCTAATAAGAGTATAAACTCTGATAGGCAAATTATAGGTACTCTAAGCTTCAAAATACTAATTTGTAAAACATTTTTTAATAGTGCTCTTTTTAATAGTTATTTTGAGAATTCAGAGAGATATGCACACAAAATACTTGTTATACAGTAAATGCTTAATGATTACTACTAAATAGCAAATTCCACTATTTGTGTGAATGAATTCTCTTTGAATTTTTCTACCATTATTCTTGAGAAGGCTGTTCTCAATGGTAAAGAGCTACAAAATGTAAAGTTGTTGGTCAATATTTATTCTTAGCTAAAAAAATTTAAATTATGTGGTAAGGGTTAATATATGGATAGCATTTTAAAGATATCAGCCTTACTATAATAGATGTGTAGTAAGTCAAAAAAGCAGCAAGACTTAAATAGGTCTGTACCTTCTGCCAATTATTCTTTCCCGAAGTTAAAATATAAAAGAACTGAGAAAAAGAGAAAGCTCAGATCTGCCTAAATGAAACCAAGTGGTCTTAAAACAAGCAATAATAAAAAATAAACTTAAGTAACACCCTGGCACTAATAGACCGCTAACATTCATTATTTCTGCTAGGAGAGATTGAAGAATGTTGACAGACTAATAAATTCAAATTTATCTGGCTCCATATAATCTTATCTACTACTGAAAAGTCTTCTAATGCCTAATATAGTTGCAAAAAGTGAGAAATTTTAATTTTCTGTGTACAAAAAGATGGGAGTAAAAATTGGTATGCTCAGCAATACCTATTAAATTTTAAATGTTTAAAAAACACACTTTGACCCAGTAAATGCCACTTCTATGCACTAATTCTATAGAAAATTTCCCACAAGTGTATAAACACATTAAAGGCTGTTGACTGAAATAATAAAATCACAAACCAACTCAAAGAAAAGGCAGTGGTCCTAAATTATTACCACTTATTAATGCCTCATTTTCACCAACTTTGACTAAGCAACTACCAGGGACCCTTGGGTCTCACTGGACAAGAGAACTTTTACTGTAATCGTAAACATATACAAAGCATTTAAGAGTAGCAATGAAAAATTTCCCCATCACAATTTAACTTGAAATGGATGAAATTCCTATGAAAATCGTGTATCATATAAAAAAACAACCCAGTTACAAACAAGATAAGCAAAATTTTAACAATATAACTTACCTACGGTGGCTCTAATCAGAGGAGAGGAGTCACCAATATTGTTTAGACATTCGCTTTTAATAAAGTCTGTTACGCCATTTGGGAAGTTCTGAAAATGAGCTTTCACATTATTCTTCAAAATGAGACCACTCAATGATCGTGTGGGTTCATCTGTAGTAAAATGACAACAGTACTGAGTTTTAAAGTCATTTTCATTTTAAAATGTTATCAAGAACAGTAACTTTAAAAATATTTGCATTCAACAACTGATTACAATATTTCAATAATTTTGCTATAACCAGGAAAAATATATAATAAATGATTTCAAAAGATTAGCTCCATGATTTTATAGTTCAGGGTTTCTCAACCTTGGCACTATTGACATTTTGGGCCAAATAATTCTTTGTTGTGGGGTGCTGTTCTGTGCACTGTAAGATCGTCAGCATTATCACTGGCCATAGATGCCAGTATCCTTTCTCCAAGTTGTGACAACTGAAAATGTTTCCAGTTAATGTCAAATTCTGGGGGAAATTGAGGGAGAGGAATTGCACTGGGTTGAGAACCATTAATTTAGTTTAAGAGTTAATTTACTTTATATATGACCACTGTACTAAAGCTTTATTGAAACCTGATATAAACATCAAATTACAGATCTGAAAGTATTAGTTACTAAAAATATCCCATTAAAAATCAAGTGGACAAAGAATATATGGGGTCACCTTCACATACAAATAACTGCCGTTCATTTATACCAAGTTTTTCACTTGCCTCTGAGCTAAAAAAAAAAGGGAGGGGAGTAAAACAAGTTTAAAATTTCCAAAAGTATCTTAAAAACAGAATTTACTTTTAAAAATCATTTAGTCCATAGGTTTACATGTTCAAGAAGCAATTTAATACCTGTAGACTATAACTGATCTTACCAACTAGCATCACCATCAACAATATTAGCAATAGTTAACATCTTCTGAATGTTTATCAGGTACTAACCACTGCTAAGTGCTTTGCAAGTAGTTTGCATTTAATCCTCACAACCTCATGAGATGGCAATTATTCCCACTGCACAACTGAAGAAGCTGAGGCCTTTGCCAAAGTCACACAGAGCTAAGTGGGGAAGCCAAATATCAACCTCAGGGGTCTGGCTCCAGAGCCTACACTTGATGCATTGCATAGTTTCACCCTCCTCAAAGGGCTAGAAGACACACAGAGCTGGTATGTTGAACAGAATATGCTTTACAGCACTATTATTTCACATACCTTATTAAAAAATAAAATACCCAAGCTTGTTCCATTTAGTAGTACGCTCCTAAAATCTGACTGGCACTGAAATCGTCAAGGGTAAAACACATAGAGAGGTAAAAGAGAGCCAAGTTTCTTTGCATTTAAACCCCATTCAGGCCACCACAGCAATATAGCCAGAGATTTTATATCACCATTTAAAATGTTCTTTCCGAGCCGTGGTTTGCCGAACACTGGGTTAGCCCATTAGTTCAGTCACATGATTTTATTTTAAATGGCATGTGTATTTATTTACAAGAAATACACTATGTTGTTTTGTTTTGTTGTTAATCCTCACCCACGGATATTTTTCTATTGATTTTTAGAAAGAGTGGAAGGGAGGGAGGGAGAGAAACTTCAGTGTGAGAGACTTTGATTGGTTGCCTCCTGCACATGCCCCAACCAAGGCTGGGGATTCAAGCCTGCAGCTGAGGTATGTGCTCTTGACCGCAATCGAACCCGGGACCCTTCAATCCACAGCCCGATGCTTTGCCCACTGAGCCAAACCGACTAGGACCACTACATTATTTTTACAATAAAGGTTACAAGATGAAGGGTTTCAATATACAACATAAAGTGAAATGATTTAAAATTTTTATTTTAAATATTTTATATTAAAATATTTTTAATTAAAATGAAAAATATCCTCTGTCCAAAATCCATTTAATAAAGCCACCAAGTAACCATTGTCTTTTATAAAAAAAAAAAAAAAAAAAAAAAGTAAGACTTTACTTCACTGGGCTTCATTTTGCTCATTTGTAAAGTGAGGGAATTACTAGTAGATGAGCTCATTTCTGAGGTCTCTTCCAGATTTAAACTTTTACTCCACCATTCAGTGTAAACACACACACACACACACACATAGAAACATCAACTACATCGATTTGTTCTTCCATGCATTCATTGTTTGACTCTTTGTATGTGCCCTGATTGGGAATCAAAACCCGCACCTTGGCGTATTGGGATGATGCTCTAACCAACTGAGCTACACCGCCAGGGCAAGAAATACCTTTTAGTTAGTGTCTGGAAAACCTGAATAAAATCCTTTCCAACATTTTGTGGTTTTGTAACTAATAGGTCTTTTTGAAGGCAGTTACACCAACTTCTCTTGCTTTTGTCTGCTTTTTCAAGTACTTCTGATGTACCTTATACACCAAGAAAGCTTTGAGAAAGAGTATAATATTTTAACCATCTTAATATTTGGAATTTAGGATGAGGACATGACAAGAGTAGAAAGCTTGGTGAAATAAGCTTAAAATTTTCAAGTGAATCACATTAGAAATATTCATTTACTAAGTAAGTTCTTTTAAAAACAAATAGCATTGCCCTAGCTGGTTTGGCTCAATGGATAAGAGTGTCGGCCTGAGGATTGAAGGGTCCTGGGTTCGATTCCGGTAAAGGGAATAAATATGCCTAGGTTGCGGCTCGATCTCCGGTGGGGGGCATGCAGGAGGCAGCTGATCAATGATTCTCTCTCATCACTGATGTTTCTATCTCCCCCTCTCTCTGAAATCAATAAAAAGAAAGAAAGAAAGAAAGAAAGAAAGAATAAAAAGCTGATATAAAAGCTTAGGAAAAAACATATGGTAACAAAAACAAATAGCATTGATTTAACTACCAACTATTGTAATATACAGGGAAAATATACTTTATTAAGAAACAATGTATCCAATGGGGGGGAAAGGAGACATATCTAATACTTTAAACAATAAAGAAATTAAAAAAAAACAAAACAAAACAATGTATCACCCTGGCCAGTTGTGCTCAATGGTTAGAGCGTTAGCTTGCAGACCAAACAGGGTTTGATTCCCAGTCAAGGACATGTACCTGGGTTGCAGGCCTGATGTGTCTCACGTCTAGGTTAGGTCGGTCGGTCTCTCTCTCTCTCTCTCTCCTCCCTCCCTCTCCCCCCCTCCCTTCTACTCTCTCTAAAAATCAATGGTAAAAATATCCTCAGGTAAGGATTCACCAAAAAAAAAATTATAAGTACACTTATCAAACTAGGAATATTAATTTACGTTAAAGATATGCTGATGGAATTTCTAGTTTCTTAAAAAGTAGGGTTAGAAAGTTTGAAGCTTCTATTACATTCCTCAATCACAAATTAAAACCCCTACAATTTAGAATATTATTCAAAAATAATTCAAAATAATTCACTCTACTGTATGTGGATTATTAAAATCTGAATACAATTTATTAGGGAGATTTTACTACGCACTAAGGCCATTAACCGACTAGAGCTTGGAGCTCAAACCTTGGTCTAGTAGTCTAACACAGGCATTTTATAGCTGAAAAAAAGAGGTAAATGTGTCCGAGCCTGAGACTTATTTCCTAACTCCAAATGCAGTGTTTTTACTAATTGCACTATGGCTTCTGAAACACTAATCACTGAACAGGATATTACAGTACTTTCATTTACAGGGCAATAAATATCTGAGTGCTTTCTGTATCTGACAATGTTCCAAGAAGGGAATATTCAATTCAAAGAACTCTATGAATACCTCTCACTACAAGGTAAGCTCCATAAGGGCAAAGATTCTTGTTTATTTTGCTCACTTCTATTGCCTCTGAGCCTACAAAATACCTGGCAAAGAAGTATATTAAAGAAAAAAAAAAATCCAACGACTGTCATTTAAAAATCACACAAATTTTCAGGCTTTAAATTGTCACAGAAGTAATTTAAATTTAAGATTTATAGAAGAATAGTTAATAAACTAATGTATAATGTTACAAGTTTTTAAAAAATTACAAGTATCTATAAGATGTTCCCATTTTTTTCATTAAACTTTAAAATAGTGTATATCCATCTAAAAGAGGGTAGAGAGGGCAGAATTAATCAAGCGATTAATTACTTATCTCTGGTGATGGAATTATAAGTGATTTTTCATTTTGGTTATATGCACTTTCAACTGTTTTCTACAAACACACATATATTAGTAAATCCTGTATTCATTCTGTGTATTAAAAGGAATAAAGAATAAATCTTTATGCCATTCTTGTACAAGGATTGAAGCAAAATCCCAAAGCAGACTTTGCAACACTCTTTTCATTTGCAAAGAATGAGGGAATTTATCAAAAAACAATTCAATTAACAAATGAATGCTTACTAATAAGCATCTAAATGCTTAGAGTAGTATAGTAACTCAAATCTCTTTGCTTATTTCACATCTCTAAAGCAGGTGGTTACTACAAAAGGAAATCCTTTGAAATTAATAATTCCCAGTATATTTTAACAGGCCCTACAGACATTTTTCGTAGTTATTAACACAGACCCTACTTACCTTCAGATTTTAATTTTGTCAGAACAAAAATCAGGTAGTTGTTAAAATCTGGATATTGATTGAGTTGTTCCAGTTTCTAGAACAAACAGTAGTTAAGGAAACTTCTCAATGTAATCTAAGAAAAAAAATTGAATATTTTAAATGTAAAATCAAGAATTCCTTTTTGTGGTATTTTTAGCTTTGCATGTTTTTTTAAAGAATCAAGTTATCTTATTAAAACCACCAATATGCTACTCTAAGAACACACTAGTGGTTGTGTTAAACAAATCTCTTAGGTGTTTTTTGGCTGAAATATTAAACTTAATATTTTATGTCAATTATACCCAATACAACATAAGCCAAGTTCCATCTTCGGCATGCTCAAAATCACAAAATTATTTTTCAAAATAGAATTTCTTTGAACTTTAAAAACCCCAACCAAAAATATTTTTAACTTAAAAAGGGCTTTTATTACTCATTTGTTCTTCAGAGTTCAAACATTAAGATTAAATGTCATTTATGCACAAGCCTATATATCCAATTTTATTACATAAAGTCAGTATTATGAAATTACTACACTGCAATAGTGCTATAATTGTTTACCACCCCCAGGATTTAACATTTTCCGTGGTACAAATATGCAGGTATTTTATCCTGTTTGCAGTCAACAATGAAATAATAGTGTTTTGTCTTCAAGCCCTCTTAATCTCTATTATGCTTTTTACTAACACCTTAATTGTGTTTTAATAGACAGAAATATTCGTGTTTTTACTCAATGGACCTAACTTTATTAAAACATTAAATACATGATACAAACTCAAGGTACACTGTATTATCTATTTATTACATACTGGAATACCCTCAATATTTAGTGGTCAAAATGTAAACTAACTAGCAAAATCACTATCTAGAAAAATTCCAACGTGTGATTGACTACTTTGTCCAAGAAAAACCCACTGACTTCGTTTTTTAGTGAATGGCCACGACTAAATAGGCTAGTAATTTCTCATAAATATTTCCTGACAAGGTTTACTTTCTTAGAACAGCCACTATCTATACATACTATTATTACAATGATCTTTCAAAAAGCTCTCAAGCCTATACAAAAAAAATAAAAACAAAAACATTGATACATTCTTTCCTAAAGAGACACAAAAGAACAAATTCATCATTAGGCACTTTGAAAATACAGAGTAGTGTGGATTTTTAAAACTGGTCGCCTCTATCTACTGAAATTTAACTTGTTCCTTACGAAGATGGATAGATGGCAAACAATGCTCCAGGTACACAGAATAAACTTTAAATTTGATTGTTAGCCCAAGTACAGTACCAGGCATATAAAAGGTATTTAGTAAATACGTATTAAAACAAGAAAGTATGATATTCAGTGCTATATTAAAAATTACAATGTGGTTTAGGGCTTGGCTAACTTAAAAAATTGTCATTTAATGTTCAATTCATTAAATATCTTCTATCATTCTCAGAGTTATAACACAAATTGACTGCGCCATAATAGGGTTTAGGATACAAGCTCCAACAAACCCCAAAACTACTATTCTTCCCTTGGTATTAACAGTATTCAAACAAAATGGCTTAAAAAAAAATTCAAGCAGACTTCCATTTTTAAATGAGCAGCACAGCACAATAACCAAGAAGCTAAGATTTGAAGTTACAGCAATGCAGTACTTCTTTGAAACTTATGGTGCTTTCTTTTTGATGTACACACACACACACACACACACAATTTCCTTTACCGTCTTAAATTTAATTAAGCCCAAACTACACTAAAGTAGCTTACTTACCAAATTCCATATTTAGTAAATTTTGCTACCTATTAACAATAAACACCAAGAGACGTTTTTGCAAAAATAGACAAGTTTTTCTGAATTAACTTCTTTGGTCTTAAATAACAGAGATAAAAAGGTTATTTATGATCAGGTGAGTGAATTTGTTTCCTTTATTGGCTCCAATTAGAATTCACCCGTTGTCCACAGTTTAGGGCACTACTGAAAGCACACACAGCAGGTTTTGCTTCTTCTCTAATCCTTTCTGTCTCTAAAATCGTAGCAATAGGACCGCTACACCAGCTAACTCCATAAAAGCTTAGATAATTGAACAGACATCCTTGAGCCAAAGATTTAAAAAGAAAATCTCATTTGGGAGCCAGCAACAGGTGTTAGTACGAACAGCCCAGGGACGAGGTCTGAAAGCCCCCACCTCTACGTCTCCAACCCTTTCAGGGAAAGGGCCTGGAAGTAACCCCGGGCCCCAAACGGCGGCAGTTCAAACCCCGCGCCAGCTCCACCCCATTTCTGGCCGGACGCTCGGCGGGAGCCCCGCCGCTCCAGCAGCGCCCACCACCTGGCCTCTCGCTCAGCCCGCAGGCCCAACCGGGCCAGGAGCGTGGTGTGGGCCGGGCCGCCGGGGTCCGCACCCGGCCATGCCGCCCGCGCTGCTCCCCACCCCCTCCGCAGGCCAGCGGTGGGCGGGCCGGGACGTGGCGGCCCGATAGGCGCACCGGTCGCAATCGTGGGCGGCGGCCCGGAGCCCCTGCCTCGCGCGGCCCGGAAGTCGGCGGCCCGGAATCGAGCACAAGGGCCGCGTGCGCGGGGCTCGGGCCGGGCAGCGGCGGTGGCGGGCGGGCCTCCTCCCGCAGGCGGGCGGAGGGCGGAGGGATCCGGGGAGCGGGAGGAGGGGGAGGGGCGGCGGGAGCCACCCCGCGCCGGGAGCGGGCCCGGCGGGGCCAGCTGCGCGGGCGGCGGCGAGGCCTCGGGAAGGATACTTGTTGCACGGTTCTCTGGATGGTGGTGTCTGGGGACTGGGACTCCTTCAGCAGCTGCAGGATTTGCTGAAGTCCTTGCTCGTCAGGTTTCCACTCATACTCCATTTTGGTTTGCTGCAAATAAAGCCAGAGACAGGAAGAGACGGAGCAAATGTTACTACTCCCCATGCACAGGCCCGAGGGCTTCCCGCGCCGAGCAACCCCTTCCTCCCCGCCCGAACGACCCCTGCGCTCCCCAGACGCCTCGGACCTGTCTGGGTGCCCTGAAGGAAGTCTCCGACCGCGAAACCCGGGGGAACTGATCCTGGCAGTCCGGCCGCCAATATCTGCTGCTCCAGCCGCCGCGGCCGCCGAGCGCAAGGAACCGACCAGACTGAGTCACCGCGAATTTGCAATCTGGCCCCAGATCCGCTCACGGGAGCCCCTGGGTCCTAATGCCACGCAGTTTTCTTCAACCCTATCCAACTCGAGTTCCGTCAGATTATTAATGATTTACGGGATAATTAGAAGTCAAATCCTTATCAACCCGCGAAAACACTAAGAGATCTAAATTTGGTTATTAGTCATTTTAAGTTAACATGGTGCAAAATGGATGACTGAAACAGGAAAAAACAACAAAAAACGAGCTAATTCCCCTGACAGCTCAACAGTACTGAGCAGAAATAAAAATGTTTACATTTCAATTTGATATACAAAACCAAATACTAATAGTCTCAAATATTAAAAATGCACTGCAATCACAACTCACACCTCAATAAACACTAAATGTTGCATTTACATTTGCAGAACTTGATTTTTTAAATATATTATTTCCATTATTTCCTAAAATAAAGTTCAAGTTTTGAAGTCTTATTATGTGAAATAAATTCCATCTGAAATAACCACTTTTCACAACTAAGGGTTCTGGGCTGAAGGAAAAACAAGAAAAATACTGAAATTTACAATTGATAGTGTTTAATTTTATTAAAGTGTTTTCTTATATTTTCTTATTTGATTCTCTCATTGGGGAGGTATTATTTGCCTCATGTGGCAACCATGGGACAAAAAAGATCTGAGCAAATTAACCAAAAGATTAGGAGGAGAATATAGGTTTCTTATACAAGTTGCATCTGTGATAATCAATTGAAACTATTGTATCAATGAAAGTTCCATTAAAAGTAAATGCTTAAAAACAAAACTTAAGTATAAAGCATGAATTATTTGTAAAAAAAACAAATTGAGTCTGCTGAAGGAGAGGATTTTTCATTTGGCCCTACTACTACGTGATGGTTTGACAGCTGAAATTAGTCCCTTCCTACGAGTACCTTCCTAGTAGGGGTTAAAAAAACAGACTTTACTGCATCTCTCATTAGCATTATTTTCTTTTCTTTTAACCTTTTCCTCTCTCCTTCTTCACCCTTATTTTCTGCTTAATATCCTGTAATCCAGCTTTGCTCACCACCTTCTACAGACTTCCTAAACAACCCAACCCCCCAAAACTGCCGTATTTAAAACAAAAAAAAAGATCATCGGAACATAATATCTATTAATAATATTGTAGTGTTTTTATTCCAGTCTTCACTTTTTATGTTTATATGTACGTTATATTTTAGAATGAGATCGTCCTGTTTCTTGCCCAACCTTATAATATTAAGTATTTAAAGTATTATAAAAAAATAGCATTAATAGCATTCCATTGTATTGCTGTGCCATTATTTTAATAAACTTTTGATTGATATAATATGTATATATACCTGTATCTTAAGCATACTAGATGGATTTTTATGAACATACCTGTGTAACCAATGCCCACATCAAGATATATAGATGATTATCTGTATCAAGGTTTCTCTTTGTACCCATTCTGTCATCAACCCACCCCAAAGTAATCTCTATTAATTTCTATCATTATAGAGCTTTCCCCTTCCCTTTTTTCTTTTATACTTCAGAAACTTTAAAAATATTTTCACACCTTTCCCTAGTTTCACACATACATATAGTTGTAGTTTTTTTTAAAGAACATATTACATACTACACTATTAACTCTATAATTTTTTTAACACATAATATAGCAAGGCCATCATTACAAGTCATTGCATACAGATTTAACTCACATTTTAATAGATCACATTGGTCTTTGGAATCAATAGAAAATAATTTGTTCAATTGTTTGTTGACTGGCTTCCGGGTTGCTTCTACTTTTTTGCCACTATGAAGAACACAGCAAAAAACATTCTTGTACTAATGTCCCTACAAAGTAGTGGCAACCTAGTGGAAGTATTAGGCCAAAAGTATGTGTACTTAAAAATTTCAAAGTTATTTACAGATTACTTTCTAAAAACAGTTATGCAATTCATACTTACCAGTAATAAATGTTTCCCATATATTCATCAGCACATTCTTCTAATTTTGTGTGTGAATCTAATGGCTAAAAATTTAATTTCTCCTGATACTGGAATGGGGGTGGTTGGGGAACCTAAAAGTCTGAGCCACAGTTATGAGTTGGAGCTGCTATATGCACATCAACCTGTGGAGGTGACATTTGGATAGCTTATTTAACTCCTTAGTTTCCCTTCTGAACAAGAAACTAAAGCGGGGCTCAATACCAGCCAAGCCCGAAAGGCATCTTCACCATATCCATCCTGAGGATAACTGCCCCATAATATCATTACCGCCCTTCCTTCTTTGTCCTTGCACTCAAATAAACAGAAGTCTTTTTCTTTTTAAACAACTTAGTATTAAGAACATTTAGTATGATCAGCCTATGATGATGGGATAGGGGGACTGAGATAAACTGTTCCCTCACACCTTACTCAAAGTTATCTGGAATAAAGGCTCTCAAAAATACTTGACTGGTAATATCTTGATAAGAGATCTCAGGCCACTTTGCACTTCCATACTTTTATTTTATTGTGGTAAAATATACTTAATTATAAAATTTTGCATTTTAACCATTTTAATTGTACAGTTCAGTGGTATTTAGTACATTCTCATTGTTGTGCAACTATTATCACCTCTATCTGTGGAACTTACCACATTTTAACAACCTTTAAAATTAGGAGATCACAGGGTTATTTAAATAATGTCTGAAGTACTTCAAGCTAACTAAGCACACCAGAACTATGAGGCAGAAATAATTTAAATAGTAAACTGTATCTATATTAATTAACTAGAATATCAAGATTAATACTAGATTTTCTTTAAATAATTATTCTTTCTGCATGTTGAAGACAGGTCTAAATGTTTCCAAAAAAGGGGAGTAGTACTTCAAATTTTTCTCTTTTAGAGTATTTAAATTATGCTGATAGGTACATAACATTCAATGGTGACCCCCCCTCCCCCCAAAAAAAGGTATTTCAATAAGCCAAGACAGTTTTTGAACTATCTAGGATAGAAGATGGTACCAGGATAAAAAGTATCCTGCAAGAGGTAAGTTATTGTAAGATATCATTTTGGGCTTTCAGAAGACTAAATCTTAAGAGTCCCAAACTATTTAAGAATTTAAATGTACATAAAAAACCTAAATTATAGCTGAGAATGATATGAGGTAACAATGCCAGACTGGTTGATAAAAGTAAAAACATCTAGTTTCTTCCCTGTTGAAGGGGTGGTAAAATATAGTTTAAAAAGCAGGCAGGAGGTCTGGATTCAACCCACTAAGTTTAAATCCTAGTTCTTCCACCTAGTAGCTGTGAAAACCTAGACAGTTAATCCCCCTGAGCCCAGTCCCCCAACTATAAAATGATAATATACCAACTCTGTAATAGGATTATAGGTACCTGCTTGGCATACAGTATGATTTAAAATACAGCAGTTTTAATTGTTACATCAATGGGTTCTAATGCCTACAAGATAAAATCTAACTTCTATTCATGAAAGAGGCTCTTTATGATCTGGTGCATAAAGAGTTGTCCCCTTTAGGGACAACTTTAGTCTCTTACCACTCAACCTCCAACTTTATGCTCCAGCAGCAACATCAACTGCACCTTCTATACCTCTGAGCATCTGAATAGGGATTGCTGATCTGGAATTTCCTCTTTAAATTTGACCAGTTGGCAAACTCCTTCTTACTATTCAGAGTTATGCTCATCTATTCAATTTCCAACTATTTATTAGGAGTATTTATCTTCCCTGACATTGTTCCAGGACCTCCCCAGAAGACTAAAGTGTTTTTTTCATTACAGATCTATACTTTATAGCTTTTTCCATCTTAGAAACTGTCATATTGGCTTATAATTATTTCTAGGTGTGTTTTAGCAATAGATTATGTGTTCCTTGAAAGCAGCGACAGTGTCCTTTTGCCTTCTTTGCCTGGCAAAGTCTGACTCAATAAATAGTTGTTGAATAAATACTATTGTTACTGCCATGAATTGAACTAAGTAAATATTAAGTTGAGCAACTACCATCTGCTTAGTGAGCACTGAAGATTCTAAGATCTGTAAAATATCATTCTTGCCCTCACTAAGTTCTCATTTTAGTGAGAGAGACAGATGCGCTCTCTAAGAATGAAGTATGTGAATGAAGTGCAATAGGAAGAGAGAAGAAAGCAAATATATTTGGCCAGGAAAGAGAAAAGTGCTTTTCCCTCATCTGGTTCAGAGCTTTTTTTTTCTTTCTAATTTCAACTAAATTCAAACAAGTATTTACTGAGAAGTCAGATGTTTTCACCTATATGGTGAATCACTATCAATGTGATAAATGTTGCCATCAGTGACGTGATTTCCCATAATGGTGAACAACTCTTGATAGGTTCCAAACAAAATAAGGTACAGTCTTCCTTCAATAATTTTGTGCCTAGAAAACTCAGCATTTAATTAAAAATCCTAAAAAAAATTCCATGTGCATATGTAAAATTGTGTTAGGCTCTAGGTTCTGACTATAGTTATAAATAGGTTTTATTTTTCACCCATGTGACCATCTAGTCGGACACTGAAAAGTCATGCAGTGCTTAAGACTATTACTGGTGAACATCTAACACCCTTCAGCCCCACACACTAAATGAAAATAGCACCTCCAGTTAGTAGGACAACACCCAGAGAGAAACACTGCCTCAGTGCAGAAGGAGTATGGTAGGGAAAGCACAAGAGGCTGTGGGGACATTATGCTAACCCAGTTAGGAGGTCAGGAAAGAATTTCTCGAGAAAGTGACTTTTTACCTGCAATCTAACAGGAATTACCAAAATGTGAAAGTGAGAGGAAGGCAGGGGCCAGGAAGACCTCATAGGCCATGCTAGGAGGATGAGACTTTATCCTAAGGCTAACAGAAAAGTTGTGAAGGGGGTTATAAACTGGTAAAATATATAATCAAATAAAAATAAGGAAAATAAGCCCCAACCAACTGCTCAGTTGGTTGGAGCAACATCTGTCTGTACATGAAAAAGGTTTCGGGTTCTATTCCCAATTGGGGTACATATGGGAGACAACCAATCAATGTTTACCTCTCACATTGATATTTCTCTCTCTCTCTCTCAAATCAATAAGGTGAGGGTTAAAAAAAATAAGGAAAATAATTATTCCTCCTAGGAAGTAGACATGGGGAAGAAGAGGTTCATCTAATTTTGTTCTGCATTATGTTAATTTTCATAATGAGCAAAATATTTTTATAATAAAAATTGTTTTCAAAAAAGAAGAGGTTCATCTAATTCTGGTCTGATATTGTGTTAATTTTCATAATGAGCAAAAGTTTTTTATAATAAAAATGGTTTTAAAAAAACCCATCAGGCTGCAATGTAAGAAATCACTGGAAGGGCAGGAGGAGCCACAGGACGATCTAACTGTCCAATATGCATTTAAAATAGAGTTTTAGTTTGTTAGGTAGGGAAAAGGCTATCATGTTTCAGAGCCAAAATACAACCAAAAGTTTAGATATTTAAATATTAGGGACTTAAATATATCTACTATTTTGTCAATTATAATGATAGCTAATATTTTTGAGTACTAGGCAATATCCTAAGTACTTAGATATGTTAACTAATTTATTCTTTAAAGTATTCCTAAGTATTTAGATATGTTATCTATTTCTTAGGTATAATTTATTAATTAGTTACAAGTTAACTAATTAATATTAGCTACATTTTACAGATAAGTAAATTGAGGCACAGAGAAATTACTTGCTCAGCATTACCACAGATAGTAAGTGACAGAGTCATGATTAAAAAATCCAACTAATCTGGCACTAGAGTCCAGTCTCTAAGCTCCTGACATATTATTGCCTTTCAATTTCTGTAAACTGGTAAACTAATAATAAATAAAACCATTTGTATGCTAAATAAATAAATATTTGACACCTTTGTAGTAAGGTAAAAAAGAAAAGTAAAAAAAAAAAATCACATTTCACTGTTGTAAAAATTATAATAGATCTTAAAAGCAGTATGTATATAATGTGAAAATATAATGAGATATTTCAAGAGCACTGAGTAAATGAGTTTAAATATTCTATACCTAATCTTCACAACATCCCTTTGTTGTAAGTAGAGGCAAGTATTATCTTCATTTGACAAGCAGACAAATCAAAATACAGCCTAAGTGATTTGCTGAGTCATTTGTTGACTATAAATCAGATCTGCAGACTTCCAAAGTACAAAAAGATGCTATAATAAACAAGAAAAAAAAATCAGAGACATCCAAAGGGCTAAAAAGAATATGGTATATATTTAAAATTATTTAGTAGCCCAGCTGGTGTGGCTCAATAGTTGAGCATTGACCTATTAACCAGGTCACGGTTTGATTCCTGATCAGGGCACATGCCCGGGTTTTGGGCTCAATCCCCAGTAGGGGGCGTGCAGGAGGCAGCTGATCAATGATCCTCATCATTGATGTTTCTATCTCTCCCTCTCCCATGCTCTTTCTGAAATCAATAAAAACATATATATTTTTTAAAGTTATTTAGAAGAGATTTATGAGAATTTAAACCAAAGTTTAGGAAAGAAGGGAAAGTCTAAAGGCAAATGATTACTTACTTTTAAAATATGAGGTTTTTTAATGTCAAAGAATCAAAATGTTGACAGACTTGTTAAATTATAGCTTTCAGTGGAACTAGAAAGTCCTTTAAGAGGTTCTATGAAGTAATCAGAGGAAAAGGATAAAAAAGAAAAGTGAAAAAAGCAAACCAACTGTTGAGCCCAGGCTACTTGAGAAAATGAGCTTTACTAGATTAAGGGGCAGAGACTACATAGTATACATACCCCCCTGATGTTACACGATGCTGGGAACAAAGGAGTTTTTAAATTGTCCTTGATTGATTTATTAGGGTGAATTATCTAGATCACCACTAAGAGCTAAAATTATAATCCTCTAGCATTACAACTTATTGTCATCTAAGAGCTGAGAGATTAACAGAAAGAAAAAAAGGAATATCGGTACTAAGAAAAATTTAAATAAATGTATTCTCAGAATGCCCTTTCAGGAAGACTGTTGAAGATGATGACTAGACATGTGACTCAAATGCTACAATTTACAAACAAACATTAAAAAAAGAGACTTGTATCAAAGTCAGCAGATGATAAGGAAAAGTTCATCTCAAAGGTCAACCCAATCTACAAGCAGGTACTTCCTAAACACTTCAGCTCATTTAATATTTACAACGGCACTAGGAGGTAGATATTAACTCTATTTTATATTAACTGAGGTTCAGAGAGGTGAAGTAGCTTGCTTAGCCAGTTTATGGCAGATTGGGCATTCAAAACCAAATCTGTGTGATTCCAAAGTCTGGAATGAGCCTAGTAGTAACAGCAACCCTGTTATCATTTATGAAGTGCTTCTATGTGCGTTATTATACTAATTGCTCTAAATGCACAAATTCATTTAGTTCCATGAGTAGGAACTATTATTATCTCCATTTTACATAAAGAAACAAGCTTTAAAAAAGTTAAGTAATGTGTCCAAGGTCACAGAGATAGTAATGGACAAAGGCAGGACTCAAGTTATGATGCACCTGACTCCAGATGCACCTGTGCTGCCATTATTCTCATTCTGCTATCTCCACATGAGAAAGCTTTAACAGAACTCTTGGGTAGACTTCTTGGGTAGACTTTCCTATTTTTCCTATACTTTTTTCCTTTCTATTCCATGCATTATCAAGAATTCAACAGCTCTCTTGGTGTCTGTTTTCTTAAGTTCAGGTATAAAAACTGCACTTTACCTTTCAGAGTTTAAGCTTTTCATTTAAAAAATATATATTTTTATTGATTTCAGAGAGGAAGGAAGAGGGAGATAGAAACATCACTGGTGAGAGAGAATCATTGATTAGCTGCCTCCTGCACACACCCCCCACTGGGAATAAGGCCTGCAACCCAGGCATGTTCCCTGACCAGGAATCAAACCTGTGACCTCCTGGTTCATAGGTCGATGCTCAACCATTAAGCCCGGCCAGCCAGGCTAAGCTTTTCATTTTCAATTGAAGTACAAGACTCATAGAGCAATTCTTCCTATATTTAACTTTTGATCACATCATTTTAATCATCAAAACATCAATTCTGTTGATTTCTACGACATTTTTAACTATCAGAATTGATTTTACTCTCCATGTATGTCAAGCTACTTAAACCACTGGTTCTCAACCCTGACTGCACACTATACTCACTGGGAAGAAAAAGGATGCCTGTTCCCTATGTCCCCCACTGATTCAATATAGGAGTGGGGCCTATGCACCTAAGCATGGGTAGCTTTAAACAACTCCCACATCCTACCTAATAAAATAGTAATATGCAAATTGACCGCACCTTCGCTAGCCCAAGCCACGCCCACCAGCAAAAGCCACACCCACCAGCCAATCAGGGCGAGCATGCAAATTACCCAACAAAGATGGCGGTTAATTTGCATATGCTGAGGGGGGGAGGAGTGAAGACTGAAGACAACTTAGAAGGAAGAGGGAGGAAAAGCGGAAAGCAAGGTGGCTGCCAGAGGGAAAGCCCCGGCGGGGCGGGGCGGAGCGGGGTGGGCGGCAGCAGCGTGCGGGTGCAGGCGTGGCGGCCGCAACAGCGGCAGCAGCGGCCACTTGCAGGATTCTTCCTGCAAATGGGCTGCTAGTAGTTATAATATAAAGCCAGCCTGAGATCCATTATACTGACTTAATAAATCTGGTTCTAGAAACTTTCACTAGTTCCTTACTCTAATGAGCAGCAGTGTTCTGGCTGCACTGGAAATGACAGAAAATAGGAGAAAGAGGAATACAATGCAGATTGTACTGACTAATATGAAATCACTAGAAAAATGTCTTTGATGAAAACCAAAACATTAGGACATACTGTTTAGAGTCACATCATAATTTGTACTACTTTGGTAAGGACTGCATGTATTAGGAGCTATTAAGTGCAATGTTCAATTACTTTGTAATTTACAGAGGCTGAGTAAGGAGTTTCACGTATGTTCTTACAAATGGAAACTTGGAAAAAGTCAAAATACGGGAGAACCTGGGCATGTCTCTGACCAGGAATCACACAGGCAACCCTTCTGTACTCGGGCTGATGTTCAAGCAACTGAGCCACACCAGCCAGGGCAACGTCATTTTTTTCAAACTCTTACAAAAAATTGAAGAGTCACACATCCAAATTCATTTGTGAGGCCAGCATTTCCCTGATACAATGGACACTAGAACACCACCACAGACTAGTATCCTTGATATAGATGCAAAATTTCTCAACAAATTACTAGAAAACCAAATTCAGCAGCACATTATAAAGATCACACACCATGACCAAGTGGGATTAATCTCTGGAATGCAAGAATATCACATTAATAGATTGAAAGATACAAATCATATGGTCATCTCAATAGATGCAGAAAAAGTATTTGACAAAACTCTATTCATTCATGATAAAACCTCTCAACAAATTGGTATAGAAGGAACACATCTCAATACAATAAAGGCTACATGACAAACCCCTAAGTAGTATCATACTCAATAGTGAAAGATTGAAACCTTTTCCTCTAAATCAGGAACAAGATAAGGGTGCCCATTCTCACCACTCCTACTCAAGCACTACAACTCCTAACTAAAGCATTAAAGCAAGAAAAAATAAATAAAAGGCATCCACCTCAGAAATGAATAAGTAAAATTGTCTCTATTTGCAAATGACATGATACTTAGAAAATTCTAAATACTTTTCCATAATACTAATAAATGAATTCAGTAAAGTTGCAGGATACAAAAACCAGTTGTGTTTCTATACACTAACAATAACCTACCTGAAAAAAAAAATAACACAATCACATTTACAATAGCATCAAGAAGAATACAATACATAGGAATAAATTTAACTATGGAGATGAAAGATCTGAAAACTAAAAACTGTAAGACATTGATGAAAGAAATTAAAGAAGACACAAATAGGAAGATGGATTAATATTATTAAAATATCTTTATTACCCAAAGCCATCTTAATAATGTAACCCTTTTAAATGATTCCAATCGCATTTTTTTTTACAAAAATAGAAAAAAAAATTCTAAAATTTGCATGGGATGCAAAAGACCCTGAATACATAAGCAATCCTGAAAAAGAAGAACAAAGGCAGAGAGGACTCACACTTCCTGTTTTCAAACTATATTATAAAACTATAGCAATAAAAACAGTATGGTACTGGCATAAAAAAAAAAAAAAAAAAAAAAAGACACATAGACAATGGAACAGAGTTGAGAGCCCAGAAACAAACCCCTGCATATACAGTCAACTAATATTTTACAAAGGAGATAAGAATACTCAATGGGAAAAAGACAGTCTCTTCAATAAATGGTGCTTGGTGCTGGAAAAACTGGATCTTCACATGCAAAAGAATGATACTGGACCCCTTTTTATTTTTCTTGTTTAAAATATTACATATGTCTCCTTTCCCCCCCCCCCCGATTGACTCCCCCCAAAGCCTCTCCCACCCCTGAGGGCATGCTCCCACCACCCCAGTGTGTGTCCATTGGTTATGCTAATATGCATGCATACAAGTCCTTTGGTTGATCTCTTAACTCCCCCTCCCCTGCCCCTTGTCTCTGGATCTGTTTTTGTTCATCAGTTTATGTTGACCACTATATTCCACAAATGACTGAGATCATGTGATATTTATCTTTCTCTGACTGGCTTATTTCACTTAGCAGCATGGTTGGCAAACTGCGGCTCGCAAGCCACATGCGGCTCTTTGGCCCCTTGAGTGTGGCTCTTCCACAAAATACCATGGCCTGGGCGAGTCTATTTTGAAGAAGTGGCATTAGAAGAAGTTTAAAAAATTTGGCTCTCAAAAGAAATTTCAATTGTTGTACTGTTGATATTTGGCTCTGTTGACTAATGAGTTTGCCGACCACTGGGCCTTAGCATAATGCTCTCCAGTTCCATCCATGCTGTTGCAAATGGTAAAAGTTCCTTCTTTTTTATAGCAGTGTAGTATTCCACTGTGTAGATGTACCACAGTTTTCTAATCCACTCATCTGCTGATGGACACTTAGGCTGTTTCCAAATCTTCGCTATTATAAATTGTGCTGCTATGAACATGGGGGTGCATATATCCTTTCTGATTGGTGTTTCTGATTTCTTGGGACATATTCCCAGAAGTGGGATTACTGGGGCGAATGGGAGTTCCATTTTTAATTTTTTGAGGAATCTCCATATTGTTTTCCACAGTGGCTGCACCAGTCTGCATTCCCACCAGCAGTGCACGAGGGTTCCTTTTTCTCCATATCCTCGCCAGCACCTGTTGTTTTTTTGTTGATGATAGCTGTTCTGACAGGTGTGAGATGGTACCTGTTTTGATTTGCACCTCTCGGATGATTAGTGACTTTGAGCATGTTTTCATATGTCTCTCGGCCTTCTGTATGTCCTCTTTTAAAAAGTGTCTATTTAGGTCTTTTGCCCATTTTTTGATTGGATTATTTTCCTTTTGTTAAGTTGTATGAGTTCTCTGTAAATTTTGGAGATTAAACTCTTATCTGAGATAGCATTGGCAAATATGTTCTCCCATGCAGTGGGCTTTCTTGGTGTTTTGTTGATGGTTTCTTTTGCTGTGCAGAAGCTTTTTACTTTGATGTAGTCCCATTTGTTTATTTTCTCCTTACTTTCCATTGCCCTAGGAGCTGTATCAGTAAAGCTATTGCTACGACATATGTCTGATATTTTGCTGCCTGTGGAGTCTTCTAAGATTTTTATGGTTTCCCATCTTACGTTTAAGTCCTTTAACCATTTTGAGTTTATTTTTATGTATGGTGTAAGTTGGTAATCTAGTTTCATTTTTTTACATGTATCTTACCAATTTTCCCAGCACTATTTCCCAGCACCAATTGATACATATATCAATTATATCTCAAAGGTGAAAAGACATTTTAAAAATAAAGATAAAAGGAAGTTTTACTATCACTTCTCAAAAAAAAAAAAAAAAGTTGAGTTGCAATGAATGTCTTTCTATTCCTGGTCCAATATTTCTTCTACTCCAAACTGTTTCTTAAGTTGCGTTGGTGGTATAGTGGTGAGCATAGCTGCCTTCCAAACTGTTTCTTTAATTCACAGATCGATTAAAAGAGTAGCTTCTCTTAAAGTAACATTACTCTACACTGTTTTATTATTTACTTGATGGTTTACGTGTGGACATAAATGCAAGATGAAGACAAATCTGTATGTTCTTTAGCAAGATTATGATAGCTCTTGGTAAAATACTGGTATAGAATGATTAAAAATATATCAGCACCAGGCAAACTACTGATTGTAACTGTACTTACTATATTTACGAGCTGGTAAAAATAGTCATGAAACAAATACAGTAGGCCCTCGGGTTACATCGGAGATCCGTTCCTACAGAGGTACATAACGCGATTTTTTTTTTTAAAACCATTTTCAAAAAAATATAGTTTATTGATTTTTTTTTTACAGAGAGGGATAGAGAGTTAGAAACATCCATGAGAGAGAAACATCGATCAGCTGCCTCTTGCACACCCCCTACTGGGGACGTGCCTGCAACCAAGGTACATGCCCTTGACTGGAATCGAACCTGGGACACTTCAGTCCGCAGGCTGACGCTCTATCCACTGAGCCAAACCGGTTCCGGCCGTAACGCTATTTTTGCCGTAAGTCGGAACCCACCTACATAAGCACCTATGTCACTCACTCACATGGACCACATACACAGCAGTAATGAAGTGACACAGTAAAAAAAAAATTAAAAGAAGGATAACAATTCCTGACCTTTATTTGCAATAAATAAATAAAAAACATAAAGCACATATATACATATGTCGAAATGACGGAACTTTTTAAAAAAAAAATAAATAAATGGGAGATGGCAATGTAACCACGAAACGACATACGTCGAGTCCGACGTAACCCGAGGACTGCCTGTAGCCAAATATTTTCCTGTGTAACACATTTAAAATTATAAAGTAAGTCAATAAAGGACATGACTGAATATCTTAGAATTTACATGTTGATAAAGTGAGACATGCCTGTAAAGCTGACAGGGTGCTAAACTGATAATATTTTGAAAAATTAGATAACACATGGGACTAACCATTACAGATCATTTTGATAACTAACAAGTATACTGTTTCATTGCAGTTAGATTGCACCTAAAGTTCTGAAGTGCGAAAGCCCTAGGAATTTCTAATTCATGTCCCACATTCTCCTTCATTGTTAGTGTAATGTAGTGATTCAATACTTCACATTTTCAAGTGTAAAAAGGTAAGAAACATAGTACTATGTTCACTGGCAAGGGAGGAATTGGAAAAGGGTCAGAGCAGCTTAGGCAGTAAAGTAGAAAGGGGATAAATGGTTAAGTGGTCAGTAGGCTGATCAACATTAGCTTTTATCTAATCTTTCCTTTGTGCATTGAAATCTCACCCACACAAAACAGGGGTACATCTTCAGATTTCTGTTGTGGGAAGACAGAAAGCAGAAGAAACTTACAAAAGAAAATCAAGTTTTACAATTTTAGATCCTGAGCTGAATATTTATTACACTACTTATTGCTGGTAAGCAGGAAAACACAATAGAGGAAACATGGGTTCCAATGTTATATATACATGGGTTCAAATTCCAGTTCTCTTCATTTATATTTTAGGAAAGTAGCTTAACATTCTGCACCACAGTTTAGTCATTTGTGAAATGGGTTGATGAAAAGATTAAATCAGAATATAGAGTGCTGCAATAATAGGTAATTAATGTTTATTCCTTTCACACTTAAAACCCAGATTTACTGATGACAGTTTGTACAATCAGATAGAGTTAAGATGAAGAATAAATTATCTATCCTATATAATAAAAGGGTAATATGCAAATCGACCAGCTGAATGACTGGTTGCTATGACGCACACTAACCACCAGGGGGGGCAGTCGCTCAACGCAGGAGCTGCCCCCTGGTGGTCAGTGTGCTCCCACAGGCAGCAGTGGCAGGAGCCTCTCCCACCTCTGCAGCAGCGCTAAGGATGTCCGGCTATGGCTTAGGCCCGCTCCCTGAGCCGTCAGTCGGACATCCCCTGAGAGCTCCCAGACTGCTATAGGGCGCAGGCTGGGCTGAGGTACTCCCTTGCCCCCAGTACATGAATGTCATGCACCGGGCCTCTAGTATATATATAAAAGCCTAAGCGATTGACCGACTATTCGACCATCTGGTAGCTATGATGCGCAATGACCACCAGGGGGCAGACGCTCAATGCAGGAGCGGGAACCACAGGCATGGAAACATGGAACAGGCATGATGAATCTTAGAGGGAAGGGAGGGAGGAGGGAGGGCGGGAAGAGATTAACCAAAGATCTTATATGCATACTAGAGGCCCGGTGCATGGATTCGTGTACCGCTGGGGTCCCTCCGCCTGGCCTGCACCCTCTTGCAATCCGGGACCCTTGGGGGATGTCGGAAAGTCAGTTTCAGTCCGATCCCCACAGGCTAGGCCAAGGGAACCCACCGGTGCACGAATCCGGTGCATAATCAAAGAATATGCAACAAAATGGGCTGTTTGATCTGTCATTTAAATAAGGTGATATTCTAAAGCAGTGGTCGGCAAACATGTGGCTCTTTGGCCCCTTGAGTGTGGCTCTTCCACAAAATACCCTGTGCGGGCGTGCATGTACAGTGCGACTGAAACTTCGTGGCCCATGTGCAGAAGTTGGTTTTCGGCCTGGGCGAGTCTATTTTGAAGAAGTGGCGTTAGAACACTCAAGGGGCCAAAGAGCCACATGTGGCTCACGAGCCGCGGTTTGCAGACCACTGTTCTAAAGGAATAGATTAAAAGAGGAACAAATAGGAGGAACAAAGAAAATAATCAGAAATCAAGTGGTAAATATTAAATCAGGTATGAATGTAGCAATCTGTAAACATTTTATAAGTGTGAAAACTAAGTAGTTGACTGAGGGTAGTCCTCATAATGTACAAAAAGATAGGAAAAGAATACCATAAAGTAAATTCCCTATAGTCCACAAATGGGAAAAAGAAGGAAATAATGTTCTTTGACAGATGATACTATACAACTAACAATTTAGTATAAAAACAGCATATTCTGTCCATGTTCAAGTCTGTTTTTCTATTACTATGACAAAGAAACAATGAGACTCAACCAAAATCAAGACATAAAAAAATTAACAAAAACCTAAAATGAAATGTGAGATGGTAACGAAATATGAGATTATGCTGGACCTGAAGGATAATACTAATCTACTATACACACTAAGAAAGTGTTCAGTTTATAAGAATACGTCTCTTTACCGGCAAGTGTGTTTCAGTGGTTGAGTATCGATCTATGAACCAGAAGGTCAGGGTTCGATTCCTGGTCAGGGCACATGCCCAGATTGTGGGCTTGATCCCTGGTGAGGGAGTGCAGGAGGCAGCTGATGAATGTTCTGCTCTCACATCAATGTTTCTCTCTCTCTCTCTCCCTCTCCCTGCCTCTCTCTCTAAAAATCAATTAAAAATCCTTTAAAAACACAAACAAAGATACTGAGTTATCAGCCAATTGACTATGTCCTTTATCATCATCCATCCCCCCATCCTGTAAAATTAGAATTTATCAATTTAAACTATAACTGCATTTAGAAAATAGCAATCATAATACCTCACCTTCAGAATGAAAATAGAATTAGACAACATCAATCCAATCCTCTTAAAGTAAATGGGGATTTCCATCTTTCTAACAGCTAAGTAGTATTCCACTGTGTAAATGTACCACAGCTATTTTTTTAAATGTATATTTTTATTGATTTTAGAGAGGAAGGGGAAGGGAGGAGAGAAATATCAGTGATGAGAGAGAATCATGGATTGGCTGCCTCCTACACGCCTCACACTGAGGATTGAGCCCACAACCCAGGATTCCCTGATCAAGAATCAAACCGAATGGTGATCTCCTGGTTCATAAGTTGATGCTCAACTATTGAGCCACACTGGCCATCTGTACCACAGCTTTTTTATTCACTCATCTACTGATGGGCACTTGGACTGTTTCTAGATCATGACTATTGTAAATAACACTGCAAATGCATATATACTTTCCAATTAGTTTTGGGTTTCTTTGGATATATTCCCATAAGTGGAGCTGCTGGGTCATAAGGCAGTTCCATGTTTAATTTTTTAAGGTAACTCTATACTGATTTCTACAGTGGCTGTACCAATCTGCATGCCCACAACAGTGCATGAAGTTTCCCTTTTCTCCACAACCACACCAATATTTGTTGATTTATTGATGATAGCCATTCTAATAGGTATGAGGTGATAGCTCATTGTGGTGTTAATTTGCATTTCTTTGATGATTAGTGATGTTGAGCATCCTTTCATCTGTCTATTGGCTATCTGTATGTCCTCTATTCAGGTCCTTTGCCCATTTTTTAATTGGATTGTTTTTTTGATGCTGAGTTTTATAAGCTCCTTATAAATTTTGGATATTGAGCCCTTATCAGACATATTGCTGAATACAAGCTCCCATTCAGTGGGTAATCTTTTCATTTTGTTGATAGTTTCCTTTGCTGTGCAAAAACTTTTTATCTTGATGTAGTCCCATTTGTTTATTTTTTTCCTTTGTTTTCCTTGCCCGAGAAGATATATCAGAAAAAAGATTATAAGAAATGTGTAAGATTTTACTGCCTATGTTTTCTTCTAAGATTTTTATGGTTTTGATTCTAACATTTAAATCTTTAATCCATTTTGAGTCTATTTTTGTGTGTTGTGTAAGAGGGTGGTCTAGTTTAATTTTGTGTGTGTACCTACCCAATTTTCCCAACACCAATAATTAAATAGACTATCTTTATCCTATTGTATGTTTTTGCCTCCTTTGTCAAATATTAATTGACTATAAAGGTGTGGGTTTATTTCTGGGCTCTCCATTCTGTTCCATTGATCTATATATCTCTTTTTATGCCAGTACCATGCCATAAATTCAGTAAAAAATAAATTAAAAAATGAAATAAATGGGGAAATCAAAACCTAGAAATCAACATTACAAAATAACTAAGGAGAAGAATCTGATTTCCATGTTTAAAAACATAGAACATCCAGTTCTATATTATGAGGTTCTCCCCCTCCCCCCCCTTTTTTGTATAGTGCACTGATTTTCTGATAGTTATCTAGCAGTAAACACAAATGCCTTTTCTAAAGGAACTGGGTAGCCTATAGCTCATGTGTAAGTGATGGGTCTAAAGGCAAGGTAGCTGCTTCAGGACCACATTTCCTAAACACAACTGATTAAACCAGGATTATACACCGGACCCTCCATATGACGAATCCTGGCACAAAAAGATTAGCTAAATCAATTAGATTTCCTTTCTAGGAAATATGAACAGGATGTATTAGGATCATTTACCACTTACCAGTCATCAAAGCAGAAGCTAAAAAGTCATGATGTAGTAGGCAGGTGGCCATCATTAGATTACATGCACAAGACAAAATTGAAAAGGGCAGAAATTCTAAGCAAACAAAGAAGAGAATGGATCAGCACAGAGAAAAGCAAGGAAGCTCTAAGATTACATGGTCCTGGGTGCTGCCTTGCTTCCTGATAGCTATTTCCACAAGTGACTTAAAATAAACCTACCTATTTCTTTTAAGACAAACTGAATGAGTTGCTGTTCCTTGGTACCAAAAAAGCTAAATTGGAATAGAAATATTAAAACTACTTAAATATATAACATGTGATTATATATATATTACAACAAAACTAGTAGCCCTGCGCACGAATCTGTGAGCCAGTAGCTTGCTGCCGCCCTCCAGTAGCTCTCCGCCCACTGCCCTGCCCTCCTGTTGCTCCCCCACCCCCCTTCCCATGCCCCCTCTCATAGCTTGCTGCCCCGCCCCCTCCTGTAGCTCTCTGCCGCTCGCCTGTAGCCAGTAGCTCGCTGCCGCCCTTCTGTAGCTCTCCGCCCACTGCCCCGCCCTCCTGTAGCTCTCCACCCACTGCCCCGCCCTTCTGTAGCTCCCTCCGCCCCCCGCCACTCCCTCATAGCTTGCTGCCCTGCCCCCTCCTGTAGCTCTCTGCCACCCCACCCTCCTGCTGATCCGTGATCTGGTCATTATGCGGTCGGTCGTTTCGCTTCACGGCATAACGACCATTTGCATATTACATCTTTATTATATAGGACTAGAGGCCTGATGCACAAAGATTCGTGCAAGAATGGGCCTTCCTTCCCCTGGCTGCCAGCACCACCTTCGCTCTGGCCGGAGCCACCTTTTTGCTCCAGCCCGGAGCTGCCTTTCTGCTCAGGTCCAGAGCCGCCTTTCCACCTTCCCATGCTGCCCAGAGGCCCAGAGCGGCTGGGGTGGTGTGGAATGCCTGTGTCGTCACCATGGCGACGGCGCAAGTGTCCCGCCCCACCCCGGCCTCTTGGCTCCTGTGTATGCAAATTAACCCAACAAAGATGGCAGGTTAATTTGCATACTCACTCCTGATTGGCTGGTGGGCATCACAAAGGTACAGTCAATTAGTATGTTACTCTTTTATTAGTGTAGATTCCCAAAATGTATTTGCTTTAAGTGAAAGGAACAGAACGTTTTAGGGAGTTCTCTAGAAACTGTGGGGCTGGTACAATGGAGACTGATAAATATCGTGGAAATTAATTTCCTTAAATTGAACAGCAGAGTAAATTTGAGAGCTGACATAGAAGTCTCTGAGAGATACTAAGTATATAATGAATATATCCAGATGAAAAGAGAATAAACTGAGTAGGAAGAATAGAGAAAAACCAAGAATAAAGCCAGTTGCCAGTTCAGGTGGCACCCTCTTTACAGACAACAGAATTCTTTACTCATCTATTTCTACTGCTCCTCTCCCTTCCCCTTTCCAAATTTTACTATTTTGGTTCTAAGCATTTTCAGTCTCTGCCCCTGCTGCCACCAAGGGAAAAAATACAATATTAATTTTATTAATCCTTTATAACAGCGGGAGATGTAGGAACATTGGCAATTTATCCTCACTACAGTGCCAGCTTTCAGGTAATATTATTTCCCCAAGACTCAGTCCACATCTCAAAAGATCTACAACATCTCATATCATTCTTATGCAGGTGGCACCACTATTTACGTATACGGTGGACAAACATATTCTTTATTTGAATAAATATAAAAGGGAGTTCCCAGCATATTATGGCAATACAAAGTTAGATAATAAAACAAGATATAATACATTAATAACTTTATCTGGAAAACTATTTTAGAATCAGTAGATAACACATGAAAAAAATTCACAAGAGGAAATACAACAGTAAACAAACGAAAAAATGCTGAAACTTACTAGTAATAAATGTAATAATGAAGTAATATTGTCAGACTAATTAGCAAAGATAATTTTATAACAGTAATATACTACACTGCTAAAGATATGATGAATCAACGTTAACAAATTACTGATAGTAATATAAACTAATACAACCTATTGAAAATCAACCAGCAATCTATATTGACATATGCATTTCTATATCATTTATTCTCATGATTACACTTCTTAAACTGTATCCTAAGAGTCCTAAATAAAGAAAAAAAGTGTTATCTCAAAGATTTTATCCCAAGATTATTTCTAATACAACAATAAACATAAGTGTAAATAACACAACATTCAACTATTGGGCTATTATAATGCAACCATTAAAAAAACAATTAATTTATAATGACATGGAAAATGTTTATGATTAGAAAGTGAAAAAAATTATTTAAAAAGTTGTATGTGAGATAACTACAAATAAGTAAAAATTATGTATAAGATAAAGACAGAATTATTAAATGAAAAAGACTGGAATGAATTAATAAAAAGCTAGCAGTGTATTAGAATGTTAGGATTATGGGTCCTTTTGTTTTTAATATTGTAAATATGTTACCTTTGTAAGAAAAAGAAATGATAAACATCTTCAATAGTATAATTGTTTGAAGTCATAAGTAGGGTAGAGAATTTATTATATTATGGTACAATGCTTGCTATTCATAATAATGATAGAATCATCAAAAAGTTTAAATTACTGTACTTTTTACTGTACTTTTACAGACAGTAAGAAGATATGAAATATAGTTAACTGTGATCAAAGTGCTTACACGTTATATACTTAAAGGTTTAAGTTTTAGTTATAGAAAACTGATGTACTTGTTGCAACTTCTGCCCAGATAATACCATGAAAATGAGTGGACAATGATATGAAGATAATTTTGAAAATAAAGAAAAATCTTTATAGTAATGAAAAAAAAAAAAACTGACTCAAAGCAGAAGAATTATATCAGAGAAGTTATTTTATAATCCCGAGGACCTAGTGTCATGAGAAAGGCGGTCCTAAAAATTAAAGAATAGAAGTTTCACTTTTGCTCAGATAATGGGAATTATTAGGTTCTACACTTATGATTAATTTTCTTCATTATGATTTTAATACTCTGTTAAGTATGAAAATAAATTTTTTTTAAAAAAACAAGCAAGTTTATTTGGCAAGTCATAGAGGTAGAAGAAGTGAGCCACAGAAGAAATGGGCTCAGGAAACAATTTACAGAAGCAAAAGAAGGGCCCTTGAAGCTTAGGAGAAAGAGAGAAGCAAGGAAACCATGCCTGGGGGGAAAGGGTAGGGAAAGGTGAGGTCATGCAGGAGAGAGAGAGACAGACAGACAGAGACAGAGAGAGACAGAGACACAGACACACATTGGAAATAATTTTTAATAATGTTATCATAACAAATTACTGTTAAGACATGTAAATGTTTAAACAAAATACCAAATACAGACATACAGACACAGTAAGACTATTACAAAATTTAAAATAATACCACAATTTTCTTTAATATAAAAAATATTTCTAAATTAGTACAACTATTTTGAAAAATTGTTTGGAAACATCTATTATATAACTAAACATATAACCTTAAAATTTTTTCAAGCATCTCCTATTAACTTCCTGATATTTCAAAACATGGATACATCAGTCCAGAAATATAATTTAAGAAAAAAAATCATTAAATAGCTCAGTTAAATTACATTTTGAACTAGAAAAAATAATCTCACAAAAATGTAACAGCCAACACCATATTAAAATAAATTTTAGCTTAGAAAAGAGGGTCTATAATTATTCTACAATGGTTCTTCTGTAGTAAGAAGTTATATAGATTTAATAATCATAACTATAAATATTTAAAGCAAAAATTACTAATGTATAAGAAAATTCTGACTGTAAAAATAAATGCACATACTACAAATAATTTCTTATTTATCATATACTAAACTAAAAAGGTTAGAGTTCTAGTACTTTTCATTTTGTTAATCATTTGTATCATATACTGTTTTACCTTTTATTTTAAGAAAATACTTCATAAATCATTTAACTTAACATTAAGACTTTTATAAAACAGTAAATGAAAACTTTGTAAGATAAAAAATTATGTTAGAATTATCATTGGGTTCTTCTAAATATATTTTTCTCACTAAGCTAATTTAATAACTAAGAATAGTGGAAAGAAAATATATCCTTACAAATTATCTTAACTTGAAACAAGTCGTATACTTTATGTGCCTATTCCATCTATGAGGTAGATACCATCTATGATTATACAATTACTAGTGGCCCGGTGCATGAAATTCGTGCAGGGGGGCGGGGGGGGGGGGGCGGGGACGGTTCCCTCAGCCCAGCCTGCACCCTCTCCAATCGGACATCCCTCTCACAATCTGGAACCACTGGCTCCTAACTGCTCACCTGCCTGCCTGATCACCCCTAAATGCCTCTCCCTGCCTGATCACCCCTAACTGCCCTCCCCTGCCAGCCTGATCTTGCCCCCAACTGCCCTCCCTGCAGGCCTGATCTCACCCCCAACTGCTCTCCCCTGCTGTCCTGATCTTGCCCCCAATGGCCCTCCCCTGCTGGCCTGATCTCGCCCCCAACTGCCCTCTCTGCCTCGGCCCCCACCACTATGGCTTTGTTTGGAAGGAAGTCAGACGTCCGGAAGATGGCCAGTCAACTCGGTCTAATTAGCATATTACCCTTTTATTAGTATAGATAATGGTAGTCATAGTAGTCTAATGAACTGCTTCAAAGCACACACTATTTCCATGACACTGAACTGATTCTTAGAAAAATAAATTCATTTATTATAAAGTAAAATTTTCTAAACATTTTTCTGGAGTAGAGTTGGAGACCCAGAAAGCAAATCTTTGTCTAAAGTCACATGAAATGATATTTCAATTAAAAATTTTCATACAGTAACTAATTCATATTATAGACAGTTAATAAAGTACAGTTTCTAGTCAACTTGTCATCATATATTCTTAAAGGAGTAGCATGCATATTCTAGAAGGAAGAAACTCCAGAAATTAAATCAATAAGCAAACATTTTTTAGGCATTTGTATATGCAGAATTTTATAGCTGGAAAACTACAAATACAATAAAAGTCTGGAATGAGAGGGATGAACTAGGAAATTTCTAAGATCTCTTTATGCTATTAAATTCAATAATTCAATATGTGGTTAGGCATTTGATAAATCTGACTCAAAAGAATTTGAGATGTATAATGATAATTTTACCTGAAATCGCAATTTGCCCTAGCTGCTGAGCAATTTTTTTTTTTTTTTTTTTTGGTTAATCCTCACCTGAGGATATTTTTTCCATTGATTTTCAGAGAGAGTGGAAAGGAGGGAGGAGGAAGAGAAAGAGAGAGAGAGGAGAGAGAGCAACATCGATGTAAGAGAGACACATTGATTGGTTGTCTCCCAAACTCGCTGACTGGGCCCACACTCTAACCGCTGAGTCACACCAGCCAGGACTGCTGAGCAATTTTTAAGCTCTACTAGAATCTAACTGATGTGTGAATGTGTAGATTCTGTTTTATAAATAAAAATTGCTTTCTGTGCACCTGATCAGTAAGTACCAACATCAAAAGCCTTTAACCCCCTAAGATATAAGGTTAAAATAAAGCTAGAGTTTTTTAGTCTTTTCCTTTATATGCCTCAATTGTTTACTAAGCTTCCCCATCAAATTTCTACATTAAATCTTAAACAACTATACCACTCTCGATTCTGAACTTACAAGACTCCAGAAAAACCTCTTACCTCTACAGTTGCTCCAATGTTTCATTTTTGATTAATGGGGGGAGAGGGGTGCCGGCAGCCGGGGGAAGGATGTTATCTGGAGAGGCAATGCAGACATTTGAAGTCATGGCATTGTAACTTCATAGGGCTTTAGGACAAAATGCCTCTGACCACAAGTCTTTAAGTCTCCTGTGCCATGAAGAGTCAAAATAAAATCAGTATAAAAGAAGTGTCAGAGATCTGGGACTCTTTTTCTTAGTTCTCTGCACGAAGAATAGCTAGCTGGACAATCTGTACAAATCCCTTATACTCATTTGGTTCTTTTCCTCATCTATAAAGCAACTAAAGACCATGGTCCTTTCAGCTTCTAGAAATAAAACATTTACTTAACTTTAAATAACGAAATCTGGTCATATTCCATAAAAGCCAGCCTTACTTTTTCCCCCTTTATACTTGCTACTGAAAATCTCCAAGCCTTCAGGAAAACTTGTATCCAATTCCATTGTTCACCTGTAGTTCTGGGACTACTAAATTACCTAAGTGAAAGCTGCATGTCACTTGATCTTTTAGCAAATACTTGGGCTCCTGTTAAAAGGCACAGCACTGTGCCAGGCTTAGGTCACTTCTTACAGAAGTCACATTCAATATTAAGAACAATCTTTAATTGAAAATGTAAGAAACATTTTCATCATAACTTGGGTTTCTATCCAAAAGAAGTCTTTACCCATTATCCTCTTAAAACTGTGTTTAACAGAAAATTGTAAAATATCATTGAACTAAAAATTCTAATTCTTGCTCTGGAGCAGTTGTGGTTTCAATGATTCGCTGTTTAATGTTCTTTTCCTAAATTAAGCTTATTTCTGATATTTCACAATATTTTATGATAAAGATTTGACAAGCAGCATTTTATGAAACAAACTCTTTTTGAAACAGATCAGGACTCTTTAGATTACCATCCATATACTGCCAACTAAATTCTACCACAAGAGAATTAATCCAAGTATTTTATTTTACCTTCCTAAACAATTAGCACCAATAACTCTGAACACATATCATTAAAGCCAAAGTCTAGTAAATTCTACATATAAAGTTTAAATATTTACACTTTTTTGTTCTTCCTTCTGTCCTGATGCCCATCAGGTGACATATTAACCTTTTGCACTCGGATGTCGAGTGTGACTCGACACGGTTAGCATTAGAATAAAGGAATCGAGAAAAAAGCAAGCGAGTGCAAAGGGTTAAACCCTGATTCATCATTACAAAGAGCTATAATCCAGCACTAGACATTTAAAGCCATCTTTTTGATGTTAGTATCATTGTCTCTGATCTATAAATTTGACTTATTTGTCCTCTTCAAACAAGGAATTTCAGATTTTCCCATGCACTACATTGGTGGCACTATAGTATAGAGCTTAAGAGTGTAAACTGTGGAGTTACTGTGCTTGACTTTGAGTTCTTCCTATGCCATTTATTAGTCATGGAAAGAATAATTAACCTATGATGTATAATATGAGGTAAACGGTACCTCTATCTCATGGGGTTGTTCTGAGGATAAAATGGCAAAGATTCCACCAATAAAAAATTACTTTCTCTGTCGAAAAAGACAACTAAATTTAATATAAAACCCTGCACTGGAGGAAAAAATGTTATAAATAATGTAACTGGGACAAGTGACAAAACTGTAATATAAATGGTGAAAAACTGTATTTCCTGAATTTGACAACTACATGTGATTTCAGAAAAGAATATCCTGGCTCTTAAGATATACGCATTAAAGTTTTAAGGGGTAAAGGGGCAAAATATATGCAACCTACTATCAAATGATCAAAAAATTTTGTGTGTGTGTGGGGGGGAAAGAATGTGGCAAAATGTTAAAAGTTGGTGAATCCACGTAAATTGCAGTTCTCTGAATTACTCTCAGAATTTTTTTCTAAGTTTAAAATTATTTAGGATATATTGCCCTGGTTGGTGTGGCTCAATTGGCTGGAGCATCTTCCTGAACACTGAAAGGTTGCGGGTTTGATTCCCATTGGGGCTAGTTCGGGAGGCAACGATTGATATTTCTCTCTCACATCGATGTCCCCCCCCGCAACCCCGCCCCTAAAAAACAAAAAACATATTCTTTGGTAAGAATTTAAAAACTAACAATAAAATTATTTAAGATATCTTTAAAAAACTAGCTTTGACTCTATTCACCATCCACTACTACTTAATTTCTCCACTTAGTTCCATTTACAGAAACATGTTGAAATTGTGGACAGTCACCATCTCCCTTTCTTTACCCCACTCCACTGAGACGAGGTTTTCTTGCTGATAAAGCCAATGATTTCTTCTTGGTCTCATCTTATTTCTCCACAGTGCTGAACACAGGCAACCTCTCTTCCGCCTCTTTGCCTGTGGCATCACATCTCCCTGTTTTTCCTTTTATTTCACTGGCTGCTCTTGGCCAGTCTCCTTTGCTGGCTCCCCACCTCTAAATATCCTAGGCCCCTTCTTTTATTTATCTACATAATCTCATCCAGCCTGTGCCATTAAATAGCGCTCTGAATCCCAGACTCAAGTATCCAACATCTTATAAGACACTAGAGGCCCGGTGCACGAAATTCGTGCACGGGTGTGTGTGTGTGTGTGTGTGTGTGTGTGTGTGTGTGTGTGTGTCTCAGCCCAACCTGCACCCTCTCTCTAATCTGGGACCCCTTGGGGGACATCTCTTTCACAATCTAGGACTGCTGGCTCCCAACTACTTGCCTGCCTGCCTTCCTGATTGCCCCTAACCGCTATGCCTGCCAGCCTGATCACCCCCTAACCACTTCCCTGCCAGCCCCTGATACCCTAGTCACCCCCAAATGCCCTCCCTTGCATATTCCCTCTTTATTAGATAGGGTTTTTTCTTTAGCATATTGGACAGTCCTAACTGTTCTGGCTCAGCGGATGGATGAAGCATTGGCCTGCAGAATGAAGGGTCCCAGGTTCGATTCTGGTCAAGGGCATGTACCTTGGTTGGGGGCACATACCCAGTGGGGAGTGTGCAGGAGGCAGCTGATCAATGTTTCTCTCTCACAGATGTTTCTAGCTCTCTATCCCTTTCCCTTCCTCTCTGTAAAAAATCAATAAAATATATTTTTTTAAAAAAAGAAACATTTAAGATTCCTTCATATCTGCCTGGCTGGTGTGACTCAATGGTTGGGACCCCAGGCTGCCACCACTGGCAGGGGATGGGGCCCTGGCCAGGCTGCTTCCTTAGCCCAGCCAAGCTGAGACCCCTGCCCAGGCTGCCATCTCAGCCTGGCTGTGGATAGCCCGGTGGGGGTGTACAGCTCCAGCCCAGGCTGCCTTCCCTGGCCTGAAGATAGCTTGGTGGGGGTGCACCGCCCTGCCGCTGCTGCTGGCTGGGTGATCATGCAGTTGGGTGCCAGGCCCTGCAGGTCTGAGACCCCAGCCCAAGCTGTCCTCATGGCCAGGGGATCCTGCGGCTTGGGTGCGGGGCCCTGGCTGTCTGAGACACCAACCCAAGCAGCTCGGCTCAGGGGCGAGGTCCTGGTGGCCTGAGACCCCCAGCCCAAACAGGCGCAGCTTGAGAGCCATCGCGCGGCTTGGGGGCGAGGCCTGGCGGCCTGAGACACCCCCAGCCCAAGCCGGTGCGGCTTGTGGGCGAGGCCTGGCGGCCTGAGATCCCCCAGCCCAAGCCAGTGCGGCTTGCCAGGGATCACTCGCAAGTCTCTGCTCCCAGCTCCTCCTGCCAGCGCGATTGGCCACCCCGAGTCCCGCCTCCACGCCTCCTGCTGGCCCAATCGTGGGTGTAGCGGAGTGATGGTTAATTTGCATATTACCCTTTTATTATGTAGGATATTCACTTGTTGGTTAAATGGGCATCTCAATCTTTGCTGGCTAACAGAGAACTCTTGATTCTCTTCCCTAACCCCATTCAAACCTGTTCCTCCTCTAGTTGCCTAATATCACTAAATGCTACTAGTGTTCATTCAGTTGTCCGAGCCAAAATACCAAGGGATCATCTTTGACTTTCCTCATATCCCACATCAAAACCATTAGTCAGTATTGTCAAAATATACCTTCTGACCACTTCTCTCTCCCTCCACTGTCTACCCTAGTCCAGATACCATGTTCTACAAGAGCATAGTCTACTACAATAGGTTTCCCCGCCTTCTCTTTTGTTCCTTCAGCACAATTTCTGAGATAATCCTGTTAAAGCTTCAATTAAATTACATCTTCTATCAAAAACTTCCAATGGTTTCTCTTCACACTTAAATCACAGCCTACAAAGTTGCCCATAGTCTGGGCTTCTGCCTATCTCTAAACAAATCTCCTAGCAGTCTCTGGCCCCCTTTTCACTATGTTCCCCTCCCTCCCTCCCTCCCTCCCTCCCTCCCTCCCTCCCTGGTAGTTCTCTTGTAATGTTATGCTTGTTCCCACCTAAGAGACTTTACTTTTGCATCTTCTTTTTTCAGATATTCATATTGTTCACTCCTTCTCTACATTCAGATTGCTAGCCAAATAATGGTATTTCAGAAAGGCAATGGTACTCTTCTCCCCCCACCCCCCACCCCAATTACTCTCTACTTCTTCTCATTGCTTTATTTAGAACCTATTTCTTTTTCCCCTTCAAAATTATCATGTAAATATAAGCTCCCTTCAAGTATCTCTCCTAATCCTAGACTCCTCCCTGGAGGTATTCTAATATCCATTCAATGAATAGCCATATAGAGCTGTTTTTGTGTGTGTATTTAAATACATATGTTTCTGTAGAAATAAAACGTTTTCTTTCTGTTCTATAAAAACTCCTTCAAAATATGTCTTAGCTTTGCTACTCATTATATATACCTCTATTTCATTACTAACTGCAGTACAGGTTATTGATGAACACTTATCCTTTTTACAATTTTGCACCATTACAAGTAATTCATTCATATGACAAATATTTACAGGCACTATGTTCTAGTTGCTGCAGATACAGCAATAAATGAAACAAATATCTTTGCCCTCTTGGGAGCACACATTCGTGGAGAAAGACAATAAACAGAATATATAGGGCAGACTGCTCTGCAAAGTGACAGACAGTAAATATTCTAGGCTTTGCAGATGTGGTATATATTCTTTTTGTTTTATAACCCTTTAAAAATGTAAAAACCATTCTTAGCTCAAAACAGGTCACAGGGCAATGGAGCACTAGACTGATGACTTGACTATAAGTATGTTAGAAGGCGGTATGTGCTATGTAAAAATAAAGAATACAGAATAAGGAGGATGGGAGAGAGTAAGATGCAGTATTAGATTGGGTATTTAGAGAAGGTGAAATCTCAGCAAAGACCAGTGAGCCAAGTAAATATTTGGGAGAAATATATTCCCAACAGCTGAACCACCTAAAGCAAAGGCCCTAAAGTAGGAGCATGACTGATATGTTTATGATCTAACAAGGAGGCCTGTGGGCAAGGAGGGAAAGTAGTAGCAGAAAATGAGGTCAGGGAGGTAAGGTGAAAGGGGAGTGTATTGGGCACATTATGGAGAGCCTTGTAGGCCACTGTAAGGACTAGATTTTCTCTGAAAGGGGGAGTGATTGCAGGACTTTGAATAGAGAAGCGACAGAGACTGTCTTACTTGTAAAAGACTTGGTCTGGCTACTATATTGAGAAAAGACTGTCGGGAGGCGTTAGGGTAGCATGGAGATACCAAGTAGTAACCTATTTAAGTAATCCAAGGAGATGACAGTAGTGGTTTGAACCAGGGTGGTAATAGTGGAGTGAGACATAGTAAAATTCTGGATTATGATGATATATAAAAAAACACATGTTGTCCTAAAAGAATGGATTTGAAGAAAAAGCAAAATAAAGAATAACTCTAAGATTTCAGCCTGAGCTATTGGGAGGATAGAGTTGCCACTAACATACAGAAATGGGGAAATCTATGGGGAGGAAGTTTAGGAGTTGAGTTTTGGACATAATGAGTTTGATGTCAATTATTACACACTAGAAGCCCAGGGCACAAAATTCCTGCACGGGTAGGGTCCCTAGCAGCTGCTGGCCGGGGCCTTCCTTCGTTACGCGCTGCCCCCTGGTGGTCAGCACACGTCATAGTGAGCAATTGAACTCCCGATCTGTCGAACTCCCAAGGGGACACTTTGCATGTTAGGCTTTTATATGTATAGATTAGGTAGAGATGTTGAATAGGCAGTTAAACATATGAGACTGAAGTTAGGGAAAGGGGCTAAAATCTAAATTGGGCATTGCTGGTATTTAAATGGTATTTAAATTTTTAAAAATTATTATTGATTTTACAGAGAGGAAGAGAAAGAGAAATATCGATGTGAGAGAGAAACATCAATTGGCTGCCTCCTACACAAACCTCAACAGGGGATTGAATCCACAACCAGGGTATGTGCCCTGACCGGGAATGAAACCCACCACTTTTCAGTGTAAGAGACTGGACAATGCTCCAACCAACTGGTATTTAACGCCATGCAGCTGAATGAGATTACCAATGGAGTGAGTATAGATAGGAAAATAAAATACAAACAGCCCTGGCCCATGTGGCTCAGCTGGTTGGAGCATGGTCCAGTTCACCGAAAGGTGGCGCGTTTGATTCCTGGTCAGGGCACATATCTAGGTTGCCAGTTGGATCCCTGGTTGGAGCTTATGCCGGAGGCAACCGATCAATGTTTCACTCTCACATTTATGTTTCTCTCTCTCTCTCTCCCCCTCTCCCTTCCTCTCTCTTAAAAATCATGACCTCAGGTGAGGATTAAACAAACAAGGACTGACCCTGGGGCCTTCCAACATTAAGAGGTTTGTGAGAAGGAAGGCAAAAGAGAACTATAAGGAACCAGCAGTGAAGTAGGAGATAATCAAGGTTGTGTGTTAACCTGGAAAGCAAAGAAGAAAGTGTTGCAAAGATAAGGGAACAAATAGGTGTCGAATGTTGTGGATAGATCAAGTAAGATGAACAGAATCAATGGTGTATGGTATTTGGCAACATAGTAGTTCCTGGAGAACCTGAGGACCTGTTTCAGTGAGGATGGTGCAGACGAAGGCCTGATTGGAAGTGGATTTAATAAAACATGGAAAGAGAATATTTGGCAATAAGAAGTATAGACATCTCTTTTGAGGAATAATGCTGGAAAAGGAAACAAACAAACAAAATATTGGGAAACTGATGGTAAAGAGTGAATCAGGTATTTTTTTGTTTTTGTTGTTTTAAAGGGTGGGAAAAATAATAGCATGTCTGTTGCTGCCAGAAATCCAATAAATTTAAAAAATGATGTGGAAGGACAGAAGCTGAAAAAATGCTCTTAAGCAAATGAGAAAGGATGGGATCTATTACAAAAGCAGACTCGGGGATATGAACAGTTAATCTAAGGTAACAAGCAGGAAGATAGCATGCATTGACCAGATTCTGGTAGTACACAGGGTAATGGGAGTTTGTGGAAATTTTCTGATTGCTTCAATTTTCTTAGCAAAGTAGGAACCAATGTCATGAGCTTAAAGTGAGGATGGGAAAAGAGATACTAGATATTTGAAGAAGATATAAAATAGTCAGTTAGGAGAGTGAACAGACTAGGAAAATAAAGTACAATCAAGAGCAGCATTAAGGACCCACTTGAGGTAAGTGGTCATGTGTGGTGTGTGCTTGCTTCCTGCCACATTGAGTTACATAGGGGCAGGTGCAAAGAAGGCAGAATTGGTTTAACCAGGGCTGTGGATCTTATTAAAGAAGCAAAGAGCATGGGAGTAGATCCAAAGAAGAGCTAAAAATGATTAATCATGGAATTTAAGAGAAGTAAGAAAGGGAGTGAAAACATCAAGAGATGAGTGCCAGGAAACTAGTAATAGGATGAATAGACTGGAGATTCCTTTGGGGTCAAAAGATGGTTGGGGCTGAGATAATGACTAGAAGGAGTGAACCACAAAAATAGGAAGTAGGGTCACAAAGTAGAACTCATGAAATGGTAACTATGGAGGGACTGCAGTTATTAGCAATGCAAGAGGGTAACACTATGGGAGTGATGGGAAGAGATAGGTAGATGGGAAGAACACTGAAGAAAAGGTCTAAGAAATTAGAGACCAGGATGGATTCTGGAAATACCAGTTATGTATACTCTTTTCAACTGTAATATAAAGACTGAGGTGGTATTGGAAAGAGATGCAATGAGCCTGTAGCTAAAAAAAAATTTGAGAAACGAGGTTAATAGTTAATAGCAATCTTGAGGGGTAATCTGCTGACATAACACAAAACTGAGGATTGTTAGGGGAAAGATTTTTAGGGAGAAGGATGATAGACACCTTTCCCACTGTAGGAACAGTGACAAGGAGAAGTATGGAAAAAATAAATAAAACAGCCAAACTGCACAGTGCAAAACATCAGGTTTCTTTAAGAGCAAGAAAGTGAAGGGGATGTTTAAGCATAGGTTGAGACTGGATTTTGCAGACGATGGACTGTAAATTCCAGTAAAAGAATTATGAAGAGTTGGGAAGGGGTTAACAACAACAACAAAAAAAGGCAGACAAATATAGACCCATTCATGAACTGGAGTGCAGGAGATGAAAGGTGACTGTAAGTCTGGAGCTTCTGTTGCTACTGACAAACACATATTGAACACAACTGACTCCGGATATATCCGTTTTCTAAGAAACGGAAATTGCAGGGTCAAAATATTTTTACCGTAAAATTGAAATGGCTGTACTGATTTAGTCAATGTATGAATTTCCCTACAACCTTGTATTTCCCTATTAATGGTATAGAACAATATTTCATGTTTATTGGCTATTTCCTCTTCTGTGAATTTGCCCATTTATAAAACTGAATTGTGTTTTCTGTTCTTATTGCTTTACAGTGCTTAAAAATAATCTATTTTCTATTTTTATTCTGCTCTTACTGGTTTACACAAATCAATGTGGTAAATTCCTTTCAAATCTTTCGATGGCTTGTACTAGGGCAACGCAAGTCAAATCTGGTCATTCCATTAGTTTCCGTAAGGTCTATGACTGGACTGCTTTTGCACTAAAATGGCGGAGCCAGTAGGGCCCACAAAACAGAAAACAGTTTGGTCCTTTACAGAAGAAGTTTGCAGACTTCTCTATACCTTTTAGGGCCTCTCAACTGCTTTGAGCTTCAACAACACAATAGGTCCTTAGCTTTACTGACATACTCTGAAGTGCTACCCTAGCCCCTGAAATGCCTGCACCATTTCTCCTACTCTGCATGAAATCTATCACTAGCCCTCCTGGGTGTCCCAATAGATTTATATAATAAAAGCTGTAACTATACTTTTTTGTTTACAATTCATTCTCTCCATTAGTATTTAACTCTCTTGAGGACAAGGGACAATCCCAGGACTAATAAATGGTTAGTGAATGAATAAATGACACACGAAGTCCTTCATAATTTGCTTTCTCATTATTTTTCTGTTATCCTACCAAAATAAACTCTATTTTTACTTTATTAAGTATGTTTCAAAAACATCTATAATAATAAAAGCATAGTATGCTAATTAGACCAGATGTCCTTCTGGATGAAGCCAGGGCTGCGAGGGAAGCCTGGGTCCCGGGTGCCAGAGGGAAGCAGGTGCCAGCAGCTGGGGAAGGAAGGCCTACTCTTGCACAAATTTTGTGCGTTGGGCCTCTAGTTATTAATAATGGCAGCATAATGACCTATTCCTAATAATTTATATGCATCTATTTAGTACGTTCATGATTTGCTGAAAAATTTTCCTCCCTAATTCCTTCTTTAGTAAAGACAAAAAGCAATGGAATCTTGGCCCTTCTGCGATCAACCTTTTCATCTATGGCAGTAACTTCTGCACCTGAGGTTTAAGGGGCTCCGCTGATAATTATTTTACTAAAGGATTCTGAGTACTTCAAAGCCAATTATAAAAATGCAACTCAAATTTTTTTTTGCTTTAGTTTTCAGTATAAAATTAATCTCCCATACCTTGTGGGTAGCCTTATTCTCCTTATCTGGGACATCTCTATTTTTTTGTCTGTTTGTTTATCTCTATTATAAAGACTTTAGTTTACCTTGTCAGGGGTCTTACTAAGTATTTTTCAGTTTAGTTATTTAATGGATCTTGGTCATTCCTCTTAACTTCCAAATTTGATGGATTTCTTTTTTTCTCCCCTATTTGTATTAAGGTCATTACTAAGAGTGTTTCATCCACAAATGCTTGCTACATGCATTTTAGAAACCAGCTTTATAAATTTGTTACCAATTACATCTCATCCAGGTAGATCTTTTCTTTCCTTTTCTAAAATGTATATGGATAATTAAGTCCTGTCTGGTTTAACTAATTTACCCATTCATTACTTCAGCTCATTTTCACTATTTTAGTAATGTGGTCTATGATCTATAGTTACTAGATCACTGTTATAATGAATTACAATATTCATTATAAGATTCTGTATTCATTCAATGTATATGTATTCATTATAAGAATCTGAATACGTAATTACATATTTACATAAAATTTTATAAATAAAAGAGTATGAGCTTTGTAATTAGGCAAGTCTAGATTTAGATCCAGCCTTGAACACTCTAAGACCCTGGGCAAAGTACTTACCTATCTATACTTCAGTTATTCCATCATCAGTAAAATGGAAGTAATTCCCGTAGGGCCGTGGTTGGCAAACTGCGGCTCGCGAGCCACATGCGGCTCTTTGGCCCCTTGAGTGTGGCTCTTCCACAAAATACCACGGCCTGGGCGAGTTTATTTTGAAGAAGTGGTGTTAGAAAAAGTTGAAGTTTAAAAAATTTGGCTCTCAAAAGAAATTTCAATTGTTGTACTGTTGATATTTGGCTCTGTTGACTAATGAGTTTGCCGACCACTGCGCATAGGGTAACACAGGGCTATGATATAAGCATAATATATATATGCTAAATGCCTACAAATAATGCCCAGTATATTACATGGAAAAAATGTTAATTCACTCCCTCCTCCCTCCCATCTCAAGCAATAAGAGCAATAAATGCTGTGCTCCTCAAATTATTTTAAGCCCATTATTAAATTCCCTTTGATTCTCTCAGCTTTCTTACCCTTTTGCTGATAAACCAAAATTTGGAGGGAAGGGGGTTACAAGATCTTTTTGGCAACAATATATATTCAAATATCAATTCCAGGAAGAAATATTCATAATTTATATCCTGGGCAATAAAAATAACTCACTGCTGTGCTCCTCTGCAGTTTACATTTGATAATTTTTTTTTTCATTACATATGTCATTTGGTTCAGCTGCCTTTACAACCACATTTCTTTTCTTAAAAATAGTTTTTGCAGAATCCAGCATGGTTAAATGCAAGCAATTCTTCTACATATAGTACATTTACATTTCAATGCAGTTCATTTACAGTATTTAGAAAAGTTAAGTTCATGTATTGGCTTTAACATTTTATATATATATAAACACATATATATATAGATATATATATATATATGTCATAAAACAATGAATACAATAACAAGTCTTACAATGAGAATATTTACAACTGGAATGTCATGTATTTTTACCAAAATCTTATTCTGTTCACAATATATAATGGCAATAAGTTTGATTACTTTAAAAGATTTTTATAGGTTGAAATATCAGTGGGCAGAATTTAGTAATTCCCTGAATACATAGGACGAAGATGTGATGAAAACACATCAAACCTGATCAGCCTAATGGGGGCTTTTAGGAAAAAGCAAATAGAGCACTAATAGTTCATTAGGCTCACATTAAATGAGATGAAGTAAAAACCATACTGCCAAACTGTTATGTACTTATGCATTACATATGCCAAGGAGTTAAAAAGAAAATCTGCACCTTCAAACTATTATTTCCCTTTTGCATTTGCAAGTTTTCAACTTGGTGGAGTCATTCTCTAAGAATGGGGTGCAGGGCAGAGTAAAAGTGGAAAAGAGAATCGATTCCCAAAGTATCTCCCCTGCTTCACTAAGTATAACTTATTTACCATTCTGATATGAAAGCTTTGATATAATAATAGGAAAACTTAAAATCCAAAAGGAACTTATCCTAAAAATGAGCATATCGGGCCAGCCATTTTGCAACCTTACATTTCAGAATACCTATTACACGATACAACTTGTATCTTAAAAACATCTTTTCTTTAGGGTGAAAAAAAAAAAAAAGTACCATTTATGCATTCACCTTTGAAGTCATCACTGTTTCAAAGCAGGATTGGTATTAAGCTTCTTAATACAACTGTCAAAATCAATTTGTGGGTAGCCTCCCACTTTAAATTTTTACATTTCTATCCGCTGATGGATCAAGTGACTAGTAATTAAGATAACGGACAAAACGTAAGCAATCCCTGCAACATCCAGCCGATTTTTAAAATCTGTAAACAAACAACAGGCGCTCAAGTTTAAAGCAAGAAAGCCATGCCCCAAACTGGTTGGTTGTGGTGGCCGGTCTGCTCCTCGGCAGCTGTCCCCTGTTGCGTGTTCGCGTGGGAGAAGCACAAAAGGGTAGAAGGGCACACAGCAAACCCACGCAAACCCCACACAGTTATAAACAGGAACAAGATGTGCACACGTCGAGAAGCCAGAGGCCCCAGGGGAAAGGCCCGCCTGCAGAAAGCGATCAGCTGGCTGGGCGTGGAGGCGCCGGTGTCTGCGGGCCGGACTCCCGGGCAGAGGGCCGGGAGGGGACAAAGACCGGCCACAGGGCAGCGTCCAGGACCGGCGGGAAGTGGCCGTCCCGGGGCAGCGCCTGCGGCACTCGGGGTCCTCCAGCGCCGCCCTTTCACTGGTGGCGGCCAACACTCCACGGAGCAGACCCTCTCCAGCCCACCGCCCCAAGAGGCCCCAGGCCGCGACCTTGGACACCTGAGGAGCCGCAGCCGCCCTGCCCGGTCCCCGCAGGGCGCCCGGGCGGCAGCTGTTGGGCTTGGAACCGCGCAGCCGCCGCTGCCGGCTCCAAACGGCCGGGCGGGCGGGGGCTGGGGGCGGCGAGCCGGCCCTCTCCCCGCGGCCGTCCGCCGCCAGCCTCGGAACTGCAGCCTCCGCTCCCGCCCTCCCTCGGCCCGCCGCGCACCGCGTCACCTACCCGGTCCCACACCATCCCAGAGGCCTCCGGCGCTCGGGCCCTCACCGCAGCGGCGCAGCTCCCGCCCGGGGCCAGAAATGGCTGCGGAACAAAGGGAGCCTGGCTCCGGCGAGCGCCGTCCGATTGGCCGAGGGGCGGGGCCACCGCGGGAACTTTCGGCGGCGGTCGCCTTGGCAACGGCGGCGGGGGCCCCGGCCGGACGGCCTGCGACGCGCACCCGGGGGCGCGCGGCAGCGGTTTCTGAACCCGCGCCGCCGCCTCGGGCTTGGGCCCCCGCGGGCGCTGCTGTGCTCCGTGAGGCCGCGACTCAAAGGCCCTGTGAGCGTGGTTGACGAGGGCTGCCCGGGGCCCTCCTCGCACCCTGACCCTCGTCCTCCCCAACTTCCGCCCCAGCACCACCTCCTGAGTGACGGCCTGCCCTGGGGCCTATTGCACGCGGCACACGCGGTGATCAGTCCCAACAGCGCCGGTCAAAAGCAGGAACGGCCTCAGTCGGTGGGCGGACTGCTGCCTGCTGATACTGCCTGGTAGGCTGTTGCTGGCATGTCCACTGCTGTGTAAGTGACACCAAAGGATTTGTAAAAGGAAGTTTTACGTCTCCAGGTGTGTATTCATATCAAACTGTAGTTTCTTGCTCTTAGAAATCACAAGCCCCTTTCCCCGTAACCAGTCACCAGGAGAAATGAAAATATCTCCAGAAAATAATTCAAAAAGGGAGAGGTAGACTTTTTATAATCATGATAATGGAAACGAATAGATAAATATCAGTTTCCTTCCCCCACGTTACCCATATATAAATTTACTATATAGGAATATTTTAAATTTGCATAGATAATAATTATTTCCTAAGGTGATGATGCCTGTGGTAATTTTCTTCCCAGCAGTTTTGACTGTCCTACTTGCGGGTGCTGTATACATGTTATGAAACTGTGTAGCTGTTCTTGCCTTCCGGGCATATTTTAGATAAAATTATAGTACCAATACTAGAAACTTTTAAAAAAATTTATACTGAGATAGCCTATTTGTTAATAAAGTTGTTAATTTTTATTTGCAACAGCAGTTATTTTAAAATACAACTAATTTAGGGCTCACATCCGAGTCATGGCATCTTGAATATAAAGATTTAAAAAAACAACCAAGTAATTTATTTAATGTAAAATTTAAGTATAAAAGGGTCATTTTAATCATAAGGAAACTGAACATAGCAAGAAAAAGTATTTCAAATAACTAAAATACTCATGAATTCAACATTTTCTAATGTTAATTTGATAGCAGGTAGATCCAGTAGTGTATGGCAAAAAGAGACCCCCCCTCCCCAATAGGAATAGATTACTAAGAAAAATAACAATGTAAACCTTCCTAAACTGTAGGCTAGTATAACTGCAGGAAATTTATATCTATCCGGATAACAACTATACTTATTTCTACATTTGAAAAGTTCATCTTGGAATAGGGAGCCTTGATCTGTATAAATCAGGGGATGGATGGTGTCTGCATTCTACTTTGCTAAAGAAAAATAATATGAATACTTATCAAATGTAAAGGATTAGCAAATAATGACAAATGTAAGGAACTATTGACTAAGCATATTAATAAGGAACTCACCTGATTAATAGTTTGGAAATAATTGAAATGATTTGAAAACAAGTAAAGTCTTATTTTGAATATGTAAGAAGATTTATTGGCCAAAATCTTTTGAAAGAAAAAAACTATTAATTATCAGATGTGAAATTGAGATTAGTCAAATCAAATATCCATTCTTTTATAAAACTTAAATAAGTGAATTGAAATTTTAATATAAAATAGTTATGCATTAAATAAAGAGATGCTTAGACATGTAGCCTGTTTGTCTCCATATTCTCAGTTAAATTAAAAATACATATTTTAAACAGTAAATCTTCTTACTAATAATAAGGATTTATTAACACAGCAGCTTTTCAATTTTACTTTTCCTGTTACTTGTTTTCTCTTTGCACAGTTTGCACATAAAATAGCAGCCACCTAGGAAAGTTTTCCCTTTATACCCACATATAATACAGTAATGCTCATATGGTAAAGCTTTGAAGAATTGCTGGTATTTTTAAATGATATGCACTGAAATTAAAAAAAGTAAATAAACTTTGATTTTCATCTCAAAACTTATTACAGATACCCTATATTTTGAATTTCTGTATTAAATATTTTTTCTTAGGTGAAAAAGTTGACCAAGATACAAATTAAAGAATGCTAGGAATTATGAAATAGCATTAAGGGAGAAGATATACCTATAAGTTTTCACCTTGGAAGGAAAATATGCTTGCTCTGTCAGATGTAACATTGTCAAAACAAGTATGGAGTTAGAGGACAGAGGACTTATATGCAGATGCTGTCTTTTCTACTTATGAACACCTTTCTTATTTTAAACAGGATTAAGTACAATAAAGTATATTAAAAGCTCAGTAGGAGAGCACCTGGGAGATAGAGGGCAATGATAATCCAAAAATTGTTAAGTAAATATCTTTAAAGGCAATTGATGAGTATATAGCAATTCAGTAAGAGAAGTGAAACAATCTTTTAGATACAGGCAAACTTCTCAAATAGGATATTTCTGAGAAGTGTTTCCATTTAGACTTCTGGAAAAAATGTGGGAATTCTTGTTATATTCTTTAACGTTACACAGTTTAAGGAATTGCCTTCCATCAAACATCTTCAGATTGGCATCAAGGAAAAAACCATTTTGGTCAATTAGTATTTGACAAAGGAGGCAAAAATATACAATGGGGTAAAGATAGTATATTTAATAAATGGTTTTTAGGAAAATTGGATAGATAACATGGAAAATAATGAAAATAGACCATCTTCTTACACCATACACAAGAATAAACTCAAAATGGATGAAAGACTTAAATGTTAGACTTAAAACCATGAAAGTCCTAGAAGAAAACATAGGCAGTAAAATCTTGCACATTTGTCATAGAACATTTTTTTCTGAGGCAAGGGAAACAAAAGAAAAAATAAAGGGTCTATATCAGACTAAAACGTCTTTGCACATCAAAGGAAACCATCAACAAAGTGAAAAGACAACCCACTGAATGGGAGAATACTTTACATTCCTAAATGGTACATCTGATAAGTTGTTAATACCCAAATTTATTTATTTATTTTACATATATTTTATTGATTTTTTTACAGAGAGGAAGGGAGAGGGATAGAGAGTTAGAAACATCAATGAGAGAGAAACATCGATCAGCTGCCTCCTGCACATCCCCTTTGGGGATGTGCCTGCAACCAAGGTACATGCCCTTGATCAGAATCGAACCTGGGACCCTTCAGTCCGCAGGCCGACGCTCTATCCACTGAGCCAAATCGGTTAGGGCAATACCCAAAATTTATAAAGAACTTATAAAACTCAACACACACACACACACACAAAAACCACAAAAACAACAACAACCCAATCATTAAAAAATGGGCAAAGGACCTTAATAGACACTTCTTCAAAGAGGACATACAGATGGCCAATAGATGTATGAAAGGAAGCTCAACGTCACTAATCATCAGAGAAATGCAAATTAAAACCACAATGAGATGTCACTTCACACCTATCAGAATGGCTATCCTACCTAATAAAACAGTAATATGCAAATTGACCATACCTTTGCTACACCATAAGCCACGCCCACCAACCACGCCCACCAGCCAATCAGGAGCAAATATACACATTAAACCAACAAAGATGGCTGGCGGTTGGGATCCAAGCAATGATGGTGGACTGGGGCAGGTGGTTAGCGCTGGCAGCCGGCTGACCAGGTCCCAGATAGGGGCTTCGAGTCAGCAGCCAGCTGCGGCTGACTCGAAGCCCCTATCAGGGATGACGGACCAGGACAGGCGGCGTGGGTTAGTGCCGCCAGCTGCCTGACCAGGTCCCGGATAGGGACTTTGGAATCTAGCATACCAAAAAGAATATTCAGCAAAAGCAGGAGACAAGGTTTCATAAGTTCTCCCCCAGGTCACCACTGTTCTCTTATACATTTTAATTATCCCAGACTTTGCATGATGGGATTTGATTTGAATTATGCCTGATAGTGATTACATGGCATGAATTGTAGGCTCATTCTTTTTGTGGTTGCCTGACTGAGAAAGCCCTTGGAATGAGAGAAGGCACTTTTATTTTCCTTTTTCATTCTATAGAGACTGATGAATTACAGTTATATGAAGAAGTTAGTGAGAGAATGAAAGTCTCATGCTGTATTTTTCTGTAAGTTTTATTATGTGGACTATCAAAAACTTGGTGGGATCCTTTTAAAGAGGTGTTACAAAAATTATGTTGGAATTAACATTCAAGAATAAATGGAGAGAAGTGAGTGGTGGGTAAAGGAAAGAACTTTGTCCTAGAAACCAAATAGAAGCCACATAAACCTTCAGATTCTTACTCATTGTGCTTTGGAGGTATTAAAGGATAATTTTTTAAAAAGGTAAAATCATGACTCATAATCTGTATAGATAAAAGGCTAAGTGACCGACATTTGTCCATCCGTCCGACCAACCGGTACATATGACGCACACTGGAAATTTAAAAATAAACTTTGACTTGCACATGTGCCATACATATAAAGCTCTCACTGGCGCTAATTTGAATGTTGCATTTGGTGGGAAAGTTCTTTTCAGAGGGGATATTTGTGTCACCATGGTATACGATTGGCCATAGTACAAACGAGTTTGCAACCTAACATTATCAAAGCTGAAATATTAACAGGATCTGCAGAGGGAGAGATTGTTCTGATTCCAAGAATTGATTTGTCCCCATCTGACACTGGCCACCCATTTAAATTAATTCGAAGATAGTTTCCCGTTATGCCAACATTTGTGATGACTATTAATAAATCACAAGGACAAACTCTAGACAGAGTAGGAATATTCCTACCTGAACCCGTTTTTGGACATGGTCAGTTATATGTTGCTTTCTCTCTCTCTCTTTTTTTTTATAGTATTTTTAAAAAATATTTTATTGATTTTTTTACAGAGAAGAAGGGAGAGGGATAGAGAGTTAGAAACATCGATGAGAGAGAAACATCGATCAGCTGCCTCCTGCACACCTCCTATGGGGGATGTGCCCGCAACCAAGGTACATGCCCTTGACCGGAATCAAACCTGGGACCTTTCAGTCCACAGGGCGACGCTCTATCCACTGAGCCAAACCAGTTATGGCTGTTGCTTTCTCTTGAGTTCAAAGAGCATGTTATGTTAAAGTTAAAGTTATATAAATACTTTATCTCAAGGGAGATTAGTCAAGCACTCTGAGAGTGTTTTTACTCTTAATGTGGTATACAGGGAGATATTAGAATAAGTTTAATCACTTTATCAGTCATTATTTGCATCAATGTTTGTTTTTTAAAAAAAATATATTTTATTGATTTTTTACAGAGAGAAAGGGAGAGGGATAGAGAGTCAGAAACATCAATGAGAGAGAAATATCGATCAGCTGCCTCCTGCACACTCCCTACTGGGGATGTGCCCGCAACCAAGGTACATGCCCTTGACCGGAATCGAACCTGGGACCCTTGAGTCCACAGGCCGACGCTCTATCCACTGAGCCAAACCGGTTTTGGCGTGCATCAATGTTGTTTTTATTTTATGAGTTTGTTATTGTTGTTGTATCATTTTGTTATTGTTTAGTTATTAATAAAATTATGTATTATTTTCATATACATTGTACTCATTTCCTTTTATCTCTCACACTTTTATTTTAGAGAAAGGGCAAATAGCAATATTAAAATATTTCATCTAATTAATTCCCTTTCAATGTGCAAGAATTTCGTGCACCGGGCTACTAGTCATCAATAAAACAACTAACAATAAGTACTGATGAAGATGTGGAGAAAAGGGAACCCTCTTGAACTGCTGGTGGGAATGCAGGCTGTTGCAGCCACTGTGGAAAGCAGTATGGAGTTAGCTCAAAAATTAAAAATGGAACTGCCTTATGACCCAGTGATTACACTTCTGGGAATATATCCGAAGAAACCCGAAACACTAATTTGAAAGAACATATGCACCTCTGTGTTCATTGCAGTGTTACTTACAATAGCCAAGATTTGGCAGTAGCCCATATGTCCATCAGTAGGTGAGTGGATAAAAAAGCAGTTGTATATTTACACAATGGAATGCTACTCAGCCATGAAAAGGAAGGAAATCTTACCCTTTGTCACAGCATGTATGGACCTAAAAAGCATTATGCTATGTGAAATAAGCCAGTCAGAGAAAGACAAGTACCATATGATTTCATTCATTATGAATTTACTGAATAAGATAAACTAACAAACAAAATAGAGTCATAGAAAAGAGAGCAGGCAGACAGCTATCAGAGGGTAGGGGGTTGTTGGACGGTAAAAATGGTGAAGGGATTAAGCAGAAAAAAACACACAAGCAAACAACAATTCATAGACAGAGACAACAGTTTGGTGATTAACAAGAGGGAAGGGGGCTGGGGGGAGGTAAAAAGGTATAGAGGTGATAAATGGTGATGGAAGATTTGACTTGGAGTGGTGAACACATAATACAATATACAGATGATTTATTATATAATTGTATACCTCAAAACTACTTAATTTTACTAACCATTGTCACCACAATACCTTTGATAAAAATGAAAAATAATAAAAATTAAATTTAGGTTTTATTCCACTTACCTATTAGGAGTCAGTGTTCTGATTTTATTGTAACCCATGGGGAATTACATGAAATTGATTCAAGTAAACTTTCATATAATTTTTCATGTTTTGTATGTCATGAAAATTCCTTAGAAAATTAATTTACAAATGAATCCACAGCTTTTATGGAACAAAGACATTGTGTTCAGAAAGATTTATATTTTTAAACACATTCTGTAACAGCAAAACTTACAGATTAAATATATACATGTATCTTTTAAAATAAATCATCCCTGGAGACAGAAAGTACGAAAGGTTTTTCTAACTTTTAATTTTGGCACCAGAAATTCTCGGATTATAATATTCAAGTATCCAGTGCATCCCACTTAATCAACAGGGCTTTCTGCTATTAAGATATTTATCCATAAATTTTAAAGCAAAGATTTCCTTATGGAGTTTTCCCTTGGGGCTCTGAAGTTACGTGTATGCTGGACTGCCTCCTTTTCCCCCTCCCTTCCTTTGCATTTTTAGTTCCATTTTCAACTGTGTTTCTCAGCTGTTACTTTATTTTGTCCTTTGTGTTCATTGTTGTTCTTCCTTTAAGAGCCGCTAGGTTGGCAGTTTGTCAAAAGACCAATTTGTGATTTTGTATGTTATGCTTTTCCTAGCACTCCTGTTAGGGAAGATGTAAAGAATTCTGAAACGAGGGCTGTCTCTCCTCTAGTTGGTCTGAAGTGGAAGTGGAAAATTGGGTTTGCTTTGCCTAGACTGGTAATGATTGTACAGTCAGAGAAATGAATTTTAAGGCATGAAAGCGCTGCGTCCATTTCACAGGACTTGTGTTGCTTGTGGGGAAAAACAGCTCACGGTCCCTGAGGACTAAACAGAAGGGAAGCTTTCTAGTCTTGGAATCGGATTTTTCTGAGAGGATGCATATTCATATAAATTAGAAAAAAAACACATTAGGGAATTTTATTATGAAGAACATGTAAGTTGATAAGACAGCTAAAAAATCAATACAAAGGAAAATTTCAGCAATAGCTGTAGATGAACTATTAATTTTTATCCCTTAACACCTTTATCATTTCATCACTAACCCATTTGTCCTATGCTGGTTGTTAATATTTTTGCTCAAATAACTTGTGTTTCTTCCTCAGAAATACGTTGCAGTATATGGAGTGCATAATTACATTGTTACAGATGGGTATAATACTGGAATTTGGATTGCTGAGGGGCAGGATGCCATCACATTGCTATATTGATAATTTACCATGATTCTGGTATATCTTAAGTTGTTTTGGTTCAAGGATTAGTTCTTATAAAGTATCACACATCTTTTATTTTTTTCTCTCACCTCAAGATTTGAGGAGATGAAATAAAGGCCCATATTACAAGTGCAACAGAAATATATATAGATATAGTTATAGATATAGGTATATAGTTTACTGATCTGTGTCCATAGAATTTTCTTTTATAGGAAACTATAATACTCTTTGCAACAGACTTTAAAATAAAAGGGCATAGGGGTGAAAGAAACAAGGTGAAACTATCTCTAAGCCTTACAGGTCAATTTTAGCTAAAGAAATTATATATTTTACTAGTTAAGTTAATGGAAAATTTTCAATTTAAAAGAAAGGAGTAAGTGAGCAGATAACTCAAGGCTGTATTATTGAAACCATAGAGATGGACAGGTCTAGAGAGATGAAAGGTTTAAATTTATTTGGATGAAAGTTGTGTTACTTTATTATTATTTTTAAAATATATATTTTTAGTGATTTCAGAGATGAAGGGAGAGGGATAGAGAGACGGAAACATCAATGATGAGAGAGAATCATTGATTGGCCGCCTCCTGCACGCCCCACACTGGGGATTAAGCCTGCAATCCGGGCACGTGCCCTGACAGGGAATTGAACCATGACCTCCCAGTGCATAGGTAGGCGCTCAACCACTGAGCCATGCCAGTTGGGCAAAAGTTGTGTTACTTTAAATTTTGCAGCAGGGGCAGGGGGTTACAGAGTCGGGGGTGGGGGTAGGAGTGGTGGGTGGAGAATAAGGGAAGAAAAACAGATCCTGACCAGCTAAGGCAAAAATAATAATAATAACTTATTGAAGGTAGACTGGCATATTTCTCAAAGAACAGCCTATTTATGGACCAGCAGTGTCAGATCCTCTGCTTGCCTCTTGTATCTATAGACCATCTTTCCCATAGAGAACACAACTATCTGGTATACCCAAGGTTTACATTTTATGCTTTCAAGCATTAGGAGCCAACTCTCCACCTTCTTTCCTATCTAAGACCCAAATTCCTGGGAATGGATGTTACTGGCCCTGCTTGAGTGAGGTGCCCAGCTTGGAACACAAGTGGTTAACTGTGGCTGGAAGGAAGGGTCACATTTGGATAGGACTGGCCTGCTGTGACTGCATGGTATTGGGAGGAGGAAAGAGAGAGGGAGGAGCGATTTCTAGAATAAGCAGAAGGCTAGAGAGACTACCTCAGAGATTCCCACTGTTCATCTCTAACTCATTTTATTCTTGGGATTTAATTAGAAGAGATGATTTGATGTTCAAGTGCAAAATCCCATAAGCTACCCTTATATTCTCATATGATAGCCATACCTGAATGTTTACCTAGGTTTATTCTAACTACGTAGATATAAAAAGAGTCCTTTATTAATATAAATTTTATAATTTTTTCTAATAAATTATTCATTTTGAATTGCAGCTAGAAAGAATTGATAAATTAATGCAGCTTCCTCATTTTACTGAAGAGGAACACAAGAGTGTAAAAACTTGACCAAGGTCACATGGTATAAATAAATGAAAAACATCTGGGCTGGAGGCCAAGTGTTACTTCTTAGCTAGTGCTCATATTTTGATTTTATTATTTTCTTAGAAATAGTTTATATTTTGCTAAAACAGTTTAAGGATTATGGGTTTTTATTTGTACAGTATCTTAATACAAGTATATATTAATCCCTGATCTCACTGTGTCCAGTGGCAAGACTTAACAGCAGGCCAGAACTTTAGCTCAGAAATTGAGAAATGTCAGTTCCACACAGTGCACTCTCCTTAGTGAAAGGCCACTTCTGCAATAGAGATGACTTGCAAATAGATCTGTAAGAAAAGCCAGGATTTAGGATGCAACTTTGGATTCCATCAGCTCCAAGATAGTACTGTAACTCTAGATCACAATTTAATATCACAATGATGATCCAACCAGTAAGGATTTCAAAGCAGCAAGTAAGAGCCCCATGCATAGGGGACAGACAATAAACATGTAAACAAATAAACAAGAAAATGTCAGATAGTGATAACTGCCATGAACAGTATAAAATGAGAGATGTGATAAAGGGTGATGGGAGACTACTCAAGATTGGAATCAAGGAAATTCTTTGATAATCAATGGAAAACTATAAAATGACCACATATCAATAACTTCAATAATAAAACCAAATAGTAATATCAATAAAAGCCCCAAATTTTATTTGATAAAATTGAGCATCCAATCTGAAATACCTTAAAAGCGAGATGCAAGATTGCTCTCTCTTGACATCTAAAAGGAAAAACTAAGAATTTAAACTTGAATTTAATGGGGTGACATTGGTTCACAAAACTATACTGGTTTCAAGTGTACAACTCAACAAAAACATTATCTGCACGCTGCATCGAGTACCCATTGCCCAAAGCAAAGTCTCTTCCTGTCCATTTTATCACCCCTTTGCCCATCTTCACTTCACCCCCACACCCCCTTTCTCTCAGGCTCTCACCACACTGTTGTCTGTGTCTATATGTTAAATATCTACTAGTGTCCTGGTGCACGGATTTGTGCACATTGAAAGGAAATTAATTAGAATAAATATTTTAATATCACTATTAGCCCTTTCTCTATAATAGAAGTGTCAACCAAATTCACGATCGACAATGACAGATCGAAACACACGCTTGCTATTGGCGCCAGCAAGAGCTTTATATGTATTGCACATGCGCAAGTTAACTTAGCCTTTTATATATATATAGACTAAACTTGCTTAATTAGACCTGCTTTCTGATTTAGCTAAACTTTTTCCAGACCAGTGAAGCACCCCAACTTCTCTTTTAGATAATTGTTAGCAACACAACAATAAATATCAACACAAAGCAGATTATTATTGTAGATCATGCAGGGAGAATAAAGGGTAAAATATTTAATTGCAGCAGTGTTTGACTATATTCTGTGCAGTGAGAAAACCTGAAGTCATTTTCAAGTTCCACCATTTCTTTCTTCTTTTCAGTCGGGTAGAGTTTCTAAACTTTCTAAATCTCTGTTTTCCGGCTAATGAAAAGAAAATAGAATTCTACCAAGTCTGCTATCTACCTACTCCAGGATTTCTGTGAGGATCAAAGCAGATGAGGCATGTGAAAATGCTTCACAAACATTTGGTTGAACTGTAAAATGTTTGCACCTGGCTATAAAGCAAGTTGTGTTCCTGGGCTGAAGAAACTGCAAGAAGGCTAGTTGTCGCTAGGGAGAGGAAGCTGGGTGCTGCTACGTGACATCATTACCCGGCGCCCACAGCCACCGTTTCCAGGCTGGGTTGGGCTGTGGGCTGCATTTTACGCCATGGGGTCTTGGTAGTGTTGACTGCGATTTGGTGGGGTGTCACTCTGGGGTGGTGGCGAGGCCTGTGTCCCACTTGGGGGAAGCCGAGTGTTGGTTTGTCAGCACCAGGCTATTTATTTTTAAATGGCCAGTGCGTGTCATGGCAGTTCCTGCATTGAGCGTCTGCCCCTGGTGGTCAGTGCGCATCATAGCTACTGGTCAGACAGACGGACACTTAGCCTTTTATATATAGATATATGTGTGTGTGTGTGCATGTGTTTGTGTGTGCGCGCGCGCTCGTGCACGTGTGTATGTTTGCTTAATCCCTTCATCTTCTTTCATCCAATCCCCCAACCTTCCTCCCCTCTGACACCTGTCAGTCTGTTCCATGTAGTATGCAGATGATGTTTTGTTGAGTTGTACACTTAAAACCTGTATGGTTTTGTGATCCAATGTTAGCCCAATAAATTCAATAAAAAATGGAAAAATAAGAACTTAAAGTTGAAAGTTGATTTTGTAAGTGGTAGAACTAATTTAACAACATTTCTCTTTAAAAAATGAAGAAAGTAAAGGTGCTCTTTGTCACTATTATTTTCCAATATAATGCTGAAAATTATTTTTATCTCAGTAGACTCTCTCCCAAAATGAGAACTAAATACTGGGGCGTGAGGGGGTGGGGAAATTGAGGGAGGATGAAACAAAAATGTTATCTGGAGAAATAGAAGACCCAAATTAAGTAATTTCTACTCTTAGCAAACTTATTTGGGATGTTAAAAGCATTCAGTGAAATGAGAAAATACAAGATAAATCTGTGAACATGCATAGCTTTCCTAAATATCAGTAAAAATCAGCTAGAAAAGTTAACTAAAAAAATCTTATTCACAATGTCAGTAAATTAATAAATATATAGAAATTTGGAATGTTCAAGGCACACAAAGTAAACTATAAGAAATTTTAATGAAAGAATTAGTAAAAGTGAATGCAGAGATGTAGCATGATTGTGAATAGTAAAGATATTTCCCAAATTAATATATAATTTTAGCATATTCCCATTGAAAACCAGAGAATACTTTATAGAGCTCAAAATAATGATTCAAAAACTGTTTTGGCACAATTATATGATTGTACTCTATGGAAAAGAAAAAGAACAGTGAGGAGGAACTATCTTTGCTAGATACTAGAATTTTAAAGAAATGAATAGAGCATGTTTTCATATGTCTCTTGGCCTTCTGTATGTCCTCTTTTGAAAGTGTTTAGGTCCGTTGTCCATTTTTTTTGATTGGATTGTTTATCTTCCTTTTGTTAAGTTGTATGAGTTTCCTGTAAATTTTGGAGATTAAACCCTTATCTGAAATATCATTGGCAAATATATTCTCTCATGCAGTGAGCTTTTTGTTGTTTTGTTGATAGTTTCTTTTGCTGTGCAGAAGCTTTTTATTTTGATGTAGTCCCATTTGTTTATTTTCTCCTTACTTTCCATTGCCCTAGGAGCTTTATCAGTAAAGCTATTGCTATGACATATGTCTGATATTTTGCTGCCTGTGGATTCTTCTAAGATTTTTATGGTTTCCCGTCTTACATTTAAGTCCTTTAACCATTTTGAGTTTATTTTTGTGTGTGGTGTAATTTGGTGGTCTAGTTTCAGTTTTTTGCATGTATTTGTCCAATTTTCCCAACACCATTTATTGAAGAGACTGTCTTGACTCCATTGTATGCTCTTGTCTCCTTTGTCAAATATTAATTGAGCATAGTGGCTTGGGTAGATTTCTAAGTTCTCTGTTCTGTTCCATTGGTCAATATGTCTGTTCTTATGTCAGTACTAGGCAGTTTTGAGAACAGTGGCTTTGTAATATAGCTTGATATCTGGTATTTAGATCCCTCCTACTTTGTTATTTCTCAGGATTGCTGTGGCTATTTGGGGTCTTTAAGATACATATAAAAACATGCTCAAAGTCACTAAACATCTGAGAGATGCAAATCAAAACAAGCAGGTGAGTGGATTAAAAACTGTGGTACATCTACACAATGGAATACTACGCTGCTGTAAAAAAGAAGGAACTCCTACCATTTGCAACAGCACGGATGGAACTGGAGAGCATTATGCTAAGCAAAATAAGCCTGTCGGGGAAAGATAAATATCACATGATCTCACTCATTTGTGGAATATAATGAACAACATAAACTGATGAACAAAAATAGATCCAGGGACAGAGAAGCATTGAACAGACTGTCAAATCTCAGAGGAAAGGTACGGAGAGTGGTGGGAGGGGGTAGAGATCAACCAAAGGACTTGTATGCATGCATTTAAGCATAACCAATGAACACAGACATGGGGGGCGGGTGAGGGCATGTGCTGGGGGGCAATGGGGGGAAAAGGAGACATATGTAATACCTTAATCATAAAGAATTAAAAAAAAAAAGAAAATGAATAGAAATGACCTGGCCTTAGTTCAAAAATGAAGATAATCAAAAGGAATAGAAAACCTAGTTAACATGTGATTTTAATATATGAACTCAGTTCACCCAAATGACAGAGAAAAGAGTCATGATGTAAGAAGTAATAAGAAAACCAGATACTAATATGAAGAAAAATCAGCTTTGAATTTCACCTCACATTACATTGTTATCCCTCTGCAAGAGGCTGCCCATCAAGACTTACTATTTTTGAAAGCTGGCATTAAATCAGTTAAACGTTGCCAGCTGTTTGTTTTTTATAGAGGTGAAGTCATCAATTCATCTTTGGAGAAGACTTCCTTTTGTTTTGGGAAAATCACCAGAATAGATCTTTTTAATTGCACTTGTTGCTTTTGGAGGAAGTGGAAGTCTCCAGTAAGCTGACAAGCTTGGCTTAGAAGTATTCTAGTAAATTGGGTTTATTGTCTAGCATATGTCCCTGTGTCTTGGTTTGTTCAGGTTCTTATAACAAACAACAGCCAGACTGCATAGCTTATAAACAAAAATTTCTCACAGTTCTGGAAGCTGGGAGTCCAAGAACAGGGTGCCAACATGACCCAGTGAAGACCTTGTTCTGGGTGCCAGACTTCTCACTGTATCTTCAGAGTGGAAGGGGCTGGCAATATCTTTAGAGCCTCTTTTGTAAGGCACTGATCCCATTCACGAGGGCTCCACCTTCATAGCTTAAGCACCTTCTCAAAGGCCCCACTTTCTCACAGCATCACATTGGGCACCAGGATTTCAACATAGGAATTTCAGGGGCATGCCAGAAAATATGAGCTGGGCTGAACTGTCCTTGCAAAGTCATGCTTATTTATATATATATATTTTTTGGGGGGGGCGGGGGCGGGAGTGTGTTTTTATCCAACTAATTGCTTATGGGAGATTGTCATACTGAATCATGCCAAGAGGGTTGTATATGCCTGATCTCTTTATGCTGGAGATAAAAAGTGTGAAAGGTGCCCTAACCGGTTTGGCTCAGTGGATAGAGTGTCAGCCTGCGGACTGAAAGGTCCTAGGTTCGATTCCGGTCAAGTGCATGTACCTTGGTTGCAGGCACATCCCCAGTAGGAGGTGTGCAAGAGGTGGCTGATGGATGTTTCTCTCTCATTGATGTTTCTAACTCTCTATCCCTCTCCTTTCCTCTGTAAAAAATCAATAAAATATATTGAAAAAAATAAGTGTGAAAGGAATCAGTAGGACTGGACTTGGTATAGTAATCTCTGGATGGAACCATTGGTGCCTTTCACATGGTGCTATTTAACACAGAATAACTCATACCTGGGAAATGTACCTTTATCATTGACTTGATTGAGCCATGGGAGCTAGTTACATTCTGTGTGGGTAGGTATTCCCACTGTCAGTTGTTTGTTTAATTTGTTTAACTCAATCTTCGCAACAGCCATATAAGACAGGGCATGGACTTGGAGAGGAAAGATCTCTCTCTGAATGTCTCTGCCTCTCTCCATCTCTTTCTCCTATGTGTGCATCTACACACACACACACACACATACACACACGAGCATATACACATTTCCACTCCCACTCTTACCACAGGGCTCTTAGGTGTTATTAGGGCCAGTATTCCAGAGTGTGGAGATGCCTGCAGATTTTTCTGTTGGTGGGGGTAAGCTGGCCACTGCCACATTGAGTATCCTTCTAACAGTACTTGTAACCTACACTGTATTATTATTTCATCTTCAAAACTGCAGTACATTTTTGTTAACTCTTTTATTTTTGTCTTCTCTGTGCCTTGGAGAATTAGGGAGAAATCATTGTCTATGCTGGGAAGAAATTGGTTGGGTAGAGTAGTAATCTGGAAAAGCTGTTTAGCAGATAGTGGGAGTGACCAGCTGGACGCTGATAGTGGTGGTATATGATCATTAGGAATGATTTACAGGAGTGTGTAATAGGTCTGTGGGAGGGAAATTCTGAGGAAGAATGGCTTTCTTACAGCCTGTGGAATGCAGGTTCATGGTTTTCTTAATTTGGCTACTAAAGGAAATGGGACCTTATGTAATTCTAGGTTTGCAGAGGCCAATTCACTTGTTTCTTCATCTATTCCACAACTATTTATTGGTTGTCCACTATGTACTGGGACTGGGCTAGGCATGTAGATACAATGATGACTAACAGAGTCTGCCTTTTAGGAGAGAACTCTGGTAAGTTAAATATCAACAAATCAAATTGTAAGGAACAGAAAAATAGAAGAGGAAACAGAGAAATGAAAAAAAAAAAAGAAGATGGATATATATGACGGTATAAAATGTTATATATCTATAAAATGAAAATCAATAAACAAAGCGAAAAAAGAAAACAGATTGAAGGACTTACCTGTACTATATATGACAGATGAGCTAATGAAATTATAAAATGTCAGCCTTTAGTCAAAGCTAAAGCCTAACACCAAACCCACAAAGAACAAAAGGACACTAACAGCATTCAAACAAGAGGAAACTTAAAGATATCCTTTCAATAGCAAATAAATTTGCATTAAAACAATAAGGTAGCCCTGGCTGGTTTGGCTCAGTGGATAGAGCGTAGGCCTCCGGACTGAGGGGTCCCAGGTTCAATTCCAAGTCGGGGCACATGCCTGGGTTTTGGGCTTGATCCCCAGTGTGGGGCATGCAGGAGGCAGCCAATCAATGAGTCTCATCATTGATGTTTCTATCTCTCTCTCTCCCTTCCTCTCTGAAATCAATAAAAATATATATTTAAGAAAAAACAAACAAACAAACAAACAAAAAAAAACAATAAGGTAAACTTCTCCACTTAATAAATTTAAAAGCATAAGAAAAATCATAAAACTATAAACAATGCTGTTGAAAAATAAGTGTTACTCTTGTTGGTATAAATTGATGGAATAGAATAATTCTTTTAAAAAGTGACTTAGCATTTACTATTGAGAACATAAAAATATAAATGGCACTCGGAAAATTACAGGACATTGAAAAAAGAGATAGAGGAAGACATAAACAAATCGAAGAACATATGGTGTTCATGGATTGGTAGAATCAACATCATTAAAATGTCCATACTACCCAAAGCAATTTATAGATTCAATGCAATCCCCATTAACATACCAACAGCATATTTCACAGACCTAGGACAAACTCTCCAAAAATTCATCTGGAGTAAAAAAAGACCACGAATAGCCACAGCAATCCTGAAAAAGAAGCACAAAGTTGGAGGGATCACAATACCAGATATCAAGCTATATTACAAAGCCACTGTTCTCAAAACTGCCTGGTACTGGCACAAGAACAGACATATAGACCAGTGGAACAGAACAGAGAACCCAGATATCGACCCAAGCCATTATGCTCAATTAATATTTGACAAAGGAGACAAGAGCATACAATGGAGTCAAGACAGTCTCTTCAATAAATGGTGCTGGGAAAATTGGTCAGATACGTGCAAAAAAATGAAAGTAGATCACCAACTTACAACATACACATAATAAACTCAAAAAGGACTTAAATATAAGACGGGAAACAATAAAAATCTTAGAAAACTCAATAGGCAGCAAAATATCGACATACGTTGTAGCAATATCTTTACCGATACAGCTCCTAGGGCAATGGAAAGTAAGGAGAAAATAAACAAATGGTACTACATCAAAATAAAAAACTTCTGTACAACAAAAGAAACCATCAACAAAACAACAAAAAGCCCACGGCATGGGAGAACATATTTGCCAATGATATTTCAGATAAGGGTTTAATCTCCAAAATTTACAGGAAACTCATACAACTTAACAAAAGGAAGATAAATAAAAAAATGGGCAAAGGACCTACTAGTAAGTAGACACTTTTCAAAAGAGGACATACAGAAGGCCGAGAGACATATGAAAACATGCTCAAATTCACTAATCATCCGAGAGGTGCAAATCAAAACAACAGTGAGGTACCATCTCACACCTGTCAGAATGGCTATCATCAACAAATGAACAAAGGAAAAGTGCTGGAGAGGATGTGGAGAAAAAGGAACCCTCCTGCACTGCTGGTGGGAATGCAGACTGGTACAGCCATTGTGGAGAACAGTATGGAGATTCCTCAAAAAATTAAAAATGGAACTCCCATTCGCCCCAGTAATCCCACTTCTGGGAATACTAGTATATCCCAAGAAACCAGAAACACCAATCAGAAAGGACATATGCATGCCTATGTTCATAGCAGCACAATTTATAATAGCAAAGATTTGGAAATGGCCTAAGGGCCCATCAGCAGATGAGTGGATTAGAAAACTGTGGTATATCTACACAATAGAAGACTACACTGCTATAAAAAAGAATGAACTTTTACCATTTGCAGCAGCATGGATGGACCTGGAGAGCATTATGCTAAGTGAAATAAGCCAATCAGAGAAAGATAAATATCACATGATCTCAGTCATTTGTGGCATATAGTGAACAACATAAACTGATGAACAAAAATAGATCCAGAGGCTAAGAAACTGATCAGACTGTCCAACCTCAGAGAGAAGGCAGAGGAGGGGAGGGGGATAAGAGATCAACCAAAGGACTTGTATGCATGCATATTAGCATAACCAATGGATACAGACACTGGGTGGTGGGGGCTTGTTCTGGAGGGCGGGAGTGGCGGGAGGGAGGGTTCAATTGGGGAAAAAGGAGACATATGTAATACTTTAAACAATTATATATATATATATATATATATATATATATATATGCTTTTTACAATTGAAGATTCATCCTAAGACAATATTTCACTATTAATAGTAATTACCACCTAGAATACCTACCTCATGCCAGGCATTTTTCTAATCACTTTACATACAATTAACTCATTTAAGCAGCTATATGAAGTAGGTACTGTTATTATCCCCATTTTACAGAGGAGGAAAACTGAGGGACACCAAGGTTAAATAAATTGCTTAAGATCACATAGTTGGCTAATGGCAGAGCTGAAATTTGAAGCTCCTGGGTCTGGATTCATAATCACTGCATCATGCTGCTTCAATGGAAGAAAGAAAATTATACAATTATGCTTGTAGTATCATCACTCGTAACATAAAAGATTGGGGGTGGGGGTGGGAATTACATGTTCTACAAAGGGAATGATTAAATATAGTACATTTATTCATTAAATAATTATTCATCCAGAGTTGTTCAGAACTTTTGTCTTCCCAGGGTGCAATGGTATGGGCCACTAATTTCACAAATATTACTTGTCGTTTTGCAAGCCTTCTCTCCTTTTGAGCCACTTGTAAGGATCAGCGTACCCTGTTCCAATTGGGCACGTCATTATTTTCTGCTGCAGTAGTCTAGATACATATATTATGTCATTAAGTGGACTGAGTAGAGCTGGAGTGAGAGGTCTTTAGTATAAATTACCACCTTTCCTGGATACTTTAGCCACATTTAATGAACTCATACATTTCTCTGGCCTCATATTCTCACTGTTATTACCTTACCCAAGGAAAGCTGTTTCTTATCATAAGTTTGTTAATATAGTTTTCAACATATTTCTTACTTTAAATAGTTGTTAAGATCTAAGTAGAGTTTTGTGTTGTAAATGTCAGGAAAAGAATTTCAAAATATAAGAAAGCAACATTGCCCAGCCGGCGTGGCTCAGTGGTTGAGCGTCAGCCTATGAACCAGGAGGTCAAGGTTTGATTCCTGGTCAGGACACATGCCCAGGTTGTGGGTTCGGTCCCAGTGTGGGGCGTGCAAGAGGCAGCTGATCAATGATTCTCTCTCATCATTGCTATTTCTATCTCTCCCTCTCCCTTCCTCTAATCAATAAAAATATGTATTTTTTAAAAAGCAATATTTATTTATGCATAAACAAGTTGAAATAAGAAAAACAAATTATATATTTTGGCATGTTTCTTCATATATTCTTTTATATTTTTATTTTTTTTTTACAAGAAGACTTTTTATTTATTTATTTTTTTCCTCAGTCCATGAAAATTTATTGGATTTAATGTCTAAAAAAGAGATCCCTCCCCCCCATGTCTCACACATGACTGATGGATACACTTATAAGTCAAAGTTTCATGGTTAAGTCAGGATTATGAACAATTTCCAATGAACTACCAATAACTCCCTTCTTTTCTCCCACACAAGAAAGCATATTGGATTGCAACGAGTGAGTGATATTATTATTTTTTTCTTTTTATACTTTTATTAATTACAAAAATATATTCCAATTTATTAGATGTCTACTATGTGCCAAGAACATATGCTAAGCTCTCTGCATAATTTATTGCTTTTAATCATTTCAGTAGCCATGTAAAGTAGGTATTATTTATTATTACCATTTCACAGATGAGAGTACAGAAGCTTGGAGAAGTTGAGTAAATTGCCTCAGGTCACACAATTCATAAATGGAGGAGTCAGGACTTAAACTCAGATTTGTCTGAACCCAGAAATCAAGCTATTAATCATACTGATACTATCTTTTCCAAAAATACATTTAGAGTTACTTTCTCTAATGTTTAGTTCTATGATGAAGTTCTAACTCTGCAGTTACAAATAACATTATGACTAATTGTCTTGGAAATGAAGGGAGTATCTTAAAACTAGAAAAGGCTTACACTATTGGCTAAGAAAAAAGGTCAAGTTATGAAGTTCTTTGAAAAAAGTCTTGTTTTGTTGATGCAATAAGGAAGAAAAAACAAGTAAGGAAATGTAAAAATGGAATTTGGAAAACCCTCGCCACAAATTTACATATGTTTTATAAATATATTTCCTAAAATGGAATGTTGTGTACAATAAGTATAAATGCCAGTAGGGAATGAAAATTTGAAACGATCTAAATATGTCCTGATTTCAACTGCAGCTCTTCTTCCAGAAGCATCCTTTTTCCTTCTTCTATTGATCAACATATAAAGTACAGCTGTATACACAGAAATCTCACTGACACCAAAGACTTCGCCATCTAACTCAAAGGCTGGCACCTGTTCTGGAGTGGTAAATGTAATATTTTTTGATACCATGAGTAGCTTCCAATATTTCTCTTACTTTTTTGTCATTTCTAATATTATTTTTTAACTTAAGAATAAAAAAGTTTCTTACACATGTAGGAAAATGATTATTCTGAAGCCATGTAACAAGTAGCCTCCATAACTGGTTTTAAACCTGTTCTGTCAAGCAGTAACTTGCCTTGTTAAACACTTTTACAAGCCAATTACTCTTTCAGTTTCTCACTTCTGAAAGTCACCAATCAGTGCTAGACTCACTCCAATATCATGCCTCTGAATGGTATCCAACCAACAATAGTCTCACCTGAGTGATCATGCTTCCCTAAAAGATGTAGGCCCACTATGCTTCTGAGAGTCCACCAGTTTCTAAACCTCATGCTTCCTCAAAACCTTATATAAGACTAGTGGCCCGGTGCACGAAATTTGTGCATGGGAGTGGGGGGTGTCCCTCAGCCTGGCCTGCACCCTCTCCAATCTGGGACCCCTTGAAGGATGTCCTACTGCCGGTTTACAGGGAACGAGCCTAAACTGGCAGTCAGACATCCCTCTCGCAATTCGGGACTGCTGGCTCCTAACTGCTCACCTGCCTGCCTGCCTGATTGTCCCTAACTACTCTGCCTGCTGGCCTACTCGCCCCCAACTGCCCCCCGCCGCCAGCCTGCTTGCCCCCAAATGCCCCCCGCCAGCCTGATCACCCCCAACTGCCCCCCATGCCAGTGTGCTCACCCCCAACTGCCCCCCCTGCTGGCCTGCTCACTCCAAACTGCCCCCCCCACTGTCCTGATCCCCCCCAACTGACCCCCACTGACAGCCTGCTCACCCCCAACTGACCCCCCCCGCCAGCCTGATCACCCACAACTGCCATCCCATCCTGGCCTGATCACTCACAACTGCCCTCCCCTCTTGGCCTCTAACCGCCTCTACCTTGGCCCCACCACCATGGCTTTGTCCAGAAGAACATCCGGAAGGTCTCCTGGAAGGTCTCCCAGTCTAATTAGCATATTACCCTTTTATTAGTATAGATAGAGGCCTGGTGCATGGGTGGGGGCCAGCTGGTTTGAAGGGTGTCCTGGATCAGGGTGGGGGTTCCCTTGGGGTGCCTGGCCAGCCTGGGTGAGGGGCTGATGGCTGTTTTCAGGCTGGCCAACCCCCCCAGTGGGGACCCTCACCTCATGGGGGCTTGGCCAGCCTGGGTGAGGGGCTGAGGGATGTTTTCAGGCTGGCCACACCCCCTTCAGGGTGGGGGTCCCTGCTGGAGTGCCTGGCCAGCCTGGGTAAGGGGCTGAGGGCCATTTTCAGGCTGGCCACGCTCCCGGAGATCCAGGCTCCCAGCCCCTCCTTTTTTTTTTTTTCTCCAGCCCCTCCTTGAGTGGTGGCCAGGGCAGGCGGGAAGCTTGGCCTCCTCCATTGCTGGGGACAACCCAAGCCTCCTGCTCGTTCCAGCTCCGTGGCCGCTGCCATCTTTGTTGGGTTAATTTGCATTGGCTGGTGGGTGTAGCGGAGGGACGGTCAATTTGCATGTTTCTCTTTTATTAGTGTAGATTGGCAATTTGTTCTGCTTGAAAAGATTGTGTCTGACCAGCAACTCTTACTATAACAAGCAACAAGTTAGTTTTGTCTTTTTATTTCAGATGTTGAATGATGGTCTCATTGAACAATTTTGGAGGTTCCACTGAGAGTGTCTTGAAGATCCTCATTTGGCAGCATTCCTGGGGACCCTCGGACCAACAGGTACATTCACTGGGCACCTTGTGCCAAAATTCTGTTTACTCCTTAGATATGTCATCGAGATGATCATAACAATAATCTGATCTCTGACTAGTTTCACTGAGTTCATATTGCTGAATTTATTTTGTTATTTTTGGATTTGTAACCAATAGGACTTTGTTTTGGCCTAGATCTTTGTATAGAGCAACCATTTTCTTTCGATTTAGAAGTGCACCAGTTGGTAAATAATTAGACTTATGTCTTTGTATAAGATCATTAGACCTTTTGTTTTGGAGGTATGCCATTTAGAAATGTTTTTTATAATTAACTTGTTTATTCTCCTGCTGCTTGCCTTGCTTTTGCTGCTATTTGTCTATATGTTGAAAGTCTATTTCATGAGTTTTGTTTTGTCCGGGGTTGTTCTGTTTCTTTTGAATATATAAGAGAGTGTTGTGTGGGGAACAAATGAAAGCATAGCCTGACAAATTTTCAACTCAATGCAAGACAGCCTTGAGGACTAATGGCTGGAGGTCTGTTAGATCAGCAATTAGTTTATGAAAAAAAAAAAAAAGTTTGTCAAACTTTGTCTTTTATAAAGTCCTCTATAAAACCTTCATGAAGATAACATTTGTCTTGTTAATTTGTGAAAAAAACACCTCATTTTGTTCTTTGTCTATACTCAAATGTCAAGGACTGCCAGGTTGTTGACTGTATGGCCCCTTTCTTGTCTCTGCTTGGTTGGGGAATACAGAGATCCCTTCAAAATCCCATATACAGACTGACTGTAGTGGCATCTCATGCTAGTGTGTTATGGGTTTGTCTATGCCAAAGTCTCCTCTTCCTCCTAGAACAGCTTCCATTTCCTTTAAGAAGCAGCGTCATAATAACCTTTGCACTTTTTGTGATAAATGGCAAAATAATTTTTTTCACAATGTCGTGTTTGAAATGTCCAAATCTTTAAGTTAATACTATCATTAGAGGAACTCCAAAAATATCAAGAGACAAAATACCAAATCATGAACAGTCAGCTTCTTTTGTTATATTTATAGTAGAGGCCCGGTGCATGAAATTCATGCACAGGTACAGTCCCTAGGCCTGGCCTGTGATCAGGACCATCTTCCCTGGCTGCCAGCAGCTGGCCCCACCCCCTGCTGCCACCCACCTCCAGTTCCCTGTTCCCCATTGGGTGATTGGAGCCAACTGGCTGGGGGAGAGGAACTGAGAGGTTGGCCATTCCCGCCTGCTCGCCAGCCCCTACTCCCGCCACTGGTTGCCTTCTGTATGTGGGGCGAACCCTAACCCTAACCCTAACCCTAACCCTGGTACCACCCGAGTCTGCCACCACCCACCCCCAGTTCCCCGTTCCCTGTGTTGAGCATCTGCCCCCTGGTGGTCAGTGTGTGTCATAGCAACCGGTTGTTCTGCTGTCCGGTTGATTTGCATATTATGCTTTTACATATGTAGATTTTAAAATTGATTTCAGAGAGGAAAGGAGAGGGAGAGAGAGACAGAAACATCAATGATGAGAGAGAATCATTGATCGGCTGCCTCCTGCACCCCCCCCTCCCACAACCCCACTGGAAATCGAGCCCACAACCCAGGGCATGTGTCGACTGGGAATGGAACCTTGACCTCCTATTTCATAGGTTGATGCTCAATCACTGAGCAACACCAGCCTGGCAGCTTCTTTAATTGATATTTCAGCTATTAGTCAGCTGATGTAATTGATATGCTAAGGCCTCAAAAAAATTCTAATTCAAGATAGTCTCCTCTATTGGGTAAGGGTAATAGAGTTGCTGGAATAAGAGTGTTTCACCAATGAATTATAATATGAGCAGAAAATATCAGTACTTTATAATTAGTTAAATGACTAGTAAAAATGTGCTGAGTGTTTTTCATTAACAATAAGTAGTTACTATATATGATAAGATCAGATTTAAAGGTGATTATAGTACAAGATCTGAAGATGTTTTAACTTATTTAGTTAAGACACATAATTGTTCTGAGGCAACAAAGCTAAGCTTTGGCTACTGAATAAAAGGATCAGCTTTAATAGGCTGTAGGTCTTAACTATGTGCCATGTTGATGAATTAAGACCTTTCCAACACGGCCTAACTTTCTCATGTTTGCACACACAAAAAAGAAAAGTTTATATAATCCAGGAAGACTTTCAAGAGCTCTGTTCTAATCAACCTGCCAACATCCATGGAATCTTGGGAAAAGACTGATTTTCGCTTAGCAAAGTTAACAAGTAACCACAAGAACCAGTTTTAAACCCATCCAATTGATAAATAATAACTTGCCCCAGGAAGCTCCTCATGAAAGTCACCCAATTGGGGCAGACTCACTCCAATTTACACACCTCTGAGTACCAGCTAACCAACAACAGTTTCACCTGAGTAACCATGGACTATAGATGATGCCAACCTACTTACAACCCTGAAAATTTGTCAACTCCTGGCACTCCATGCTTCCCCCAAAGACCCCATATTAGGTCAATAGTTTGTTCTGCTTGGAGAGCTGTGCCTGACCAGCATAGTCTTCCCATCCCACCCTCACACTCCCCCACTATAGTAAGGAGCAAATTCAGCTATGTCACTGAGTGGTAGTTTAATCATCCTTTGACAAACCCCACTGATTATTTTATTATTTTTCACCTCTTCTTGTTTAATAGTGTTAATAGTGATTGTAATTATGATAATGATAATTTTAATCTCCATTTACCATACTGTGCACTGTGCTAAGGGCTTTAAATGCATTAGCTCAGTAATTGAGGACTGTCAGTAATATCTGGCCACCAGGACTTTTTAGATTTTTCAGGTAGCACTCGGACCGGAAGAAGTTATTAGCCCTACCTTAATAGTGTGCCAGTTATTTGCTTGTTTGCTTTCAAATCCACTTCTCACCCTTTTCCTGATCCACTCAGTATCACAGGGGGCTGACTCCTACAGACTGTTTCTAGACTCTTCTGTCAGCTGGCTTCCAGCTCATTTCTGCTAGTGGAAATTAGTAGTGAAAGATGAGAGGCAGGGAGGGAGGGAGGGAGGGAGAAGGCAGGGTATCTTTCCCCTTTCTGCTTCTGGGGATGGCTCTGGCAATAGTTACGTTTCCTTCCCTTATTCCAGCCCCTTTGAACACGCCTTCCTTCTTGGTGGTCATCACTTATATTATTCTGTTTGAAATACCTAGAGCACTTTCTGATTTCCTGGACCTTTATTGATACAATCATGAAGAAACAGTGGTAGAAATTGTACCAGACAGACTTGAGAGACTTGAGATGTAGTCCCAAGCCTGCTTCTAAATCACTTGTGAACTGGAAACAATCACAGTTTGGAGCCTCAGTTTTGCTGTCTATTTAATGGGATTGTAAGATCTTTAAGGTTTTCCCTCTCCCCCCAACTAGAACCTTCTATATAACACTGGGCTTGGAAGAATTGGTTGAACATTTAGAAGAGGTACTAGAGGCCCGGTGCATGAAATTCATACACTGGGGGGGAGGTGTCCCTCAGCCCAGCCTGCACCCTCTCTAATCTGGGATCCCTCAGAAGATGTCTAACTGCCGGAAGATTTCTAAACCAGCAGTCGGACATCCCTCTCATAATCCGGGACTGCTGGCTCCTAACCATTCGCCTGCCTGGCTGCCTGATTGCCCCATAACCACTCCCCTGCCAGCCTAATTGACACCTAACCACTCCCCTGCCGGCATGATTGACACTTAACTGCTCCCCTGCTGACCTGATCACCCCCAACTGCCCTCCCCTGCAGGCCAGGTCCCCCCCCAACAGCCCTCTTCTGCCCTCCATCTTGTGACAATGTGGGGGTGGCCATCTTGTGGCAACCATCTTGTGACAACGTGGGGGGGGCCATCTTGTGATGACATGTGGGCACCCATCTTATGACTACGTGGGTGTGGCCATCTTGTGACGTGAGGGTATGAGGGTCAATTTGCATATTACATCTTTATTATATAGAATAACTTTTCCCTTCTCCCATGTAACAATGTTATTAAAGTCCTTGATTACATTACATAAAGGCCTTGTATATAGCTGTTCTCTTAACCCGATGAAACATGAAAACACCCTTTTCTATAATCAGAGCAAACTACATAATTTGAGGGGCTCAGTGCAAAATGCAAATGCAGGGCCCTTGTTGCAAAAGCAGGAAAAAAGTGCCATTAAAATATTACAAACAAAATTTTTCCTTAAAAAATATTTTGTTACTTATAAAATATAACTGAGGTAATAGCAAAGTGAGTAATAATATAACTTACAAAGTGCAAAAAATATTTTGGTGTCATTATTTTATATAATACAGTACTTATTAATGTGATATCTTGATTAATCATAATTTCATGGTTTGCTTTTCTGAAAATTTATTTAATAGACCATTAAAATAAATATATAATTTTAGCAATCTTATTTTCAGTTTATATAATTGAAAGAGACAATAGTTGCTCTTGGAAAGTGAAAGATTGAACATAATTTTTTATAATTTTAAATTGTGACCAGAATCATTCTGCTGATGCAATTGTTATTGAAGCAGTTAAAAGTTCTTTATAGACTGTGACAACATTTGGGATAAATTTCTGATAAGTTGTTCTGAACTAAAAATTTTAGTACACATAGAGCTGATGGTTCTCATGGAACATTCTTCATACAAATCAGTTTTGTGTAAGTCAAAATTTAATTTTAAATGTAAATTTATACAATGGCATTTTAATGCTTCCTTTGACATTTCCTCTAACTTATGGAGGTTGTACAAGAGACCAAATGTGGCTTCATGATTTGTATAAAATTCAAAAAGCTGGTTTATGCATTCTGTCAATGCATCTTCAACTACAAGGAAAAATACCATATTTTCTGGCGTATAAGACGACTGGGTGTATAGAAGATTTTCCTGGGTTAAAAAGTCATCTTATACACCAGAAAATAAGGTAATAATTTTAAAATTATCTTCCTCATTAACAATTGGTTTATTGAAAGCGTCATATGAAAGTAGTGTAATTTTTTTGTCAAAGGTCACGATCTTTAAATTTATTTTTTATTTCTAAGTCTGTGGATATGTGCTTTGCAATGTTGAAGCAGTTTTCAAAACCTGAGTTTCTAAACTCTTTAAGGGATTATGCTCACTCCCTGACACGCTTTTTTGCCGTGTCCATGTGTACACTTTTATTTTGTAATAACTCACTGACAGCGTTTACTTCCAGTGTCCTGGCAGTTTCTGTGCCGGCCTGGCCAGAGTTAGTATTTATGCAGATGCCACAGTCAGGCTCCAGGTTCTGATGGGCACCCACGTGGGTCCCAGTGGTGCCACCCGCAGAAGCCCTCCTTCCTCTCATGGTGGTGGCCACTGCTGCAGTGGCTGCTGCTTTTGCACTGCTGTTGTCATCACTGCTGCCAATGTGGGCCTAGGCCCTTGCCCAGCAGCTGTGGCCAGGTAGATATAATACTTTAGTATGCCTAAGGTCTTGGAAAAAAATGAGAAAATCCTGGAGAAAAGGAGCTAGGGTTGTTTATCTTTCTTATAAAATTATGTAAGAAATGTTTACAGCCTCAAATGTGAGGGGCCTTGGTATTTGAGACTTGTTTACACGGGTAAGTCTAACATCAAGGGGACCAGACACAGGGCTACAGAGGCCATGAAAAACCTTACAGAGTTATGGGACCCATGGGAATAAGCATAATTGTTTCCAAGATGTTCCAACGACATAATTATTAGTATTATAGGTGACTGAGAATCTTCCAGAAGTGACGATGCATGAGTGTGTTTGGAGCAAAATCTATCCAAAGGTGCATTTTTGGATAAAAAGTAGAGATGAATGTGTTTGTGTTGGCTTAAATGTGTACTTACTCTAGGCTATAATGACCTTTATCTAGAAATATCTGACCACCTTGAAGAAATGGGAGTATAGTATGAGTGCCTTCTCATAGATACAACGGTATGGTGATTTCCAAAGGGAAATGGAGGGGTGTGTGTGTCACAGTTTAATTAACAGGGTAAAGGGGGATAAATTATATAAGAAGGACACTTGACTTTGGGTGGTGATCACACAATAAATATATAGATGATGTATTATAGAATTGTACACTTGAAACCTATAAATTTTATTAACCAATGTCATCCCAATAAATTTAATAAATTAAAAAAATGATGAGGAGAAGTGAAAAGAGGTAGACAAATTTTCTAAAAAATATAGTTGTGGCAAATAAGTTCCAGTATAGAAAAAAGGTCAAAGGATCATGGATACCCAGTAGAAGAAAAGTTGGTTTTGAGTTAGGGATATCACGAATGTTTCAGTCCAGCTCTAAAGCTCTGTGGTTTCTTGTTTCATTAGATGGCTCTTGGGTAAAAATTCAATAGATGGAGAGGCAAGGAGAAAGGGCAATCCCAGAAAGAAAGGTACAGGTGACCAGTGAGAGTGTAGGTGTGTCTGTGGGACTCATTTGTTCATGGCTTTTCTCATATGAATCAGTTTTAATAGTAAAACCAGGACTTGGACTTGGACCAAAACAACTTAACATGTTTAGAAATGTTTAATGATTTGGCAGAACCAATCAGTATGTTCTATGTAGAACATTTTGAAACAAAGAGAACATATTTTCTCTCCTAGAGTTGCAATATCTAGTTGCTAACAATTATTTATTTTTGGAAAAACAGGTCCTGTCTGTGAAAAAGGAAAAAAAAAAAAAAAAGAGCCCTCTTTAAAGATTCTGTTATTTCGCAAAAATCTCAGTTGCTCCTTTCACAGCCCTAAAATTGGAATTGTTGGGTGAAATGGGGAAAAATTGTTCTCAGTTGTTCTAAATGGCTAAAGGGCACCATCCATTATAGTTCTGCCTTTACTTTTGCTAAGTGACCTGTCAGGTTTGGAAGGGAATGAAATATGTTCTTGGATACTATGGTAGGAGAAAGATATTACTGCATTTCATTGCACTTAAGATGCCATTGACTATAAGATATATAGTTATTTTTTGTGTGCTATGAAGAAAGGATAAAAAACCCTATTGATTAAACTGTGACACAATATAAGATTCATTCCAATTTTAGAAATGTTAAAAGTGAAAATGAATGTGTATTTTAGAAATGATGATATATGGCTCTGTTGTGTATATATACTATATACCAAGTTCTGTTCCTGATGTGACAAACATTATGTCAATTAATTCTTATAAAAACATTTGCAGATGAGGAAAGTGAGGCAGAGCGTAGCTAAAGACACTGGTTAAGAACCACTGAGCCGGCATGACTCAGTGGTGGAGGTTGTGGTTCAATTCCTGTCAGGGTATTTGCTGGGGTTGCAGGTTCGATCCTCAGTGGGGGGTGTGCAGGAGGTCAATGATTTTGTCTCATCATGGATGTTTCTGTCTCTCTCTCCCTGTCCCTTCCTCTCTGAAATCAATAAAAATATATTAAAAAATATCAAAGAACTAGTAAGAGGAACAAGTTTCTCATACCTTCTTCTCAAACTTCTGGATCCTAATCTGCGACTCTCTAGTCAAGCTATGTCTTGACAAATTGTGACACTCCTGAGTATTTGCAGCAGGTGGTCTGTTTTCAGTTTGGGCACTTTTCATTTATGGAACCCCTTACAGGGCCTTCATGGCGAGGCAAAGCCTCAACCTGCCCTAACTCACATGGGCTTGGCCATGAGGCCCATTGAGACTTGCCTGGGGAGGGGGAAAGGTAGGGCACAGTTGGCCAGGAACTAAAAAAGTTAGCTATTGACCAACAGGTATCATCCATAAGCTGAAGCAAGTAATTCAGAACTGACATAGTAAAAAATCCTGCTCGGGTGGTCTCAGTGCTGAGACAGAACCAGGAGGGCTGGATAAAGAAGAGCCCACATTCATCACCTGACCATGGAAAACAGAAAGCATGGGGCAGCTGGTTAGGTGGAGCACATATGTTGCACAGAAAGTAGAGCAATAATCCAGCGAGAGCACCCAGCAGGGGAGCCTGAGGATCTGTGGAACAGGTCATCGATCCTCAGGTGTTTTACTGCTAGTACTTATACAAATGAATAATAATACGATTTATTAAGTGCTTACATTGTGACAAACAGTGAATTAGGTGCTTTATACGGCTTATCTCATTCAGTACTTGGTATCCCTATTTTTCATATGAGGAAACTGAGACTTGAAAAAGTTACCTGATTTGCCTCAAGTCCCACTGCTAGGCATTCTCAGAGTCAAGATTTGAACCCCCATGGTCTGTCTTAGAAGCCATGCACATAGGAATTAGAATGTACTCATTTTATTTCTCCATTTGTTCACTTAAAACAGCAACAACAACCTGTGAGTTCCTTTAAGATATTATCTGTTTTTGCCTGGCCAGCATGGCTCAGTGGTTGAGCATTGACCTATGAACCAGGAGGTCAGGGTTCGATTCTGGTCAAGGGCACATGCCCGGGTTGTGGGCTCAATTCCCAGTAGGGGCATGCAGGAGGCAGCTGATTAATGATTCCCTCTCATCATTGATGTTTCTCTCTCTCTCTCTCTCTCTCTCTCTCTCTCTCTCTCTCTCTCTCTCTCTCTCTCTCCCTCTCCCTCCCTCTCTCTCTCTCTTCCTTCCTCTCTGAAATCAATAAAAATATATTTTAAAAAAAGATACGATCTGTTTTTTATTTCTGTATTCCTATCTTTTAGCATAGTGGTGGGTACAAAATAAATGTTTGGCAAATGTTTATGGAAAGGATGATTGAATGACAAAGCCTAAGGAGCAAATATTTAAGAAAACACACTGAAGATCTTCTTACAGTTTATGAATGAATGAAATAATGTGCTCAGCTCTGCTCTCAGCACATAATCACGCACTAAATGTCAGCTCTTATTATCATTATTGGAAATAAAAATACACTTAAAACAACAGTTATCTTTGCATAGGAATGCATCATATACCTTAATTTTTTTCAAAATTCCTTTACCTTGCAAAATTTTTATACAATTTTATTTAGTTTTTTATTTTACTTTTAAAATTAACCCTCACCCAAGGATATGTTTTTATTGATTTTTAGAGAGAGGAAGGGAGAGAGAAAGAGAGAGGGAAAGAGAGGAATATCGATGTGAGAGAGAAACATTGATCAGTTGCCTCCTTATGTGCCCCAACGAGGGATTGAACCTGCAACATGGGACGATGCTTCAAGCAACTGAGCTACAGTGGCCAGGGCTATGCAACTTTAGAAAGAGGTAAACATAGCTGAAACCGGTTGGCTCAGTGGATAGAGCATCGGCCTGTGGACTCAGGGGTCCCAGGTTCGATTCTAGTCAAGGGCATGTGCCTTGGTTGCGGGCACATCCCCGGTGGGGGGTGTGCAGGAGGCAGCTGATCAATGTTTCTCTCTCATTGGTGTTTCTAGCTCTCTATCCATCTCCCTTCCTCTCTGTAAAAAAATCAATAAAATATTTAAAAAAAGAAAGAGGTAAACATTTAGTTTCTATGCGATATTTTGAATATGTAGGAGTTAAATATGAATTTTGAAAGCTTTCCCTTGAAATGGGAGAAATGTTTGCTTGAAAAATGAATATAGTTAAGTAGAAAAGAGGGCTGCTTGCTACAAGTTCAAGTTAAGCAACCTGCAGTGTAACAATGTGAAAATACAGATGGCATTTAATGTAAAAGAGTTTCTTATCATAAGCTTGCAGCCACCACAGCCTGCGGACAAAAGCCAACCACCAGATTAGAGGAATATTGTGATTTTAGTATACTGATATAAAACTCAAGTTTTCTCATTTTCGGCTTCATAGTCAACTATTGCCATTATTCTTGTTAAAAAGTATCTAAATTGATTTCACTTAAAATTTTTGTAAATAGAATATTATACTATGGCGCCAGTTTATTTATGGCATCAGAATTTCCTGATGTGGATATCTGCTTCCAACCGCTCCCCCCACCCCCACCCCCTCTGCCTCCGGGAACTCAAACTAACTCATTAGCTATTGGCAGTGAATTTGAGAGCTAGGTACTGAGTCCCCACCTTCTAGGATCTTACAATTTAGACCAAGAGACAGATACATGAAACATGAACCACAGCACAAAGCCATGCACAATGATAACTCACAATTTCATGTTTGAGATCCTCCAAAACTTGGGTAGTTATCTCTAGTACTGCTTATTTTTTGCGTGTTCATTGAAATATCTTGATTTGCTTCTAACATTGCAGTTAGTCCTCTGAAATTTATTCAAGGTTCTTACCTTATGTAGAGGCCAACATTTCCCTTGTGGTTTCAATAAGGTATTTTTAATGTGTTCATGTGTTCATTTTGCTTTGGAAAATGCACCATTCAGTTTTTCTTTAATAATAGCATTTTAATCATAGTCTCTTTTTCTAAAATCAAATTACTGTTATATTCCACCCCCCCACCCCCCCACTTTCTCCAGTCAGATAATTGAATGTAATGATGTTGTTTATCCACAGATACTGTGTAAATTAATTTTTGGCCTGCTTTTTGAAATTATTTCAACAGGCTCTGTGGCCTATCAAGCTACCTAGATGCTACTATAATGGATGTTTTGGACTTAGACTTTCATATTTCTAAACATTATTATCTGTAAGTGGGAACAAAAATGTGGCAATTTGAAAAGTGCCAGAAATTTGCTTTAGTTGACCAAAGGTGGAAGATAAAGCCTGATGTGGGGGCAGTTTCTTTGTTTTGGGAGGATAACTTTGGTGAGTTGTCTTGTTCATGTGGACATAAATTAAATATATGAGTTACATATTGCTGCTTAACAAATTATCCCCAATTTTGCAACAACACTAATTTATCATTTTATGACATTTTTGAGGGTCAGGAATTCAGGCACAGCTGAGCTGGGCGGCTCTGGCTTGGAGTCTCGTGAGTTTGCAGTTAAGATGTTGCCAGGCCGCTGTCTTCAGAAGGCCTGCCTGGGGCTGGAAGATCCACTTCCACGGTGGCTCACTCCTGTGGCTGGCAAGTTGATGCTGGCTATTGGCAGGAGACCTGAGTTCCTCACTGCTTGACTGTTTGGGCTCCTTTGATATCCTCCTGTCTGGGTGGCTAATCTCCCCAGAGTGAGTAATCCAAGAAGAAATGAGGAAGTGGCAGTGTTTTTTTACTACCTAGCCTTGAAAGTTACACACTGTCCCCTCCACTGGATTGTACTGGCTATCCAGACCGACCCTGATACATCGTGGGAGGGGTCTACACAGAGGCATGAACACTGGAGAAGAGAATCATTAGGGAACTATCTTGGAGACTGACTACCACATTAAGTAGTACTTTTTTTCTTTCTTTTTTTTTTAAAATATATTTTATTGATTTTTCACAGAGAGGAAGAGAGAGGGATAGAGAGTTAGAAACATCGATGAGAGAGAGAGACATCGATCAGCTGCCTCCTGCACAACCCCCACTGGGGATGTGCCCGCAACCAAGGTACATGCTCTTGACCGGAATCGAACCTGGGACCTTTCAGTCCGCAGGCCGACGCTCTATCCACTGAGCCAAACCAGTTTTGGCATCTTCTTTTCTTTTCTTGAAAGCCTTTTAACTATGGAGTAACTCAAATACAAACATATCTGGGATAAGGGATGTTTTTAAAAAATTTTTAAAAATATATTTTTATTGACTTTGGAGAGAAAGGGAGAGGGAGAGAGAGATAGAAACATCAATGATGAGAGAGAATCATTAATCGGCTGCCTCCTGCACACCCCACACTGGGGATCAAGCCCGCAACTCAGGCATGTGCCCTGACCCGGATCAAACAGTGACCTCCTGGGTCATAAGTTGATGCTCAACCATTGAGCCAGCCTGCCAGGTGGTAAGGGATGTTTTAATAATAATATTTAAAAAGACTGACTTGATTGGGGGTCAGCATGCAACTCTGTAGAAATTAATTTGACGTCAAGTGATTTTTCTGGCTCCTCTGCTTGGAGAAACCACCAGAGGAAGTGAGGACCAAAGAATGAGATGCCCATGGAAGGGACTTTTGAAGGTAGGGTTAAACCTTAGGTTCTTTGCAGTTAAAATCTTAGTAACTTAAAGTTTCCTTAACTCACTTTTCTGGCAAAGTTCCCACAGAAGTTTCTGTGATTCTCTCAAGGGGATCTGGCTTCACACGTGCCCATGACCAGTCTATTGGGAGCAATCATCACAGGACACTGCTTTTTTCTCCCTCTTCCCACCAGCTTTGCAGGAGCCCTCCCTGCAGCTTCCACTTTGGGATTCTGGTGGGAAACCAGCCCTTTCTCCAACTCTCACGTCTCACTTCATTGCCAGGGCCCTGAAGCTGCAGAGCCTGTGCCCAGACCATTGCAACGTCTTTCATGAAAACAGGTTTTGTTTTTATTTTTGCCTCTGAGTAACTCTCCATGAAGAACGCATCCAGACAAGCAGCATTTTATTTTTTAGGACTCTTTTTGAATGTAACTGACTAACCTTCCATCTTGACTTATACTATACTATTTTTTTGAAAAATTTTTTGTTGTTAATCCTCACCCAAGGATATTTTTCCATTGATTTTTAGAGAGAGAGGAAGAGAGAGGGGAAGACAGAGAGAAACATCAATGTGAGAGAAACACATCCATTGCTTGCCTCCTGCATGAGCCCTAACCAGGGCCCGGGGCGGGGAGGAGCCTACAACCGAGGTACGTGCCCTTGACCAGAATTGAACCCCGGGACCCTTTGGTCCGCAGGCTGATGCTCTATCCACTGAGCAAAACCCGCCAGGGCTATCCTATACTATTTATAGGCAGCTACTTTCTCCCATATATTTACATAGGCTCTTGGTTTCTCTCCACACTGCCGAATGTCTTCCAAAACCATCAGCTGTCAGAGCTAAGGAAATCTGCCAACACATGATGTGTGACATAGCACAAGGCTGTGATAAAGATTGATCTCAAGTATTAAAAATTCAAGCAGTCCTCTTCTGTCTAAGCTTTAGATAAGTGCTAATCATCTGCCCCCAGGTCATTTGACATTTGCCAGATCCTCTGCACTTGGAGCACTCATGTGTGCTCTGGTGCCTACTTAGGGCACCATTTACAATTGTCTCTTGCACACTGTCTAGATATTTTATGTGGAAGTGATAAATAATCTGAGCCTCATGTCTTGACTCTATCCATGAAGCCTCGCGAGCTAGAGCTGGGCATTCCTAGTTGGCTGTTTCTCGGGTACTGTACACATTGCACATGTCTCCTGGTGATTCTGCCTCCTAAGTATCTTTCACATCCATCTCTGTCTCCTCATTTCCACTGGAAATGACTTGGTTCAGGCCCTCATCAGGTCTTTCCGGGATCACTCTAATGACATATAAACTGGTGTCTTTCTGTTTTAATTCATCCTCATTTCTGCTGCTGGAATAATCTTTCTAAATACAAATGAAATCACAACTTTCTCCTGCTTAAAGTCCCACCATGGATCTCCCATAGGTACTGGGATCAAATTCAAGTTATAAGACGGCCCACATATTTTTGCCTACCTCTCTGAACTCATTTCCACCCTCCCTCTTCCTGTGCTTGTTGGCAGCCATTCAACTTGGAATTATTTTATATTTATATTGTTTACTGTCCTATGATTTTGCAAATATTATTTCTTCTATCTACATTTCCTTCAAGACATAGATGAAGTGTCATCTCCTATAAGACACAATTCCCTTCTGGGTTAGATGTTCCACCATGTATTCTACATTTCTCTCTTTATAGGAGATGCAGCATGCACTGTGCTTTAAGTTATGGGCTCTGGGGTCAGAGTATGTAGGTTCAGTCACATTTCTTTTATTACAACTTTGTGACCTCTGGCAAGTTTCTTAGCCTTTTGTGCCTGACTGTAAAATGATAATAGTCCTTTTCTCACTTGTTAACTTGGGCTTTATATTAAGTTGACATAAATGGAACACTTAGAATAATAGCTACTTCAGAACCTAGACCCAGTGTATGTCAGCTGTTTCCAATAATTTACTTTATTTTCAGTTTTTGTTCCATTAGATTCTAAGCTTTTAAAAGGATAGATCTTGTCTTTGTTTTCTCAGCATCTTATCACAAAGAAGGCATTTCTGTGAATGCATAAATGAACTATAAGTACTATATGTAAGGTATTATATACTTAATGGTACTTTCCTATTACCCAGTACTTTCTGACGCATTCAGTCCATACAAGAACAAGCTAACAGTGTGCATAGCAAGTCTTTAAAAAGTTATGGTAAGTGATAGCATATATTTACATAAGATTACATGATTAATTTCTAAAACAAGATTTCTAAATTTAGAGAATAATCTAAATTTGCTAGAATTTTATTATTTGGGTGATTTATATTACAAAATCAGCACTATTCTTTCTTGTTGGTGTGAAACATCTTTTATGTTTCTTTATACTTCTATCTTCAAATTATCACAGAATCCACGTTGGTCATGTTGTTGGCTTAGTTGGAAATTTTCTTTTGTTTTCTTTGAATCTCTCATATATATTTGTATTTTAAGTAGTGTTTCAAAATCACATCATTTGTCCACTGGACTAATAATAGGCAAGCTCTTGCTGTCTGTATTAATACACCTCTGAGAAAGGGTTGCTAAATGGCATGAGATTTCATTTTATAGCAACATCTGGTAAATATACAAGATACTTATCATCCTCCATTTCTAGATTAATATGTCTTTATTTAATAAGCATACAATCATTTTCAGACTAACTGAATTTCTTAGCAGTCAATAATCTTCTGGATGTCTACATTAGAATTAGATTTGACTATGAATGATGGAAACCCGAAATAACAGTAACTGGCTTACACAAGTTAGAAATATATTACTCTCTTATGCAAACATAGGTAGTCTTGGGCTGGATAGAAGTTCAATCATTTTTCTGCTCTACCATCCTTAATATGCAGAGAGGGTGGAAATGTCTAGTTATGGTTTATGGAGTTTTAGTTTGAGAAGATGAAAAAGTTCTAGAGATGGATGATGGTGATGGTTGCATAACAATGTGACTGTACTTCATGTGACTGAACTGTACACTTAAAATGGTTAAAATGGTAAGTTTTATGTTATATGTATTTTAGCATACTAATATGCCTAAATTATCATAGATATGGGTATTTTTACACACATGCATTTATATAATCAGACTTGAGTTTTTATTTCCAAGAATCTAGATCTTATTTTGAAATTCTATTAAAATATTTCAAAACATACACAAAAGTAAAGAGACTAACATAGGAAGAGTCCTCTAGAGTTCCCTTCACCCAACTTTAATACCTCTGTTTATAATAAAACTTTTTTTGTGAATGCTCCAGAGTTTGGAAACTTTCCTGTAAAAAGCCAGATAGTAAACACTTTAGGCTTTGTGGGACACATTAGGCTTGTTGAATGTTCTTGTGTTCATTTTCTTTTAAAATATCCCTGTAAGATTGTAAGAAAACTTCTTAGCTTGTGGGGCTACGGGAATAAAAGGGCTGCTTCTAGATTTGGCCCAGGAGTTCTAATTTGCTGGTCCCTGGGCCTAACTGAAATGGGATGGCTTCAAGTCAGATTAAATACATGCATGTGTATAAAAATACCCACCTAAAAACCTTTTTAACCATGTTTTGTTGTGGTAAAATTTTATTGTGGTATTTCATGTAAGTGGATTCCAATAGGTCTGTTTGTCAGGTCTATTTCTTGGGACTCTGAGAAGGAGGGATTTAGAAGGGAGCAACCCCAGGAAAATGAGAGGGTAGGCCCTAAGTGAGAGACACCTAGAATAGTCTCAGATCCAATCCTAGTATATACATACAAGAAACACCCTTTCTTTTTAAAAAAATACTTTTATTGATTTTAGAGAGATGGAGAAGAATAGAGAGATAAAAACATCCATGAGAAGGAAACATCGATTGGCTTTCTCCTGCAAGCTTCCTTCTGGGGATGAAGCTGTAACCCAGGCATGTGCCCTGACTGGGAATCGAACCGTGACCTCCTGGTTCATGGACTGATGCTCAACTGCTGAGCAATACTGCCTAGGGAAACCCTCCTTTCTTGAAGAAACTTAAGTGATGTGTTCCTGATAAACAGAAGGGTCTAAATTACTCATCTACTACAAATGTAAATAGCTACAAACACTTTGGAAGACAGCCTGGTAATGTCTAGTAAAATTGAATATGGGCATATCAATGATCCAGCAAGCCTATTACCATTAGCTATTTTACCTAGAGAAATCTTTTGTACATTTGTACCAGAAAATACATGTCTAAGAATGTTCACAGCATGTAATGTGTGTCCATAGTGGGCTGTGTTAACCAGCTCAAATCCCAGCTCTGCTGCTTACACAGATGTGTGACCTCAGACGAATCACTTATTTCTCTGTGCCCATTTTCATCTGTAGGAAGGGATACTTACGTAATTTTTGTAAGGTTGTTACAGAGATTAAATAAATTAATTTATGTAAAATGCTGGGTACATAGCAAATGCTATATAAACCTTAGCTTTTGTTACAACTCATTATTATAGTAGCATTGTTCATAATAGCAAAAAGATTGAAAACAACCCAAACCTCCACCAACAGAGGATGGATAAATAAGCTGTGGTATATTCACATTACAAAATACTACATAGTATCGGAGTGAAAAGAATGAACTAGAGCTATATAATCTTAGAAATAATGTTGATGAAAAGGCAGGCGCAGAACAACATGCGTAGTATGGCTTCGGTGTTACAAAATGAGCAAAATTAAACCTATAATGTAGAGACATATATATATATAGGTAGCAAAAGTACAATGAAAAGCAAAGGAATGGGAGAGAAATTTACATGGATATGGACTGAGCTTGTTGAAATTCAGAAAATAATAATTAAAACAAAAAGGGAATAGTTAACGTGCTCTATAGACTTCATTAAGGAACTAAATTGTTTGAATGAAGTTTGATGAAAATTTACCAATGCTGGTATACTTCTGATTAAAACATTTATCTTCATACATACAAAGTCACTGTGCCTTGGGGGTCAAATTAGCTGGACTAAATCATCCTTTACATAGTTAACAATACCTTAACCAATAGAAGAAGCATTGAATTTACACAACAAGATCTACACATTCATAAGAAAAACAAGAGTTCTGGTTGGGAGCAGTGTCAGGAAAACCTAAATAGTCAAATTGTTAAAAAGTAAAACAGCAAGAGAGTAATTGTATTCTAGAGAGAAGAGAAATAGGGGAAATACCAGGAACTACAACTATGTTCTAAAAGAAAAAAAAAAAAAAGAGTGAATTCAATATTGAAGTGATCTTTTGGGTAAGTTTGGTTTACTTTCCCCAAGATTTAATTAAGCTGGTAAATTGTTTTTGGAGTGGACATATCTTTGGACAGCTTCACTTCCAAAAGTCACTGCGTACTTAGCTCGTTTCCCAGGAAACAGCATATACATTGCCTTCTGGATATCTTCATGGGTGAGGGTACAACGATTTCTGAAACACATCAAATTGTAGGCTTGCGTAGAAATGCGCTCAAAGATGTCGTTGATCACGGAGTTCATGATGTCCAAGGTGCCAGATGATATGCTCCTCTGGGGATCCACTTCTTTCAGGACCCTCCGGATGTAGAGTGAATAATTTCGGTTAAAATCAGTGCAGGAATGTGATTTCTTTCTGGAGCTTGGGTTTCGATGTCCTCGGGAGCACTTAGTCTTTTTGGTGGTGGATCTGGCCATTGTAGATGTTGTTCTCCTTAACAGTTAGGAGTGGAGAGGAGAAGGGTCCAGGAGTGGGGGGAGCGCTCACATTTATACTGCCAACTAACAATCAGACTTGGGGCTTCTCTTTGATTGGAGGTTACTCTTCCTATGTCACAATCACCTAGCAAGGGCACTGATTTGTTGGTCAGGGGAAATCTTGTTCTTGGCCCCCTCTAAAGCTTTCCTAAGAAGACGTCACGGTAGAAAAGAGTACTCATGTTTCCTATTTTATTTCTTAGCAATTTGCAAGCATAATATACAATAGTTTCAGAATTGAACAAACCCCATCAAACTGGGAGGTTAGTGGTGGGAAAATACAAGAAAAAGTGCCATTAGCCTGGGGGAATCTTTGTTTATAAAAGTATTCATAAATTCATTTTATAAGCACATTAAATAAATCTCAAAATGATTATGTTATAATAAAAGTAAATATGTTTAGCTAAATTGCTTTTAAAAATTGTGACTATTATTTAAAAAGTGAATTCTAATTTTTTTCTGGATCCCAACTCCTTAAGGAACCACTATATATAACTGCAGAATAAAACAAAAACTCCCCTATGTTACTGTTTAAATTATGATACATGGACTATGTTCATTAATTTTTTATAATGCTATTAATATCATTCTTGAAAAAATCACAAATTTCATTACATGCTCTGTTTTTTCCTTGACACTGTAGTTCTTCATCATGATTAACTAAAAGTGTGTAGTAATTCTTGCTCATGTGTTATGCTGATATTTAAAAAAATCTCCGTTTGATAAAATAAAATATAGTTTGCAAAGAAAAAAAAAATCTCCGTTTGCCTTCTCAATCAAATTTATCCCTGAGGAAAATAAAAAAGAAATAGAAGCAACTGTAAAAATCACAACTCACAAGCATCTCAATAATTCACAATTGCCACAACTATTAATGCTACCATGGAAGGTCCTCCACTGCGAGCTGCTGGACGGGGCCATGTGTAATTTCTCAAATCCTGTATGTAATTCCTTCCCTTTATCTCCCACTCAAGAAAGTAAATCTGAAGTAAGAATAATGCTGGTATAGTGAAAACATTGAACAAGCCCTAATTTCTAAAGACGGTGGCTATCAGTAATAAATGTGCGCACTTTATTGCCAGGAACACACCTCGGACAGTGCGCCATCACACTGAGACGGAGGCTACTGCTTCCATGCATGCTTTGGAGCGACAGATCTCTAGTTAGCTCTTGCTGAGTTTGCCTTCAGCTTTCTCTAGCTATCATTATTTAGCTTAATAATAGCAAAGCTTCATTTACTGTCACTTAGAAGAGGCTTTCAGGTGTCAGTCCTCCCTGGGATAGGTGAGGTGGGGAGATGGCAGGCATGCCTGTTGGGGAGTTTTATTGGGACCTGACTATGGGTAGCTCTGCTCCCGGGGCTGGATCGCTTTTGCTAGATGACAGTAAGTGAGCAGGTCATTCTGCTTAGTACAGAGTTGCTGCATTAGGAAGCTTGTTGTTGCTCCACACCTAAGGGCTATTCTCTAAACAGTTTGCAGTAATAAAGCTAACATTTTGATACCCATCTTTCTGATCGCTATGACTCTCTCAATCGGTTGCGTGCTTGGGTGGGGAGAAGGAAGGGTACAATATTTTGCAGTAGTGAAAAGAAAATGGCTTTAAAGTCAAAATGATAAGCTAGCTGTATGCTAAAGTACTGATTGACCAGAAAGTTCAGAAAGTGAGGAATACTGATTCTGTAAAATGTCTGGCTACTTTAGGGTTAACCGGAATTCCCTTTTAAAATTTAATAAGTCGTTCTAAAATATTTATGAGTTCACCACTGATATGCTGGTTTTTCTTTTTCTTCTCCCTTTCTCCTCCTCCAGACAGTCAGGAACAAAGGACAGACACCTTTTAACATAATGAGCGTCAGGAGATGCCGGCTGCAATCTGAGCAATGCAGCAAATCTAATGATTTTGCATCTACCATACCCTGAGAATGGACACTGGGAGGCCCTCTATCCTCTCTCCTTTTCCCCTCTCTTCTCACCCTCAAGGTCCTAGCCTTAGAAAGAAGCCTGGTGTCCTTCAGCAGGAGACACAAGGGAGTGAAAGGACTGATGATGAGTGGACCAGAAGCCCAGGATCTCCAAGCTGCTCAAGTGTAGCTGGGGTCCAAAGTTAAGAACCATGCATCATTCCAGGCTTTTGTTTTGTGCTTGGCAACACTATGTCTATTTGGGGGATGGGTTATATGTCTTTCATAATCAAATATGGATAGTACTGGGGTTCTAACTGCTTATTCTTTCATTGATGATCGAGGGTCTTGTTATGACTCAAGGTCATCATCGAGTCTCTCAGGGATTATTCTACAATAACTGCAGCAGAGGTGACATTAACTCAATGCTGAGAGCATGTATTGACAGATATAAGTGTACTCTGGAAACATTTTCACAGCCAAACTGTATTAGTTTCCTGTATTAGTTTCCTAGATACAGCCTAGTTCAGTATCTGGTTAAGCAGATTTGTTGCTGCTCTAACAAATCGCCAGAAGTGACTTAAAACAGTACAAATTTATTATCTTACAGTCCTGGTGGACTTCACTGGGCTAAAATCAAGGGGTCCACAGGGCTGTATTCCTCTGGAAGCTTTAGGGGAGAATCTTGCCTTTTCCAACTTCTAGGGATTGCCTGTATTCCTTGGCTTTTCCTCCATCAGTAACCGATGGCCAGGTCTTCTTTCTCATGCTGCATCACTCGGACACTGAGTCTCCTGCCTGCCTCTTTCACGTATAAGGACCCCGGTGATTACATTGGGTCCACCTAGATGATTCAGGATAACCTCCACATCTCAAGAGCCTTACCTTAATCACACCTGCAAATTCCATTTTGCCATGTAAGGTAACAGTCACAGCTACAGGAGTTTGGGATATGGACACCTTTGAGTGTATTACTTTGCTTACCTCAACCACTGTGAACAGAATGGGATTGTCAGGCATGATCTGGGTCACCAATCACATAGAAGTTGGAGATAAATAATACTATCCTTAGTAGATGACCAGAAATATATATAAAATACTTTCTATGTATGGGCAAACTTTCTTATGATTTGCTCCCCCGCCCCCCCCCCCACTAAAAATGGAGAGTTGTCTTAGATTTTTATGGAGGAGGTAATGTTTTAGTGGAATTTTGATGAATATAGAAGTTATTCAGGCAGATTAGGGTGGTGGTGGGGGTAGAGGAGACATGGGTATGTCAATGAAGTGCCTCCAGGGAAATATATATAATTTGGTCTGGAAGAGCTTGAGCTTCATTGCCCTTTCTAGTCTGGTGGTATTGAGGTGTGGAAGACAGTGATCTCCAGAAAGAGGCAAAGGAAGAGTGTTTGCCAGGGAGGAATCCCGGTTTCAGTTATGGCTGTGGTTCTCAAGCTTGGACCCACATTGAAGTCACTTAGGGAGAGTAAAACAACCAAGCCAACCATGCAAGGGCTGAGAAGGAAGTAGGGGGCTTACAGCCTAGTTCAGTATCTAGTTAAACAGCAATCTTACTTCCCCATTCTAACGGACTTGGGTGGAGTGCAAAGCCCACCCTGAGGGGCCGGCCACAACAAGATATATATCAGAACCTCCCCACATTGGCCGTTCAGGCTTTGGATCAAAGTCCCCTGGACTAGCAGTGCTGGGTAATAAAGGTTTTACTTTCCTGATTCCTCTGGTGCTGGCTGTCGCTTCTCCTGGGTCTTTCACCACAACAGGGCTAGACCCTAGGTTCTGTAGGGGCATGGCTAAGGCACTTTTTCTTTTTAAGTTCTTTTAATATGCAGGCAGGGTTGAAAGTCACTGGTTGAGCTAAGAGAGAGCAAAATATTTGAAGGTATTGGGGAGTTTTTATAAACTCCCTGGAAAAACACACACACACACTGGAAGGGGAGTTGTAAGGGAAAGAGTTAAGAGGGAGGGGAGAAGTAAGAAGGGGAGTTAGAGGAGGAAGAGGGTAGTGATAAGAGGCAAGTAGATGAGAAGATGGGTGGCTCCTGAGGGTGATCCATGCTCTCTGGTCACGGGACTCCAGGTACAGAGACATAAAGAGGTGCAGACTTTGATGTAAACTTGTTTCTGTGCATGTAAATTGAGACTAGCTTTGCCCAAAAGTTCTTTCAGTGGTTAGCAAGGAACAGAGCTGAAAAAACTGAGGAGGGACAGTGAAGGAGGGTAAAGCCAGGCTGGGACCCACTTTACTTTGGAGTCTCACCTGTCTTACACTTCCACATTTGAGGGGGAGTAACACAAACAAACAATGTCCCCTGTTCTCCTTTCTTGATTTATTGATAATTCACTGGCCTAAGTTATTTCTCTTTGATATTAGTCTACCTCCTTTTGCTGGATTCCTGAGGTGGACAGCCCTAACCTCACTAGTTCAGAGGCCTCTCCCTCACATGACAGAATCGCCTGTGTCTTGCCTTGGTTAATCTGAAAGCTGGGTCATTGTCCTCAAGTGACCCAAGAGATTAGTTTTGAGCACATTAAGAACATAATAAAGGATTAGCCTGGAAAGAAAGTAGAAGGTTGTCAATTCCTGATGAAGTTTCTGATGAGTCTGTTGTTCTTTAGCAGAAAATAGAAAATGTATTGGGACAAGAGAGAGAACAAAATTTGTTTTGAGTTCTGGTTTATGTATTATAGTAAAACATCAATTAACTAAAACCCATTTGCCCTTTCCCCAGAATCAATTTTGTGTGTGTGTGTGTACTTTATTTTTTTTTAAATTACTTTATTGATTAAGGTATCACATATTTGTCATCAAACCCCCCCCCCATTCCCATCCCAAACCCCCCCACACGCATGCCCCCATCCCCCTGTGTTCCGTGGTCACTGGTTAGGCTCATATGCAAGCACACAAGTCCTTTGGTTGATCTATCTTCCTTGTCCCCACCCTCCCCTACCTTCCCTCTGAGGTCTGACAGTCTGATCAATGCTGTTCTTGTTCTTCAGTCTGTGTTGTTCATCTTTTCCTCTAGATGAGTGAGCTCATGTGATACTAGGAATACACTTATAGGAACTGAAAATGAGACAAGCAATAATGGTTATGCTGAGAGGCAAATGAATCAGTCTATAGTGAGTTTCTTTCTGGGCCAACAGTTCTTTTGAGTCCCGATTTCTATGTCCAACAGTTGTTTATGTGTACATAACAGCAATGATATTTCAGTTCTGGATGGTGGACAAATGGTGGTAATGCAGGTCCGACCCTCTCTGGTTTGGTCCTGGGCAATCTGCAGTGACGCACATCTGCTGACTGCTAGTATGGCAAGGCATGGTCAGCGTCTTCCATCTCTGGACTGTTCAGAATCAATATTTTAATATTGTAAAATGGTCACACTTTGTTTATATCCAACAGTGGTTTCATTTACAATAAAATTTGGGGGTTTCTTTTCCCTATTTTTTATTTTACAGAGGTGCAATAGAAAATTAGATAACTATTTTATGTCTTATAAATCTCCAACATAAACTCATATTTTTCTTAATGAAATGATTGTTGATTTCTTTAGAAACCACTAGCATGTAAGAGTCTATGTAATTTTACATATATATATATAAAAAAGCCTAAGTGACCATCCAACCATCTGACCATCTGACTGGTTTCTATGACATGCACTGACTACCAGAGGGCAGACACTCTACGCAGGAGCTGCCGAGCTGTGGTGACTTGGCAGCTGTGGTTCTCGGGTGATGCACCGGGAACCAGAGAGGAGGGAGCCCAATTTCAGGGTGCATCACCTTCAGGCAATCTGGGACCCCTTGGGGAATGTCAGAGAGCTGGTTTCAGCTGATGCCTGCAGGCCAGGTGGAGGGACCCCACTGGTGCACAAATCTGTGCACCGGGCCTCTAGTAAATAAATAAGATAAAATTCTAGAAGGAAGAGTTCTATAAGAATCTCAGTTTTCTCAGCAGATAGAAAATAAATATGAACTCAAAATGCCCATGAATTAATAGAAAAATAATTTCCTATGGATCAAAAAAATATTTTCTTGAGGACTTTGGCATCTATGTTCATCAGGGATATTGGCCTGTACTTTTCTTTCTTTGTAGTGTCTTTGTTGTTAATCCTCATCCATGTATATTTTTCCATTGATTTTTTAAATTTTTATTTATTTATTTCCATTGATTTTTAGAGAGAGTGGAAGGAAGGGAGAGAGATACAGAGAGAGAAACATTAATGTGAGAGAGGCACATCGATTGGTTGCCTCCCACACACGCTCCAACCAGGGTTGCGGATTAAGCCTGCAACCGAGGTATGTGCCCTTGAACAGAATCAAACCTGGGACCCTTTGGTCCACAGGCCAACGCTCTAGCCATTGATCCAAACTGGCTAGGGCAGGAGAAAGTGCTTTTTGAGCGAGTTGACCACAATATTTCTGGAGCGGCTCCTGTTGGTGGTCAGGGTCCTCTGGCACAGTGACCATCAGTAATAAGGTTGTGCTTTTTTAATTAAGGGAAAAAACCCCCACTAAAGTTGTTGAGTAATTGATTCATGTAAACAAAATAGCAGCAAATTATTGAGTACCCACTCTGTGCTAAATATCATGCTAAATGCTGAATTGTTTCATTTTAGCCTCTCAACAGCTCTATGAGGAAGGTATTATTATCCTTAAAGTAGTGATTTCATGGTTATCTTTACAATTACATTCACTCATTTGCATTCTGATATACTTCCTCCAATGAGAAAATAATAAAGTGAGGCTCTTTATTATTTTATATATATACTGGCCATGTGAATGGCATCTATGTATTTCTTGGTGGGGAATAAATTGAGAGTGGGTAGGGTATAGCTTGAAATGTAACCCTGGGTAGAATTTCCAACCTAATATTGGGTAGCACATTCATACATATTTTTATTTTTAAAATTATGTGTTTAAGTTTCATTTGAAAAAAAATATGACCATTATATAAAGCCATACTTTCTTAGATGTTATTATTTAAGACAAGTGTAAGCAAAAAACCAGGGGTGATTCATTTAAAGACAATGTAAAGACAAACATTAAGTAATGAATATGAACAAGTAGTATGAGGATATGAAAAAATCTTGAAGATAATATGTGAGCTACTGACATTTGGGAAATAGGGTCTCTGCCTTGCCTGAGGTCTGGAGGTCAGGTCAGAGGTGAATGCTGGTCTGTGTCAATTTTTGTTGGATCGGCACTCACTCACCTTCTAGGACCCTAGGCATTGTCTTGTGACTTTAATTCCTCCAGATTGGAGTGTTCATGAATGGAATAAAACTGAACCTGAGTCAGACAACAGGACCCTTGATATATCACTTCTCCCCCATATATTTTGGCAGTCTTAAATACTCAGACAGAATTAGTGGCTCTCTGATTTGTGACCCTTTTATGGGTGAAAGTCAAGGACTCTTTATCAACCGACTGTCTGTGGAAGAAGCAGGAAACAATTTATTTTTCTTTGATGTTGTTAAGGTTTCCATGACCCTTATTTTATTTTACTGCAGTGTTTTTTCTTTTACTTCTAAAAGTTGGAAGTTGTTCAGGGACTGTTTGCCTAACACTATCTGTGTGCCAGGCACAGTGCTGACCTGGGATAGAGAGAGAAATGACAGGCTCTTCTCCTTGAAGATCTATGGAAAACATTTTTTTAAAAATATTTTTATTGATTTTTTTTTTTTTTTTTTTACACAGAGGAAGGGAGAGGGATAGAGAGTTAGAAACATCAACAAGAGAGAAACATCGATCAGCTGCCTCCTGCACACCTCCTACTGGGGATGTGCCTGCAACCAAGATACATGCACTTGAACGGAATCGAACCTGGGACCTTTCAGTCCACAGGCCGACGCTCTATCCACTGAGCCAAACTGATTAGGACTATGGAAAATACTTTCAAGGAGAATTCAAGATGCTGGTCAGGAAGATGATCTAAACTTAAGCCGATTCAGGACAGCAAACTCAGAAAATAGGAAAGACCTCTAAGAAATCTCCACCTATTATACAATAATAAAGGAGGAATTGGACTGGAGAAAACTTAACACAGAATCATAGTTGCATAGGGATGGATGTATCCTTGAAAGCTCAGGTATCCAGGTTTGCCCTTAAGCCACTAGTAAAATACAGTGGCTACCCTTATTATTTCTTAATATCTTCAGAGATGGGGTTTCCAGGTTTTTCTTGCAATACTTATACCCTGGATATTTTCTAATGTTTATCCTAAATCCCTCCTATTGAAAGTTAAGCCCATCCTTTATTGGAGAACAGCTGTCTGCCATTACTTTCAATATCATGAATGATTGGAAAAAACTTCTGAGTCTGTCCTCCCCGTACCCAAGAATATATTCCATTCCAAATCCTGCCGTTCTCACACTTTTGGTCATGAACTCTATCACCCTGTTTTTTTTCCTTCTAGTATTTTTAACCTCCCACCCCCAATAGCTACACATCACCTTCCAGGTTTCCTTCAAACTATATAAGCATAAATTTCTTTTGGTCTCTTGTCCCTCTCTCGTATTTCAAATTTCTAAGCTCTTACGTTCTCCCTTCTTGTGTTCTTTACTTCTTCAATTTTTCCTTCTTCTACAAATTCTAAATTTTAATTTTATTTAAAGTCCAAATCTTTTTACCTTATAGTTGGATTTAATTTCCTTCTCAGGAAATCAGTATTGTCCTTTCCACACATAGGCAGGCACCTGGGCAAGGTAGGGAATCCCATGGTTTATATTAGGCTTTGCTGGGTCCCGAGGCTGGCAATCACAGCATTCAGTAAGTGAGAATCCAAGGGAGAAAATGATCACTGCTTTGTGTGTTTTTCTGGGCTGTAATTTCCAGTACCTGGATCTTAGGGGTGTATTAATGCTGTTGCTAACAGGGAAAGAGCAGATGGAAAATAAATATGCTCAAGGGCTCAGAGGCTATTACTGATGCTGGAGGCAGGTAGTCAGGCAACAGGAAGTAACTATAGCAAAACAGAAGGAAAAAAGATATTTATCATTGGTCCCTTGAGCAACATGAATCAGGAGCTAGGGGAAGACTGTCCCAGTGTTTTGAATGGGGCACCCTTAACAGGTGGCTTGTAGAATCTAGTAGCCATATAGCGATTGATTCTGAGCAGCTGCATTGTACAAACCTGAAAATGAGTTTTCTCAGTCCCCAGAGCTGCATAAAGCAGAGCTGGTGAGAGAGATGACAGCTGGACATCACTGATATTTGAATAGCTCTTTACCAAGTGCTTTCCATGCCCATTGTTGGAAAGGAAACTTGTAACAACCCTGTGACAGGCCAAGGGCAGATATCACTAATACTCTGTTACATAGAAAAAGAAAGGAGCTTAATTAAATTGCCCAAAGCCATGTACATACTTAGTTTTAATCCCATGCTTTCCAGGACACAAGAGCTTGAGAGTAGAATTGTATCCTAAAAATCATTTATAAGATTGTTAATTTAATCTTTACTCCCCAACTTTTCAAAATGTTGGGTCTCCTAAAATTCAATACTACTACTACTACTACTACTACTACTACTACTACTAATTATAAAAACAAGCTACCATTGTTTAAGTAATTACCACATGATATTGAAACCTCACTGCAATCCTAACATCTAACAGTTTTATCCCTATTTAACTGACAAAAAAAAAAAAAAAAAAAGAGGTCCAGAGAGGTTTAGTAATTTGCTCAAGATAATACAGCTAGTTAAGTAGCTGATGTGAGATGATAACCAAAGAATATGTAATTTCAAAGTTACAAATTTGCATCAGGAAGAATTCAGGGACTAATTTAAGGGATCCCCAGAGATGTCCCTTTGTGTGCAATAAGCACAGCCCTACTGGCTACAACAGCATTTCCTCCTCTCCCAGCTAGTGGCCCTTTGGTGTTGCTCTGACTCTTGTTCTTAGCTGGTGGGGGTCTATGTCCATGGTGATTTTGGCTGCTTCATCCCTGCCCCCATTTCTGTTCCTTAGTACATTGTACTCCAGTAATCACGCAGTGAAGCAGGGCCCAGTGTGGATTGTTCCCCAAGCAGCACGGCCTGGTGCTCTGGTTTCTTTCAGAGATTTCAACAAAAAAGCTCTTTATCTCTCTTCTAAAGAACTTGGGCATGCTCTGGCTGGTGTAGCTCAGTTGGTTGGAACGTCTAAGGGTCACGGGTTTGATTCCAGGTCAGGATGCATACCCAGGTTGTAGGTGCATACGGCAGGCAAGCAATCAATGTTTCTCTCTCTCTCTATCTCTCTCTCTCTCTCTCTCTCTCTCTCTCTCTCTCTCTCTCTCTCTATCTTTCTCTCTCCCTCTTCTTTCCTCTCTCTCTCTGAAATCAATAAAAAAACATATCATTGCATGAGAATTAAAAAAATAAATGAATTAAGAACTTAGGCATGAACCTAGAGAGGCAGAGCCAAAGGGCTCTGACAAGCATGCCTTTTGCTCTGCTCAAAATTGATCTATTTTTGAACAACTACTTCTCATTTCACACAAATCATATTGTCCCTCAATCTCCCATCTCTTAGCACGCTCCTTTGCTTTTCATGCAAATAAGGGCCCAGTGAGCCAGTCACACATGGTCAAGTGGGTCGAACCTTTTGGAATTAATACACCCTTTGGGCCTTAAACTTGAAGCTCCATTACCCCCACTATTATGACCATTGCTTGTCACATCCTTTCCCATTAAATTATGCTGGTGATTCTTTTAGGCGATTCATCTTTATATACACTGAGTGGCCAGATTATTATGATCTCTGAATGCATAATAATCTGGCCACTCAGTGTATATCCTATATAATAAAAGGCTAATATGCAAATTGTCCCATCGACCAGGAGTTCGACCAGCAGGCAGGCCGGCCAACCACCCATGTCCCCTCCCCCTGGCCAGGCTGGCCGGACCCCACCCATGCACGAATTCATGCACCGGGCCTCTAATACACACACACACACACACACACACACACACACACACTGAGTGGCCAGATTATTATGCATTCAGAGATCATAATAATCTGGCCACTCAGTGTATATACTTGAGGCCCGGTGTACAAAATTCATGCACGGGTCCCCTCAACCTGGCCTGCACCCTCTCCAATCTGGGACCCCTTGGGGGATGTCCGACTGTCGGTTTTCGGACATCCCTCTTGCAATCCGGGACTGCTGGTTCCTAACCGCTCACCTGCCTGCTTGCCTGATCGCCCCTAACCTTTCTGCCTGCCTGCCTGATCACCCCTAACCACTCTGCCTGTCTGCCTGATTCCCCTAACTGCCCCCCTGCCTGCCTGATCATCCCTAATAACCTCTGCCTGCCTGCCTGATTGCCCCTAACTGCCTCTGCCTGCCTGCCTCATCGACCCTAACCACCTCTGCCTGCCAACCTGATCGCCCCTAACCGCCTCTGCCTCAGCTCTGTCCCGGAAGGATGTCTGGAAGATGTCTGGTCTAATTAGCATATTATCCTTTTATTAGTATAGACTAGAGGCCTGGTGCATGAAAATCATGCACTGGGGAGGGGGGGGACCAGGGGTCCCTCAGCCAAGCCTGCACCCTCTTGCAGTTCAGGACCCCTCGGGAGATGTCTGCCTGCCCACTCCCCCCAGGGATCAGTCCTAAGCCGGCAGTCAGACATCCCTCTCGCAGACCGGGGCTCTCACAGTCTGGGACCCCTTGCTCCTTACCACCCGCCTGCAGTGGGAGTGCTGCTCAGGCACAAGCTGGGCTCGCTGCTCCTTAGTGTGCTGCCATGGAGGCGGGAGAGGCTCCTGCCACCACTGCTGCGCTCACTAGTTGTGAGCCTGGCTTCTGGCTGAGTGGTGCTCACTCTGTGGGAGCGCACTGACCACCAGGGTGCAGCTCCTACATTGAGCATCTGCCCCCTGGTGGTCAGTGCACGTCATAGCGACCTGTCGTTCCGCCGTTTGGTTGATTTGCATATTAAGGTTTTATTATATAGGATTGATTTCAGAGAGGAAGGGAGAGGGAGAAAGATAGAAACATCAATGGTGAGAGATAATCATTGATTGACTGCCTCCTGCACACCTCACACTGGGGATTGAGCCCGAAACCTGGGCATGTGCCCTGACTACAAATCAAACCATGACTTCCTGGTTCATAGGTTGATGCTCAACCTATGAAATGGCCATGCTAGGCAACTAATCTTTGCATTCACACATAGAACTGATATTTGATATGTAGTTTATTATATGAATAAATGAATGAATGAATGTAGGCTAACAAAACTAAATGGTTTATAGTTATTGCTGATTTAAGATTAGATTCCTACCCACATCTTTAAATTAGCCCATCTCATTTGTACTGAGGATAGTTGTATATGTTTCCTTTCCAGAACATTCTTCTTCTTTTTTTAAAATATATTTTCGGTTTGCATATGATTTGTTTTTAATTTGCATTTTTATTGATTTCAGAGAGGAAGGGAGAGGGAGAGAGAAACAGTAACATCAATATTGAGAGAGAATCATGGATTGGCTGCCTCCTGCATGCCCCCTACTGGGGATCAAGCATGCAAGCCAGGTATGTACCCTTGACGGGAATCGAACCCAGGACCCTTCGGCCTGCAGGCTGATGCTCTATCCACTGAGCCAAACTAGCTAGGGCCAGAGCATTCTTCTTTAGAGTTTTGTATAGCTTCTTCTCTCACTTCATTTAAATCCAATGTAACCTCCTCAGAGAGGGCTTCCCTAGCAACTCTATCTAAAATATCACTCCCGGAAGTTCTTTTTTTTTTTTTTAAATATATTTTATTGATTTTTTACAGAGAGGAAGGGAGAGGGATAGAGAGTTGGAAACATTGATGAGAGACATCCATCAGCTGCCTCCTGCACGCCCCCTACTGGGGATGTGCCCGCAACTAAGGTACATGCCCTTGACCAGAATCGAACCTGGGACCTTTCAGTCCGCAGGCCGACACTCTATCCACTGAGCCAAACCAGTTAGGGCACGCCTGGAAGTTCTTGAACACTTTACTCTGGTTTAGTTTTTTTCTCAATAAAACTATTTTGTGTTGGTTTATTGCAGGCGTCCTCAAACTATGGCCCGCGGGCCACATCCAGGTGTTTTTGCCGTTTTGTTTTTTTTACTTCAAAATAAGATATGTGCAGTGTGCCTAGGAATTTGTTCATAGTTTTTTTAAACTATAGTCCGGCCCTCCAACGGTCTGAGGGACAGTGAACTGGCCCCCTGTTTAAAACGTTTGAGGACCCCTGGTTGTTTTACCCACTGAGTTCTATGAAGGTCAAGATCTTTATTTTGTTCCCTGCTATATCTCCATGGCTTGAATAGTCCCTGGCAGATAGTAGGAGCTCAATAAGTATTTCCTGAATGGGTGAATTAAACTGAGAAAGGCTCCCCCAAAAGGCTGTGTGCCCACATGAAGAGGCTTTTTAGGCACTACTCTACTGAAGACACTCAAAGTTGAACAGTCTGGTAACATCTAAAATGTTGACTCCTCAAATAAGTTAATTGTTTATTGATCTCTTCTTGTTGCTCCTTGAAAATGTGTATCTCAATCTATAAAACTCTTAGTTCAGAGTCCATTATTTCTTGGTGTTTACAGCTGGACAGTTTTGTGATAAATGGCAACTTATATTAAAACATGGTTTATCTGGCATCACTGAGGAAAAAGTAGACTTTCATGTAATGTAAATTTACCTTTAAATATCCAATCCCAAAAAACTATTTTGCTATTAACAATTTTTGGGACCTTTGGTTTTGGCCATGATGGAGTAATAATGATTAGGTGTCCCTTTTTGTCTGAAGTAAGTAAAAAGTAGGACAAAATCTGTGAAACAATGGTTCTCAAGATATTGGAATCAGATAATGAAAAAGAGTGATTTCTGAGAGATGACAAACAGACAACACGAATCCTGCAACTGTCCCAACTGTTTTGAGACAGTTTCTAGGCTGTGGTGCAGGGAGGGGAACCCAGGATGGAGATGGGCAGTGTCCTTGAGTTTAAGGGTCTGAAGCTGGAAGTCCAGGTAGGCCAAGTGGTCGAGTTCACAGAGTACCAGAGATACCGATCTTCAATGCTTTTTTTTAAAAAAAGTGATCCCACTATTGCTCATGGCGATGGGGAAATTGAAGACCAGGGCTCTAAGGTGTTAGTCCCATTACATTGTAAGCATCTGAGTCAAAGAGATGAAAGGAACCATCTTGTGACTGCAGTGGAAAACGGCATGAACTTTGCTTCATTGTCACCTCTAGGCATATGAAAATCAGAATAACTTTTGTTTGCCAAACAGAAAGCTAGATGTTTTCAAATTACCGTATCTTCTCTTCATCTTCCTAAAAGTTTTAAGTTATTTCAGATGCCTCTTTTATCATTTGTTTTGAATGCAGTAAGGCTTTCTCTTCAGGTTTGTTGACAGCTTCTCATTGAACTTTTCTGGGAACAAGCATGTTAATGGCATATTTAATGTCGGTATGAACCATTGCTTTGAGTTTGTGATATTTGCTGGAACATTGTGTCCTGAATAAAACATAAAAACACAGTAAATTGTAACCTCAGAAATTGAATATTTAAATAGTCATGAATGAGAGGACATAATCCAATTATTTTCCCCCCAGAGTATACAGAATGGAGAAATTTAAATATATTGGGTCAGTACTTGATTTAAGGAAGTGTTATGCTTCAGGAAAATTCCCTTTAAGAGCAAATAGGGAATATAAATAAAGACACCTGAAAAGTTCCTTGCTAAAAATAGCTATAAAAGGTGTGACATATATGATAGTAAAAGTCATTTATTGGCATTTATCATTGAAATGTTGGTCTTTAGAAAGGAATTGCTTTAATATAGATGAATTTAGTGTTGCTGCTGTTCTAATAAAAATACATTGAAATAACCTCTCTGAGGTAAATGGCTTATTTAATCTTCTCTTGCATTGTTGAAAATTACTTTTCTGCTATCTATGCATTAATGTAACTTAAGAATCTGTGTTTAGAAATTTTAATTTTAAGATAATAAAACCAGACCAAGGTTAGTTTTTATTTTTCAATTATAGTTTACATTCATTATTATTCTGTGTTAGTTTCAGATGTACAGCATAGTGGTTAGACAATCATGTACTTTACAGAGTGGCCCCCCTGGTATTTCAAGTGCCCACATGGCCCCATACATAGTTATCACAGTATTATTGACTATATTCCCTATGCTGTAATTTACATCTCTGTTTTTTGTTTTTTTTTTCCTCCATTGTGATATTGCAGCATTGGCCCTAATTCTCTAATCCTGCCTGTGTCAATATCCTTTGCTATGTGAATTTGTAGTTCTCCTCGCCCTCATGAGTGGAGTATATTTTCTCTGCCTTGTGATATTACGTTTGACTGCAGAGCATAGAAGTGACAGTGTGTCAGTTCTGAGCTTACATCTTATGTAATTCTGCCTCTCTGTGCCTCTGTCATTGCCATAAGAAGAATATGCTTAACTAGTCTGCCGATAGAGGGAAGAGGATGAGGGACAGATGGAGCAGAGCCATTCAAGCTGTGCCCAGCCTTGATCAGCTGATCCCTGGTCAACTCACAGATGTGCACATTAAATAAAGGCCTATTGTTATGTGCCACTGAGATTTTGTGATTATGTTATACGGCATTATTGAAATAATAGCTAACTGATACATCCACAGATAAAGACAATTTCAGTATCAACACCAAAAATAGTTATCCACAGTGAGTTTTTTTTTAAAGATTTGTAGTAAAATGACATTTACATAATGTTTTGCTTGTGTGCTAAGATCTTAGCCTAGAAATAAGCATGGCATTAATTTCTTGAAAATATAGACGTTAACCAAAACATGATAATATTAAATTAAATAAGTAACATGGGAATTTTAAAATTTGGTTGTGACTATGTCTTACCTATTCGTCTTTTATTTTTTTATTTATCTTTATTGTTGAAAGTACTACGGACTTCCTCTTTTCTTTCCCCCATTGACTCTCTCCTCCCCACTCCCACCGATTCATCTTTTATAGAATGCCTATTACTTAATGGGCATTCAATAGGTATTTGCTGAGAGAATAAATGAATGAGTGGAGCTTTTTTTTCCTTCTCAATTTTCTTTATTTTCCCTTTGAACTGTTGACTCCAAACATTTAAAAAACAGTAAAAAAAAAACAAACAACCCAATCAGCAATTCAACAGACTAGGTCAATGGTTTTCACTTGGATGTGATTTTGTTTCCCAGGGGACATTTGGCAATGTCTGGAGATATTCTGGTTGTCATAACTCGAGATGGTGTGCTAACTGGTAGGTAGAGGCCAAGGGTACTCCAGACATTCTACAGTGCACAGAATAGAGCCTCACGATAAAGAATTATTTGGCCCAAAAATGTTTGTGCATCCTTTGATTTTTTTTTGGGGGGGGGGGGTGTTAATTTGCCTTGTGGGATTGTGAATCATTCTCTCATGGTTTTTGTTTGTTTTTTGCCCTTTCTATGTAGTATCCGAAGATTGCTTCTACTTTCTTTTTATCCTTTACTTCCCCAGCCTTTCTAGAACTGCCTCTTTGAATTTTGTGCCACTTTTCATTTTCTTCCCTGTAGTCAGTACTTTTACTACTGAACTTTTTCGATATTTTTACACTTAAGATGGATTTTTCTCTTTCTGGGACCTATTTTAGCTTAATTTGTTCTGTCTTCCATGCAGATTTTCTGGAAACCCTCCTTAGGTCTCTGCAAAGGCTTACAGTGGGAGAGCTAGATACAGTACTGCTGTGAGTTGATATTTTTCTTAATTACAAATAATTTAAAGTTTGTAATGTTATTCGTTTTCTACTTATGATGAAGGTGTGAGATTCCTGTATGTCTTTTTTTTTTTCTTGTTGACCTGCATAGTTGTTTTTTTTAAAAAAATATATTTTTATTGATTTCAGAGAGGAAGGGAGAAGAAGAGAGATAGAAACATCGATGATGAGAGAGAATCAATTCATCGGCTGCCTCCTGCATGTCTCACACTGGGGAGTGAGCCTGCAACCCGGGCATGTGCCCTGACCGGGAATCGAACCGTGATCTCCTGATTCATAGGTCACTGCTCAACCACTGAGCCATGCCAGCCAGGCAAGAAAGTAGTTTTTAAGTACAGGTTCCTACTGTTATTAAAGGGGAACTAGAATATGCTGGCCTTTGACATTTATCTCCACAGTTGAATCTGTATTAGGCTAATACATTTTAAAGGAATTAGTTTAAGTAATAACAAACCTTAAGTGTGTCATATTTAAATAAATTTTGCACGGCAGATGCTATAGGTGAGCAAATGAACTTTAATTCTATTCTCAGGAAGAGGTTTTTGAAAATAAGAGGAGCATATTTCGATTTATGTACATTTACTGCAAAGAAAAAGCCAAGCAGTCATCAATAGTGCAGCTGGGGAAAGGTATTGGATTTAAGCTTTGCTTTAAATGAATCTGTTTCTGTTCTGTTTTGGCTCACTTCCTGAAGTCACTACTCATTGACCTTAAAGGACCTCTTTGAGCTCTAAAAAGATGTCTATCTGTGGAGATAACATTTAGGGAGATTATGATTGTGCTTTAAAATTCATGTCTAAAAATCAACTTCTCCTTAAAACATGATCATTCTTATCTTTCAGGAAATAAATCACATGAAATTATGTAACCATTTTATATTTCTTGTTGAAAATTTAAAGAAGATTATTAAGGTGATTTATGTCCAATGTGTTCATCTCAGACCAGCAGCCATCACCATCACTAGGAGCTTGTTAGAAATATAGACTTTTAGGTCCAGCCCAGACCTCCTGAGTCAGAATCTGCATTTACCTGGATCCCCAGGTGATTTGTAAATGCATTCAGGTTTGAGAAGGTGCCACTCTCTGTAGTTGGACAATTGAATGAACTGAGACTTGCTAAGCATCTTGTAGGTGGGTAGTTCATGACACAATTTATTTATTTATTATTTTATTATTTTATTTTTTTATTAAGGTATTATATGTGTACATATCTTACCATTGTCCCCCCCCACCCCACTCCCATACATGCCCTCACCTCCAATGTTTTGCATTCGTTGGTTATTCTTATATGCATGCATATAAGTCCTTCGGTTGATCTCTTATCTCCCCCACCTCTCCCTAACCTACCCACTGTAATTTGACAGTCTGTTTGATGCTTTACTGCCTCTGTATCTATCTTTTTGTTCATCAGTTTATAATGTTTTTTATTATCCACAAATGAGTGAGATCTTGTGGTATTTTTCTTTCATTGACTGGCTTATTTCACTTAGCATAATGTTCTCCGATTCCATCCAGGTTGCTGCAAATGGTAAGAATTCCTTCTTTTTTATGGCAGCATAGTATTCATTGGAAGATGTACCATAGTTTTCTGATCCAGTCATCTGCTGACGGGCACCTAGGCTGTTTCCAAATCTTAGCTATTGTAAATTGTGCTGCTATGAACATAGGGGTGCATATATCCTTTCTGATTGGTGTTTCTAGTTTCTTAGGATATATTCCCAAGAGTGGGATTACTGGGTCAAATGGTAGTTCCATTTTCAGTTTTTTGAGGAAACTCCATACTGTTCTCTACAGTGGCTGCACCAGTCTGCATTCCCACCAGCAGTGCACGAGGGTTCCTTTTTCTCCGCATCCTCGCCAACACTTGTCGTTTGTTGATTTGTTGATGATAACCATTCTGACAGGTGTGAGATGGTACCGCATTCATGACACAATTTAGAATAGTAGTCTCTTAGGTAAAAACAAGTTGAATAAGCTGGAAATACAATGTTGCTCAAATAGCATGTTGATTTTTATGAAAAGAAGGTTACCTGAGAGTACTAAAGTGAAGGAAGGCAGTCTGATCAGTGTGTATCATGGTTCTTCCTGTCCCATCACTTACATAATTAGAGACGTATCTGTTGCCTGCTTTTATAGCCAGAAGCACATTGAACAGCCCTTCACATCTGTGTAGTGATTCGGGAGTTGGATTTTCGTGGGAGACAGTTATCTAATTATGGTGTCACTAAACTCATGCTAATTTCACATCTTTTATTTTTCAGTCTTCTACAGAGGGTGAGATTAGGAAATATCCAGAAAGAGCAAGTCAGGTTTTCTGTATGAAGTCTGTACTAGTAATCATTGGCTAATTTATTTATTTATTTTAAATATATTTTATTGATTTTTTACAGAGAGGAAGGGAGGAAAGGAGAGGGATAGAGAGTTAGAAACACCGATCAGCTGCCTTCTGCACACCCCCTACTGGGGATGTGCCCACAACCAAGGTACATGCCCTTGACCGGAATCGAACCTGGGACCCTTCAGTCAGCAGGCCGATACTCTATCCACTGAGCCAAACCAGTCAGGGGCAATCATTGGTTAATTTAAAACAAGACAGCCATACAGCCCAACCCACATGCAGTTATCCTGTTGCCTTCTGTAGAATCTGTTTCTGTGACCACTGATATCCAAGGACATTCATCCTCTCCTTATTGGGTTTAGAGCACTGGCAGATTTAAAGCTCTCCTTCTTATGGTTTGTCATGCAGTGACGGTAACTGATAGGTGATCTCCCTCCTCCCGGAGACAGAGCGAGCTAATGAGATTTGACGACTGCCTCTGGTTAAAGAAGCAGGACTGATGAATGCACGGTGACGCTGATGACCCCAGTAAAAGGATTTTCATTGACAGCCTGTTGACATAACAAACTAAGAGTTTGTGATTTAAGCTGTTTCTAAGCTCTTATATAAATAAAGTCTTTTCTAATATGGCTTCTTTGCCATTTGTCTTGATTAAACACACCTACCACCTTCCTGGAAGCTCTCTCAGTGTGATTTAGTTACTTATGAAGTGTATCTTTGTTTAAATTCATAACATTTATTTTATATGTGTGTGTGTCTGTACATATATGTATATAAGTATGTGTATATATATGTGTATGTATATATTTTTACCACCCCCAGTAAAACTCAGCAACGTGTAAAATGTGGGTACTGTAATTGATTTTTCAATTTCAATGTTGTTGGGAGATGGAAGTAAAAGGGTTACATCAGAATCCATCTGGAAATGTTCTGCTGTAAATCAAACTACACTGGTGAGTAACAGTTGTTGCCTTGATGAGCTTTATTGCCATTTGCTGATGCAGCTTGCTCTAGCCAGCCCACCACAAGGGACATATAATGGGAGTCCCATATTCAAGCCCCTCTTGGAAGAAATCCATAAAAGAGCAGAGATGTGAACCCAGCAATAAATTCTAGAAGCATTTGTGCTGGAGCCATGAAATGATACTAATAACTCCTTAGTAACACATTAAAGAGACAAAGGGATTTTACCAGTTTTTAAAAAAATGTATTAGGGCTATTTTTAATTGAAACTTTTCAAAGACACAACAGAGCAAGGGCCAGCAGCTGTTGACTCTCTGCTTTTCATTTATTTCAGATTTTATCTTGAACTCTACTTTTATTTCCCACTTATAGGTCCTATTTAAAAAACCCTTGAAGTTGGGGCTCCTAAGTGGATTTATCGGTCTGTAACAAGCTCCACATTGTTCTCACCCTTACAGAGTTGCTTTCCTTGATCTCATCCCGTCTTCCTCAATAAGTCAGCTAAGTTACTGTAGGTTGAGTCGCTCGCCTACTATTGTCTAGCATTCCACTAAGTGTCATAAAGAATACGAGGAAGGAGAATCACTGTTTCTCTTCTCAAGGAGCTCAGAGCACATTTAGAAAGGCCCAGAATAAAACAAGGGCTATGTAGGCAATAATGCAAGGTAGAGTTAAATACTACGTAGTATAAGGAGGGGAGAACTCAGGGTGGCTGACGCAGAGTGTTTCTTGGAAAAAGAGGACCTAAGCTGGGCTCTGACAGGAGGCAGAGAGTAAGGGCAACAGAGAAGTGTTGTAGGTCATAATGGTGTCCAGGCTGACCTGTCTGAAGGAAGCTTCGTGTTGGAGATTGGTGGGAAACTTGGATGGGTTGGGGGGCTGGGGACAGGGTGGAGAAGAGGGTATCGGAGGACTTTACTTGAAGAAAACCAAACTGGAGTCACGGACAAAATTTTGTGCAGCCTCCAATGTGTTAAAGGATAGGGGTACAGGGATGGGGGAAGGGAGAGCTGAGGAGAGAGTGGGAAGGGTTTGGAACCTCTTCCCCAATCCATAAATTCTCTGGTTAGCTCCCTTCCTACTCAGTGTTTCTCAGAATCTACTCTGTGAACTATCTACCTACCTTGGATTTGTTAAAAAGGTAAACTTCTAGGTTCTGCCCGGAATCATTAGAAATAATAGATTTGTAGTATGTCTTTCCTAATTTTACATATGATGAAACTGAGGCTCAGGAGGGCTCAACAAATAACTTGCCCAGTTATAACAAGTTCAGTAAGTGGTAGAACTTGGGTTTGAACTCAGGCTCAGAAGTCCATCCTGTTTCCACTCTACCAGGGGTCCATCTTTTCATAGAGTGGCTGGGCTGGCAACATTTGTGTTGTTGTGGCTTTGATATTTTTACCTTTTAAAAAAATCTTCTCTCTTTCTTTGTGTTTTTCTTTTTGGGTCAAGCATTCTCATAATAAAGGCAATAAAAAGAAAATCACCCACAATATTTTGTCTCATCAAGTCAACTATATTCATTGGTAACGTTTCTAACTGGCTTGTTGATCTTCCCTTTATATTGTAAGAAATATTCCTTTGTGTAACTTGCAGCATTTTCCCAATTATGTAAAGAGAGATAAAAACAAATGTGTTAAAATGGTCACAACTGAGAAATCTGAGTGAAAGGTTCTTGGTTCCATTTTTAAAAACATTTTCTATCTTTTTCTGTAGGTTTGAAATTTTTCAAAATGAAAAGTTGCTGGGAGAGAGGAAGCTGCTTGTCTTCCTCTTCCTCTCTGCACCTTCCCGCTGATGGGGACGTGCCAATTAGCCAGTGACAACCTTGCATTTAGAGATGAAACGCCCCATGTTGAGGAAGAAGATTCTTCCTGCAGACCTGGACTGTGTACCTCTGTGCACAGCACAGAAATAAACATCTGTCTTATTTAACCTAAAAAAACCCTCCAATTGCCTGGCTCCATTTCCAGCTCTATCGCTTTGCCCATTAGGCAAGTTATTTAAAGTTGTGTCAGTTTACACATTTTAAAAAGGGCACATTATCACCTATCTCATAGGCTTGTTGTGAACATTGAATGATCACAGGTAAAGTGTTTAAAATAGTGCCTGGCAAATAATACACACCCAATAAATATAATTATAATTACATGTATTTAATACATGCATCCCAGGTCTTTTAATTAATTAATTACCAAAAGAAGTTCAACCTAGACCTTGCTCTGAGGAACACTAGGCAAGTTTGTGTGGTAGAGAGGTAAAAGGAAGAAAGTGAGTTGTGTAGTGGTTTGGGATTTGAGATAGCTCTACAATAAAAGGAATGCTGGTGCCAAACTAGGTTATGAATCCGTATTTTATGTAATAAACAGACTATAAAAACAGCATTGAAAAAGAACGCCTATTCATTTACTTTCAGACTTCTTGTGCTAGCAGAAGCCAAGAAGCACTGCTGGGACTATTAGTCTGTGAGTTTCTGGGTAATATTGCTGTCATACTGGGGTCAGTGAGGAGTAGTTGAGAGAGTTCTGGTCTGGTAGGTGGGGACCAAGGCTACTGCTTGTGTGTTTTCTCTGGTTTCACTTTCCCTATTTATAGGAAATGATTTTATTTTAAAGGTCTGCTTTAGCTCTAGAATTTTCAAGCAAGCATTTCATTGAAGAGTTCTTTGAATTTAAATGGAAATCATTCATGACAACTTCAGTTTTTATTTCTTATACAGCAGGCAGGGATTTATTGATATGCCAGCCCTCTGATGCCTGTTACTTAGCCTTTGCCCTCACCTTTGGAGTCTGATGCACCTGGATCTCCCTGAGTGAAGACATCTGCCTTCCTACATGGGTACTGCTGCATTCATTTGTTCATGCATGAATTCATTCAATACATATTTACGTGCTAGGCTCTCTACTAGGCACTGGGTATACAGTGATGAACAAAACAGCCACAGTCTCTGCCTTCTGGCATTTCACGTCTCATGGGCAAGTGAGACGGCCAATAAACAAGGAACCAAAAGAATATACAATTATAAAATTATGCCAGGTACTCTGAAGGAAGCCAACAAGCTTCACTTGGTAGGCTAGCCAGGAGATTTCTGAGGAGATACATTTAGGTATTCATGTAAAGGTGAGAAAGAAACAGCCATTTGAAGAATTGATGGTGGAGCTGGGAGAATGATCTAAGAAAAGGGACTAGTCTGTGCAAAGCCTTATCAAGAGGTCTTGTTTTAGGATAGAGTAGAGAGTTAATGCTTTCTTTATGTTCGTATCATTAACCTTTTGCACTCGGATGTCAAGTGTGACTCAACATGGTTAGCATTAGAATAAAGGAATCGAGAAAAAAGCAAGCGAGTGCAAAGGGTTAATATTGCTACTTAAACTTTTATTTTCTAATATTTTTTTTTTAAAAATAAAACAAACACTGAAAAAATATTTAAATATTGTAGAAATAAACATGTTCACTATAAGGGATTTGGAAAATACAGATATGCCACAAACCAGGGGGAAAAATTCTTATTACATCTAGATATAATCACTTTGGTATTATTAGACCTTATATTCTACATTTATCTCTGCGTCTGTGTCTGTTGCTCTCCACGTAAGTCTATATCTGTATCCATATCTACTTCCATAGCTATATCTATCTCCAAGGAAGCATATAGCTTGTATTGTTTTACAACTTGCTTTTTTTTTCATCTGTGAATATTTTAGAATACACACATCTTTTTCCTAGGGGTATTAATACTTCATTGAGGTGGTGAAGGAAGTGACAGTAAAGTTGTTGTCAGTCATTGCATCTGGGCCACCAACAATAATTGGGCAAGCAGTTCTTATTCTAATAGCTTCCTAATAATAGCAACAATAATTACTAACATTTATATAACCATTGCACATTTTCACTCACATTTTCTCATTTCACTCTGTTAGGAAGCATTTTTATTTGTCTTTTATAGATAAGGAAAGAGAGGCTCAGAGAAATGACACTGATTTCCTCAGGTTGACATAACCTGCTGTCAGTATAGGTCTGAATGCTGTGCTCCATCCGCACACCTGACCATCAGGATTCACCTCCCAAGTTCCAGTTAACAAATTGCTTTAGGATTTTAAGTGGATATTAATTAGTCATTTGGATCAGAACTGTTCTCTCAAGACAAAGCAGACAAGACCAAAGTAAATATTTGATGATACATTTAGTAAGATTCCACTTTTAAAAACTGATAGCCACATACACAATAGAAAATAATTGTTCTCTTACAAAAACATAAGCATGCTCTTAAATTCTAAAAAAGATCGTATATCAACTGAGCTGTGTGTTTTTGGAGCTCTGTGTAAAGTAACTATCATGATCTTTCCTAGCATGTAAATTTGAAAACAAATTTTAAGCCTCAAGCTATATTGTTAACTAAGAACAAAGAGCTAGGTATGTGATACTAGTATATGGAAAGGTAGACAACAATGGATGTCTCCTCTCCAGCAGGGGAGATCAAACCCTTCTTGTTATTCCTGTCTATCAGAGCAAACTGATAACTTGGACGCATTTTGAATAGCTCATCTAAAATGGCTCGAGGCAAGCAGACACTAGAGATTTTATAATCAACCTTCAGCCTTCTATAGATCATTCTTATGCACCGAAGGCACCTTTGAAAAGCTGACGATCAGGCATGGGTTTTGCAGGGCATTAAATTGGTCATTTTTATATGATGTTAAAAGGTTTTCTATGTGAGTTGCCAGATTTTCACAGAGATAGAAAAACAAGTATTTTTTTTCCTTGAAAAATTTCATGTTACTACTGATAATAATAATGAACATTTCCATAGTGCTTTCAAGTTTATCAAGAGCTTTTAATTATCTTATTAATAACTCATTGAATTTGGCATTAATTTCACTCTCACTTTGTAGATGAGAAAACCAAGACTTAAGAAACTGTGTCGGGAAACTACATCTTTCAAGAGAGGTTCCAGTGTTCTCTGTCACAAAATCTGTTACATTTTTGCTTTTGCCTTGCATACTCAGCAGTCATAGTGGCCAATGATTTCAGTTCAAGGGATGATCCTCTCTTGAATCAAGGATAATGTCTCTCTTTGATGATGAAGGTCATTCAAAGAGGAAACCACTTTGAAAAGTCTGTCACTTTTTCATGCTCTGGCTCTGTGGAGGACAGTGCCTTTTGATTCCAGACGGATTATTCTCCTCACAGTCAGTCCCCATAAAGGCCCAGGGGCTGCACCGGTATCTGGAGGCTGCTTGGCACCTTGACCAGGAACAGTCTTTCCAGAGGCTGTAAGCATACCACATCTTCTGCCTCAGTTTCAATCTGGAGACAGGCACAGAAAGAAAAGATCTTCCTTCACTTTCCTGGGAAAACCTTGAGTTCCCAATTGCCCTCTGAGTGGTTTTCAAATCATAGGTCTTGGAATGGTCTAGAGGATAAGGGGAACTTGGCGTGGTCTTTGGATGAGATAAATGAAGTGTCTCCTATCTTAGTGTTACTGTTTTTCAAGTAAATGAGGTTGCTATTGGGCTTAATTAAAATAAAAATCAATTTAAGAGCACTGGGGGCTTGGTAGCTTTTTGTCATGTTCATAACCAGTGTCATGAAAGCTACTGCCACTATCACGTGAGGAATGGCATTGTCTAATATGAACATCTCCTCTTGGAAGAGCTGGCAATGATTACTTGCCTCCGGAGGAGCAGAACATCAGTGTGCAGTTAATTACATTCTTTTTTCATACTGTTTACAGCCACAGTATCTCCCATTATTGATATGATGCAGATTTTCATCCTATGAGGTTTCAGGATGAAACAGGGATCCTCAGAGATCAGCTAATCAGAGTCCTCATTTATTTTTACTTCATTAATTTGAGAAAGAGAGAGAGAGAGAGAGAGAGAGAGAGAGAGAGAGACATCAGAAATATCGATTTGGCTTGGCTGGTGTGGCTTCATGGTTGAGCGTCTATTTATGAATCAGGTGGTCACGGTTTGATTCCAGGTCAGGGCATATTCCTAGGTTGTGGGCTTGATCCCCAGTGGGAGGCAGCCAATCAATGATTCTCTCTCATCATTGATGTTTTTATCTCTCTCCCACTCTCCCTTTCTCTCTGAAATCAATAAAAATATTTAAAAAATATTGATTTGTTGGTCTACCTATTTATTCATTCATTGGTTGCTTCTTGTATGTGCCCTGACCAAAACACTGGCGTATCAGGATGACACTCTGACCAAATGAGCTACCTGGCCAGTCCCAGAGTCCTCATTTTAAAGATGAAAAACCTGAAGCTAGGAGAGGTGAGATGACTTGTCCAAGGTTACACAGTTGACGCAGGCTGGACACAAGTCTGAAATCCTTTTACTCTGAATTCAGAGAACCCACTCTGCTGCCCCACTAATAGTGACCCTTAATTATAATGGCTTCATTATCTGAATTAATCGCCATAGCAGTTCTGTGAATGATAGTATCATTACCTCTTTAGAGATGGAAAAGCTGAGGCACTAAGTAATTAGCAACTTGCCCAAAGTCATACACAGACTGGGTGACTTCAACAACAGAATTTATTTTCTTACAGTTACAGAGGCTTGAAGTTCAAGATAAAGGTGGCATCAGGGGTGGGTGTCTGTTGAGGTCTCTCTTCCTAGCTTGCAGACAGCCATCGTTTTGCTGTTTCCTCATATGGTCTTTCCTCTGTGCACACACACAGAGAGTTCTGGTCTCTCTTCCTCTTCTCTTAAGGACACAAATCCTATCAGATAAGGGCCCCACCATTATGATATAATTTAACCTTAATTACCAGCTTAAAGGCTGTCTCCAAACACAGTCACATTTGGGGTTAGGGCTTCAACATATTCATTTTGGGAGTATACTATTCAGTCCATCTTTCTTTTTGTGGGAGGGAGCAATTTGCCTCAACATTTCTAAGTAATATACTCACACTGTTGTTTCCTCAATTTTAGATGTTACCATGGACTTTCTACTTTGGAAGATAAGAATTTACCTAACTTATGTATTGCCACTTCCTATCCCCTCATCTCACCCTCTCCACCTCTGCCCCAATATTTTCCCTCCTCCATCCTTCCAATAAAAGATGTATAATAATTTGGGGATATATCAGTATTCAGGATATGCATCATTATGACTACATATATATATATAATGACAGCTAAATCTCAAAGTGTATTATGATTACATTTACTTTATTGTGCAACTTTTTGTTTTCCCTGGAGTTGATTGTCTCAGTATTTATAAAAAATTTTTTTTAATCACTAATATAACTACAGACTCTCTGGTAGAGTTGTACAAAACCTTTCAGTATAAACAAAGACTTCAGATAATCTATTCATTCTATATTTTTCTAGAGGGTTCTTTCTAAAGTTTCTATTCCTCTGTTCTGATCTTTTTGGTTGCTCTCTGAGCCTGCTGCCTAGCCATTCTCTTAGGATTTTTTACTACAATCCTGAGGATTCCTTTCATCTGATTCCTGTATTAGATACATAGCAGCATGAATTATACAACTTCTTTCTTAGTTTTACTCCCTTATTTTTAAAGTGTATATATCCTCTACATTTTTTTTTTAAAGAAAAGATGCGAAGGAGATAAATTTTGACAACTTGCTTTTTCCTTCCTATTTGCCCATCTAATTGATGGTTTGTATAGCTACAGAATTCCAAGATGCTGGTCTTAATTACTTTGCTGTATCTAGGCCTTATGTTATTGGAACAGGTGACTCTGGTCAGTAACCAAATTATATCAATTGGAAGAATACTGACATCTTTATATTGTCTCCATATCCATGAACATGGATTTCTGTTTTATTTTGGTATTCCTTAATGACTTTTGTAATTAAGTTTTATAATGTCCTTCAATAAGTTGCTTTCTACTTTAGTTATATTTATTCCTAGGTAGTATTTTATTTATTTACTAGAGGCCCAGTGCATGGATTCGTGCACCAGTGGGGTCCCTCGGCCTGGCCTCTGCCCTCTCGCAATTCAGGACCCCTTGGGGGATGTCAGATAGCCAGTTTCGGCCCGATCCAGGCTGGCCAACCTTCTGCGTCCCTCCCCAGTCCCGATTGTGCACCAATGGGGTCCCTTAGCCTGGCCTGCGCCCTCTTGCAATCCTGGATCTCTTGGGGAATGTCAGAGAGCCAGTTTCAGCCTGATCCTGCAAGCCAGCTGAGGGACCCCACTGGTACACGAATTCGTGCACTGGGCCTCTAGTAGAGAATAATGTCAGTGCTCTAAAAATTCCCTGTGCCACCTATTCACCACTACCCCCCTTAAACCTCTTTCATCGAGTGTTACATTTCAGTTGTTTTACTTTGCATTTGTAAAAGTTCTATTTGGTTTTACTTCAAATTTTGATATTTTTTTGCTCCTTATTTATTTTTTAATTGTATCTCTTTAAACAAATTGCAATACTTATCTTGAATTCTATATCTGGTCATTTTAATATCTGAAGTACTATAGTATTTCAAATATTTTCAGGCCTGGTTCTATTTCAGTGGTTCTCAACCTTTTTAATGCCGTGACTCTTTAATACAGTTCCTCATGTTGTGGTGACGCCCAACAATAAAATTATTGCTACTTCATAACTGTAATTTTGCTACTGTTAATGAATCGTAATGTAAATATCTGTGTTTTTCTGATGGTCTTAGGCGACCCTGCTAGCGGTTCTCAACCTGTGGGGTCACCTAAGACCATCGGAAAACACAGATATTTACATTACGATTCATTAACAGTAGCAAAATTACAGTTATGAAGTAGCAACGAAAATAATTTTATGGTTGGGAGTCACCACAACATGAGGAACTGTATTAAAGGGTCGCGGCATTAGAAAGGTTGAGAACCACTGTATTATATACTGTTTTTGTGATTTGAATTCATGGTGACTTATATGCTTTGTGACTGTGTGTGTCCCTGTGGTGGAAATTTTGCTTGGAATTTTTAGAGTCCCAGGTTGTCAGTCTGCTTCTGCAAGTAAGATTTGTGTCTGCTTTTATCAAGTGTCTGGGGGCACCAGAGTTGGGATCAGTTAAAGCCACAATTCTTACCTTATGTTTTTTAAAGGACCATATAAGTAGTGTAGAGTTGGCCCTTAAATCTATTTAAGAATAGCCAGTAGGCACAAATTGCCAAAGAGACTTTTTTATTCCCAATTCTGAGAGCCAGGATAGAGACAAATACTATTTAGTTGTTGTTGTTGTGTTTGTTTGTTTTTTACAGTCTTTCTGTGTGTTTTTTCTTTTTCTATTTCTCTTTTTCTTTGACAGTATATTCACTCCTGGATCTCAGCTTATACCTCCCTCTAAATGTCCCAGACTTTGTGCTGGCTCAAGGCTTTATCTGTAGTACCCCACGGTGTCCCCATGGTGCAGATCACAATTACCCAATGGCTTCCAAGCTGGCTTACCTTCCTAGACTCACGTACTGAGCTTTGGCAGAATATTCTCACCTGTAGCCTCATTCAATTAAAAGTTATGTATTTTCCTATTGGTATCCATCTATCTATCTATCTATCTATCTATCTATCTATCTATCTATCTATCATCTATAATTTATTTATATTTTATTGAGCATTAGATGTTATATAGCAAGGGGTTTTAAGGCTGCCATTCTGCCATATACCCTTTAATCAGTTGTTATATTCCATTATATTTGCCACTCTAGGCAAATCTTTTCTCTTTTCCAGTTTTTCTGTAGAAACCCATCACAAAGACTTCATAGTGAGAAGAGGGTAGACTAGTTCAAAGTGCTGCGATTATGTGCTAAAAGTCATCAGTTGTCATCCTGGCTGTGCCAGTTGAGACTTATAACCTCTCTGCACCTCAGTTTTTCTCATCTGCAAGGGATGGTGTTGCTCTGGGAGATCTCACAGCCGCCTGCCAGCCTGGACATTTGATACAGAGCACAGATTCCTTCATGAGCCCGGCACCTGTGGCTGTCAGCTCTTGATTTATGGCTTAGCACACTATTTATCCTTCTGAGTATTTTTAAATGTAGACATTTATTTCAGCTTGAGAAGACAGGACTCCCGTGTAGTTACTCTATTCTGGCACCTTGCCTAGCCTTGGAGACATCACTGAGCCTGTGACATATTGGAGAAAGACTGCATGGAGCCCTGGAGTTGGAATCCTTAGAGTGGAAGTGAGGCACACGAGACAGGGAGGGCTTGGTTTTGGCATTGCTATTTTAACACTCTCCCTTCCTTCCTCCCATTCTCTTTTCTCCCCCTCTTTTCCCTTCATCTACTTCCTCCCTTGTTCCATTTTTCCACAAATACTTACTAAGCATATATAGTGAGTTGTATACAGTGGTGGGCAAAACAGATATGGTCTTAGCCTTTAAGAAGCTTACAAAAGCCCAGCCAGTGTAACTCAGTGGTTGAGCATCAACCTATGAACCAGGTCACAGTTTGATTCACACTCCAAGTGTGCAGTGTCCACCTGAAGGTGGGAGATGCTGCTGTTCTTAGCATCCACTCTTTTGAGGCCACAATGTTATATTGGATTTATGGTAATTTACTTGGAAATATTTGAGTTTGAGGAGTGTGATGTAGGTGTAAGCAAGTTAATCTGAATTAACACCTTGAAATTGGTTAAGTAACAAAAGTGATATTAGAAGTAATTTTTAATGAGCAATACTAGTGTTTAAAATATCTTATTGGTTAGGAATGATGCTACAAGAGCCATACCCTTGGCATGAATAAAGTGTAAAAAGCCATGCTTGATAATCCAAGCCAATGGACCTACTTTCTCCACTTCACAGAGTAGACAGCTCTGATGTTGGAAGGCTCCTAATAGTCATCACAAAGTCCCTGACAATTCGACCAAGCTGGCCTGGATCTATTTCCCACATGCTTGGTGCCTGGACTGAGGCTCACAGGTGCGTGGTGTTCAGTAGGTGGCTCCACATAGGCTCTCCATTAGAGATGTCGCCATTGGGGAAATTCTTTGTGGAAGAGGCATCTATCTTGAACCCCCCCACCGACTGACTACCTCTCTTCGTTCCTCACCTGCTCCTCAATCCCGCCCTCTCAGGTGATCTCGTTCTACTTCTTTTGCAATGTAGAATTTGACACAGGGTAGACTAAATCCAAAGGCTCCGTACTCTGCCCTGGAGAAAGGGAAGGCCTTACCATTTTTAGAAGGGGAAGGACTAACACACTCAGACTTTCTTCTCGAGCCTATCGCTAGGGAAAGACAGCTCAGTGTGATTTCTAAGTTGTTATTCCCACCACACAAGTAATTATACAAACAAGGTTCTTACTTTCAATTCTGATTCCTCTGACTTGTCCATCCAAAGTGAGTAAGCTTTTGTTTTAGGAACTGATGAAATTTACATGCTAGTTAGGACACGTCCTGAAAGAGATGAGAGAAATGGCAAATAAAGCACTAGACATGAAAATTTTTTTAGGCCCATCTACCCCAAAGGATCCAGGGTAAGCACATTTCAAAGAAATAACCAATGTCTTTGGGATCATAATGATTATTCTACCAAGAAAAGGATAGAAAGCTTAATTTTATATGTGTTTGTATTATTCTCTAAGCAACTGGTCTAGTTTGGTCCTAGTGGGGTATTTTGCCTTCTCAAGCCATGCTCATCTACACATACATATTATAAAACAAATAAAATTCTTTAAAAGAAAAGAAAGCTGATCTTTGGGGTTTTACACGCCAGTGTACATAGGGATAATTTTTTTTTCTTTTGGCTGCACAAACAGAAGAGGTCTAGTGCTTTGATGAAAATAGAAGATTTCTGCTCTGTCTGGAGCATATGCGCCTTCCCTGCGGATGTTTACTCAATTGGCACTATAAAAACATTACACCAGAAAAAGGAACATCAGTTTATGCTTCCATTTTATGTCCTGCAAAATGGCGATTGGCATGAATACAGCAATCATGCAACAAAATGAACCAAAGTAAAATAAACGGGACTGCACTTACTATTAGTATATAAAATATTATTATATCCTCCCCAATTTGCAACACTTATGTATCTCATTATGAGTAGGATGCTCAAAAATGCTATAGAGGATTTCATTTCACCCCTTTTATGAAATATCTGGTTTCTAAGCAATATTAATGAGACAATCTCATAAATCTCTATTTACTGAGTCTAGTGTCTCCCCTAAATTTGCATTTTCAAACTATGATTGCATTATGTTTCTAGAAGACTAGGATATAAATTTCCTATTCTATATGCAAGCAGCTTTGTTAAAAGCCTCCTTTATTAAGGAATGTTGGAGAAGGAGAAAATAGCCAGTGATAAAGACATATTTTAAATTCATCTGAACACATTCTTTTGTATGTGTTTAACAGAACTTACACCTGCAAAAAAACTACATTTGAGCTTTTGTTTTCCATTTCAAAGGAACTTCATTTATATTTTTGAATTTAAGCACTTTGGAATATTATATACATTTTGTTAACTCTGAAGCCTTTCCTGAAAAGCTGAACTTAAAAATGTATTTATTAATTTTTCAATTTCAGTTGACATTCAATATTATATTATTTTTGGTGTACAGTATAGTGGTTAGACTTTTATATAATTTACAAAGTGATCTCCCTGAGAAGTCTAGTACCCACCTGACATCGTACATAGTTATTACAATATTATCGAATGTATTCTCGATGCTGTACTTGACATTCCCGTGGCTATTTTATAACTGCCAATTTGCACTTCTTAAACCCTTTACCTTTTTCACCCAGTGACAGACTGAACTTTTAAAGTAAACAATAAAGAGAAGAGTACTAATAGTAATTCTAATACCCTCTAGGGAGATTGTATTAACCTCTAACTTTCAGCATTTTTGCATTTTACAGTGGCAATCATGTGCTTAACCAGAGAGCAAACTGTTCATGACCCTTGACCTCTGATGAACTATGCCCTATTTAAAAGGTGGATAAGAGGTTAATCTTGACTCTGGAAAACAGATTTTTCTTTAAAAACTTTATGTCCTAGAGGAAAAATAGGCACCACGAGGAATTGCAAAGGGAAGAAACATAATCCATGCCCTCCTGAAGCTCACAGAGTAAATGGGTGTTTTCTAAAGATGGTGTTTTGATTGCTAGTAGTTCTGTAAAGACTTTAGTAGTACACAGACATATTTTAAAATGTCAATAGTTATATATTTTTGTAATGTGTATTTGAAACTGTCTAACCTGGATATTATTTCTTAGGACATGTCTAAAGGACCTGGCAGTATTTATTGCATTGATATATACAAATATATACAAGTTAAATAATAATACAGGTGATAGATATGGCAAGTTTTGTCCATCTTCTGCCCTAACTGTCTGAGCATCTTCAAAAGGCCTCCAGAATATTCTTTGCCAAACTCTTTCTTCCCATCTCACTTGTACTGTCACCCTACTCTTCCCTTCCCCAATCTCGGGCATTCTCCTCCTTCACCCCTCTTCCCAGTCTTGGGTGACACCATGGCCACGAGAAAGCCACACTAAGGGACAGAGTTAAATATAACTCAGAGTCCTTAGATAATCTTGCAGTGTTGCCAAATGGGTCCGGGAAGGCCTTACATCAGAATCGCCAGGGGTACTTGTTAAAAACACAGTTTCCATTCTGGGTTGTAACCAAGGACGACTGACTTTTAGTAAGCACCCTCAGGTGATTCTGATTCTGAGTAAAGTTAAAAAGAACCATTTTAGGGATGGAAATAACTAAAGACAGTTCTAACTGCTTATCCCTGGGTAAGCAAAGGGCCCAGGAAACTTGTCTGGGTAACAACTTCTTTGTCCAATGGAATAGTCCCATCATCTAACTTGAAAATGATAGCTGGAAAAATAGATCTTTCTGGATTTTTGAGGTCAAGAGCCCTTTTCCAGCTTGCTCTACCGCTGCTCTCTATGGCTTGGTTCTGAGCTTCTTGAACACCAGCTTTGCATAGAGGCTGCTGATGTCTAAGCCAGAGCTCAGGGAAGTAGAAAATTCCCAGCCGGAAAACAGTTATCCCTGGCCCAGTGACACCTACTATAATCTTTTCTTTTCTTAAGAAAAAGTGATATAGTCACAGGGATCCTACATTCCACTCTCATAACTTCTCCTCCCAAATTAAAAATATTTCAATTTGCCAAGGGCTGGGGTGGGGGTAGAAGGGTAGCAGGTTGAAGGAGAACTGAGAGTGACTACTAAAAGTTCCTTGTTGAGGTGACGAAAATGTTGTAGCACAGTAGAACATGGTAGCAGTGGTTGCACACTACTTTGAATGTACTGAAAACCATTGGACTGTATCTTTAATGGGTGAATCATTTAATCTGGTCACCTTCTTCCCAGACATTAAAAGCTTGGTAATATGGAAGCCCCACTGTGTGTTCTTCAGTGTCCTTGATGCATGAAGTCAGAGTAAATGGTCCTGAAAATGAGAGAAAAGGAAAGAACTGCAAGCCCTTGGTTTCTGTATCAAAGTAATACTAATTGCATTCATTCATGTCATTTGCTTCTGCCTGGTTACCAGGTAGCACAATGATTGTTTGTACTGGAAAATTTGAGTCAGGTTAATTCTATTGTGCATTTTAATGACTAAATTGTTTCCCTAAATGCTCTATTCTCGGAGGTTATTATTTGCAACATGGTCATGACTTTCCATAGCTGAAAGAAAAATTAAAGGGAATAATTGTGTGAAATGTTTTTTGACTGCAACTTACAATTAACTTTTCCTCCCAGAGTATTTTAAGACAAAAATCTCAATATGGCCACATTTATATGCAGAACTGGAATCAGAAATGGACTCCAGTTTACAAGTTCTCTGGCACTTATCTGTGCCATGTGGTGGAATGAAGGCATATGCTATTGAGAAAGTGCCTTCCTGGGGATGGGAGCTCCAAGTGAAATCAATGCTATTTGGTCTTTCTGGCTCATCCCCAGTGAGGATGCATTCTCAGTGGCATATGCAGGTCATTCTTCCATTCTCTTAAGTTCTTCCTGCAACTATTGATCAACCTTCCCTGAAAACACTGGTGTTTTAGTGCTCTTCTTACATCAAAGAATTTCATCCAATGCCTTATATCCTGTTGCACTGTACCCTTGATTTCCTAACCATTTTCATGAAGGAGTCTTGAACCACCATTATTCTTGCCTTTTATGGCTGGTGAGATTGTCCCTTAATTTATTTGCTGCAGATCAAGTATGATCACTTGTATATCCCCATTTTTTAATCATAATTCATGAAAACTATCCACACACACAAAAATAATGGCAGGATGAGAGACCTTAGCTGAGTGAATGGAATGGACTGTGTCCCTCGGGTTGGGAAAAGGAGACTATAACATGTTAGAACCCACGGGCTCAGTGTAACACACTATGAAGTGTCTGGAATTTTACCCTCCTTATACAGTAATGAGTTCGCTTGCCACAGTTTCATGGATTCTGGTAGAAAACATGGGCCTTCTGGGTTAGAGACAAAGGACAGTTTGTTATTCACAGCAGTGACAGTAGCTAGAGTATTGGTAATATCAAGCAGGTTCCCTGAGCCCTAATTTTCATAGCATGATACAGCAGGACCAGAGGACACCTGCACAGGCACTGCATTGCATTATAGAGCAGAACCCTGAGCTTATGGGGCCATTTTTAAGATTCCTTTTAAGGATCTTTTACAGTGGCAATAAGCAAGCCTGCCCTTTGCTCTGGAGGGAGACACTACTAGCTCTATCTCCTAAGGCTTTTCTTTGTACAAACATCCTTGAAAAGATGGTCAGTGCCACACTTGTAAGACATACAGAAACCCGAGAGACCCGCGGAGAATTGTCTCCCAACATGGAGGACCTAAAAAATCATGCTGTTCACTGTACAGACTGGCTGGCTGTGAGAGAATTAAACATCGACCGCTCAATGCAGCACCATAGTGAATGAGTGTAAACTTCTTTGAGATGCCTGTGCTAGCACAAGTCAGCACCATATGGGTGTGCTAAAAGGAGTCCTTTTTTCCATTTACCTGGGGCCTGTCTTGCCTCTCCAGCTGGTTGTAAACTCCCTGCATGTGTCTACTAGTTTATCTCCATCACAGGGAGCAGAGTTGATTGATAATGCTAAGGACGGTGTAGGCATTGAAGGATTGCTTCTTCTTTAGGGTTCAGAAGGCAGCTCTCCTGGGTCTCCTCAGGGCTCAGGGTGGTGAGGTGTTAGCCTTTTCAGGATCATTTCTGGTTATTTTGTAGTATTTTGGCCCAGTGTCCAGAAAAACCCTTTTCAAAAGATGGTCACCTGGAAAATTTGTTCACTTGGGCCCTGTCAACCATCTTTTGGCCACTCACATCCTAGACTTGAGCTTGCTTCTTGGTTGGGAATGGGGGCTGGGGTGGGGGAGGGGGGCTGCTCCCTGAGGGGAGGCAGCAGCAGAAGGGCACATGCGTGGTGAGGAGCAGAGGAGGGCGGACCAGGAAAGGGTGGAGAGGAGAGCCTTCAGGCTGCCGCACATTGAACTCAGTAGGAGGAGGGATGGACGCCAGGATCTAGTTATCTGGTTGTGAGTTGCAGACATCAATGACATTGGGGGTCTTGTATTATTTCTCTTATTTGAAAAAATATCTCTACTTTTTTATTCTTAGTAACATCCTCCACTCCCACCCCACCCCATCCCCCCAGTGCAAAAATAATGATGTAAAATTTGGGAAGCACAGAAAAGTTAAAAAACAAAAATCCTGATCCTCGCAGTTAGACTCTTGTATAAAAGTCCCCACAGCTAACATGTTGCTGTGTATGGAGGCTGGGATGATGATGTGAGTAGGGTGTGTGGTCAGTCAGCTGCGGTTAATCCTGACTCCACCACTTACGCCTTGGGTGATTCACTTAATCTTTTTAGTCTCCAGGTGTTCATACCTAGCTGAGCCTTCAGTGGGACATAATTCCTCTAGGACAGTGGTTGGCAAACTCATTAGTCAACAGAGCCAAATATCAACAGTACAACGGTTGAAATTTCTTTTGAGAGCCAAATTTTTTAAACTTAAACTTCTTCTAACGCCACTTCTTCAAAATAGACTTGCCCAGGCCGTGGTATTTTGTGGAAGAGCCACACTCAAGGGGCCAAAGAGCCGCATGTGGCTCGCGAGCTGCAATTTGCCAACCACGGCTGTAGGATAAATGAAAGAGGTAGCAGTGTCTGGCATACAGTAAGCCCCCAACAAACAACTGTTACTGTTGTTGCTCTTTCTTCTCCCAAATACTATCATAACTTATCTATTATTTTATAACCTAGTTTTTAAGTTTAGAGATATATCATGAATGTTGCTTCTGATTTTGGGATTCTTTCTTCAGGTGAATGGACCCCTTGCTCAGCAGTGGATGTAAATCAGGTTGACCCCCTCCTCCTCTGGAAAGTACCAGCTAGGCTCTGAAGACGCCCAGGCAACGCTGGGGCGCATCGTTCTTGGGCCTGATTTGGCCAGTGGCTAGTGAGAAGGTACAGGTCACAGAAGAAGCAAACAGAACATGATCTTTTTGAGGCTGCAATGAGGACTCTTTAAATTCAGCATGGGCAGGTGAGCCACCCTCTTTCACCTTCTTCACAGACGTGGAGAAAACCTTTGGTTGGGGAGATAGGAGAGAGTTGTTTGATCCAGCTCGTGAAGCAGGGTGATATAGTGTATTTACAGGTGACCTAATGTCAGACACTTTATGTCAGAGATAATACACTTTTCTATTCCAGCTTCCAGCTTCCAGCTCCCAGCTAGAAACTAGGGTATTTTCTCCACTGAGCAGTGCTTTGGGCTTGCAGGCTTCCATGCACAGGGCTCAGAAGGTGGCTTTGTTACAAGGAAAATCAACACTCATATTCTGCAATAGGCAATGGTCACCCAGAATCCCACAACACTTCACAGCGTTGTCATAGTCACCCCTAAAGGTACCCCTTGGACATGCTCCCATAGTTTTCCGTGGACCTCGTGTGTTCAAATCCCAGCTCTGCTGCTTTCTAGCTGTGTCATCTGGAGTAAGTACCTTAACCTCTCTGTGTCTTACTTTCCACATCTGTAAAATGGAGATGGTAATAATACTTACCTCATAAGGTGTCAAAAATATTAAATGCATAAGTAAAGTGATTAGGTCCAGTGCCTGGCATGTGGTAAATATGATGATTATTGTTTTAAATCATCATCATCATCATCATCATCATCATCATCACACACGAGCCCAAGTGTTCTCAGCTTCATCAGGGCACTTAGTACTGGTTTTCCACCAGATTTTTTAGCTGCAAATCACACTAGGTTAGTGTCCTCATGGCCTTAGCATCTAGGAGCGTGGCTTTCTTTCTTTGCAGAGAGGTAACTCTCCCCTCTGCTTTGCGGCTCACTTTCCCTTATCATTGTGGGAGAAGCAGAAGAGTTCTTCTAGACGGCAGAGTAGCCTCTAAGAGGGACCCCACCTTCCTATCATGAAGATGGAACCTCAGTTATGCTGTCACTCAGCACAAGTGGTGAAGGAGTAGGGATTCTCGCGGCAAGCTCTTCTGTGCCCTGCAGGCCCACAGCGGTTCTCCAGTGGGAGATGAGAGCTCCCAGAAACTGCCACCGCCAAAGGGGACTCTACGGGCATAATGGTAGCATGTGCTGTCAGCCATTGCCCCCTTGCAAGATTTTTAAACAAGTCACTTCTGGACTACATCTATACTAATAATGCCTCTTGCTCATGCAGTAACAATAACCCGAGCCCACAGCTCCGTGATGGGCAGGACCTGAGACGCCTGACCTGAGACAGCCTCCCCCTCACCATGGTTGATTGTATGTAGATAATGTGTCTTCAGCCCTTCTCTGAAGCAGGAAGCAAACAGCAACAATCGAGGGGGTAGGGCATGGAAAGTCGCTTCTCAGAACAGCACGGAGCTGTGTTTATCCTTAAGGAAAGAGCACCGTGGCAGGACTGAACTTTCTGTCAGCATCGTCAAGTTCTCTGCGTGGCCTTTGGTTCATGGGCTTGCAGAACAATAGTGGCCACCACCAGCTCTGGGGCTGCTGGCTGAACACAGCCCAGGGCTCAAGACTGGACCTGGCCTTCTTAGCACAAAGGGATTAGAAGAGCAGAATGGCTAAATGTCCAGAGCACTTAGTCTGTGGCTCCACCGGCCATGGGTAACAAACTGCCTGAGCTCCTAAGCACCGCGTAGTTCTGCCCTCTCACAGGATTAGATTTCTCCATTGGAACCCCAGCTTCACCACCTGGGCCACATTGGGTAAGGTGCTTGACCTCTCTTAGCCACAGTCTGATCCTCTGTAAAACGGAGATAACAGTACCACGTGTGTGGTAGGATGATTGAATTAGACATTTTATGTAGAGGCTGAGCAGGTCCATGGCTACTGTTCAATGAATGTCACCTCCTTCAGGGATTTGAGTGTTTGCCTGTCCGGCCCCCAGGCTGTGGGCTTCTTTAGTGAAGGGGGAGCCCTCCCTCCCTCTGTGAGGCAGTGCCATGAAGAAGGGAGTGTACAGACCCTGGAGTCCCTCTGCCTGGCCTGACCCTACCTGTGTCGCCTTCTCGCTGTTTCACGTGGGGAACATTTCTTAACCCCCCGGTGCCTCAGATTCCTCTCTGAGAGTGGAAGAACAATAGCACCCATCTTTTAGGGATGTTGTGAGGTGAACATGTATCTATCAGAAGCTCCTTTCGCTCGGTGCTGGGTGAGTGTTCAGGAGCAATGATTGTCCAGTGTCTAGCGCCTGTCACCAATTCAGCACTCAACACATGACTCTTTGCCAGCTTGAATCTATTGTTAAGGACTGGCTACCTTTGGTTCCTTCTTGCTCCCCTCTTAAATGTCTTTAAACATATGGCCCATGAGAAACAGCAGAAGTATTCTGGGGTGACCAATTGCCCTTGCTTGCCAGCATTCTGAATAATTTCTCAGGATGCATGACATTCAGTACTAAACCAGGACACGTGTGGAAACCAGGATGGTGGGACACCTTGTTCTTGCTCACATCTCCCATCCGAGGGACCAGGGCTAAGGTGTTTGCTCCTAGAGGTTACTGGCATGAAGGCACTTTTGGTGGTGCCTCTCCCCTTCCCCCACTTGTTCTTAATGCCTCCTCTTCCCTCAATGCTACTGCAATCTGGATCCTGCAACCTGACCCTGCACCCTCAACCACAAATGCTGGGATGGGCGCCAGGGGAGTGGATATATTGGCCTGGGGTGGTGGAAAGAAGTATCTTGTAGCTCCCAGGTCATCTTAGTTCTGCTTCTAGGCAACCACACTGATTTCTTGAGAGGTTGGTGCTGATGGGAACTTGAGGTCCAATTTAGCACCAGACTGGGAGTTGGTATACCTGACTCTAATCCTTTGAGCTGTGTGACCTTGGACAAAATGCCAACCTTCTGTGGGAATTTAGTGTCCTCATCAGTAAAACGGAAGGAAATGAAGTAATCCATCTAGATCATTCCCTTGTACGTAGCAGGGCAGTGGCATTGGCCATGCTGGCCAGGACCTGCATGGGGGATGGGTGGTGCTAGCTGAGTGGTGAGAAGGGCAGGATGCTGCTCAGCTGCCCTGCTTGTGCTGTGGCTGCTCTGCTTTACCCTGGTGAACACTGGGTCATTTCACTTGACTGAGGCCTCCATTGGCTTTGGTGACATCACCTGCTCTTACATGAGGCCCTGAGAATGTCTCCCTTTGGGCATGTTACTTAAACTCTCTAAGCCTCAGTCTCCTCATATATAAAATGAGGTTAATTATAATACTCTTTTATTGAGTTGTTGTGAGAACAATTCTTTAAAGGCATCTACATTAAGGATACTGGGATTTTCACACAGGTCTGTAATCAGTTTTATTATTTTATACCCATATCTTGTCCTTAAGTTCAATCATTAAACTTGTATTTATTTATTTATTTTTACAATTTTTTTTTTATTGCTTTCAGAGAGGAAGGGAGAGGGAGAGAGAGAAACATCAATGGTGAGAGAGAATCATTGATCAGCTGCCTCCTGCACATCCCCTACTGGGAATTGAACCCTGACCTCCTGATTCATAGGTTGATGCTCAACCACTGAGCCACACTGGCCAGCTAAACTCATATTTATTGAGCACTGACTGTGGGCCAGGTACTGAGCTAGGCCCTGGGGACACAATGATGAATGAGGCACAGTTCCTGGCCTCAAGGAGCTCATAGAAGGTCAAAAGGATAAGTTAACAGATTATTTCCTCTCCTTTTTCTTCTTCTCCCCCATTTGTCTTTTTCTTAAAAAACAACAATTTATTAAGAGGTCAATGTGGCAAAGACTGCTAGGTCTCTAAGTAGTATATTTCTTTTCTTCCTTTTCACTACAGAATTTCTGTATTGTTGGGTGTGGCAAGGTGTCCAACCTTCTTTACAGAGGTACTTGTTGGGGGAGGGGCAATGAGATATGATTGAAGGTCATTGAGTGGGGCTTCCAGGGAAAGCTTTTTAAAGGGAGATAAATCAGTCAGAGGCCCCACTTGTATTTCCCTGCATCTTTCTTCTCTTTGCCTGAAACACTGAAGTGAGGGCTGGAGCTCCAGCAGCTATCTTGTAAGCATAAGGACAAGGGTCACACCCCAGGGCTGGTGAAACTTAGAGCTGAAAGGAGCCCAGGTTTCTCATGACACTTTGAAGTCACCCTATCCACTCTGGAATACTTACTTCAGACTTCCTATTTTATAAGAGAAAAAGAAGTCTCTGCTTGATTTAAGCCACTACTTTAAGTCTCATTATCAGTAATGAACACAATGTCTAGTGGATCTTTCCAATAGAGGTGGAGCACAGTGCAGAGATACATTTAATCTTTCTTCTAAATGTCAGGAAGTGAAGGTCATAAGAATCTCACAAATTAGAACTTAATATTAAAACACCAGGCACCCATTAATCTTTCCCAGTGTACACCAAGAGAAACTGACTGAATCTGCCCTTTCCTTTTATGTTTTCCTTCAGAAAGCTGAGTTTGAAATACTCTTAAATTCTGGTTTTCTAAGGTTGGACACCAGAGGATTGAATTCACAGAATTAAGTGCTTTATTTCGGTTTTGTTGGTATTAGATGATGTGCCTGACTCATCTTTTTTTTTTTTTTTTCCTTAGGTGAGTGCTCATGAATGCTCAAAACCTTTATCAGAAATCCAGGTTGTTTTATACATCTGCTTATCTACTTAGCCCTTTTATAGTTGTACTAGAGGCCCGGTGCACAAAATTCATGCAGGGGGGGGGTGTCCCTCAGCGCAGCCTGCACCCTCTCCAATCTGGGACCCCTTAAACCTACCAGACCGAGGCCCTGAACCTAACTGTCCCCTATACCTGGGCTCCTGAGCATTAAAGAGAAAAAATCAACATGATATAGAAAAATGTTAGTTACATGCAAACAAGTGGTTAGAATAAGATGGAACTTGGAGACATTGTAGAAAATAGATCTAGGCAAAGTACCAAAAATTAGGTACAGCGGTATAGCAGCAGATTCGGAAATTACCAAAAAATCGGTACAGCGGTCTGGTAGGGTTAAGGGATGTCTGATTGCCAGTTTAGGAGGGCAGTTGGGGGGGACCCAGGCCTGTAGGGGAGGTCAGTTGGGGGGGACCAGGCTTGCAGGGGAGGGCAGTTGGGAGGGACCAGGATGGCAAGGGAGGGCAGTTGGGGGGAACCAGGCCTGAAAGGGAGGACAGTCAGGGGCAACCAGGCTGGCAGGGGAGGGCAGTTAGGGGCAATCAGGCCAGCAGGGGAGCAGTTAGGCGTCGATGAGTCAGACATCCCTCTCACAATCCAGGACTGCTGGCTCCCAAAAAATGGGCAGTCAGACATCTGTCTCACAATCCAGGATTGCTGGATCACAACCGCTCGCCTGCCTGCCTGCCTGCCTGATTGCCCCTAACTGCTTCTGCCTGCTAGCCTGATCACCCCCTAACCACTCCCCTGCCAGCCTTATCGACGGCTAACTGCTCCCCTGCTGGCTTGATTGCCCCTAACTGCCCTCCCCTGCCGGCCTGGTTGTCCCTGACTGTCCTCCCTTTCAGACCTGGTTCCCCACAACTGCCCTCCCTTGCCAGCCTGGTCCCTCCCAACTGCCCTCCCCTGCCAGCCTGGTCCCCCCCAACTGACCTCCCCTACAGGCCTGGGTCCCCCACAACTGCCCTCCTCTGCTGACCTGATCGCCCACAACTGACCTCCCCTGCCGGCCATCTTGTGTCCATATGGGGGCAGGCAGCTTTGACCACATGGGGGCGGCCATCTTGTGTATTGGAGTGATGGTCAATTTGCATATTACTCTTTTATTAGATAGGATTTTTAATAATCTTTGTGTAATTAGAATTTTAAAAATTCACCTACCACACATTTTCACTCATTCTAAGCAATAATAAGAATAGCTTGAGTACTTATTCTTCCCCAGTCATTGATAAATACTTAACAAGCATAGTCTCATATAATCACCTCAACATTCCTACAAGATAGATGCTATTATTATTGCCATTTTGCAGATGTGGAAACAAGGCAAAGGGAAATTAAGTAGCCTGCCCAAGGTCACACAGCTAGGAAGTGATGAAAATAAAATGTGTGATTCCTATCCTGAAATAGGTGACTTTGAACCAAGCTATTTTCTTACATATCAAAAGGAGATACAATTCCTAGATACTTTACTTAAATCTGCCCAAGGACATGTTAAATTCACCCAAGATCTTAGGCAATCTCTAAGAAGCCTTGGTCTGCAGAGATGGTAAAAAGGATACTCTCCTATTTAAAGGTATCCAACAACACATGCATATTTGTACTTTTCCATTCTCATTCAGAACATCTGAGTTCCATAACCATTCAGTTAATGAGGGCAGGAGGCAAGGGAGACATTCAGTATTCAAGGCCTGGTAAGTAACACGATGCATATTAGAATGATGACCTGCTTGATAAGACACCATTTATTGGCTTCTTTCTCCTACTTGTCTCATTCTCCTACTCTCTAACCAGCTTTTCCTGGGATTACCTCCCAAATAAAAGACCTTAACTCAGGATTTGCTTCCAGGGAACTCAAACTAAGACTCATGTTATCTGTAATGTTCATCCATCCATCCATCCATCAATCCAATTTTACCAACTTACCATATATTCAGAAACATGAGTTACTCAGCATAAGAGATAAGTAAATCACTGCCCTTGAACTAAAGTTGCTCAATTCAATGACTTTATGTTTCCCATATCACCAGGCAGAGATATTCTATACATTGCCAAGGCAGCATTGGAAAGACTGCAGAATTCCTTTTCAGAATCTTGAAGAGTACCGTCCAGCACAGTCATCCTGCAGGGGCATTCGGTGCCTGGCACGTGATGGGTATCTAAGAATGTTTACTGAATGAGTGTACAAATGGGCAGAATGAACAGATGGATTGATTATAAGGTAGATCAGGTTTTCTCTGGGATCCATTTCCCTTGCTTTGTGATTTTTTTCCCCAAAACTTGGCAAAATGTGGTCTCAGAAAATAAAAAAAACTGACTCAGGTAAGGTGAAGCATGAGATCCTTCCCAGCAAAGATTTACATGTAAAAGAAGAGGGAACAGGAAGACAGATGAACCCAAAGTGACCTACTCTAAAGGCGCTCTGCACAGGTGTGGAGAGATTGCGGGGGGGGTGGGGTGGGCTGTCTTTTCTGGTACTCCTCAAGTCATAGAACACAAACAGGGTTAAATCCTAGCTGCAAGAACAAACAAGGCCAGTCTTGAGTTCCTGCCTTATCAGTTATTGTGTGTAACTCATAAGCTATTGCTGGTGATCCTTGTGCCCTTTGGAGTTCTGAGAATGATAGCTCTGAACTCTCCCTGCTGCAATGTGGAGGGGCTGGATGAGGCCTGACCCCCGAAGAACTGCCGCAGGGATGAAGGCTATGAATAATCAGTGTTCTGGGAGAGTTCACAGTGGCTGTTGGTTCATGGTGGGCTCTTAGAGGACTTCATGGAAGAGAAAGGGATTGAGTTGGTTCTTGGACCGTGGATAGGATTTGGCTGGGTGGAGAGAACAGTAACCGTCCTCCTTTTTCAGGTACTTACCGTGTGCAGGCTCTGGGATAAGGGCTTCAAAGCAGAATTCTCATTGAATCCTCCCCAAACCCAAACAAACACCCATATCATTGTTCTTATTTTAAAGACAAACGTTAGAACGTTTAACTAATGTGCTCATATCAAAACAATGAATAAAAGGCAGAGTCAAGGTCAGACTCAGGCGGTTTGCTTCCAGAGCCTGCCCCTTTAGCAGCCATTTAAACTCCTCTTCTGCTGTGCTGTTTCTTAGGGGCCGGTAGGGAGGGCAGTTAGACATAGAAAAACAAAGCATTCTGCAGTGGTCACGGCCTTGAGGGTCAGGAGAGGTTCTATCACTGCTTCCTTGACACTGAGTACTGCTGCAGGCTGTGGAGCTGAGCCAGCTCCCCTCTGCACGGCTCAGCCTGAGACACACTTGAGTGTCAAGTGCCCTTGTCGCCTCATGGCCTGCTGCCAGAAGAGTTGGGACACAGAAAAGGCAACTCACACAGCCTTGCTTTCCCATGTACCTCATCTACTGCCACCACTGTTTCTTTATGTAAAAATGTTTAAAATTGTGGTAAAATTCACACAACATAAAATTGACCATCTTAACCATTTTTAAGTGTATAGTTCAGTAGTGTTGAGTACATTCACATTGTTGTGCAACCAATCTCCAGAACTCTTTTCATCTTGCAAAACTGAAAGTCTACACCCATTAAACAACTCCTCATTCCCCCTCCCGACCAGCCCCTGGCAATCACCATTCTACTTTCTGTCTCTATGAACTTGACTAGTCTAGGTACCTCATGTAAGTGAAGCATACATTATTTGTCTTTTTGTGTTTGGCTTATTTCACTTAACATAATGCCCTCAAGGTTCATTCATGTTGTACCATGTGTCAGAATTTCCTTCCTTTTTAAGATTGTATAGACTACAGTTTGTGTATATACTACATTTGTGTGTATATACTACATTTTGCTTACCTATTCATCCATTGATTGGTGCTTAGAGAGAAAGAGAGAGATTTGCACCCAGGCCTGTAAAGTATCTTCCCCCACCCCACCTCACCATGCCCCAACACTCTTACCTACATGAGCCATTATAAATTCTAACCACACCAGTACACCCCAATCCTATATAATAAAGAGCTAATATGCAAACGGTCGTCACACCCTCACACCATTACACCCTAACGGCCCAGACACTCAACACTGGGGAGAGAGGATTGGGGACCAGCCAAGCACAAATGAGCTTGCAAGAGCGGAATGGGGACCAGCCAGGCACAAATGAGCTCATGAGAGAGGAATGGGGACCAGCCAGGCTGCAGCCCAGGAGAGGGACAAGCAGCTTGCCCCTTGGTCCCAGGTGCCAGCAGCTGGGGCTGTGACCCAGGAGAGGGACAAGCCACCTGCCCAGCGGTCCTGGGCACCAGAGGCTGGGGCTGAAGCCTGGGAGAGGGACAATCCACATGCCCCATGGTCCTGGGCACCAGTGGCTGCGTCTGCACATGCCACCTGGGAGAGGGACAAGCTGCCTGCCCCGCAGTCCCGGGAGCCTGCAGCTGCGACCTGGGTGAAGCCGGCAGCCCGGACAAAGCCGGCCCAGGTCCTGGGTGCCTGCGGCTGGCCATAGGGAGGGAAGCCCGGTCCTGGGTGCCTGCAACTGGCCAGAGGAGGGAGTGAGGCAGAGGCGGTTAGGGGCGATCAGGCCAGCAGGGAAGCAGTTAGGGGCTATCAGGCCAGTAAGGGAGCAGTTAGGGGCAATCAGGCAGGCAGGCAGGTGAGCGGTTAGGAGCCAGCGGTCCCAGATTGCAAGAGGCAGTTGGACATCCCCCAAGGGGTCCCGGATTGGAGAGAGTGCAGGCCGGGCTGAGGGACACCCCCCCCCCCCCCGCCAGCCTGCATGAATTTTGTGCACTGGGCCTCTAGTAGAAATATAATAGAGATGTCATATGAGCCATATATACAATTAAAAATTTTCTAGTAGCCAGATTACAAAAGTAAAAAGAAACAGGTGAACTTGATTTTAATAATATATTGTATTTAACCCAATATACCCAACATATTATTTCAACACCTACTAAGTTTAAAAATTATTACTGAAATATCCTACATCTATTTTCATATGAAATTTTTGAAATCTGGTGTTTATTTTGCAGCTGCATCTCAATTTGGACATGCTGCATTTCAAGTGCCTACTAGCCACATGGGGCCAGTGGCTGCTGAATTGGATGGCACAGCTTTAGTCCCAGCAGGTCAAAGCTCTCCATCTCATCCCCATTTTTTCCTCTTCTGGAATAATGTGGGTGTCACTTGGCTGCTGGACAGAGGTAGTACCACTCCCAGCAGAGGCTTAGCTGTAACGGTGGTGGTGGCTGTGAAAGCTCAGATTGAAGCCGCTTTTTCTGTCTGCATCAGTTCTCTTCTGTCTCAGTGGCTCTGTGCAGTGTGTGAGTCACTGTGGGGGCAGAGAGGCTGGGAGGCAGGGTGGGGGAGGTCTTCTCTATTCCGAGGCCTCCTGGAGAGCCTTCGTGCATGCGGGGGTGAGAGGGAGGTACTGACACAGTGGAGGATGGGATGGTGAGGGAATATGAAGGCATGTGTCTGGATTCACAAAAATAGACTTGTGTCTGTGGGCTGGTTACAAAAACTCAAAATACCATTTCCCTGTGCAGGAGAGGAGTAGGATGGGAGACATGTTAAAGAGCTACATGCTTTTATGATTAAAATACTCAGGAAAGATAATGAAGACCAGGGCCCTTAGATATGTCAGGATCTGGGGTTCTTTTTATTTTTTTTAATTTAGTTTTGTTTGTTTTTTAATTTATTTTTAAATTGAATTTATTGGGGTGACATTGTTTAATAAAATTATATAGGTTTTAGGTATACAATTCTACAACACATAATCTGTATATTGTATTGTGTGTTTACCAAGTCAAGTCTCCTTCCATCACCATTTATACCCACTTTACCCTCTTCTACCTCCCTCCCCCCCCCACCTTTCCCTCTGGTGATCACCACACTGTGTCTGTCTATGAGGTGTTTTTTTGTGTTTTCTTTTTGCTTAATTCCTTCACCTTTTTCACCCAGCTCCCCAGCCTCCCTCCCCTCTGACAGCTGTCAGTCTGCTCTGCATCCAGGAGTCTGTTTCTATTTTGTTGGTTAGTTTATTTTGTTCGTTAGATTTCACATGTAAGTGAAATCATATGGCACTTGTCTTTCTCCGACTGGCTTATTTCACTTAGCATAATACTCTGGGGCTCTTTTTCAAATTGGATCCTAGAGTCGTTTCAATTTTCCAGAGTTGTGTCGGAGCCATTTTTCTTTCCCTCGTCACACATCTGTTTTCAGTACTTCCTACTTGATTTGAACATTTAAGAAATTTGGCCTCATCTACAATCTTCCATTGGCTTCTAAAATGTGCAGATGTGTTACCTTTTAAAAGTGGCTGGTCAAATGCTCTCTCGCAGGACATGGCCACAGAGCTCAGAGTTCTTGGGTAGAGGGCTTTACCTTCAAACAATAGTCCTCACCCCGGGCTATAAGCTCCGGCTGGGCTTGAACCCCATCTTGTTTCTTACTAGGCCTCTACCAAGTTACTTAAACTCCCTGAGCCTCAGTTTCCTCTTCCACCACATGTAAATAATGATAGTTCTCACCTCACTGGGATGCTGGGAGGATCAAATGAAGTCATGTGTGTGCTGTGCTTAGCACAATGCCTGCACGTGTCATCCTGACCTTTTCTCTATAGGAAATACCAGCTTTTTCTGCATTCGGTGCCATGGCTGTCCAGGTGGAATCTTCTCATTTACCAAACTCTGTATGTTTAAAGTAGACAGCACAACACAACCCATGTGGAATACAATGCACAGAGAAGAGGGATTGGTCACAGCTGCTTAGGGAATTGGTGGCAGAACTCGACAAAAGCTAGAATTTCTATTTTCCAGTGATTAGGTAGCAGGGCCTTCTGGGTCTCACACGTCAGAAAGCATAGACAGGAAATGGATAATAACCTGTGTCTTATATGTCAGAAAGCGTAGAGAGGAAATGGATAAGTAGGGTCTGAATACATAACCATAGAGCCAACTCAGCAGCCTCATATAGAAAGGCAAGAAAAAACCCTTGAATGTAAGTACCAAACGTTTAATGGAATGGGCTAACATGTAGTCACTAACAATGCTTACAGTGAATGTTGATTCAACATGGGAAGACACTTTTGATCTGTGTCAAGTGAAAGAAAAAAACAGGAAATAAAACTGCACATAATTTAATGCTAAAATTATATATATATATATATATATATATATATATATATGTGTGTGTGTGTGTTTGTGTGTGTGTGTGTGTGTGTGTGTGTGTGTGTGTGTATACATACATATAAGCTCTAAACCAGATGTTATGTTTGCTTATTTCTGTTGGATAAATTTTTTCTTGATGCTTTGGTGTATTTTCTACAATGAACAATCAACACTTTCATAATCATGAAAAATGATGAAGGTTATGAAAGATTTCCAGTCTCCGGTTTCCACCAGGGAGCCTGTAGCTCATTCTCATCTCTCAACCTTGCAGGCCTTCTAGTGGCTTCAAAGCCTGCTTTGTTTACAAAAGGATGATTATGTGGGGTGTCCAGGGAGACTGACTGAGAGAGAACAAAGTGAGACATGTTTTATTGAAGACGCTAACCAGAGTCAAGACACTCTCACAAACAAAAACCTTTAATGAATTCAGTGGATGGCTGTTCCAGGCAAAGAAAATTGGGTAAATGGCAAATGGGAATGCTAGCCAGCTCTGTGAGAGAGGATGATAGATTTCTTTATCTATCTCTACAGGGAAGAGATTACAAATTAAGTTCATGACGATTGTGATTTTTGTTTAGTCGGGGTGGGTTAACAGTTTATCAGCAGTCTGACAAGGACAGTGGCAGAGGCTCGTCCTTTCCCCTCATTCCACTGGCTTTCTGACCACCTCCTTCCAAATCATGAATGGATTTTGCTTCTGATCTCCCAAGCCTCAGGGTCTTGAATGTCCTGTGGTTGTCTTCCCAAACTCCCTATTCTGTCTTGCTGCCTAATTGATGTTCTTTTGCCTTGGATCCAGTTGCTCCTCTCTGCCCAGCCCCTTTGGGTCTTCCCATTGTCTCCACGATTCCTTGTGGCATCCGACCCTGCATTTGACCCTTTGCTGTTTCTCAAGTCCTTGCTCTGCAGCTTTGGTGCAGTCAGCCTGGCTCCTCTCCCATGTCTGATCTTAACCACTTAGAATCCCCACCGCCCAGATCAGAGCCCTGCTCCTACTGTGTGCTCAGGAGAGATGGCTGGACATCACTAACCATTTGACTTGTCTCCGTACCACAACCACAGAATCTCTGACTCTGGTATCCTTTTTTTCCCTTTAAAAAAATGTTTTTATTGATTTCAGAGAAGAGGAAGGGAGAGGGAGAGAGAGATAGAAATATCAGTGTTGAGAGAGAATCATTGATTGGCTGCCTCCTGCATGCCCCCTACTGGGAATTGAAGCTACAATTCCCCATGTTCCCTGACTAGGAATTGAACCATGACCTCTTGGTTCTTGGGTCAATGCTCAACCACTGAAACACACTGGCCAGGATGACTGTTATTCTTGACAGTCATTCTATAGTCATAAGAGCATAGATGAGGGGAGATGGCTACTGACAAGTCAGGGTAGGCCCTATAAACCTGGTTCTTCCACTTCCTAGTTGTGAGACTCTGAGCAAGTTATTTAATTTATTTCATCCTCAATTTCCTCATCTGCAAAATGGTAATAATAAAAGTTCCCTGATAAGGTAAGTTATTATGTGTATCTAACTTATCTGGCACATAGCTAATACTCAATTAATATTAGTTGTCACAATGTGACTATTTTATTCTAAAAGCAACCTATCATGTGTTAAAAACATGGGCTCTGGAGTTATACAGATCTGTTTGAACTACTCTTCTGTCTGTGGCTACCTGTGGCATACCTGCCTGTTTCAGTATTTTTAGTCCAAAAAATGGAATAAGAAAGAATACTGACTCGAGGACTTGCTGTAGGGACTGAATGAAATACTGCGTATGAAGTACTTGCAAAATGCCTGTACATAGTACCACAAAATGTTTGCTATTGTTTGCATCACAGATGGTAGCTTTTTCTAGGAAGGATGACTGTGAAATGATTTATTATTTTCTTAATAGCATTACAGAGCTGACATTTGAATTCTAAAGTAGATCAAGCTTTCATGATTGTGCTGAAGAATCATAACCATGTAAGAGTGAGATGAGGACCAGAATTGGCAAGCCTGGTTTCCCTCAGTCCAGGAGAATGAGCTCATTGTGCCCTAAACCAGATTCTCTGTCTCCAGTGCACATTGACTGAAACCAAGGGGTCTCTGAATGGATGAATCTGCAGGCTAATGGCAATGTGCTTGGATGCCCATGTGGACCAATGTTAAGGCTCTAGTCTCTCATATAATATAAAGTAAAAGTGAGAATCCTTTTGGGAAATTATCGTATTTTGTTTAAGACTTCGAAAGTGACTCAAACTCATCCAGGGGAATCACTGGAAACAGGAAAATATGACATGATTTTCGTAAGCTAGGGAGGCTAGTTATCTTCTAGAGAAATCCAGCCTTTGACATCATTACAAACCCTCCCTGATTTAGAACAATCAAGGAGAATTTTCCTCCTTGAAGGAAACATGCTGTATGAAAAAATGAGTCTTGTCATCACTTAAGTCGGCCACACGTGAATTCCCATTTCCTGAAAGCCTCTGTAGTACCATCTACCTGTTAAAAAAACATCATAATTGAATTCTATATTAGCCAAAACAAGCCACTCAAGTAGTAGTGCAATAAGAAGGTTGCTTTGTACATGAAATGGGGCCTCAGATATTTAAAATATTTTGTATTCATTGGTGCATTAATGATGACTGGGCTTTATGAACCAGGCACCAGACATTTTTTTCTAAGAAAAAATAAGCACCAAGGAATCCAGGAACCAGGGCCAAGTTCTGAGTCTGTCAGGAGGGAGTTGCACATCAGGCTGAAATTCTTGTTTTCAAACTTAGACTTCCAAGATACATTATTCCCTCACCCAACAACTAGATGATTGGGTTCTGTAGCAGGAAAGAGTGACGTTGAGTCTGTTTACAAGTAACAGCAGAGAACAGCTGTTGTTCTTGATCTCAAGATCTATGTGGATTCAACTGAGATGATTAAAGAAGGGGGGAACGCCCCAAGCCAAGCAAAAGCACAAACTCAATGTTAAGTGAAGCTGCTATGCTCAACAGCTCTCCTCAACTAAAGAATACTTGGCGTAGCAGAGACTGTTAAATAAAAGTGGAAGAGTATGCATCATATTGGACACGAGTGGAAATCTGTTTGCCTTTTCGGGTAGAGTGAAAAAAGTGCGGTCTTTGGACTCAGACCCAACTTTGAGTAGCAGCATGGCCCATTCCCAGCTGTGTGGTCTTGGGCAAGTTGCTTACATTCCTGAATCTCAATTCCCCCATAAGTTACAAAGAAGAAAAAGGAGTGTCCATCTTGCAGTTTTATATAAGGTAAGTGACAAGTAGAACGCCTGGCCACAGCAGGCCCTTAATGATGGGAGCTAGAATTATAGATGGTTTGTAAAGTCATGGGAGTGAATGTAATTGTCAATGATCTTGAGGTAGAAAAGGAAAAATAGGTAGACTCCAACATGGAGCCTTGTAATGCCTCATCCAGGACAATCCCTAGCCTGTGTAGAATCCCATCTTTTACAAAGAAGTGTCAAGCTGTGGATGAAATAAGTGGGACCTGCCTAATCACATGAGCTCACCGCATGACCTGACTGCATGTAGAGTGAATGCTCGGATGACAGGGCAGTTCTTTGCTCTGCGGTCTTGGCCATTAGTCCCTGGATTGAGAGTGCAGCAGGGAAACAACAGGGATGAGAAACATTTAGGGGCCAGAACCTGAAAAGGGGAAACAAAGGGAGAGGGGTCTTTGGTCACGCCCTTTTCCTACCTCCTCTGCCCCAAGTGTCATCTTCTCTCATTTTATCCTAACCACAACCCCACAAGGTATGTTATTGTGGTGATGGTGCCTGCTTCACCTATCAGAACACCAAGGCCAGAGAAGAAAAATATTCCTCATGAAAGTGGCAGAGTGAGGATCTGAGTGAGTCATGCAGTTAGACTGTGGAACCTGGGCTCTGTGCAGGTACTAGACACGGCCAGCAAGACTCCTTCACATCAATCAATCAATCAATCAATCAATCAATCCTTCCAGAGGCGCATGTATGTAATAGTTTGTGTTACTTGATCATTCTGGTCATTGAGATAATCTATAAGCAGTGGTCCATTCCCATTAAATAAGAGCTTCCCCTCCCCATTCCTTCCTTTTTCATTGTGCTTTGTTTAACTAGAGAAGTATAAGGGGCCAGGGAGTTGTAAGCTAATAAGCAAATGCAGTGTTTATTAAATACCCTCCCATGTGAGAAACATCATAAAGTAACACGTAGGCTCCTTTAAGAGTTAGAACAGCTCTCATTGGCAGGTAGCACAGAACCCAGTGTAAAGAAAGTAAAATAACTGCAACACCTTTACATGCTATGCTCTATAGGATCAAGATGAATTGTCGCAGAGCAAAAATAAGTTAAGATAAATAATTAAGCATGCACAGTGATAATTGTCCTTTAAATGGATTATTATGGGCTGCATGGTGCTGATCTCTGGGGTGGTGGCCATGGCCTTGGGCCTCACTGCTGCCAATATATGGCAGCTTTTGTGGAGGGGCTGGGGTTTGGGGAGGTTTGAAAGAGAACAGAGCTGGCAGATGCTCAGCAAACAATGGCTTTTAAACCTGCCCAGAATGCACTTTCTTTTCCTGGAGATACAAGAGAGAGGATTTCATTTTAGAGGAGGATTTGTGGTTTGAATTAGAATAGCACTATTGTGACAAAGTTGGTTTTCAGTGTAAGTGATTTATTTGCTGAAAACTATATCGATGACTTCAGTTGGAGCCCAGAGTGGGTTATAGCTTACTTCTGTGTTTTGAAAATAATTCTATAAGCAGTAAGAGAAAACGTTCCTGGGTCTGGGTGAGACCATGTGTCCCTGGATCCGGGTGAGGCCTCGTGCACCTAGGCCCGGGTGAGCCCAAGTGGCCCTGGGTCGGGGAGAGGCCAAGCGTCCCTGGGTCCGGGTGAGACCATGTGTCCCTGGATCTGGGTGAGGCCTCGTGCACCTAGGCCCGGGTGAGCCCAAGTGGCCCTGGGTCTGGGAGAGGCCAAGCGTCCCTGGGTCCGGGTGAGACCATGCGTCCCTGGATCCGGATGAGGCCTCGTGCACCTAGGCCCGGGTGAGCCCAAGTGGCCCTGGGTCTGGGAGAGGCCAAGCGTCCCTGGGTCCGGGTGAGACCATGTGTCCCTGGATCCGGATGAGGCCTCGTGCACCTAGGCCCGGGTGAGCCCAAGTGGCCCTGGGTCTGGGAGTGGCCAAACGTTCCTGGGTCTGGGTGAGACCATGTGTCCCTGGATCCAGGTGAGGCCTCGTGCACCTAGGCCCGGGTGAGCCCAAGTGGCCCTGGGTCTGGGAGAGGCCAAGCGTCCCTGGGTCCGGGTGAGACCATGTGTCCCTGGATCCGGATGAGGCCTCGTGCACCTAGGCCCGGGTGAGCCCAAGTGGCCCTGGGTCTGGGAGTGGCCAAACGTTCCTGGGTCTGGGTGAGACCATGTGTCCCTGGATCCAGGTGAGGCCTCGTGCACCTAGGCCCGGGTGAGCCCAAGTGGCCCTGGGTCTGGGAGAGGCCAAGCGTCCCTGGGTCCGGGCGAGACCATGCGTCCCTGGATCCGGATGAGGCCTCGTGCACTTAGGCCCGGGTGAGCCCAAGTGGCCCTGGGTCTGGGAGTGGCCAAGCGTCCCTGGGTCCGGGAGAGACCATGTGTCCCTGGATCCAGGTGAGGCCTTGTGCAACTAAGCCCGGGTGAGGCCACGTGCCCCTGGGTCTGGGAGAGGCCAAGCGTCCCTGGGTACGGGTGAAGCCAGATCCTGGGTCCGGGTGAGGCCGTGCGCCCCTGGATCCATCCGGGTGAGGCTGGGTCCCAGGCCCGGGTGAGACCACGCGCCCCTTGGGTATGGGTGAGGCCACGTGCCCCTTAGTCCGGGTGACGCCATGCCCCTGGGTTTGGCCGAGACCAAACCAGAGGGAGTCGGACCTCCATTACCACCATTTGTCCACCATCCAGAGCTGAGGGGTCAGTGTTGACATGTACACATAAGGAACTACTGGACATCGAAATTGGGTCTCAAAAGAACTGTTGGTCCAGGGGGAAGCTCGCTACAGATTGATTCATTTGCCTGTCAGCATAAATATTATTGCTCGTCTCACATTCAGTTCTTATTAGTATATATCTAGTGACATTTGATCTCGTTCATCTAGAGGAAATGATGAACAACATAGACTGATGAACAAGAACAGAACCAGAAGCAAGGAGGCATCGATCGGACTATCGGGCCTCAGAGGGAGGATAGGGGAGGGTAGGGGGAGGGTGGGGGGAGTGGGAGAGTTCAACCAAAGGACCTGTATGCATGCATATAAGCCTATCCAACGGTTAAGTTCAACAGGGGATTGGGGCATGCGTGGGGAGAGGGGTGGGATGGGAATGGGGGGATGAGGACAAATATGTGACACCTTAATCAATAAAGAAATTAAAAAAAAAAAAAAAAAAAAAAAAAAAAAAAAAAAAAAAAAAAGAAGCAGTAAGAGAGCAGAAGTTCTTTAGAGTGATATTGACGTAAATGTCATTTTCCATCAGCCTGGAGTCGTGGTAACATAGATTTGTTTCCCTGGATGAATGCTGGAGGTGATTTGTTAGTATAGCAATAGAGTTTGGATGCTTCTAGAATTTCGTGGAGAAATGGTGTGTAGACATATTTGGACCTTGAAATGCTTAAAAATGTTCTGGGAAATTTGGACCAAATTTTCTAAACAGGTGTCTATTTCTCTCTCATAAGTCCACCTTTGAAAAGGTGAAGTGAAATGTCACATGGAGTAGACCAGGGATGATTCATTTGCAAAGTTTATGAGATGCTATGGTCTAGGCAATGAATAGGATTAAGTATTCAATGACACCAAAAGAAACCTCAAGGAGAGTCAGACCATAGATCTCAGAATACCAAATGGGTCTTCAAAACTATCGGTTTCCTTCAAGCTCTAAAATACATGGGTTATATGACCTGACAAATATTAATAATGGTATCTAACACAATTTCTGCCTGAATTCTCATATCCTGGGAATTGGATTGGGAGTGGGCAGAGAGAAGTATGCAAAAGGCCTAGTTGGAAATGCTTAAACAAAATGTGCCCAGAAATCTTAATATATTTAGAATAATATGCTCATTAATGAACTGGGAACAATTATATCCTCAAGGTCTTAAGGATTATTTATAGAAAACAAGGCTAAATAATGGCTATCTTAAATTACAAAGACAGAAGACAGGAATTGCTATATTTGAACATTTGACCCAGAAATTCTAAGAAAACAAAACAAAACAAAAAAACCCAAAAGCAAATTGGTAGTGAATTAATTGAAGATACATACACTATTCTAGAAATTGGTTATGAATCACTCAAATTAAGGACATCAAGAAGCAAGTAAGTTGATATTCTGGTCATTTTGCTTCCTTTTCTTCTTGTCTTTATTATTTTATTTGAGTTGGTATATTTTACCATTTCTAATATTATTGGATTTCTTTCAATTTTTTGTAACTTTTTAATGAAACTAATCCATCAGGTTGTAATTCAATTTGGAAAATAAAGAAACAATAAAAGATTTAGGTAGGTAAGGGAGGGAGTAGTAATATACAAAGAAACTGAATTACATATTTCTGGTCCTAAAATATCCTTTCATAGTTTACTATGTATCTCTTTATATTTAAAATTTGAATTTTCTTTGTTTTCATGAACTAATTGGCAATGGAAATTTCTTTTATTTATTTATTTTTTTCTTTTTTTCTTTTTTTTTTTTTTAATTTCTTTATTGATTAAGGTGTCACATATTTGTCCTCATCCCCCCATTCCCATCCCACCCCTCTCCCCACGCATGCCCCAATCCCCTGTTGAACTTAACCGTTGGATAGGCTTATATGCATGCATACAGGTCCTTTGGTTGAACTCTCCCCCTCCCCCCACCCTCCCCCTACCCTCCCCTATCCTCCCTCTGAGGCCCGATAGTCCGATCGATGCCTCCTTGCTTCTGGTTCTGTTCTTGTTCCTCAGTCTATGTTGTTCATCATTTCCCCTAGATGAGCGAGATCATATGTCACTAGATATATACTAATAAGAACTGAATGTGAGACGAGCAATAATAGTTATGCTGACAGGCAAATGAATCAATCTGTAGCGAGCTTCCCCCTGGACCAACAGTTCTTTTGAGACCCAATTTCAATATCCAGTAGTTCCTTATGTGTACATGTCAGCACTGACCCCTCAGCTCTGGATGGTGGACAAATGGTGGTAATGGAGGTCCGACTCCCTCTGGTTTGGTCTCGGCCGAACCCAGGGGCACGGCGTCACCCAGACTAAGGGGCACGTGGCCTCACCCCTACCCAAGGGGCGCGTGGTCTCACCCGGGCCTGGGACCCAGCCTCACCCGGATGGATCCAGGGGCGCACGGCCTCACCCGGACCCAGGATCTGGCTTCACCCGTACCCAGGGACGCTTGGCCTCTCCCAGACCCAGGGGCACGTGGCCTCACCCGGGCCTAGGTGCACGAGGCCTCATCCGGATCCAGGGACAGATGGTCGCACCCGGACCCAGGGACGCTTGGCCTCTCCCAGCCCCAGGGCCACTTGGGCTCACCCGGGCCTAGGTGTACGAGGCCTCACCCGGATCCAGGGACACATGGTCTCACCCGGACCCAGGGACGCTTGGCCTCTCCCAGACCCAGGGCCACTTGGGCTCACCCGGGCCTAGGTGCACGAGGCCTCATCCGGATCCAGGGACACATGGTCGTACCCGGACCCAGGGACGCTTGGCCTCTCCCAGACCCAGGGCCACTTGGGCTCACCCGGGCCTAGGTGCACGCGGCCTCACCCGGATCCAGGGACACATGGTCTCACCCGGACCCAGGGATGCTTGGCCTCTCCCAGACCCAGGGCCACTTGGGCTCACCCGGGCCTAGGTGCACTCGGCCTCACCCGGATCCAGGGACACATGGTCTCACCCGGACCCAGGGATGCTTGGCCTCTCCCAGACCCAGGGCCACTTGGGCTCACCCGGGCCTAGGTGCACGAGGCCTCACCCGGATCCAGGGACACATGGTCGCACCCGGACCCAGGGACGCTTGGCCTCTCCCAGACCCAGGGCCACTTGGGCTCACCCGGGCCTAGGTGCACGAGGCCTCATCCGGATCCAGGGACACATGGTCGCACCCGGACCCAGGGACGCTTGGCCTCTCCCAGACCCAGGGCCACTTGGGCTCACCCGGGCCTAGGTGCACGCGGCCTCACCCGGATCCAGGGACACATGGTCTCACCCGGACCCAGGGACGCTTGGCCTCTCCCAGACCCAGGGCCACTTGGGCTCACCCGGGCCTAGGTGCACGAGGCCTCACCCGGATCCAGGGACACATGGTCTCACCCGGACCGAGGGACGCTTGGCCTCTCCCAGACCCAGGGCCACTTGGGCTCACCCGGGCCTAGGTGCACGAGGCCTCATCCGGATCCAGGGACGCATGGTCTCACCCGGACCGAGGGACGCTTGGCCTCTCCCAGACCCAGGGCCACTTGGGCTCACCCGGGCCTAGGTGCACGAGGCCTCATCCGGATCCAGGGACACATGGTCGCACCCGGACCCAGGGACGCTTGGCCTCTCCCAGACCCAGGGCCACTTGGGCTCACCCGGGCCTAGGTGCACGCGGCCTCACCCGGATCCAGGGACACATGGTCTCACCCGGACCCAGGGATGCTTGGCCTCTCCCAGACCCAGGGCCACTTGGGCTCACCCGGGCCTAGGTGCACGAGGCCTCACCCGGATCCAGGGACACATGGTCGCACCCGGACCCAGGGACGCTTGGCCTCTCCCAGACCCAGGGCCACTTGGGCTCACCCGGGCCTAGGTGCACGAGGCCTCATCCGGATCCAGGGACACATGGTCGCAACCGGACCCAGGGACGCTTGGCCTCTCCCAGACCCAGGGCCACTTGGGCTCACCCGGGCCTAGGTGCACGCGGCCTCACCCGGATCCAGGGACACATGGTCTCACCCGGACCCAGGGATGCTTGGCCTCTCCCAGACCCAGGGCCACTTGGGCTCACCCGGGCCTAGGTGCACGAGGCCTCACCCGGATCCAGGGACACATGGTCTCACCCGGACCCAGGGACGCTTGGCCTCTCCCAGACCCAGGGCCACTTGGGCTCACCCGGGCCTAGGTGCACGAGGCCTCACCCGGATCCTGGGACACATGGTCTCACCCGGACCCAGGGACGCTTGGCCTCTCCCAGACCCAGGGCCACTTGGGCTCACCCGGGCCTAGGTGCACGAGGCCTCACCCGGATCCAGGGACACATGGTCTCACCCGGATCCAGGGACGCTTGGCCTCTCCCAGACCCAGGGCCACTTGGGCTCACCCGGGCCTAGGTGCACGAGGCCTCACCCGGATCCTGGGACACATGGTTTCACCCGGACCCAGGGACGCTTGGCCTCTCCCAGACCCAGGGCCACTTGGGCTCACCCGGGCCTAGGTGCACGAGGCCTCATCCGGATCCAGGGACGCATGGTCTCACCCGGACCGAGGGACGCTTGGCCTCTCCCAGACCCAGGGCCACTTGGGCTCACCCGGGCCTAGGTGCACGAGGCCTCATCCGGATCCAGGGACACATGGTCGCACCCGGACCCAGGGACGCTTGGCCTCTCCCAGACCCAGGGCCACTTGGGCTCACCCGGGCCTAGGTGCACGCGGCCTCACCCGGATCCAGGGACACATGGTCTCACCCGGACCCAGGGATGCTTGGCCTCTCCCAGACCCAGGGCCACTTGGGCTCACCCGGGCCTAGGTGCACGAGGCCTCACCTGGATCCAGGGACACATGGTCGCACCCGGACCCAGGGACGCTTGGCCTCTCCCAGACCCAGGGCCACTTGGGCTCACCCGGGCCTAGGTGCACGCGGCCTCACCCGGATCCAGGGACACATGGTCTCACCCGGACCCAGGGACGCTTGGCCTCTCCCAGACCCAGGGCCACTTGGGCTCACCCGGGCCTAGGTGCACGAGGCCTCACCCGGATCCAGGGACACATGGTCGCACCCGGACCCAGGGACGCTTGGCCTCTCCCAGACCCAGGGCCACTTGGGCTCACCCGGGCCTAGGTGCACGAGGCCTCACCTGGATCCAGGGACACATGGTCGCACCCGGACCCAGGGACGCTTGGCCTCTCCCAGACCCAGGGCCACTTGGGCTCACCCGGGCCTAGGTGCACGAGGCCTCATCCGGATCCAGGGACACATGGTCGCACCCGGACCCAGGGACGCTTGGCCTCTCCCAGACCCAGGGCCACTTGGGCTCACCCGGGCCTAGGTGCACGCGGCCTCACCCGGATCCAGGGACACATGGTCTCACCCGGACCCAGGGATGCTTGGCCTCTCCCAGACCCAGAGCCACTTGGGCTCACCCGGGCCTAGGTGCACGAGGCCTCACCCGGATCCAGGGACACATGGTCTCACCCGGACCGAGGGACGCTTGGCCTCTCCCAGACCCAGGGCCACTTGGGCTCACCCGGGCCTAGGTGCACGAGGCCTCACCCGGGTCCTGGGACACATGGTCTCACCCGGACCCAGGGACGCTTGGCCTCTCCCAGACCCAGGGCCATTTGGGCTCACCCGGGCCTAGGTGCACGAGGCCTCATCCGGATCCAGGGACGCATGGTCTCACCCGGACCCAGGGACGCTTGGCCTCTCCCAGACCCAGGGCCACTTGGGCTCACCCGGGCCTAGGTGCACGCGGCCTCACCCGGATCCAGGGACACATGGTCTCACCCGGACCCAGGGACGCTTGGCCTCGCAGACCCCGGGGCACGTGACCTCACCCATGCCTAGGTGCACGAGGTCTCACCCGGATCCAGGGACACACGGTCTCACCTGGACCCAGGGACGCCTGGCCTCCCCCAGACCCAGGGGCACGTGGCCTCACCCGGGCCTAGGCGCACGAGGCCTCACCCGGATCCAGGGACACACGGTCTCACCCGGACCCAGGGACGCCTGGCCTCCCCCAGACCCAGGGGCACGTGGCCTCACCCGGGCCTAGGCGCACGAGGCCTCACCCGGATCCAGGGACAAACGGTCTCACCCGGACCCAGGGACGTCTGGCCTCCCCCAGACCCAGGGGCACGCGGCCCCACCCGGGCCTAGGTGCACGAGGCCCCACCCGGATTCAGGGACACATGGTCTCGCCCGGACCTAGGGGTGCGTGGCCTCTCTCAGACCCAGGGGCACGTGGCCTCACCTGGACCTAGGTGCACGAAGCCACCCGGACCCAGGGGCGCGTTACCTCTCTCAGACCCCTGGTCGCGTGGTCTCACCCGGATCCAGGGGCTCACGGCCTCACCCGTACTCGGGACCCAGCCTTACCCGGATCCAGGGGCCCACGGCCTCACCCGGACCCAGGGTTCAGATTCGCCCGGACCCAGGGGCACTTGGCCTCACCCGAACCCGGAATCCAGCTTCACCTGGACCCAGGGGCGCGTGGCCTCACCCAAACCCAGGGGCGTGAGGCCTCACCTAGACCCAGAGGCGTGTGACCACATCTGAGCCCAGAGGCTCGCAGGCTCGCCTGGACTCGGGTCTCAGCAGGGTTTCGTCTTCTTGATCCCAATTCCTGTTGGTCAATTCCCTCTCAGAAATTCCTTCGGTCATTTTCTCAGAGCTCCAGGGTGGCTGCCGCAGAACTCGTTGGGCGGCGGGCTCGGCAAGGCTCCGGTGTGCCCGGTGCCCGGCGGTGGGCTGGTCCGGTGTCGCTGCGTCGGCCCTTGGGTCTGCAACGGTGGCCAGTCGCTGAGCGTGCGCACCTGGCCACTTCGGGGCATTGAGATTCTTGAAGGACTCGGAGGTCAGCAAGCACGGAGTCTCCCACCCCATGTCTCCCAGGGGCTCGTCTGTCCGTGCTCGGCAGCGAGTGGAGCCGTCCCCTCAGCCGGAGACCGCCGGGGGAACTGCGCCGAGCACGTTCCTGGCCACCATTGTGTCGCCTGAGCCATAGTTCTTAAAGTGTGGACTTTGGGTCACCGGCATCAGCATCATCCTGCATACCCCTCTCTTTTATTCTAGTTGTAGAGCATCTGCTCAGCCTGCCCCCCGGTCTTTCTGGCTGGTGTCTGCTCTGCTCTCCCGTCGTAGTCTCAATATTGTTGTGGTAGGCAACGATCAGGCTGCCGCCCTATGTCTCCATCTTGGTCCTCCTTTGTACAGTTAAGTCTTGATTGTTGTTGGTGTCACTGGGAGGAATTGTCCTCCAGGCCAATTGGCCGTGAGGACCCTCTTTGTCCATATAGGAAGAGTTGCTGTGCAGGAGACATGTTTGTGGGCCGGGTCTTGATGCAGCAATGCCTTGGCGCTCACTGAGTCTGCCTCTAGAATGCCTCCCTTATGCAAGTGATTGAAATCTGGTGTCATCTCCCACCAACCACTAGATGCCCTCGTTTCTGGGTCTCCAATGTAGTGTGGGTCAGCCACTACCTGAGGCACTCAGCAGGAAAAAGCTTCTGCTCAGCTTGGCTGGGGCGGAGCTACAGGGTGGAGCCTACAACCTTGGCTTCCTGTCAGCCCCGCCCTATGAGGCTCCTGTGTCTGTGTCCCTCTGTATTCCTTGCAAACACCTCTGAGAGAAACGCGCCCTGGAGTTTCGCCCACTGCCAAACAGTCCAGTCCCTCCCCTAATGAATCTGGACTCCCAGATTCTCGCCTGGAACTGGGTTTCAGTGCAGTTGGAACTGGGTCTCAGCGCAGTCTGGCGTCCCTGTCTCCTTCCCAGCAGGGCCACCCAGTGGCGCAGGCAAAAGTCCGTCCTCTGCGCACCTTCCAGTGCGCGCGTCTGGAGCCGCCGCTTCTCTGTGCCTCCGCCACCACAGCCCAAATTCATTCCCCCAGCGTGCGCCTGGCTTCCCAGGGTTTCGCCCGGAACTGGGGTTCAGTGCAGTCGGAACTGGGGTTCAGCACGGTCCTGAGCTTATGTCTCCTTCCCGCTAGGGCAGTTCAGTGGCGCAGGCAACAGTCCGTCCTTTGCGCCCCTTCCCGTGCGCGCCTCTGGAGCTCTGCCTTCCCCTGCTCCTCTGTGCCTGCGCCCCACAGCCCAGATTCATTCCCCCAGCCTGCGCCTGGCTTCCCAGGGTTTCGCCCGGAACTGGCGCTCAGTGCAGTCGGAGCCGGCGCTTAGCGCACTCCGGAGCCTTTATCTCCTTCCTGCCAGTGAACGCCGGCCAGGCCGTCAGCCGCCCCTTCCTCTCCGGCTCCATCCTCCCCGCAGGCGCGCGTGCTCGTGTCTCCGCCAGTTTCTCCATACCTCAGGCTTTTACGGCTGCCCCGATTGTCCCCGTGGCCTTCTCCTTCCCCCCAGCTGTGGGCATTTCAGTCCGCCAGCTCTCCTGTGGTTCTGGACGATGTCCGTTCTGACCTCTAGTTGTGCCTTTGAAATTGTTGTGCCCGGCTGCAGGTTAGGTGTTTCACCTATGCCGCCATCTTGGTTTCTCCGGAAATTTCTTTTAAACATTTCCATTTGCATTTCTGCTTCATAATGAAATCAACTATTGATGTTATGTACCACTACATAAATTAGATTTGTTCCCTTTTCAAGAACCTTACAAGATGTCTATTAAGCAATCATTGGGAAGAAAATACACACAAAATAATTGTTAGCAAAATAAAATCTGGTGAATGTGGACTTATTTATTCAGTTAATTCCAAGGAACTGGGAGCCAGTGCTTTGGCCACAAGGATATCAAACTAAATTGGAACAATTCAGGCCTCTAATATTTCCAAATGCTTTGCCCATCTTTAACTGTGTGAGACTTCCAGATTAAGTGAATGAAAGCATGTTGTATCCTCTATGCAGTGGTTCTCTGCAGCTTTGTTGTAGTCAAGGAAAAAACACCTGATAATTATGACCAGAAGAGAGGAGTAGAAAGTTATCAGGTTTCACAAAGCCACATTAGAAGTATTGCATTGGTGTTCATTTTCAAAGAGGATGCAGTCTAGGGCGGTTGTCAGACTGGAATAGCTGTTGTAGAGCTGCTGTGGATGCTGGCAGGCACCCCATTCTGTGGGAACTGGGAAAACAGCGAGCTTGGTCCTACATGAATTGTTCTCATGAACTCTTCTAGTTGCTCAGCCTATAAGAGAAACAGAAAGACTAAGGATTATACATGTGATAAACAGAAGAGGTTAAAAATAAGCTCATTCCTTTAGTCTGTTGGCTGAATTAGGTTATTTTACTGGACTACTTGGCTATTCTTTGGTGGTGTTCTGTGGAAAAACACTCGTTGAACCTTCGTTTAAAAACCTTGTCTTCTATTAGTTACTACAAATGCCATCCTAATCTACACTGCCTCATGAGTTAGAAGCCTGTGATCCCTGCTACCCGCCCCTCCCTACTGCCAATGGCCCTTGTCTTGTGGATCCAGAAAGCTGTCTCTCAAATTCATCCCCGTTCCTCTGTCCCCACTGACAACACCTTGGTTAGGGCTAATCAGCATTAACTTGGATTTGTGCACCATTCTATAGACTTCCATTTCCTGCTTTCTTCAATGTTCCTCATGGAATCTGTGTTTAAAATCTCTGGTGGAAAGGTATTCAAAACAGTCACTACTTAGCCCCCAATCCACCTCTCCAGCCTCTCTCCTAGCTCTAACATTTACCTCTTTGTACAGCCTCAGAGCATGGAGGAATTCGGGAGGCATTTGGGCATTGGCGGGGGGAGGGGAAGACTAGGGTTCTAATTTTGACTCAGCCTCTTACTCTTGGAGTAACTTTGGACCAGTTATTTACTCTATATTTCATGTAGTGTTTGGGATGGAGGGGTGGGATGGAGGTCTTTAGTGAACAAAATAGATGAGGTCCTGCTCCCAGAGAGTGTATGGTCTAGTGGAATCACTATGTACTCAGTGGTAGCATGTTTCTGATAGGCAAATTGTGTCAGAGACTAATAGTTGCCTACCAAATATTTATTCTCCCCTTTCCTTGATGGTAATGTGTTCTGCTGTTCCCACAGTTTCCAAATTCCCTTACTAGTTGAGGTGGTCAGTGGGATGTAATTGAAAGCCATTAAGTTGGCTTCTGGAAAAACTGCTTAAAACAAGGTTGACTCAGTAGGATAATACATCCATTTGCCATTTTCTCCCTCCTTTTCCTTCCTGGCTAGACTGCAGACACGATGGTTGGAGTTCCTGCAGCTATCTTTGGCAGTAAGGCAGCTTTGATGATGGAAGTCTTTTGCTATGGAAAGTGGAACACAAACACAGAAGACAGTTGGATTACTGATAGCTTTTGGGCCTTCATACCAGCCTTGGATTGCCTCTTTTGGGACTTCTATGGGAAAGAAAAATACAGTAAGCCTCTATCTCATTCAAGTTTTCTTTAGTTGAGTTTTCTGTTCTTTATAGTTGAACCTAAGCCTAAGTTAATACACAATGTAACTATACACAATCACCACTAAATAAGAAATTTGGAAACTCATGACTTTAAAGGGTAGTAACAAATTATTTAATCATCATCTCTTATTCTATCCTATATGATAAAAGGCTAATATGCAACTAGACTGAACGTTGGAACAACGGAACAACTGGTCGCTATGACGTGTGCTGACCACCAGGGGGTGTGTGCGCGGAATATGACAGGCGTTGGCCACGGCAGGATGGTGGAGCAGGTGAGTGGGGCCACCAGAGCAAGGCAGTCGCTGTCATCAGGGTGAGCCTCTGGTGGTTATGGAAAATTCTTTGCTCCTGCACACTGTGGTCCCGCCTGGCGCTTGCACCTGCTGCAGGTGCTGGTGCCCCTCGCACCCACAGCCAGCGCTGGAGCCAGCACTTGCACCTGCTGCCAGCACCCGGCATCGGTCCCCATCTCTTGGTGCCATCAGCGGGTGTGAGCAGCGGCTGCCGGCCCTGATCGCCCCTCAGGGCTTCTCCACCTCACCCTGCTCCTGAGGGGTGATCGGGGCAGCAGCCACTGCTCACACCCACTGACAGCACTGCTCCGCTTGCACCTGCTGCTGGAGCCGGCCGCAATCGCTCAGTGCCGTCACCAGATGCAAGCAGGGCTGGTGCCATCAGTGCATGGGAGTGGTGGCAGCAGGAGTGGGGCTGCTGGCAGAAAGGGGACAGGGGGTCGCAGCAGGAGGGCCTGGGGTGGGGCGTGGAGGATGGGCTAAGACCCACCCCTGTGCCCACTGCAGCCTCGAGGCCCACAGTTCCTTTTAAGGTGCATGCATTTGTGCCCTGGGCTCCTAGTTATTTAGATAATCACAATGATGATGATAATATTTAATAGTAAGATAATATTTATATAAATAAATCTTCCTTTGACATAATCTACTTTATATCAATCCTCATTCATTTCTAAATTGAGGACACAGTTATAATAATGTATCTCATTTCCCCCCCCCCCCAAATAGTTCCTCCTGGATTATCCTCATGTGCGTGTACTTTTGTTTCCTGCTGGGCTTCTGAGTGATGCTGATTGTAAGTGCTTCTCCTAACGAGTCCTTCTTCCTGTACCTGCCCATCCTTCATTTTTACTGACATGCAACCCCACGTAACAGAGACATGCAAATCTATGTAACATGTCATTCAAAACCAACAATTAGACCTGCTATCCAATAGGCAGGCACTCTGTAGGTGTATATCATGTTAGCCAACCAGGAATCGTAAGTTCACGTTCAGAGAGAAGACAGGCTAGTGGTGAGTCTGATTTACAGAAATCATTCATTATACTCCCTTCCCACTCCTGACCCTTTCATGGTATCACTGTGTGTATTTTCAGGTAACATCCACATGTTTCTCTGTATTGGCCAGAAGGACTGGGGATGTTGATGCTTTTTGGAAACACTTAGTGGGTTTGCTCTGGAAATTCTGTTCTATTTGAATTCCACCAATGTCCTGGACAAATATGCATAACCCTCAAATTTGGGGGTAAAATCAGACTTCCGTTTCAGTTAACTCTCCAAATTATGACCAAAAATTGTACCTAACACTCTCACAATCAAATTAGAGCTGACCTGATCATTAGAGGCAGATATGACTTTTTTTCTTCTAGTTTTTTTTTCTTCATACTGCCAACTCATAGTTAAAAAGGCAGAGATTCAAAAGGTCAGATGACATCATCCAATCTTAATTTCCTGTGCACAGCTGTCTCTGCATTTAGCTGTGTTGCCCACAGTATGGAGGATTTGGTTGTCCGTGGACATTAGATCCTGAGAAACACAGATCATGTGACCTACTTATGATGGTTTGACCATGATTTCGGTTATAGCTAGATTTATGCAGATACATTCAGATTTTGTAACTGAGTAATTTACTTTCCCTATTGGGAGAGAGGGGGGTCATAGCATTGCAAGCTGATTGAATGACAAACACAAATGCCCTGCAGTTCAGGGAAGAGAATTCATGCAGAAAATACACCATCGGGGAAGGCATCACTGCTGTTCTGCTCCTGAGGATGGAAGGTGTGCTCCATCACACTGCGGCAGACACGGTCTGGCCAGGACCGTGGGCCCTCGGGGAGACGTCAGACAGGGCTCTCTTTTTTCCCTGGATGAAGTTCTTGAGTGTGAGGTGGAATTTCCTCTTCATTCATTATGCAACATCATTTTCTCTTCATGCTATTGCTTCTGCCAAATCACCCATTTCTCATGTGGCTTTGTCTCAAAAGGCTCTTCCCAGGTTCTAAAATCATAGGTGCACATGGGTCAGTTCACAGACAGCTGTGCCCTGTCCTCCTCAATATTGGCTCTCAGCTTCAGAGGCCTTGCCAGGACAGTTGCTTTTAATAATCAGAGAAAAAGAAGTGGGGATTTTAGAGTCTGCTGGCTCAGGATTGAGAGAAAGGAAGACGTGTGTGTGGCAGGTCAGGCTTCCATGACACAAACTCTGAGATGGAGATTGGGGTGCAGTATATATCTGGGGAGGGAGGGAAGCAGGACTGGGCAGAGGGATAAGCTGTGTGGTGATGCAGCCACAACAGAAGCCTCAACTAACCCTGCAGAGCTGTCCGCAGTTGGGGCGAAGGGGCCAGGCTTCATCCTGAGGTATACCAGTGATTCACCTGGCCGCCACAGGGAACTGGTGTGTGGCCTTGGGTTAGGCAACTGGGGCTCAGCTGTGAGTGAGCTAGCAACACCTCCATCCCTACTCCCAGCAGCTGGGGTGATGAGCAGATGCAGTGTGAGCAGCGGTGACGGTTGGAGCAGGTGGCCGTTGTCCATCTTGGCCAAAGTCTCCCCACTCTGCCTGGTTTCTCTGTTCCGTAGCTAGAAATGTGACCCAGTAGAGAACTATTGGACTAGGAAATGTTCTCTTTCTTTTTAAACTATGCAATAATTTTCTAAGATGACCACTTTAAAGTGCAGATGAGCTTTATGTGTTCAACATATAGCTCAACTTACCAAATGTGTTTTCATAAAGGGAATGTTCCCAGGGACACCCCCAGTACAGAAGGCTGAACGCATGGCTATGTGGCTGTGGTTGTGTGCACTTTACGGCCGTATTTTCCAGGGGATTTTAACTCCTGCGAGGTCAAGGCTCACCCTTCTTCAGAGCAGCTCATGGTCTGGCCCTTGGAAAGATGCTGTTCTTGACTGACTATAACATTTGGATTGATAAACTGCAAAAATCACTTAAAAAAACTATTATTGAAAAATCTCACTTTTCTACCATAAGTAATAAAACACATTTGGGAACCAGGGATATGGCTTTGGAGTCAGAAACCTGGTTCCCAAACCTGGCTCTTCTATTAGCTCTGTGACTCCCAAGCAGACCCCGTTATCTCTGGGCCCCAGTCTCCTCAACTGATAAGATGAGTTGTGGGGAAGATTGGGTTGATCTATGTGAAAGACTTTGTAAATTGTAACAGTTCAGATGTCTTGTCACACTTGCTAGAGCTGGAGGAAAGCTGGGCAATCAGCTCAGCGAGTTCTTCAGTGGCCAGATGAGCCTCAGAGGCCCAAGGAGGTCAGAGGACTTGCTGAAGATTGCACATCTGGTTAGTGGCAGAGCGGAGCCAGCCCCCCGCCCTCCTGATCCAAGGCTAGTATTTTTCCATGACACAAGCCTGCCTCCAGGATTCTCACTGCAGCACCAGGAGACTGTGTGGCTCACTCCCATGGAACCGTCAAGAGGATTTCATAATGACAATATGTTTGCCAAAGCTTTGCGTCTGTAATCTGGAAACAAGACACTCTTCAGATCTGAAGCACAATTATTCAAAAATGGTTACCCTGGTCATTATGTGAAAATCCCCCTTGGGTTACAGTAAAGAGGAGAGGATCTCATCTTGTATTGTTAATAGAATTACTGAGCATGCACATACATGTGGTGTGTGTGTGTGTGTGTGTGTGTGTGTGTGTGTGTAGCTAGTCAGTCAGAGGGAGACAGGGAAAGAAGGGGAGAGAGAAAGGGAGCCTCTTTTAAAAAGCAAAATTACTGTGCCATATATCTTATGTTATTTTCTATCCCCCTTATTTAATAAGTCTAAATTGTGAATTCTTGTAATTCTCTTGCGTCAGTGAATAAACTCTCAGCGTGTTCAAGCCCTGCAGGGCCTGCAGTTTTTCTGCTTTTCTGTAGATATTCATTTCCAAAATTTCATTACCATCCCACATGTGAGTCATTCACTCCCATGCAATCCATTTAAAACCTCCAGCACACTCTGGGAGACAGAAGGAGAAAGCTCAGAAAAAGCCAAGCTGATTCATTTGATATGTTGGGGACTTGCCAACGTGAAATGGGAGAGGAGGCCCAGCAGGGTTGCCCCAAGGTAGCCGGCAGAGAATGTGGCAGTATCTGATCCCCATCCTCCCCAGCAGGGTGCCCTTTTATTTTGCTGTGTGCTGCATGCGTGGGAGTCTGGGAGTAATACAGTCGGTGAGAGAGAACAGAGATGAGAAAAACTCCCTTAGCAGGTTAATAAAAATATAAGCTGAATGTTGTTAAGAAACAAGTACACATGTTGCAAGCACCTCCCATTGGGAATCAGAAGCCTGGCATTGTAGCCATGGCCTTGCCATCAGCTGGTCCTGCAATCGGGGGCTAGTTATTTAACCTCAGTCATAATGAGGATAATGAAGCTTGCTCTAGTTATTGCACAATGAATGCAAACGTGTTTGGGAATGTAAACGGCTTTGTGGAAATGTAAATTTATTTTATGCATTAACTATGAATTACTAGTACATACCTGACTTCAGCTGGTTCTCCTATACGATAGGCAAGCATGTAGCTTCTGAGGGGATCTTTTTGGCTCCCTGTTCCTTGGAAAGCACACAGAGGCACAGCACTGCTGGCCTGCTTTTTCTCATTAAGAAGGAAGTCGTCTAAGGCATAAACATGACAAATGAGTCCTGTGGAAGCTTTCAGGTCATTGCCTTGGGATCCCTGACATTGGAGTTGGGCATCTGGGCTGTCATGCTAGCCAGTCCAGGAGATTCCTCACATCAAGGTGTCACTTACCAGTAGGAGCCACTCTGTGAGTTGTTGGCATCACTCATTTTCCCAGCTCTACTTAAGAGAACTAATCAATTTTTCATCTTCCCCTTGGAGCACCAGCTTAAAAACAGTGTGAGACATGTCCGGGGGATGGCCATCCTCTGCCTTCCGCACGGAGTGCATCCATACGGGGACTCCTGCTGGCAGGGGAGGCTCCCACAAATAAGCTAGTGCCTCAAGGAGCAGCTGGTGAGGGCGGGGGAGGCATGGCTCCCACATCCTCATTAGCGGTCTTCCTGTGTGGCATTTAATACCAAAGAAGGAGTTAGATAGTAGCTCTTGGCTGAGTCTACCACTCAGAAATCGATGCAATAGCTTACTGCTCTCAGACACACCACTGCGCGGCCAGCATGTGCTCTCCACCCTCAGAATGGACTTCACTTTCAGAGCTGGTTCTGTGATTGTACCTTAATATTTTCTCTGTCCTCAAAATTTATCTCCTGGGGAAGAGTCACGCTTCCCTATATATAGGAAATTCAACATACGGTTGAAGAACTTCTGGGGACTGAATTTATCAACACACCAGAATTGGGTTCCCATTGACATTTGGTGGCTAAGAAGTTCTTTCCTTAAGCTCTTCAGCATCCAGCAGAATTGCTTCATTGTTGTGTTAGAGGAAGAAAATGGAGTCTGTGGCACACAGACACGGCTAACTTAAACTTGGAGAGAAGGGGGGGATTCCATGGCCCTGGCATGGAGCTAGGCCCAGGAAGTGGGATGCAAATCTTTTCTGATTCACATCAGTTTGTAATGTGGGTTCTCTCAGATTCAAGAAGGCTGCTTTTTTTTTTTAGACGTCTACTTAATTAGTTCTATAGGGGAATAAAAAACCTCAAATGGATAAGAGGCTGTAGAGGAAAACAAAATGAGAGACAGAGGCCAAGTGAATTGTAGGTTTAAACTAGTTGGAGTAAGGGCCTGATCATCCGGGTTAAAATTCTGACTCCATCATTTATTAGCTCAGAGACAATGGAAAAAGTCACCATTACTTGTCTGAGCCTTAGGTTTACCTGAAAGTAGTGGAGATAATGATAGCTGCCTCTCTCCCAGCACCCCACGTATCACACGATTGTTAGGATGGGCCGGAAAGTGTTTTGCAAGCTATAGAGCACAATGCTTCCAGGATCGGACACATCTTGCTCATGTGTGTGCATGCCGTGTGTGTAAATGAATACCAGGCAAGCATTGTGTTCATTTAGTGTTTGAGGTTTCCATTTAAATTTTTCATTTTGTTTGCTAGTGGAGTGAAGTGGATGTAAGCATGTCAGGGAAGGTATACTGTCTGTGATAGTTATGGCGGGCTGGACACATCACCCAATCTGCACTCCCCTGTGGACTGAAATCTACAACCACAGAAAGTATTTGTCTTGGGATGCATGTTACATTAATTTTTGGAGAGATAAGTGGGCCTGTGACAAGGCCCTAAGAGTCAAAGACCTACTATAAGAGAAGAGTGTCAAAGGCACACAGTGGGGACTCAACATTATTTCTCTATTCCTAGGAAGCCTCATGATTGTCTAAAATATTTTCCTTCACATCTCACTGGCTTGGCAAAGTCTTATCTGATCCTGAAAAAAAAAAATTAACTTAAGAACTATTTTAATTTGTATTGTTTTGATTTGTTTTTGGAAGTGATTCTTAGGGTCAAAGACATCTTTAGTTTTTTGTTTTAAATAGGCACATTTACATGAAAATCCTCTTGAATTAAAAATAAAGCAATGGTCTCCATACAGGGAAAGATCACTGTGCAATGGTAATTGTGGAATTAGTCATAGCCTTTGTATGCAATTAAAAAAATTATTTTCACTTTCACTGCAAGGAAACTATCAGATTTCAACACCATAGTATTAGGTAGGCCAAGTTCACTCTGTATGGCTTTCAGGTGTAACAAACAATGCATTGAATGACCCTCCCTCCGAACTGCCCTAAAATCGCATTGCTAATATTGGAAACTAAAGCAGCTGAAATTAAACAACAGGTTAAATGTAAAGACAACCTATTTTGTTTCCATGAAAAAGGGGGCCATCGGGTTTTCTTTTGAAGTTTAAGACCAGTGAAGGCTTTAAAATGTTTCCCAAGAACGACATTTTTAAGAGGAAGGGAAGGAGAGAGAGAGATACACACAGAGAGAGAACCTGAATTTTGTAACAATAAGTAATAAAAGTATAAAGTTACACTTTTATATTGGACCTTTTTATTCACAGAACTCAGTGAGCCAGAAACATTAAGTACTCGCAGATTTATTAGTTCTTATATCTTCAAATTAATTTTATTCACAGACTGTGTAGTTTTCTATCAGCTTTTGGATCTCCATGGCGGTGGTAGGGGTGAGATGCTGCCATTGGACCTGTTTATTAACGGAATGCAACTCAAATTCAAAGGATTCTTCTTTCTGCAGGTCATACGGAGGGTGTGTGTGTGTGCACTCCCGTGTGTATTACAAAGACTAGAGGTCTCTTAGCAACAACCTCTGCTTTTCTGAAAGTACAGTTCTGTGTGATAATAAATTACTTGAACTATTTGAACTTTCACTTGCCCTCCTCCTTTGCTCTCGATTTCATGAAAACCAAAGCTCTTGGCCCTCATCATAAACATGAATGAAGTAAGAGAGCGAAGGTCCAGGAGGCGGTTGCTTTCTCCTTGTGGTTCCTCTGGGCTTTGATTTGTGACTGGAAAATCACAGCTTCTGGCCAACCTGCTGCTGCTGCTGCTTCTTCTTTTTTTTTTTTTTTAAACATATTTTTATTTATTTTAGAGAGGAAGAGAGAGATAGAAACATCAATGATGAGAGAGAAACATTGATCAGCTGCCTCCTGCACACCCCCTACTGGGGATAGAGCCTGCAACCCGGGCATGTGCCTTGACCAGAATCGAACCTGGGACCCTTTAGTCTGCAGGCCGACACTCTGTCCACTGAGCCAAACCAGGTAGGGCCCTGCATCTTCTTTCTTAACTGAATAGTGCTTTCTTCGTTAAACTTGAGGATGTCTGTAGTAAATAAAATCATTGTCTATCCTGGCACAGTAAAACAGGAGAGGTACACTTTGAAAATGTAACCTGTATATCTTATAAAGTGAAGTGTGCTGTGAATTGTTTGTCAGCACACTTTATAATATCTTGCTATTTTAGTAGGAGGAAAAAATGTTAGCCTGTGTTTTGCTAAGGCCTTGCCCTTACCATTTTATAATTGGGAATGTTCAAAATGTTCTCATTTCAGCATTAGCGTACTTTGAGTATCACATTCCAAGAATTAAATCAGATGACGAGCTAAGGCTTTATTCCAACATTATGAAGAGGCCAGGAGAAAAATGGAACCTGACAGGCCATCTGCACTACAGGCTCCCAACAACTCGGCACGAGTTGCCTGCAAAACCACGGTAAGCGGCAGCCACCTCAGAGGGAGGCTCTCTTGACCTTGGGGCTATCTCAGCGTTTGCCTTGGGGCAAATGAAAACTGAAGCACTGTCTGTATTTTTCAATATGCTCAACTCACTCCAAGCGCATGGATGATCCCTGTGCTGCGTGAATTTGTAACCAGCCTGCGAAACTTGGCTGCCACCACATGGGCGAGTTTGAGTGGAGGCTGGTCCTGGTCCAGCGGTAACCGCTCCAGCTGTGGTGAATCATCGGGAGGTTGTGAAAGAGCCTCTGTCAGAGACTGGCTTCTTGAAGCCCTTTTTTCTGCCTGGAGACCATAGAGAAACAGATTCCAAGAGCTGAACCTGTCCTATTCAGAGTAGGACACCAGCATCAGTTCTCCCCTCTCCATTTCAGGCTCAACCCCATCCTTCTCTCCCTGGTTTCCTTCCAGTCTTAGGTCCCTCCCCCTGACAATACTGCCTTGGTTTTTAAAGTCATAACATTTTGCCTCGAATAAAGCCATTTTGGTTGTTTTGAATTCCACAGCATTTGGTTGATGTGGCTGTTGGCATAAGCAACGTCCTCTTTTCCGTGGAATAAATTCCCAAGCCCTCGCTGGGAAATTGACTCCTAGCACAGAAGTGTGGGAACTGGAGTGAAAAGTGGTGCCTCCAGTTACAGTCGGAGAGGATACTGAGAAATCATTTGAAACCTCGAGAAAAGACAGTATTATCTACGGAGTCACTAATCTTATTTCCTTAGGACTCTCAATTCAGGGTGATAACATCTATCTATAATTATTAAATCATTTTTTTGTTTTGCTATGTCAGTAGCAATCAGCATCATTGAAATTCATGACCATGTAATCTCATATAATTTCAGAAATGAGCCAATAATGGATTAAAATGAATCCTGAAACCAAAGAAAGAAAATTCAAGGGAAATAACAAAGAGAAATAGATTGGCAGCATAAAGACCCCTAAAACATTTTTTTAAAGAAAAGAAAGCCCCAAATATTTTGATTTTATTTTTGCCATTCAGTGAAGGCAACCATGCTGTCTGAGATTCGGGAATCCACTGGTGGAGAATTGAAAATGAAACAAAATGCAATAAAGCAGAACTGGGGTAAAATTTTCATCAAATCTGTTACCCTCTATAAGCCAAATGAACTTTGAAACTTGATACCAGTTCCCAGTGGTCCAAGTTACTGCCTTTGCTCTTTTTAATACATGGGCTGATTATGGAGCTAATAATAAATGTAATTGAAAATCACTGTTGGATCCTTTGAAGTTTGCTGCCAAATAACATTTTGTGGAAGAATGTAAGAAAAAAAAAAGTCCTGAGGGAAACTTCAAACAATATTTTCAAGACTCAGAATCAACAGTCATGGTGTCAAATTTACCTCAAGAAGTTCATAGTGATTATAAATATAATATTAACTCAAGAAAGCACTATAATTCCCCATCTCTAATAAATGTCACCAGGGCAGTCATTGTCCTAATTACTTAATTTCAGACTGGCTCTGACTGAAGTTGATTTTTTTTTTATTCCTAAACAAATATGTGGCCAGAACAAAGTACCCAAATTAATCAGCTATTGTCTGTCAATTGCATCCACGACTTTGGAAATGATGCCACTGAGACAAACTGTTTTTTTTTTTTTTTTTTTTCACAGAAACAATGTCATTCTGCCCATACTTTCATTTTAGGACCACGTTTCTGCAGTGAATTAATAGTCCTGGAACTGGGGGAGGGCTACAATAACAGCTTTCTGCTTTTGATTACAAGGCAGAACGGTTTCTGGTTTTCTGTCTTTTGCATTTTGAATGGGACTTCATTTTTTTCTTATTTAGTTGCAGTGTTCAGGTGAGAGAAATCTGAGCCTGTTCAATCAAAGCCCCATATTGTGACTAGAATACAAATCACTTGATTCTGGTTCTTTAAGAAATATAGCTTATTTTGAAACAGAAAGCATATCAGGGCAAAGCACAATTGAGAATTTGAGATGGTGTTTGTGCAACCACGCACATTTAAGCTGAAGTCACTATGTGTGGCTCTGGGTTCCAGGTTAGCCAGCTACATACCTCTCCATCAAAAATGCTTTCATGACACTTTTCCTGGGATTGCATTTAAAAAATTAAATGTATAAAAAGTGTATACATTAAACAGAGTTGGGTGTTGGGGAGGAATGTTATCCCAGCCGATCACCATGTTTATTACTTGGGGGAGATGGCTAATTGAGGTAGAGGCATTGAAGCCTGCTGATTTCAGCAGGCAGAAGTGTGAAGAGAGAAAAATGGAAGGGTGGATTCTAATCTCCCTTGGGATGTGAAAAATTACTGAATTTCCTTTCCTTTATTTAATTTTCATCCCCTGAAAATGTGATGGTGCCGTTGTATACCTAATCACAAGGCTATATACCTAATCTCTATAAAGGGCTTTTTTCAGAAAGATGGTCCCGCATGCTTAATGGTAAAAGCAAAGGGCTCAAGGCTGAATTAGACTTTCTTTAAAATAGAGTGAAAACTCTTATTTCCTTATTATTATTATTTATATTTTCCATTAATTAATGCCTCTTCCAAACTCCTGGCATTTCTTGTGTAGAAAGATTTTGTATACCAGTTTGGCTCCACATTGAACAACACCAATTCCTCTCTCATGTGACTGTCCTAAAAATATTTGAAACAGCTGTCATGATGTCCTTAAGAATTCTTCTCTCCAGGCTAAACAAGCCCAGCCCTTTGTAGGCCATGGTTTTAAGTGCATTTGTTGTCATAGGTTCTCCTGGCTGGATGGGTTTCAGGTAACAAAGGTCTTTTCTAATGGCAAGATATTGGGAGCAGAATATGGGGCCCACATTGTGGTCTGTCCATGTGGATTCTGGCAAGAATTCCTGCTTCATGTATTCAGCTTACTATGGCTCTTTACAGACAGCTGAAGTTGAATCAGTTATTTTTGGAGGCCAAATCAGATCATTGGCTCCTGTTGGACTTGGAGTCAATTAAAACCACAAGTCTTTTCCAGGCATGCTCCTGCTAAGCCAGTGTATATATATGTATTACAACTTGTTTGAAGGCCTATTCCCTTGGGTGAATACACAAAGCTTTCTTACTGTGACTTCATATGGCCTCTCTAATGAAATACCTAACACCTGAATGAATGGGGCCCTTGGATTATATTTCTCTCCATTTCTGGAAAACTGCTTTTATTCATTTAAAAGTAGACAGCAATAATTACTGTTAGACAAGGAAATAGGAAGTTCCAGTATCTTTTCTTTGGATGACAAACCACTATATTTTGCTTTCATAAAAATTTGAATGACTCTGCTTGGGAAATGTATTTTGGATTCTGAAGGTTCACTTTCATAAGCTCCAACAAGGTGTATCTGAGTAAAGGGGAAATGGCTATGGGTCAAGGCAGGAGGATGTATTTGAAGTTAGGAGGGCTGAATTCTCAACCATTGGTAGTAACTTGCTGGGTTGACTGAAGCTAGTCACTTGATCATTGCCTGACTTGTTTCCCTGTGTCTAAAGGGAGACAAGAAATGCTTACATGGTTAACAATTGCAAAGTAAGATGATACTAGGAAAGCAAGTGACTACAAGTTGCCTATGCTTTGCCCATCACTTTTGACCTCCTTTCCATATATACTTTTCCAGTTGCCTCTAAAAATATAAATACGCTGGTTCCACAGTTCTAGAACCATGTGACTGAAATCCAAGTCCTGGACCAAACAGAGAACGTGAGAATATTCCTCTCACTATTCTGTCCTCCCATCAATGACACCATGGGTAAACAAGCCCAAGATCGAGGGAGAGACACTCCTAGATGATAAAATTAACTTGTCTCCACAAAATAATAGCACAGTTTGTTTACATATATATACATTTCTATATTTATAACATACTAGTGGCCTGGTGCACGGAATTCGTGCATGGAGAGGGGGTTCCCTCAGCCCAGCCTGCACCCTCTCCAATCAGGGACCCCTTGGGGGATGTCCAACTGCCGGTTTAGGCCCGATCCCTGTGGGATCTCGCAATCTGGGACCGCTGGCTCCTAACCGCTCATCTGCCTGCCTGCCTGATTGCCCCTAACTGCCTCTGCCTGCCTGCCTGATCACCCCTAACTGCCCTCCCCTGCCAGCCTGGTTGCCCCCAAATGCCCTCCCCTGCTGGCCTGATCTCGCCCCCAACTGCCCTCCCCTGCCAGCCTGGTTGCCCCTAACTGCCCTCCCTGACAGCCTGATCTTGCCCCCAACTGCCCCCCCCCTGCCAGCCTGATCTTGCCCCCAACTGCTCTCCCCTGCTGGTCAATTTGGTTCTGATTTGTTGGTTTCTATGCCAGTCATTGTCAAAAGCTCCGCCTCCTAGGCAGCCATTGGCTCCTCACAGTTCACCCAGATTTGGTTCTGATTGGTTGGTTTCTATGCCAGTCAGCATCTCTGGGCTGATCAGAGAGGTGGGGCTGATCAGCAGCTAACAAAGAGGCCTGGAGAGAAACAGAGGTGTGGCTGCTGGTGAAGCCTGGAGAGAAAGAGAGAAGCAATGGTTTCCACAGAGGCTGCGGATCAGACCCTGCCTCTCTCTTCAGGGTTCTCTCTGGGCCTGATCCGCAGCCCCTCAGCAGTCAGTGCTGGGTCACTGCGCCCGCACCAGTGGCAGTCGGTGCTGGGTCGCCAAGGCAACCCAACACTGACTGCAGGACTGACTTCCGGTGTTCGGTCGAGCCTTCGTTCAGTCGTTATAGACCCTGGGTTTTTATATATTAGGTTAACTCCATTTATTTATTTTCAAATTTTAAGATTTGTGCTTGGTCTACATGTGAAGATAGAGAAATAAATTTTTTTCCTCTATTCTGTACAACCATTATTAACCCTGTGGGTCTATTGGATCACTGCCTCTATCACAGTCTGGGGTCAGTTCCAGCTCCTGGAACCACATTCTTTCAAGGCTGGCATTCTACTTCTACCTGAGAGGGAGCAGGAGACCTGGGCTCCATCCTGGAACTGCCAACCTCTCAGTTCACCTGAGAACTGGCAAGGCCTGAAGGAAATCCCAGGGAACTTGGCAACAGACCTAAACTCCTGAGGAAATGGAATCGCAGGTGCCAGGACATGGATTTCTGCCCCTTGTAGTGAAAGTTTAAACATTGATGATGACCCCAGGCTACACTAGGCTGAGATAGAGTCTCAGGGGTCAATGCAGGTAGCAAAGGTATTTCTTTCCTCTTAAGAAAGAAGGTAGTTCCCCACCTTTCACTTCTAGGTGAAGTCAGGCCACAAACTATAGCTCATGGTGGGTTCTGATATGGTAACAGCCCAAATTCCCTCAGCGTCCAATCGATACACACAGGACTATTATTTTCTGTTGTATAAGCCTATTCTTTGTATGCCTGTCTCTATGCTCTGTAGTTTTTGATTGATTGTGGAACGGAGGAGGAAGCTTTTAGACATACACATTCATATTTGTCAATTTTGCTTATATCATTATCCTCTCTTCTCCCTACTCACATAGGAGGGTCTTTCCTACTTATTCCTATCTGCAAGCTGAAGATCCAGGAAAGCCAGCAGTGCAGTTCTTCCAACATAGCCAGAGAGCTGATGGTGTAGATTCCAGTCTAGGTCTGAAATCCTGGGAACCAGGAGCATGGAGGGAGGAGAAAATTCATGTCCCAGCTAAAGCGGTCAGGCAGAGTAAATCCCTCTGTCCTCTTCCTCTTGTTCTAGTCAGGTTCTCAGTGGATTGGATGGTGCCCACATTGGGGAGGGCAATCTGCTTTACTCAGTCCTCCAAACCAAATGCTGGTCTCTTCTGAAATAGCCTCACAGACACACCCAGACAGAATGGTTAACCAGCTGTCTGAGCATCTAAGGGCCCAATCAAGCTGACATTTAAGATTAATCATCACACCATCTCCAGAGAAAAAAATTCTCTATGTGAATGAAATCCTTTTCTTTAAAAAAATGTTTTTTAAACTTGATTTGTAGAGAGGAAGGGAGAAGGATAGAGAGATAGAAACATCAACGAGAGAGGAACATCATCTATCGGCTGCCTCCTGCATGCCCCCTACTGGGGATCGAGCCTGCAACCTGGGAATATGCCCTGACCAGGAATCAAACTGGCAACCCCTTGGTTTCTGAGTGGACACTCAACTGCTCAGCCACACTGGCCAGGCAAACCAAATTCTTTTAAAAAATTAAGCAACAAATATAACTTATCAGTCATGTGGCTTATTTACAATTTGACCTTATCCACACATCTGTGAATGGGTGTCTCTCAGTATATTCCTATTAACTAACTCCAATAACCTTTCTCAGTTCTCCATGCTTAATTGATCAAGGAATATATCCTTTGATCACCTTAGTAGCAAGGTTAGAATCTTAAAGCAAAGGTAGTTTATTTTGTTGGGGGTGCAGAGAGGAATTAGGGGAAGGAATTCAGTGCCAAGAAGGTCCCAGAGACTCTTCAGTGATTCCTGATCACTATGCTGTCCCATCAGCAGGTGCAGAGCTAAGGGACTTTGATTCTAACAGTCCTTCAATCCCACTGGGGGCAGGATTCATCCCACTGACATTTGCTTCTTGTCGGAACAAAGGAAGGATAGTGCTTGGGCCTGACCTGTCCACTCCCACTTGGACTTGCCCCACCCCTTTCCCAATCTTAAGTCTTAGTAACTTATTGGCTCAAAACAAAAAGTGGGTATAATGTACTTAATGAGTTAATGACCAAAGCTCAAAAGCTATGCCATAGCTACCCACCTTAGTGACAATTTAGGAAGCTCGAATCCGATTACCGACCACTTTCCAGCTGTGAGCAGCATTAACTTGAACCACATATTGGGGTTTAATGATTCTTCACAGTTACAGGAACCCAGACTAGGAAATACTTGGTTCCAATGATGGTGAATAAGATTCAATAGGTTGTATTATGGTATAGATTTCCCTTTGTTGTGTCTCTTTTTTAAAGTTTCAAAAGAACTGCTTTAGGCTTAAATGTATTCACCAGCCATTTAGACACTTAGACACATTGCATATTTAAGGTTCCACTTTACTGCTTACTGAAAGAAATAAATGCATAACAAAATGCTTTGAAAAATGCTTAATTTTTCAACTATTGATTTAATGTGTAATGGTTCAATAAGACGATGAATCGCCCTGGTTTATAACTACTGAAAAATAGAAAAATTACCCACACTGGTATGTTGAATCTGTGAATATTAAGTTTGTCAATGTAATTTATGACTTGGCAGGTAATATTCCGGTAATTTGCATACTAATTGCTATGGTGGAAGCCAAACGACTTTAATTCGGTAAATTAGTCTGCCTAAGCAGAAGCCAGCAATTGCCTGTGTTGGGATGAAGCTTGTTTTCAGGGAAAATGGAGCTCAGAATAGGAGAGCTAGCAGAGCTGCAGAGGCCCCCTGCTGGCAGGCTGGGCACAAGGCTACAAAGCCCACAGCCTTGCTGAGGTCAAAGGGGTTCATTCTGGGTAAAAACAATACATCCTGTTTCTGTGTGTCCACAACAGAAACAAATAGAAATTTGAAGGCTGAAACAGAATTCATTCCAGCTTCTTGAAAGAGGTTCTTTTAATGACAGGCATATATTCTTTAATTCTTTCAAAAACAAGCTTGATTCTCTCTTTTAAAAAAAATAAAAGTGTGTCTGGAAAACTGTAGGAGAATCAAATGATATTTTGAATGCCGTGGGAGCAAAATGCATACAAAATGATGTTCATCCTCCTCAGTAATAATGAAAGCAAAGCAAAGCAAAGCAACGAGGTATAATTTGCTAGCAAATACTAAAGAGATTAAATGTTTTTATTATTGTCAAGAGCATGGGGAAATGAATATAGCAGTGTAGCGGTAGCTACAAAATTAAAAAAAAAAAAGCACATATGCTTTGACTTACCAATCCCATTTCAAGAAGTGTATTCTATAGAAGTACAAATGTATAGTGTGAACCATATGAAATTACTGTGGTTTGACCATTTTGATATACAAAAACAGTAATTTCAAATGATTCAATCTAATACAAGCATGCTCATTATAGCATCTTGAAATGATGGCAGCTTGAAAAAAAAATCCCTAAATTTTCATAATAGGAGAATGACTAAATCAAGAGTGGGCTGTGTTTCATGTTCATAGATTAAAAAGTCATGGCAGAGATCTAGCAAGACTCTTGGGAGGAGGAACCAAGATGGCGGCATAGTTAAACAACTAATCTGCTGCCTCACACAACAATTTCAAAAACACAACTAAAAGACAAAAACGTCTACCACCCAGAACCACGGGAAAGCTGGCTGAGTGGAAGACTGACAACTAAGAACAGAAAGGAGCACAATCGCTGAAAAGCTGAGCTTAACCAACTGCAGCTCCAGTCAGACTGCTCCAAAACCGCCCAAGCAAAGGAGGAGAAAACTAGCCCTTGCTGTAGCTCCTGCTGGGGAACACACAGTACACAAGGGTACACCAAGAGTGTCCACCTCAAGTAACTGGGAGGCTGACCCGTTGAACCAATAGGACACCTAGTACACAAAACTACCCTACCAACTCAGGGAAGCAGAGAATATGAGAAGGCAAGGAAACAGATCACAAACCAAAGAAATGGAGGAAAACAAGCGATTGGACATAGAGTTCAAAACCACGGTTATAAGGTTTTTCAAGAATTTCATGGAAAAGGCCGATAAATTCCATGAGGACCAACTAGAAATTAAACATACACTGACTGAGATAAAAAATATTATACAGAGACCCAAAAGCAGACTAGAGGATTGCAAGAATCAACTCAAAGATTTGGAATACAAAGAGGCCAAGGACACTCCTCCAGAGAAGCATGAAGAGAAGAAAATTCAGAAAGTTGAAGATAGTGTAAGAAGCCTCTGGGACAACTTCAAGCGAACCAACATCAGAATTATGGGGGTACCAGAAGAAGAGAGAGAGCAAGATGCTGAAAACCTATTTGAAGAAATAATGAACGAAAACTTCCCCCACCTGATGAAAGAAATAGACTTACAAGTCCAGGAAGCGCACAGAACCCCAAACAAAAGGAATCCAAAGAGGACTACACCAAGACACATCATAATTAAAATGCCAAGAGCAAAAGACAAAGAGAGAATCTTACAAGCAGCAAGAGAAAAACAGTTAGTTACCTACAAGGGAGCTCCCATACGATTATCAGCTAATTTCTCAACAGAAACCATGCAGGCCAGACGGGAGTGGCAAGAAATATTCAAAGTGATGAATAGCAGGAACCTACAACCAAGACTACTCTACCCAGCAAAGTTATCATTCAGAATTGAAGGGCAGATAAAGACCTTCACAGATAAGAAAAAGCTAAAGGAGTTCATCACCACCAAACCAGCATTATATGAAATGCTGAAAGGTATTCCTTAAAAAGAGGAAAAAGAAGAAGAAAGATAAAAATTATGAACAACAAATACATATCTATCAACAAGTGAATCTAAAAGTCAAGTGAATTAAAAATCTGAGGAACAGAATAAACTGGTAAACTTATTAGAATCAGAGGCATAGAATGGGAGTGGATTGATAATTCTCAGGGGGAAAGGGGTGTCTGTGTGGGGAGTATGGGAAGAGACTGGACAAAAATCATACACCTATGGATAAGGACAGCGGGGGGGGGGGGAGGTAAGGGCAGAGGGGGGGTGGGAACTGGGTGGTGGGGAGATATGTGGGGAAAAAGGAGAAACAATTGTAATCTGAACAATAAAGATTCATTTAAAAAAAAAAAAAAGAGTGGTACATATCTCATGAAGCTTTTCAAAAGCATAAGGTGGAGCTAATATATACGAAAAAGGAAAGGGAACCGTGGAATATTGAGTAAACAGACAAGGTTATGTGATGTTAAGCATAATCTTATTTTTGTTTTAAAAAACCGTTTGTGTGTACATACGCATGTCTTTGTATGTTGTTATTTTTGTATGATACAGGTGTGGAGAACGATTGGGCAGCTGAGTCTCACCACTGAGAGAGTGGCACTCAGGGTAAGTCTACAGGGAGCCATCTTCTTGGCTTTTTGTGTTGTTTGCATTTGACACAGCCAAAGTGCCTTTTTTATGGCTTAAACAAACCCCACAAAACAAAAGAAAATGAAAACAAAGCAAAAACTGTGGGGAATTATTCAATTAGAAAGAATACTTTGTGAACTAAGTCAATATTAAGTAATAAAATATTTGCTCTGCGTGGCATGTTAAGATTTTTACATATTAAACTTTTTAATAAAGTGGGGTGCATGTTTACGTTTTGTGTGTAAGTGTATTTTAAGAGTGGGAGTAAAGCCCTAGCCAGTTTGGTTCAGTGGATAGAGCGTAGGCCTGTGGACTGAAGGGTCCTGGTTTGATTCTGGTCAAGGGCACATACCCGAGTTGTGGGCTTGATCCCCAATGAGGGGGGGCGGGCGTGCAGGAGGCAGCCAATCCATGATTCTCTCACATCATCGATGTTTCTGTCTCTCTCTCCCTCTCCCTTCCTCGCTGAAATCAATAAAAATATATTTTAAAAAAAGAGTGGGAGTAAAAATTAGGATGAATGTTGTATTAAAAGTAGTTACATGTGGATTAAATAAGCTCAACAGTTTCCATAGTACCAGTGCCAAACCAGTCATGATGGTCCTTAAATTTAGAAAACAGAACTCATGAGGGGCTTGCTTGAAAAGGCACATAAGAACATGAGAGTCATGAATGAGCAGCTGGTCTAGATCACCAATTGAAGATACAATTTTAACCTTTGACCCCCCCATATTTTGCTACTAGTGCTTTATTGAGGCATATTTTATATACAGGAAACTTTATGATTCTTACCAGAAAGTGTAAGTGTTGGAGGAGTTTGACAGATATATTCAGGGATATGCTGCTAAACTGGCTCTCTAGAAAAAAACACACACAAACTCAAAGCCTGATTTGTAACATTTGTTAATTTTCATAGTTTAAATACTCTCATTATAGCTGATTTCAAGCTCACAATGGTTTAACATCTGGCTCACAAAATTATTCTGATAATTTAAGAATTGCCTCTCAGGAGTATGAGAGCCAGACTCAGGCCACGGCTGAATATATTTAACTGTGAAACCATCACCCAGATTGAGTTAATCCACCTTCACCCTGCCCTAGACAGCCACGATTCTGACTTTTATTGCCATAAATTAGTTTTAAACTTTATATAAATGAAACTACAGAGAGTATTGTTTGTGGCTTCTTTTGCTCAACGTGATATTTTTGAAATTCATCCACGTTGTCGCAAAAGACACTATTTAAAAATTATTGTGTTTTCCTATAAATCTATTATCTGCATCCTTGTATGGATCCTTGGCCCATTACTAGAATAGAATCTGCACTTTAAGACATAATTTTCCGCCTTTAAAACTCCCTTTTCTTACTTACTTCCTCTAGTTGTAATGTTGGCCACACTGTACATGCAATGTGAGAGAAAGCAGGACATTCTAAATATTTCCAAATTTCAGCGCTCACATGTTATCAAATGAGAATTGAGTGGGGGTGGAAATCATGGACTCTCATCGGAAGTTGTTCCCCATTTGATTTCTCTTTTTCTCTTTTCATGGTGTGTGTGTGTGTGTTTGTGTGTGTGTGTGTGTGTGTGTGTGTGTGTGTGTGTGTGTGTTGTAAATCTGTGAATATGATTATAGTGAAGCCTGGATACCATAACATGTACCAGCCAGACGCAAACCTAAAAGCAGCCTGACTTTGGTTCACCAGCTGGAGATGTTTTCCATGGAAACACCCCAGACTCATCATAAATCCATTGTAAGTCAGAGACTAGGGGTAGGCCTGTGATGTCCAGGTAGAGGCACCAGGAGCCAAATGCAGGAGCTCCCCAGATAAATTGAAGAATCTGATGGCTGTGATGATGTACACTGTCCCTGAGAATTTCTATGAAACTCCCATTTTGTGGTTTCTAAGCCATTTCCTCGAGGTTTTCAAAAGAGTCATTTCCAATTGCTGTAAAATGCTACTGTTTTTACAAAGAAGGACAGAAACAATGGGTTTTTGAACTAATGGGCATTTCAAATAATCTCTTCCCATTGGGAACCCATCCCCCTAATTCTGATCAGCTTTTATTTAAATGTGTCAGTTGGGGCTAAGTGAATATTGGGAATGGATTTCGGGGAAGAATTTTGGAACACTTGTTGATTGTGCACACAGCCTTCTTCTTTCAACCGGGACTAGCCACACTGAGCCTTGAGATCCATGGACTGTAAGCACTGGTCACATGGCTGTCCCAAGTGCCCATGTGAGGCAGGCTGGGGTTTCTGCAGCTGCCTGCTTTCCAGACTTGGCCTCTTCCTCTGCTCTGGCCTAACTCCACTCAGATGTCTGGCTGTCCTTGCTCCCTGCTCTGGGAGGGTGCGAGGCTGAGACTGGGCAGCTTAGACTGTTGAGCCCATGGAGATCTGGGGGAGGGACAAGCACCATCGCAGCATCTGCACTGAGGGCAGGTTTCTGTGCGCTGCTCCCTGCCAGTGGCCACCCATTCCAGGTAAACAAGGACTCCTTTGCCTACTCTGGGGCCAAGGACTCCCCGAAGGCTTTGTGAAATACCCTTGAACTGCATGACAGTCTAGGATGCTTTCACCCCAATCTGTCCTTCAGAAGGAGCAGATGGGGGTCAGAATTGCATTTTGATGATGCTCTCCCAGCATTCCCTGGCTCCCTTCCTATTTTTTTTTTATTCAGACATTTTCATTAATGAAATTCTTGCACATTTAATTCTTGCTTGGCACCTACTTCTCAGAATATCCAAATTAACACAGGCTATTCAAGTACCTCCTGCATGGCTACTCGGGAAGGATAGTGAAGGCGGGATCCAAACACCAGTGGGTGGTGACTTGCTGACCCTTAAGTTCTCCCCCAACACTAGCATCTGGGATGCACTTTTCAGAGTGCCCTGTCTTTGGCCACAGAGGGCCTCCTCAGCCCCAGTGGTCCAGGCTGCTGCCCAGTAGAGAGGTGACTGTGGAGGAGCAGCCCTCAGCGTTACCTGAAGTGGCACCTTGCCCAGCACATGCTCTCACCTCTTCCTTGTCTGTGCCATCTCTGTGGTATGCAGGAGACCTCTGGACATTAAGGTAACCTGGACTCAAAAGTAACAATGGAGGTGGGTATGAAGGAAGAGCAGACAGATGTGAGAATCTGGACCAATATCCTCAGTTTCTCTAGAATCAGCCAGAAGACAAAGGAATGCTGTGCAGACGCTGCTGCTTCCAAGTGAGCACCCGGAGGCCAGGAAGAGAGTTTGCTGGCCCGGTCAACTTTCAACAAGAGGCAGTGGACGCTGGAGGAGCCAGCGAACAAGAGAGGAGACACTGAGGCTCTTTGCCTTTTCACGGCATTTCTTGATCCTAAGTTTAGCTAACTATTGACAACCTCACAGGGAAGTAGTAGAACAGAGATCCTAAAGCAAAGATCTTCCACCCTCAAAGGGTCACTGACTCATGAGGTGCTAAGATGCGAATAGAATCAAGTGGGGAAGGAAAGCTGCTTTCTTTCTGGTGGCCCAGTTCCACCAGAAGTGTGATTCTGAGTCCCTGGGATTCCTCAGGGGTTGGTTTGTTCCAATCTGGCAGGAAAATCTAGTCCCTTGTCCAGTGGGCCCAGAGCCTAGTCAGTCCAAGGCCTTGTTGGAGACAGTCAGAAAAGAGCCACAGCTGGGTACAGCTTCTGAGCCCAACCCAACCCAGATTATACTCTGGGGACTGGGCAGAGTCCTATTAGCATCTGTGAACTGGAGCAGGATTTAGGATTTGAAAAGGATAAATGATGTTTTCCAGGGCTCACACTTGGGCCTCAGCACCATCAGGCTCTGCTGGATCACCCCGGACTCTCTCAGTTGTGGAGATTCTCTGGTTGCATAAGGAAGAGACCTTGTGTCTCAGGCCATTACTTTGCCCTCTCACCAAGGGTTTCATCAGGGCTGAATCTGCACACATTTGAACCACTGCAGAAATGTGGCCAGTGAAACTATTGTTTTTACTTCATTTTACAAAACAAATTGGCATCTTTTCCTGAAAATTATGAATCAGAAAGAGGAAACAGAGAAGTTTCCAAACTTGGGGGACAGAGCAGGGATATAGGTGAACTAGAGCAGCTTGATATGTGCTCGTTAAACCACCAGACTTTGAGAGCTAAATTAAACTGTTCTCCGGACCCAATTCACAAGGCAACCCTAAGCACTTAGAAACACATGGCCGACAGGAACTGGACACACTAAATTAGCTACCAGATGCACAATCTAAACTATAGGCATACCATTTGAATACCAATGGTCCCTTTGCCAAACCTAACAAATAACAAGCCTTATTGGGGAAGACGATCTCATTTCAGTTCCTGCTGCTCTTAGAATCTAAGCAGCCTGCATAGACTCTACATGTCTATATCTTTCCTTCTCTCCGAGGAAAGAAGTTGTTTCCAAAGCCAAGCCCCCTGGCAGGGTCCTCAGGGTTTCTCTCTTATGGGCCCTGGGACATGAATGAATTACCTTTTATCTATTCTGGACACAGTTGCATGCATATGAATTCCACAGGTGCATGCTTTTTATTTGAAAAGAAAAAAAAAGTAATGGAAGTGGAGTTAGACCTCGGAACAATTTGTTCCATAAAACTGAGTGAATCATCTCCATAATGAGCAGTGTTGGCCAGAGCTGCCGCAAACACTGAATGGTCCCATTCATCAATTATTGAAGGGCCCTCTGCCTACCAAGGACACTCATTAATATATTGAGGATTGTTATTTTTTCCCCCTGGTACTCATTGTCCATCCCGAGGACCTGTACCTGCTCGCCATTCTGACTCAACAATGGTGTGCATTTCCATCGAAGATAAGGGGTTAGTCAAGGAGAATTTTTAACAGAATGTATCTTCCCTCAGCTGAGGACCCAGTGCCACATGATGCCAAGTGCTTTTTCTAGGACTAGAAAGCAGAGAAGGGGTGTGTTCTGTGAGCCTGGGTTCCAGGAGCAGGTCTTGTCCAGTGAGCAGGCCTGTGTGCTAAGTCCTTGCTGCACAGTGTGGAGTCCGTGGTGTGCACCCGAGAGCTTGCTGGAAACGTGGTCTCATCTCCACCCAAGACCTATGGACCAAAATCTGCATTTTTTTTTTTTTTTTGCTGAACTCTTGTGTCTGCAGCCAAGCTATGTTGCAACTGAGCCATGATTTAATAAATGGAGTGCATCCCAGTCTTCTCTTTTCCCAGGAAATTTATCATCATTACTCTGATATGAAATCTGTTGTTACACTATTTCTTATTCTTGTAAAGGTGACATCCATTAAACTGAAACTTCTTTCAGTTTTGGCACTATACGTATCAGAACTTCATTTATTCATCAATGGTGTTAGCAATTTCTTTGCTGAATTGAATTATAGTTTTTTTTTGCCGGGGCTGACCAGCAGACCCTGAACGACGGATGAATGAGTACTCTAACACACATTTCTGTGAAAGAGAGGGCCAAGGCACTACTTGGCTATCGCTGCCAAGTAGCCCTGTTCGCCTGCCTCCTTAGGTTTTTATTGTCATAACAGCTTGAACTAAAATTAACCTCTAGATGCAATTAGCAGGGTCAGTATCCTTGAGAAAGTATATGCTCCTACAAGGTCGGGTCTTTAAAGACTAAAGATAGAGATTCTAGCAAAACACCCCGGGGGATCAGACTTGTTTGGAAAAGTCAAGGTAGGGGCTGCCGCCCTCGGCTAGGTCCCCTCAGAGGCCCCCGACCTTTCGGAGAACCCTCCTTACAGACATTCCAACCAAGTCCCATGCCTCCCCACAGTTTTTGAAAACTGGAAGAATATTTCCTCAACTTTTGTGTGTGCGCTATTCACAGAGCAATGCCTATAGAACAACAACTTTTAAATTTAATCTGCATTATTAACATTTTCTCTATATTTTAAAAGTCTAGATAAACAATAAAATAATATATCAAGCCCTGAGGTATAGCATTTTCTGATTTCCATGGTGTAAATACTCCCATCATGACTGATTTCAAGCTAACGATGTGACATCACTGAACACAGAGTTGGGAGGAGAAGCACAGTAGCACTGGCACCAATACAGTATCTCCACTTTCCTGACGCAATAGACAGCAATCACCAGAGAACACAGATAATAGCCAAATAATTACATAGTGATGAGTTGTGAATATTTATTACCTCTGTTTTTAATAAAATATATTTAATTATAAGTTCATAGGACTTAATTTTTAATAATGGCTGTGTTAAGCAACCAGCTCTTAAAATTCCAGAAAATTGAACATTGGCTCTCCCGAGCCAGTGCAGGTTGGCTTCCGGACACCAGTGGATGCTGCAGTCTTTAGTGGCTCATCATACTTGTTTTTAGTCCAAGACCCCACCAGAAACTTTATATTATACCCTCCTAGAGATTTCAACACTCTTCTAATCGCAAATTCCTTAGTTTAGGGCTTAAGGTTTGTGCTAGAAAATACTTTTTCTTTGAGATGTAAGAGGCACTCCACATGAAGAAAAATGGGGAGTGTGGTGTTCTAGACTCCAAGAAGTTTTGAGAAATGTTTTAAGACTTCTCAGAGCCGATAATATACATTTTGAATCTTCCAAAAGAGTGTATAATGTTCGGTTATTGTATTTATTTAGCAGGATATAGTTTAGAAAATGCTGCTACACTGTGAATGGACTTGGATAACATGGCGATGTCACCACAGCCATCTTTGTACCTCTCCCCAAGTCCCTACAAGGGCAGATTAGGGTTCCTCTCCTGGAGATTCCCACTCCACACCATGGTCCTTGACCTGCTCCTAGAGATGTGGGTGTCAACCCGTGTGGATCAAATGGTTAACGAACACTTTATTATCTCCCCAGGACGGAGGCCCTGATCACACAGTTCCTAGGTCGCTGTATCTTCCTTGCCCTATTACTGTAAGGGGAGCATGTGTAGAGGAAGTTGGCGGGGAGACTAGTTCACACCCTCCCGTGCCATCCTTGGCCAGTTTGCTTTCAGACACAGGCCTTACCCTTTCTCTGCTTTGCTCTGTGTTATGGTGGGAAGGGGGTTACTAGAGAAGAGAGGAGATCACTAACCTCCGAAGGCTCCATTTCCCAGCTCCCCTGTTAGCTGGCTCCCAGCCAGGTTTGGTCCTTGGTGAGAGACGGAGGGAGGGAGGAAAAGAGAAATGGAGGTATTTGTCCCCGCTTCTGCTTCGGGCAGTGTCTCTGGAGTGGATGCACCCTCACCATTGCTCTGTTCTTGTAGGCCCATCCCTTTTTTCTTGGTTCCAGCTAGTACCATGTGGTCCCAACCAGGAATGTGGCTTCCCACGGTTGTCTTTCTGGCCTAGAATTGGTAGACACTTTCTGCTGCTGCTCTCTTCTGGGTGGCCCCACTCTTTATTGCTTGGCTTCTTGGCTCTCTTACCTGTTGTCGCAGACACTGTGGTGCAGGTCAGCCACGAGAATTTTTAAAACATGCGATACCTGACTATTTAGCCAGGGGCACTGACCTCTTTTCCCTTAGATTGTCAAATCAAAAAAAAAAAAAAAATGACAACAGCCAACACAACAAACGCTGTACAGTGTGAATGAATCAAATGATACCTATTTTTTGGTCAGAGCGGCAACATTTTATTTTTTGATGTGCTGGAGAATTTCAGTGGTTTGTTTATGTGTGTCAGGAGCTGCTCTAGGTGTTTACCAGCCGAAGGCTGCTTCCCGGAACACCTGAGACCCGCTGGCCAAGTCCGGTTCGGACCCATAGAGCACGCTCAGCCTGTGTTTAGAGGGAGCTGGGGAATTGATGTTCCCTGAAGCAGCTGCAACTCAGGAGTGTTGGCAGACAAACACCCTAAAGCTGTTCCACACTGGTTCCCAAACACACGGGGCATGTGCTTGATAATGAACCCTTTGGATTGGCCTCCTTCTCTTGCCCATCTTACTTCTCTCCTTCTAAGTTTCTGGGATCACCTCCCAGCTAATCTACTTGCATTCAAATCCTTGTCTCTGCGTCTTTTGGGGCTCTCAACCAAGAAACCTGTGTAACCTATTTCCTGCATTAAATTCTCTCTTCTGTAAGTACTTGCGTGATTTCTGTTTTCTGGTTAGGTGCCAACTAATGCACCCGCCATAGCCTCCCTTTCTACCCTGCTGGGAAGGGGCGGAGACCTGCCAGGCCACTGTTCCTCAGAGCAACCCCAACAGGTAGGCCTGGGGCAAATTATGTAAACTGAGAATCTAGCAGGGGCAGGGAACCCCCATTATCCCTATGTATGGCCTCACTGAACAACTCTGCAAGGCTGATAGAAGGCATTTGAATCTGGCCAGTTTTGATTTCAGATTCTTTCGGGTATTATTCTCTTCTAGAAGCCAAGTCTTAAAGCTCATCTTATTCTTTTCTTTCTCAGGAGTAAGTGTGACCATTCTAGTTTTCTGGTACCTGGGGCACTTGCCAAAGCAGTGAGCTAGCTGGCAGCAGCCTTGTGGTGGGTTGCTCAGTGGGTGGACTGCTCAGAGTATATGCCACCAAGCAAAGAGTGTTGGAAGGGAACCTATATGTAACATTTCAAAACAAGTGATCATGAGAAAAAAAAAAGTTTTTTATGGCCTAAGGTTGTTTGTTTTTCATAACATCTATGCATCATGTTTTGTCACTATCGATAGATACACAGTCCTATGTAGTGATGGCCTCTGGAGTTGTGTGGGGCAGCGGCCCTGGGAAAAGGAGGCACGAGCACAATTTTATGCTGATGGTCTCCATAGATTTCGACCTAGTCTGGGGTCTTTAATATACAGGAAAGTAGAAATCAAGGCATTACCAGTGACTGCATGGCAACCTGACTCCTAGGAAGTAAAAAAAAGGTAGAGATCTAAAGAAAGACACCAAACCAAGGTTTTGTTTAAAAAGGACACCTTCGGTCAAAGGGAAGCAGGCATGGTGAGGTGTCCCCGGGGAAATCACCTATGTGGGGTGTCGGCATGGGGAGAGGTTGAGGAGAAGGGAGGGCCCTTGGCTCCCACAGCTCATTGCAGCAGAAGGAAGAGAAAAATAACACGATTAGCATGTTTCTCCTTCCTTTGATTAAGAAGACAGAAGCGGGCAATCTGCTGTTTGTGCAGAAAGGCCACCGGGAAGGGAGAACCGAGCTCTGTTCCGAGAAACTGCTGTTTAAAAATGCAAGAAGTACACAAAGCAAAGCAGGAGCTCGCTGTAGTGCAGGCCCCCGGCTGGGAAAACGGAGCACCCCGAGGTGCCTGCTGAGAAAGCCACAGGTGGTCCAGGGAGCTCTGTGTCCTGTGGAGGGCCGTCGCGTCCTTCCTCCACAGCTGTGGCTCTTGGTGGCGCTCCCTGGCTCTGACTCCAGCTAAGGAATACCCTTTGTAAGGAGAGAAGAGCCACCCACCCCTACCTCTGCGGCCAAACTCCTCCGCTCGCTGACCAGTGCTGTCCATTTTTAGAATGAGTTACAGTGCCCACCCCTCACCTCCTCCTCTGCTCTCTATCCAAGAGGTGATGGTAACTATTCTTGATGGGAAATAAGGTGAGCCAGTGTCTCCAATGGGATGAGGTCACTTTGAACCTCCCCCCTTTCCCCATCCCCGTCCCCGCCCCCGCCCCACCCCCACCAAGTTTGAAAGGCCTTCATGTACCCAGGAGAATTAGGGACCTCATTTGAAGGCTCCGGCATAATGGCCTGCCCGCTGGGCCAAACTATCCTGAAGGCCCGCGAATTACACTTGGCTTCAATCCACCCTCTCCTGGGGAAGCAGTTACCAAGCAAGGTCCCCTCATCAGGCACCTCTGGCTGCCTTTGATATTCACATTCACCATCTGAAAGGCTGTTGATCAGAGGGATGTAGTGTGACCCAAGGTCTTCTAGGTACCTTCCCGATGGCAGGTATATTCTACTTCTGTTAATTTGTAGACCAACTAGATTGTAAGGTGTGTGAACAGCAGCCATCTGGGCATTCTCCTGTGATTAGTATAAGGATATTCTCATAGTAGGTACTTAATTGCTATTTAACTTTGTGAATAATTGGCTCTCAGGTCTTGCACCTTTCTCAGTTACAGCAAACCAGCCTTGCAAATAAGAACAGAAATGAACAATCTTCTTTCCTGAATCCCAGGGGTCTTTTTCTCTCCGTACCCACTTGGTAGAAAGGATCATCTTCAAACCTCTTTTGTCATCGTAAAATGGGAGTAGTAATAGAACTTTCTTACAGGGATTTAATGAGGTCAGGCATATGAAACAGCACAGCATCTAATGATTGCTATTATTATTATTACTAGAGGCCCAGCGCGCAAAATCACATGTGGTAGCCCGCTGCCCCGCCCCACATACCCGCCTGCTGCTGCTCGCCATGCTCGCTGCCCCACCTGCCCGCCACCCACCTTGCTGCAATCAGAGCCTATGGGCCACAGGGGTTGCTCAATGCAACTCATGGTGACCGGTCGTTTGGTTGTCCTGGTCATCATGGACACTGGCTTTATATATATACTAGAGGCCCGGTGCACAAAATTTGTGCACTGGAGGGGTGGCCCTCAGCCCAGCCTTCACCCTCTCCAATCTGGGACCACTCGGGGGATGTCTGACTGCCGTTTAGTCCCTTTCACAATCCAGGACTGCTGGCTCCTAACCGCTCGCCTGCCTGCCTGATTGACACCTAACTGCTCCCCTGCCGACCCAATCACCCCCAATTGCTCTCCCCTGCTGGCCTGATCTTGCCCCCAACTGCCTTCCCCTGCCGGCCTGATGGTCCCCAACTGCCCTTCCCTGATCTTGTGACAACATGGGTGCAGTCATATTGTGATGATGTGGGGATGGTCATCTTGTGGCAGCCATCTTGTCACAACATGGGGGTGGTTATCTTGTGATGACGTGAGGATGAGACGTCACCAAGGCTTTTATTAGTATAGATAGATTATTATTATATTGTTATTTCTAAAATGAAGCATATTTTCTCTAGGAATTCTGTGAGCAAGATGGGAGTTCTCTGCTCTCCCCTTGAAAGAGAAGAGGGCACCTTACAAATGTGGCTGATGCAGAAGGGACCCAGTGGGAGTCACAGTGCTACTCCGTGGGCTCCTGGCAGCCATTTCTCAGTGAGGAAGCATTTGCATTCCATAGCCTGTCTGCAAATCCAGTGGAGCCCACAGACACATATCTTCCCTTCTCTTACCGCTCTGGCCAAGTGTTGCCAATTCCTTGAGAGAAGCACTGCCTGCAGCGCTGCCTTAGGTTCGGATGGGTGCTCCCCTTTGCTTCTGGCTTGCTTTTTGGTCAAGACAACTTATTCTCAGCTTCTAAGCCGGGGGGATTATTAGCAAATGGTAGAGAAATGACTTGTACCTGTGCTCTATGAAGTCGCAGCACCCACAGCCAGCTCTGAGCGTCATCTTGTCTGCAAATTCAAGAGCAGAGAGGTCAGCCAGGATGACTTTGGTTCTGTGACCCACCTTGTGAGAAAGGCTTTGCTGAACTGCTACATTATTGCTAACGTGTGTCCTAGTCTTTTAAAATCAAGGGCTAATGTAATAACTGTCATTTGAAGAATGTTTATGTGCTTCCTATAAAACCCTCACAGGACACATTATTATTGCTGGTGTTAATACCCTTAGTCCCAGCTCTAGTAACAATATCTTACATTTGTAATGTGTTCAGCAGGGCAAGTCATGTGACAGATAAATAAATGAGGTGAGAGATCTGAAGTGATGGTGTGAGGCTGAGCTGAGCCTCACGTCCAGGTGTTCCAGATGTTCGAGATCTCTAACCTGCCATACGGGGGGGACCACACTGGCGAACATTCTATTCTGTATGAAGAGTCCTCTAACAATTAGGACCAGAGAAAAGCTTTAATCACCTGTGATCTTGTATTAGCTAGTCTCTTCTTTTGGCTTTGGGCTAACAAAAATACAGATCAACCATGACCACATCAGTCTAGGCCTTTGGATGTCAAACTTCCCCAACCCTTTGTGTTTCCTTTGATTTTCTAACTCTGTTCTAATGGCCTGATGGGTTTGTGCCTTTTATTTGATGCCATTTTCATCCTTTGGGGGAAGTAAATGGGGAGTACGTTTTAAGAGAGACAAATCTATCAGCCACGGCAGTTTTACCCAGCAGGAAATAGGACCACAGAACTTTTCCTTTATTCCAGATGTTTTGTTGCTCTGCCCTCTAGGAAAAGATCCAGTCAGAGTAGAGTTGCCAGGTAAAATACAGAACACCCAGTTAAGTTTGAATTTTATATAAATAATGAATAATTTTTGTATAAATATGTCTCAAATATTGCATGCTAGTTTTTTTTATACTAAAAATTATTCACTGTTTATCTGAAATTCAAATTTAACTGGATATCCTGTATTATATCTGCTAACTCTGGCAACCCTAATTCAAACTGACAAAGATCCTAGATATGTAAGTTGCTTTTGCACCCATGCATAAAATAGCTAAGGACAAAGGTGCAAAATTAAAACAAGTTTATAATAATAGTGAAAAGTCCTGAAGATGAGCTGGACACAATTAAAATAAAAGTTTGATCAACTGGCCGTTGGAAACATTTAGGTCCTCTGGACGGAAGTCATTGTCCATGCCCAGGGGCCGCAGGCTCTACCCAGGCTGGATCTGACTTAGGTTGGGACCCTGAAGACAACCGACCCACCTCTGGTTTCCCAGCAGCTGTCAAACAGCACTGGGCTGGATCGGCCTCTCCACCGTAAACCAAGACAGGTTTTCCTAACCTTTGATTTGGAATTTTTAAGTCGCAAATTTAACTCCTGCCTTCATATAAAAGAGGCCAAATTCTTTCTCTGCCCCCGTCAGAAAATGTCTGTCAGTTACTTCTGGGACACCTGGGTGTATTTATAGGAGCTCCCAGAGTTCCCTCGTGTCTCCCGCCAGTCCCCTCGTCATGGTCTGAAGCCCTCATTCAAATGAAGGGTGCCTGCTGCAGCACAGTCAGTGAGCACAGTGGGCATGGCCGGTGGCTCCCTCTGCCACTGGCACTGGGCCCCCGAGCCAAAAACCCCACGAGATGACCTCATGGTCCCACATTTCCTCTGGTCTCATCTCTCTGCTGTGCTCTGGGGGCAAATGGAGAGGCTCGTCTTTCCTGAACTCTGTCCCCAACTCTACTTGAGCCTCTATGAGTCAGAGAGCGCTTCAAGACAACAGTGCTTCTGCCTTTTCCTAAACTCCTCTCCACAGGGCTTAAATGGCCCATCCCTTGGGGCCTGGCAAGGGACAGACACCTCAGGTCTCCTTCTTTCCTCCAGAGAGCATGTCCAAAGCTTCCTCCTCATGCAGATCAGCTCATGATATACACTGGTCTTGATTATTTTCCAACAGTTTGCTAGACACCTAACTACAGTTTAGCAAGGACGAGACCCTATAGCTCTCACTGTGATCCTCTTGGCACAGACCGTGTCTGACAAGGGGGCACTAGATGGGCTTAGAGAAGGTCTGGTTGTGATCCTAATTTGCTTAAACCCGTGTTTCAAGGACATTGGTACAAAAAGACACTGTCAGACACTTGATGCTGCTGTTTTGGGGATTCCCTTCCTCCAGCTTTTTTACCTCTTTGAGACTGTGGGCCTTTGGGTTTATTACCTGTAGTCACCATCTTTTTTTTTTTTTTTTTTTTTTTATTTTATTTTATTTTATTTTTTTTTTTTAAATATTTTTATTGAGGTATTATATGTGTACATATCTTACTATTACCCCCCCACACCCCACACCCACACATGCCCTCCCCCCCCAGAGTTTTGCGTCCATTGTTTATGCTTATATGCATGCATACAAGTCCTTCGTTTGATTTCATAACTCCCCCACCTTTCCCAAACTTTCCCCCTGTACTTTGAAAGTCTGTTTGATGCTTTACTGTCTCTGTATCTATCTTTTTGTTCACCACTTTATAATGTTCTTTACTATCCCTAAATGAGTGAGATCATGTGGTATTTTTCTTTCATTGACTGGCTTATTTCACTTAGCATAATGTTCTCCAATTCCATCCAGGTTGCTGCAAATGATGAGAATTCCTTCTTTTTTATGGCAGCATAGTATTCCATTGTGTAGATGTACCACAGTTTTCCGATCCACTCATCTGCTGACGGGCACCTAGGCTGTTTCCAAATCTTAGCTATTGTAAATTGTGCTGCTATGAACATAGGGGTGCATATATCCTTTCTGATTGGTTTTTCTAGTTTCTTCGGATATATTCCCAGGAGTGGGATTACTGGGTCAAATGGGAGTTCCATTTTCAGTTTTTTGAGGAAACTCCATACTGTTCTCCACAGTGGCTGCACCAGTCTGCATTCCCACCAGCAGTGCACGAGGGTTCCTTTTTCTCCGCATCCTCGCCAACACTTGTTGTTTGTTGATTTGTTGATGATAGCCATTCTGACAGGTGTGAGATGGTACCTCATTGTTGTTTTGATTTGCATCTCTCGGATAATAAGTGACTTTGAACATGTTTTCATGTGTCTCTTGGCCTTCCTTCTGTCTTCTTTTGAAAATATTCTGTTTAGGTCTGTTGCCCATTTTTTTATTGGATCATTTATCTTCCTCTTATTGAGTTGCATAAGCTGCCTGTAGATGTTGGAGATTAAACCTTTATCAGTGATAGCATTTGCAAATATGTTTTCCCATGCAGTGGGCTTTCTTGTTGTTTTGTTGATGGTTTCTTTTGCTGTAAAAAAGCTTTTTATTTTGATGTAGTCCCATTTGTTAATTTTCTCTTTAGCTTCCATTGCCCTAGGGGCAGTGTCAGTGAAGAAGTTCTTGTGGCATATGTCTGAGATTTTGTTGCCTGTGGATTCCTCTAGTATTTTTATGGTTTCCCGTCTTATGTTTAAGTCCTGTATCCATTTTGAGTTTATTTTTGTGTATGGTGTAAGTTGGTGATCTAGTTTCATTTTTTTGCATGTATCTGTCCAGTTTTCCCAACACCATTTATTGAAGAGACTGTCTTGACTCCATTGTATGTTCATGCCTCCTTTGTCAAATATTAATTGAGCATAGTGGTTTGGGTCGATATCTGGGTTCTCTATTCTGTTCCATTGATCAATATGTCTGTTCTTGTGCCAGTACCAGGCTGTTTTCAGAACAGTGGCTTTGTAATACAGCTTGAAATCTGGTATTGAGATCCCACCTACTTTATTCTTCTTTCTGAGGATTGCTGAGGCTAGTCGGGGTCTTTTTTTATTCCAGATGAATTTTTGGAGAGTTCTTTCTAGGTCTGTGAAATATGCTGTTGGTATTTTGATGGGGAGTGCATTGAATCTGTAGATTGCTTTGGGTAGTATGGACATTTTAATGATGTTGATTCTACCAATCCAGGAACATGGTATGTTCTTCCATCTGTTTACGTCTTCCTCTATCTCTTTTTTCAGTGTCCTGTAGTTTTCTGCGTATAGGTCTTTTACCTCCTTAGTTAAGTTTATTCCTAGGTATCTTAATTTTTTTGGTGCGATGGTAAATGGGATTGCTTTTTTAGTCTCTCTTTCTGTAAGTTCATTATTGGTGTATAGAAAAGCCATAGATTTCTTGGCGTTAATTTTGTATCCCGCTACATTGCCGAATTCATTTATTAAGTCTATTAGTTTTTTGATGGAATCTTTTGGGTTTTTTATGTACAATATCATGTCATCTGCAAATAAGGACAGCTTCACTTCTTCTTTTCCAATTTGGATGCCTCTTATTTCTTCTTCTTGCCTAATTGCGATAGCTAATACTTCCAGTACTATGTCAAATAGAAGTGGTGAGAGTGGGCATCCCTGTCTTGTTCCTGTTCTTAGGGGAAATGGTTTTAGTTTTTGCCCATTGAGTATGATGTTTGCTGTGGGTTTATCATAAATAGCTTTTATTATGTTGAGGTATGAGCCTTCTATTCCCACCTTGTTGAGAGTTTTTATCAAGAAAGGGTGTTGGATTTTGTCAAATGCTTTTTCTGCATCTATTGATATGACTATGTGATTTTTATCTCTCAATTTGTTTATGTGATGTATCACGTTTATTGATTTGCGGATATTGTACCATCCTTGCATTCCTGGAATAAATCCTACTTGGTCATGGTGTATGATCTTTCTGATGTACTGCTGGAGCCGATTTGCTAGAATTTTGTTGAGGATTTTGGCATCAATGTTCATGAGGGATATTGGCCTGTAATTCTCTTTCATTGAGTTGTCTTTATCTGGTTTTGGTATTAGGGTGATGCTGGCTTCATAGAAGGAGCCTGGAAGTGTTCCTTCCTCTTGAATTTTTTGGAATAGTCTGAGGAGGATAGGTTTTAGTTCTTCCTTGAAAGTTTGATAAAACTCTCCTGTGAAGCCATCTGGCCCCGGGCTTTTGTTTGCCGGAAGCTTTTTGATGACTGCTTCAATTTCTTCCATAGTTACTGGCATGTTGAGCTGTTTAGAATCTTCCTGATTGAGTTTTGGAAGGTTGTATTTTTCTAGGAATATGTCGATTTCCTCTAGGTTGTCCAGTTTGTTGGAATAGAGTTGTTCGTAGTATTTTGTAACAATCCTTTGTATTTCGTCGGGGTCTGTTGTTATTTCACCTCTTTCATTTCTGATTTTGTTTATTTGGGTCCTCTCTCTTTGCTTCTTGGTGAGCCTGGCTAGAGGTCCATCAATCTTGTTTATCCTTTCAAAGAACCAGCTCTTGGTTTTGTTGATCTTTTGTATTGTTTCTTTGGTCTCTATGTCGTTTATCTCCGCTCTGATCTTTATTATTTCTTTCCTTCTGCTTACACTGGGCTTATCTTGTTGCTCTCTCTCTAACTCTTTGAGTTGTTGGGTTAGGTAATTTATTACCATTGTTTCTTGTTTTTTGAAGTAGGCTTGTAGAGCTATGAACTTCCCTCTCAGGACTGCTTTCATTGTGTCCCATAGATTTTGGATTGTTGTGTTTTCATTGTCGTTTGTTGCCATGATGTTTTTTATTTCTTCCTTGATGTCTTTGGTAACCCAGTCATGGTTTAATAACATGCTGTTTAGTCTCCAAGTGTTTGATTTCTTTGGGTTGTTTTTATTGTAGTTGATTTCCAGTTTTATGCCACTGTGATCTGAGAAGATACTTGATATGATTTCTATCTTCTTGAATTTGGAGAGACTTTGCCTATGTCCTAACATATGGTCTATCTTTGAAAATGACCCATGTGCACTTGAGAAGAATGTATATTCTGTGGCTTTGGGGTGAAATGTTCTGAAGATGTCGATTAATTCCATCTGTTCTAGTGAGTCATTTAGGATTGATGTTTCTTTGCTGATTTTTTGTTTAGAGGATTTGTCCAATGGTGATAGTGGGGTATTGAAGTCTCCTACTATGATTGTATTACTGTCAATCTCTCCTTTGATATCTTCCAGGAGTTTTTTAATGTATCTTGGTGCTCCTGTATTGGGTGCATATATGTTTACCAGAGTTATTTCTTCTTGTTGGATTTCTCCCTTTAGTATTATGAAGTGGCCTTCATTATCTCTTGTTATGTCCTTCACTTTGAGATCTAATTTGTCAGATATAAGTATTGCAACCCCAGCTTTTTTTTCATTTCCATTTGCCTGGAAAACCTTTTTCCATCCCTTTACTCTCAGTCTGTATGCATCCTTTTTTTTGAGGTGGGTTTCCTGTAGACAGCAGATATCTGGGTTTTGTTTTCTTATCCAGTCTGTTACCCTGTGTCTTTTGATTGGGGCATTCAATCCATTTACATTTAAAGTTATTATTGATAGGTACTTATTTGACGCCATTTTTATTCTATACCCCTGTGTACCTTCTTTGCTTCCTATTTCTTTCTTTTTTTTACAGCAGACCCTTTAGCATTTCTTTCATTGCTGGTTTGGTGGTGATAAACTCCCTTAGTCCTTTTTTGTCTCTGAAGCTCCTGATTTCACCTTCAATTTTGATTGATAGCCTTGCTGGGTACAGTATTCTTGGATTTAGACCCTTCCTTTGCATGACTTGGTATATTTCATTCCATTCCCTTCTGGCCTGATGAGTTTCTGTTGAGAAATCAGTTGCTAGTCTGATGGGGGTTCCTTTGTATGTAACTGTCTGTCTCTCTCTGGCCGCTTGTAAGATTCTTACTTTGTCGTTGGTGTTTGCCAACTTAACTATAATGTGCCTTGGCGTCGGTCTTTTGGGGTTCATTTTGCTTGGAACTCTGTGAGCTTCTTGGATTTGTGTGGGTTTTTTCTTCCCTATATCAGGGAAGTTTTCTGTTATTATTTCTTCAAACAGGTTTTCTATTCCTTGCTCAGTTTCCTTTCCTTCTGGCACCCCTATTATCCTGATGTTGTTTTGTTTTGTATTGTCCCGAAGTTCCCTTACACTCTCCTCAATCTTTCTAATTTTTGTTTCTAGAAGGTGTTGTAATTGGGTATTTTTTTCCATCTTGTCTTCTAGCTCACTTATGCGGTCCTCTGCTTCATCTAGTCTACTCTTGATGCTTTCTATTGAGTTCTTTACAGCAGTGATGTCACTTTTCATTTCTTCTTGGTTCTTCTTCATTTCTTCTTGGTTCTTACTCATATTGTCGAATTTGTCTTCCATCCTTTTCAGCCACTTTATGACCATTTCTCTGAATTCTTTCTCTGATAGGTTGTTTGCCTCTAAATCGTTTACTTCCTTTTCTGGTGATGCCTGCTTCTCTTTCCTGTGGGGGCTGTTTCTTTGTCTCCCCATGGTCTCTCTTCTCCGGATGTCTGGTTATATAGATTTCTCTCTCTGGCGTTGATTTAAAGGTATAAAATACAACACAACCAGGCTCAACAGACAAGGCACTAAACAGAATTGTATTCACGATATTAATAACCTCCAATAGAGGTAACCACCAGAGAAAGACAAATTAGGGAATAGGAGTGGAAGAGGGAGAGTAAAAAGAAAGAACAACAACGAAGAAAAAAACAACAACAAAGAGTGTGAGTCTGAACTTGGGAAAAGAGCAGAAAGAAAGAAAAGAAATAACAGAAAAGAAAAAGAAAAGAAAAAAAAAGTAAGAGAGACAAGAATGATACTAAGAGAGAAAAGGGGAACAAACTATATATATGGGGAGTAAACTCCACTAGAACAACCACTATTCCCAGCAAATTCCAGCAACACGAGCCTGGAGATTAATACAAACTGCAACAGCAGCTAATATCAAGTGAGGCAAGGGAAAACAAAAGTAAAAAACAAACAAAAACAAAGCAAACAAAAGAACCAACCAAACAAACAAAAAGAATAATCTAAACAATCTCATATAAAAGCATAAAAATTCAATCTAATCAACATTCAAGCAAACAGCAACAAAAGGCCAGAGAGAAAAATAATTTTTTAAAGGTAGCGTAGAGAGAGGTTTGTATGGATTTGGAGCAGGGGGTTGGGAATTAGATATATAAGTAGGGTGAAGTTTTAGCAGAGAGTAAACTGAAAAAGTAGGGAAAATCTAAAGCCAGAAAGGGTTAAGATAAACTGGGAGCAAAAGGGGAAAGGTTAGGAGAGTGATGGCATAATGTTAGCTTTGAGATAGGGTAAAGCGATTGTAAGGGAAAGATGCAAATCGAATGTAGGACACTAATCCAAAAATAAAAGAAAGAGAAAATCAAATGACATTAAAAAAAAAAAAAAAAAGTAAAATAATAGTAATAATAGTGCTGATTGAAAATAAAAATGTAATAATTAAAAAGGTGAAAATCAAGTGAGGAAAAAGAAAAAAATATTAGTTTCTTAAGTAAAAGATGCAAAAAATGAAAATAAAAAGATATGAGAATAAAAAATTTAAAAAATTGAAAAAAGAATTGAAAATTAAAAAATAGGAAGACTAAAATGTGCAGTAGCGGCTGTCATTCACTTCCTCTATTATTCTGTTTGGTACGCCTTTTTCCCAGTCTGGGCGGTATTTCAGTTCAGCTTCATTCCAGGGCTCCTCAGTGTTGGAAGCCAGTCCTGCTTTTTAAGCCAGCCCTATCTTAATTTCTCGTATTTATTTTTGATTACACCAGAGACAATTAGCGTTTCAGCCCCTGGGTGGCAGTGTTTCTGAATTGACTTCCGGGCCTCTCTAGCTCTTTTTTCTTTTTTTTTTTTTTCCCCTTCTATGGCACTCACTACCGGTTTGTAGAGATGTGCGCCTCAGAGCTGCCTCTCTGATGGTCACACGCAGCTCTGGCCCCAGGTTCCGAAAAAACACCTTCCCCCTGCAGTCTTTCAGGGTTTCCACCTGGGTTTACCTCTGTATTGGGCTTAGCAATCAGAGTCGGAAAGAGCCCAGGTGTGCGGACCGTGGGTCTGTGCCCCAGACTAAGGAGCCTGCACTCCTTTGAAAATTCTTAGTCTGACCCTCCTCGTCAGATTAAAATGAGTTGCTTTCAAGAGGTCACTTCTGTTAGCAGCTCAGAAGACCCCCCTCCTCATTCACGGATCACGGCAGTTCCAACTGCCGCTGATTTTTCTAGGCACAGACCTCCCGGCTCCTGCCGGTCCTGAGGCTGCCGCGCTTCCCTCACCCAGCGCCTCCCTCACCCACCGCGGGGATTAGAAACCGCAGCTTATTTCAGACAAAATCTGACCTTTCCGTGGTGCAGTGAAGAGTTTCTTTGAATCCAAATGTTTGCGCTGATAGGGGACCGGTGGTCTGGTGCTCCCAGCAGCGCAGTGTTTGCAGTTGTCGCAGAAAGTCAGGTTTCCAATAAAATCCTCCTTTCCTTGCAAGATGGCGAGGCGCCCGGCGAGCCCGCAGCTCCAGGAGGGGACCCAGCCCCTGTGGGTGCTGCGCGGTCAGAGGAACACTGCCCAGCACTCCCCCGCCTTCTCCTGGAGTTTAGCTGTCCCTTGGCTTGCCCACATACACTCCCTCTGCGAGCCTCTGCTGCTCCGACTCTCCGCCCCAGGAACAGACTCCAAACCCGACTCTATTCCGTCGCCATTTTCCTCTACCTGTAGTCACCATCTTGCGCTCTTACCTGCACAGGCCTCAGGCATCACACAGTGTCCCTTCTGTGCCTGTAGTAGCTCTTTCTCAAGTTCTTTTATGGGCCTGCCTTGATTCTTCTAAACATCCTCCTTTATTCACTCCCTCATTGAAAACCGTGCCTTTAACTACCATCCACTCTCTGACGACCCCAACATTGAAATCCATAGTTCAAACGTCCTTTTCTTTGATATTGGCCCACACATTTATAACTTCTAACTAAATACTTTTACCTGGATTTCCTGCTGGCCTCAAAGCTCAAAATGTCCAACATGAAACAGTTTACTTCTTCCCACTCCCGGCATCTGCATCATGCTGCATTTCCTACTTTACATAATGACACCACTGTTCAAGCCTGAAACCTAGGAATCATTGCCCCCTGCCCTTCCCACTTCAGTGAGATCCCACTAATTGTACTTATTGTGTATCTCTTGCATCTGTCTTGTCTGTTCCACATCTCCTGTCATTGCCAAGATTTTCCCACCTGGACCATTCAACAGCTTCCATCATCTCTCCACTTTCCTCCCCACTTCTAGCCCCACTCGCCACACGACCATCAGAGGCATCTTCCTAAGCTGCAGATGTTATCACCTTCCTTGACATGGCACTTAGAGCTCTTCATCAGCTGGACCCTACTTCTCCAGCTATATGTTAATACCTAAGAATTAATATTTTACCTACTGGAATCAACCAATTAAACATATTTCTTGAACAACTTCTACATGCTTAAGATTGTGTTAGGTCTTATGGAGGTCATAAAAGAAGTTTAGTGCATGATCTTCAACTTCAAAATTAACATGTGGAAAGAATTATTACATAGTTAAGTAATTGTGTAGTATAGACTACAAAAGCAAATGAAGTATATTTCCAGGTTGGTTTTCTAAGGTTCATAGAAACCCACAAATATGTGTACATGTATCAATTATGCATGAGCAATTCCCTGATAATAAGTTTGTAATACACATTTGCCTTGGCAGTGCTGGCTACTTACACCATGAAGGGGGAAGGAGGTCACCTCTGTCAGGCAACAAGCTTTCATTAGTTTCAGTGCTTACTTCACAAAACTATTTTATTGCACATTCGTTCTACTCTCATTTCAGTAGGAAGGAAAATAGTCTGTGTAATTGAAACAAAAAATGGGCCATTGCTTACACTTTTTAGAGGGATATAAATCAGAAAGAATCAGCATTGGGTCAAACAGGAAAGGTAAGGAAGAAAAACCACTCATCACTGTGTTATGGACGGCGTGTTTGTTTCCCACTAACATTCATATGTCATAGCCTAATCCCCAATGTGATGCTATTTGGAGGTGGGGTAACGAGTTCATGGGGGTGGAACCCACAGGAATGGGATTAGTGCCCTTGTAGGAAGAGGCAGGAGAGAAATGATCTGTCTCTCTGCCATGTGAGGATATGGGAGAAGGTAACTTACCTACAAGCTAGGTCCTCAATAGACCCTGTATCTGCTGGTGCCTTGATCTTGGACTTCCCAGTTTTCCAGAACTATGAGAAATAAATGTTTGTTGTTTAAACCACGGTCTATGGTATTTTTGGTATAGCAGCCTGAACTGATTAAGACAAACTCTTTAGCATAAAAACCTAAATCAGTGTTCTGCCAGCTCCCAGATAAAGAAATCTAGCTCAAAGCAGAGAACCTCTCAATCCACTATCTAATACAGGTCTACCTCTTCCATTATGAACCCGGGCAGGCTGGCCAATTGTGATGCTCCCCTCTGGTCCAATCCTCTTGCAGAACTAAACAGGGAGCCGCAAGAACCCAGCTTTTTTTCCTCCCGGAAATAGATGCAGTCAGCTTTGCACAAAGGAGACCAATTTAGATGGAACATGGTGCCCATTACTTTCCCTGTGGAAACTGTTCTTAGGTGAGGTATCAGAAGTGCAGGAAAGTGATAGCTCTCCTTGTTCCTGTTCACTAACAAAGGAAACTGTGCTAACGGTTTAAATCTGCTGGAGGGTTTTCCTGAATGTGAGACTAGGAGCCAGGAGGCTTGAGCCCTAGTCCTGGCTCTGCTGTGATATGTGCCTAATTAGCCCTTAACTTCTGTGATGTGTGCCTAATTAGCCCTTAACTTCTTAAGTCCAAGACTCCCGATTCCTTATACCGGTAAAGTCTCCCTGGCAATAAACACGTTTTATGTGAAAACATTTCAGGAAGTGTGGGTCCCTAAAAATATAGGGTGTCTGAGACTCCTGCCACAACCTTTTAAAGTGCCCACAGGCTATTTATAGCTGAGGGTCACAATCCCTTGGTGACTTGCCTCTGGGCGGAGTTTTTTCTGGAGAGCACCTGCTCACTTGTTCCTGGGCCAGAAGGACCTACTGCATTAACATAGTGTTTTTAAGTTTTGAAAACACTTGCATACACACCATTTCAGTTAATTCCCACAGCACCTATTTGAAATAGTGGGAGCAAGTATTATTTTTATTCTTATTTTAGGGACGAGGGAACCAAGGCTCAGAGTCCAGGAATGTTTCACATCTTTTATCTCTAACTCCCTTGCTTCTCTCCCTGCCTCTCCTAAGGTTCACATGTCAATTTCTCAGATCCTTCTTCGTCCTCTGTGCCTTCCAGATTAGAGCCTAGAAATTTGGGTTGGTCTTCCCACCCCACCCTACAGACAAATGTTTTCTCTTGTTCCTTTTAATCTCAGGTTGTCTATAATTCTTTATCTGGGAGAAAAAGAGAAGTCCTAGCTTTTCTATAAGGATATATTGTGTGCCTACTTTTCCCTAGGTATTCTACCCATTGCCATCCTTCTTCTCTTTTACTCAGCATCACTATGAAAACCATGTGTTTATTCAGCAAGTATTCCTCGAGTTTCTACTTTTTCAGGGCACTATGTAGTTATTTAGTAGTGAAGGTGGCAGTACAGTTGGTGGGGGCAGCTATTTGCATTTTTAAGTGGTAGGTCTTTTATGATTACTCTTTATTTTTCTACATTGGAATTTTCAGGCTTGGATTGTAAATTACACAAGGATGGGTTCCTGCATTTCAAACTTACCCCTAGTAAGTGCATGAAGAGAGAGACTTCAACAGGGCATTTTTGTCTAACTCTGTGATTTTCACTGATATCAAAAGCCAGGACTAGTAGAAACCTGAAAACAAAACAGTGTCATCTCAAACGAAATAGCTAAGTAAATGGTGGCAAAAGCAAAATCATTTTAATTATTGAATAGTATATGGTCTTTAAAAAAACATTTTTATTGATTTCAGAGAGGAAAGGAGAGGGAGGGAGAGAGAGAGAGAGAGAGAGAGAGAGAGAGAGAGAGAGAGAGAGAGAGAGAGAAACATCAATGATGAGAGAGAATTATTGATCGGCTACCTCCCACACGCCCCACACTGGGGATCGAGCCCGCAACCTGGGCATGTGCCCTGACAGGGAATTGAACCTTGACCTCCTGGTTCATAGGTCGACGCTCAATCTCTGAGCCACGCTGGCTGGGCAGTATATGTTCTTTAGTCATTATTTCTAACACTGCACAGGTTCTCCTATACCCAGCTGCTGGGTTAATGGACTTTTTCTACCAAGGACCAGCTCCATTTACAAATGCTCATTTGTGCCTCTGCTTCATGAAGCCTGTAGTGAAGTGTAAGTTCAAGGCCTTCTTAATTCATTAGTCGGTAACTTATTGATTCTGAAAGCTACAGACCTGTGCCTTGTCATCATTTTCATAAAGCATTCCTCAGGGTGGTGTTCACTGTAAAATATTGAGCTTATTAAGAGTTTTGGGGCTTCTGATTAACTTCCACAGCAAAAGCTATGTTAAGTAAATTAGGTACCAAATAAATCTAAAATGACTGTGGAAAGTCATCAGCTAAATTAAGACGCTGGCAGCTCACATAACAAGATGCAAAGCCCTGGTAATTAAGAAAAATAATCACCTTTGCTGCTGAGAGTACAGGTTTGACCCCAGTGAAGCAACTCCCAAGGCATGTGTTTTCTACTAGACAAACCTTGCTCTTTTGTTCTGCTGTGAAGGGGAAACAGGGCAAGAGATCCCTTTCTGTATTCCAGTATTCACTACATACCTTCATGCAGACAATTACGTTTGGGGAATAATCTAGCTTGAGGCAGAAGGACAGAGTCATGGAATTACCCAAGATCTCTTGTAGCTGACTCACAACTCTTCTCCCTTCTTTCCTCCCTTAAAGAGGCAAAAACAAACAAACAAACAAAAACAACACAAAACAAACAAACAAAAATCACCCCTATAGACTCATTTACAGGTATGGTCATGTGACCAATGAGGTCTGAGTGGGATAACTGGATATGGGTTCTGGGAAACCTCTTCAAAAGGGACAGATGTGAGTGGCCTGACCACCTTTCTTCTGGTCCTTTGTCCTTCTGTCCTTTCCTGCTTGGAAAGTGACCAGGCTGCCGGGCTGGAGGGCAGCAGCCATGTGTGAAGGAGGACAGAACCGGCAGCCCCATGTCTACTGGCTGCCTTCTTGTTTGGGAGAAAAACCCTGCCAGGGTTCTTCCATGTTCTTTAAACCATGTTCAGCAGGATTTTATTGTTTGGCATCAAATACAAACCTTTTAGGATTTTTTAGCTCGGAGGGTAAGTCCTCAGCAGTGCTGTTGGGTTTAGTAGAAGTAAAACAACAACAACCAGAACAACAGTAAGGGTAACAATGTACATGACACATTTTCAGACAATGACATGCACTTTTCCAGAGAACTCAGGGCCGAATCCATGAATACAGGACCAGTGTAAGCTTTATTGTCACCTGGCCCTTCAATTCCCTTCTCAGGAGATAATTTTCCATCAATCCCAGCGGACTTATTTGAGAAACAGCATTATATCTTCCTTGCTGACTTCTTGGAATGATGCATCTGTTTGCTTTCTTGGGATCTAGCATTTAACCCCCTCCTGCTCCGAGGAAAGCTTCTAAAGGCTTAAAATAAGATGGGGTTTCTTGGCTATGCCACCTTCACCTGCCATACTTGGGTTCTTTTACATAGTCCTGGAAAGTGAAGCAATGAGAACAAAGATACATTCAGACCAAAAAGAAAAGGAAGAAGGGAGAATGAGAGGATGATGAAATTTAAGTCTCATAGAACATGACCTCCAGGTCACACTCCGTTTGTCATGCCATCCACGTACACTTTGGACACTCCTTGGGCATTCAAGAAGCACTGGAAGGTGGAAGAGATGTTGGAAGCAATTTGAGAGGGTGGGACCCCAACACCCCTGATGGTAGAGAGGAGCCAGCTGAAGTTCGATCGCCTGGGTGTGCTGGAGAATAAGCGTGCATGGTGGCATGATGCCCTCTGGCCTCACTCAGCTGGCTGTGAGCAGAGGGACAGGAAATGGAAAATAACAGCTGCCCACACAATGGCCATGGTGGGGACTCTCAGGAGGCTTGAGCCATCTGATTTTCACCCCGACTGATTGTTCCCATTACATGGGGGTAATTTCATTCCTTTGAAAATCACTATGAACTTTGGGCTGAGAAGAAATGGCATAATCTGTCACTTAAATGTGTGGTGTGTAATGGGGAAAATATGGAAAGAGTTTGAAATCTTGTTAACAATTCTTAACATGAACAATTTAAGATTCAGCACTGCTTCAGATCAAATAAATGATGTCACCATCCTCTTTATAATTCAGCCCATAGTAAATAAACACTTAGCTTTCATGATCTTCCATAGAGAGGTCCTATAATGACATAAATAAAGCCAACTGCATTTGATGGGAAATATTCTCAAGAGTATAGGAAATGGTACTGGACTGGGGCTTAGAAGGGCTGGGTTCAGTTCCACCTCTGCCACTATTTATGTGACTGACCCTGGGCGAGTCACTTCATCACTTCTAGGCTGTAATCACTCATCTGTAAAACAGGGAACTGGATTGGATGCTCTCTAGTGCCATTTCATGGTTCTATGGTGTCCGGCCCATCAAATCACCTAGGTTTCCTCTGTACATGCCACGCAAGTTGGACACTAGAGGTCACATTTAGATAACCACTCATAACACATCCGTCTGAGCCTGGTAAACATGCCCCATTTCCTTCAATAGAGGGCCCTCAGCAGCTAGATGGCGACTGGCCTAGTTTCTCATTAGAAACATCCTTAAATGAAATTGTGTTGTTTCCCTTTCTGGCCAGCTGAGGATTGTGGGGGAAAGTGAGAAACAGGTTTCTCTGACTCAGAACTTTCCCTTTGGGTTAAATGCTATTTTCTTTCTTTCACACATGACCCCCAAGGCAGGCCAATCATTCATCCATGGGGCAAATAAATTCTTCCTAAAGTTTTCATTTTTTTCCTCCTCCAATATTACTTCTGAGTAGCATGATGAAATGTTGTGCTGTCCAGCCCCCTTCCACCTGGGACGTGAATCATCCCTGTGTCCAGCATGTCCACCTTGTATGCGTACCCACCATTAGTCACCTAGTAGTCATCTCAGTGATCACACTGGTTATCAGAGAAAGACCACATTCATATTACTTTTATTACAATACGTTGTTATAATTGTTCTGTTAAATTACTAGTGCCTAACTTATAAATTAAACTTTATTATAGGCATGTATGTATAGAAAAAAACAAGGTATCTATAGGGTTCGTACTATTTGCAGTTTCATGCATCCACTGGGGGTCTTGGAATGTATACCCCATGGATAAGGGGGAAACACTCTATCCAAATGAGATGATTCCAATAACCTTAAGGGGTTAGTGTTACAGAAGCTGCCCTGAAAGTACTTATAGATCAGTTACCTGCTGGGAAAGGAAGGTGTCAGAAAGTCTATTTAGGAGTAATTAGAAAAATTAAAATTTTTTTGAATGTTTATATCCCATTTAAGTTCTCAGTAATCCAGTTATATCAGTGTTGGTAGTGCTTTGTTTTGGAGGCTCTTAAACTGCTGCTAGCTGCTGCTTCCCCACCATGGAGATTCTATTTAAAAAAATGTTTTTTCATTATTAGACTTTCTATTTGGTTATCTTACAAATCTCTCTGCTCTTTTTCCCCCAAATGCCCCATTTTGCCTAATGAGTTCTATTTTTACCTCATCTTGATGAACATTTTAAACATATTCATTTTAAAATCACTTTCAGATTAACCTAATATTTGTAATTCTTTTGGTATAATTTTTTTTTTTTGCACCAGTTGATTATCCCTGAGCAAAGTGAATTTCCTTATTTGCTTTCAGCTCATCTGCAGTGGAAATTACCTTCTTCAAGTGTCCTATGTATACCTGAGCTGCAGAGACAGCCCTGTAGCTCAGTTTTGAGCTTACTTCTGACAGGGTCCTAAGAGGTTTGCCAGTTTCTCAACTCTCTCTCTCTCTCTCTCTCTCTCTCTCTCTCTCTCTCTCTCTCTCAAAAGTCTGGCCACCCAGATGCATGCAGAGCAGTGTGGGAGTTCTGGTCTTTCAAGGCTGACTCTTACTCCAATAACAGGGATTGTCACTTTCTTCCAAGCCCAGTCCTTGCACTACAGACAAAGGTTTCCCCAACTCCAGCTTTGTCCAGGGAGTCCATTCCATTTCCCCCACTTGCAAGGACTATGGCCTCTGCTCTTATCCCCCTTTCCTACATGCCCCAGCCTATAAACTGTGAGAAAACCTGGGGTTAGGTTTGCTTACTCCTTGGGGCACAAAACGCCAATTCTACACAGCACCAAGGGGCCCCTCCTCACTTCTGGCACTTAGAGCTTTCTCTTGTTTTTGAACTTGACAAATATTGTTAAAATATTGACCCAATGTTTCTGTGTATTTGCTGGGGAGGGAACTGCATCCAAGGAGTATTTTTCTTTTTCCCATTTCTCTAGTTGGGGATGGGAGCAAGCTCGGGAAAATTTTTGTCTATGTATTTTGAGGATATGGTGGCTTTGGAGGGAATTGATGCAGAAATTACCAGCAGTGGTGACCCCATATACTCTAGAATGCGTATAAAGATAGTCTTGATGTATTTATTATTAAATGTTCTGTAAATCCCTGAGAGGATTTGGGAGGGTAGAAAGACAAGAAGTTAGGAGCTGTTTTCAGCATTGGATTTGGGGAGATGTAACCTAATTCTAAGGGTAATGGGCTAGAGCTGCTTTGATTTTGGGGACTATTTCAGTTTTGCAGCTGTTGGAGAAGGAACCCACAATCTGATGAAATACATACTACCGCATCCTAGCTTTAGGAATAATCAGAATGAGAGAAATAACAGAAGTGTGTTTTTGTGTGTGTATCTCAGGACTTCATTTTTCTTTTTTAATCTATGAAAGAGTTTCTCAGCCTCAGCACTGTTGACATTTGGGCCAGATTATTCTTTGTTGTGGTGGACTGTTCTCTGAGTTGTAAGCTATTTAATAGCGTCCCTGGCCTCTATCCACCAGATGCCAGGAGCAATCCACAGCCTTAGCTGTGGCAATCAAATGTCTCCAGACATTGCCAGGTGTCCCTGTGTGTGTGTATGGGGAAGGAGGAGGGACTCCACCCTCCCTCTATTGAGAATCTCTGATCTTTGAGAACAGGGATTGTCCTATCTAATTGGCTCAATCAATCATATGACCAAGATGTACTGAGAGCTTTCCGGGTAGCAGGCCCTGGCACACAAAATAAGTGTAGACTCTCTTCTAAAAGTGTGCACAGCCTCACAGTGGAGACAGATATGGGAACAAATATGGGAATAATATGACAGTGTCAGAGTGACAGAGGGTGTGGGGGTGGACTGGGGAGAGCCTGAGAGAGGCGACACTTGGCTGGACTTCACCCAGGAAGGGGGATTGTGGGGCAGCCCAGAACCAAACATGCACGATGATGAAGGTAAGAGAGCAGGCTGTGCTCAGAAAAGCCAAACATCAGCCCTTAACATTTTAAAGGGATGCTTCCTTTTGAGAATCCTCAATATTGAAGACACCATTATGACACAGAGTTTTCACAGGACGGTACCTTTTTATATTCCTAAACACAGCACACAAGCGTTCCAATCCTCACCAACACTTGTTCTTTTCCAAGTTTTTTGGCTTTTTTTTTTTTAATATATAGTAGCTATCCAAATGGTGTGAGGTGGTATAGCTTGCAATATGGATTTTGATATAGCCTATGGGTTCTGTTTCTCTGGAGAACCCTGGCTAATACCATTCCCCATGACGGTTCTCTACACACAGTAGGCAGAGGGAGCTCCTTGAAAGGACAACCAGCATGCCACTCCTCTGGTCAAAGAAATGCCCCGATAGTCTTCCATTTCAAACAGCACAAGAGCCAAGTATTTACATGGCCCGTAAGGTGAGGCCCACGAGGCGAGGCCGTAGGTGCTCTGGCCTGTGTGTTCCTTTTCTAATGCCCTTTCTTTCTCTTCTCCACTTCAGGCTGGTTCGAGTTAAAGAGTGCTGTTGTAAGGAAAGCGTGGGTAATGTTGTGGACATACGTGGACAATACAAGGTATTGTTTTGTATACAAGGACACAAGTTACCTGTCCGGGGCCTAATGGGAGTCAGAATTGGGAACAGGTCCATTCCTCAATCAAATATCAAGGCTACCCTTCCTGTCTCTCAGGAGTTCACAGTCTCTCTTTGTTCTCCTCCTCACCCTACCCCCACATCTGTTCTCTCCTCCTCTGCCCCCCTCTGCTTGCTCATATTGCACGTGGCCTTCAAGTGGCTGACTCATGCCCCAAGTCACTAGTCATTCAGCAGTATTAAGTAAATGCCTATATGACAGGCCCTGTGGATAAAGCCGTGAAGAAACCCAACAAAGATGTTGTTTTTCTAGAGCTTAGGTTAGAGTGTGTGTCTGGGGGTGGGAGTTGGGGGGAGAGGGGAGATATAAAAATAAACAAGATGAATATGAAAAGTATATATTACACCACATGGTTAAAAGTGTCTCAGGGAAATAAAGCCAGGAAGAATAGAGAAAATCAAAGGGGTGTGATACTATACAAGGTGGTAAGTAAGGGAAGGGCTCAGTGAGGTGACTCTAAGGAAATCTGCAGGAAGGAAGGAAGGAGCAAAGAGAGTAGGGTGGCCGGGGAGAGGAGGGTGGGGTCAATTGCTGTGTGACTAAAAGCAGATTAGGAAGGTTTTGGCTTTTACTTTGGGCAAGACAGCATTATTGGAGGATTTTGAGCAGAGGGATTCTATGATCTGATTCACATGTTAACAGAATCACTCTGATCATTGTGTTGAGAATACTGTGTAGACAAGTGATGGCGAACCTATGACACGCGTATCAGCACTGACACGCGTAGCCATTTCTGATGACATGCGGCCGCTGAGGTGGCCGCATGCCGAGGATGAAACATTTGCTGCTCTTGAGGATGAAACATTTGCGAAATAATGTTTTTTCCTCAAAGTGACACTCTACCCGAGTTATGCTCAGTTTTTTGGCGAAGTTTGACACACCAATTTCAAAAGGTTGCCCATCACTGGTGTAGACTGTAAGGAGACAAGGACAGAAGGAGGCAGTCCATTTAAAAGGTAATTCCAGTAACCTGCGAGAGTGGTAGGGCAGCTTGGACCAACATGGAAGCAACGAGAGCCTCCTTCTACTTTAGTATGGTTTAGAGTAGATTCTTTGTAAAGGGCTGTGGAATGGATGGGGCAGATACCAAAGCATGATCAAAACATGATTAACATCCTCTTTTAATAATCCTACAGATGGTTGCCACACTGGGTGTGAGCAAATAATCACCAAATGTGATCCCTAAAGCCTCAGTCGTCATCCACCTTGCCCTCTCCTTGGGGTATTGGATAGCACTTGTTCTAGATGGGGGAACTAAATTTTAACAAATTTAGTTCAGTGAATTATTTAATTAGAAAGAGCCCTTGCATATTTCACAGGCTTTTATCTCCATTCTGAAATTAGTCTATAACTCCTTCCAGAAGACCTGGAGCCATCCTATTGATGTTCAAGCGATCACAACTGCCCTCGTGGATGCCAGAGAAAGATTATGCTAGAAGGTATTAACCTCTTACAGACCTCACCATGCATCTAGTTGATTCAAAGGCCCTTGAGGCAATTTAAACACTTTTGCCCATCTTATCTGAAGAAGATAAATGAAATGAATTGAAATACTGAAAAACTTATTAAGACAGTTTGGGGATTATTCTAAGTGGAAAAGGAAGATAAACTCCAGGATCTCAGTTTGGAGGACTTATACACAGTCCTGGGCCTCTTCCCTTTGTGAATAGTAGGGCCTCCAGGGACGGAGGGTGGACAAAGCTCTCCCTGGTAATGCACTATCCTTGCACCTCTGACATGCTCAGAGTGAAGTTACTTCACTCAGCGCTTACAAAGAACAAAAGGAACCCAACCCAGATGTTCCAGAGGCTGCACTTGATCCTCAAAGCCACCCCAGCATGCCTCAGACTTGGGAGTTTGGAGGAGCAGGAAGAAGGCCGGAACAGGGCTTGGGAACCACATTAGATCTAGGCTCATGTCCCTGAGCACAGACCAGTGATGAGCAGCAAGCGGGGAGAAAGTGGCCCATCTGTCCTTTCCACGGTGCCGATAGTCCCATTCAGAATGAAAGAGCAGAAAGCTGCCTCCACGTCGCTGCTTCTCAGATGAATGGGTATTAACATTTGGTGCCTAAAAGGCCATGACAGTTTTTCTGTGGCTTTATTCTATTCATTACTATACACTTAAGTTGAAAGAATATACAGTCCCATGGAAATCCATGAAGCCATAATCTCTTTGAATGAAATAGAATGTAGGTTGTAAAGATATATAAGTCTCTGGAACTGAACCTTGAACAAAACACTATTGCTTATTCCAGAACCAAAGAAAGGCCCCGAAGATGAATAAGGAGACTCAGGATGCCCCAGGGCCCACGTGGAGCAAAAGGCTGCTTGCCCTGTCCCTGGTGTCCCCTGTGGCAGAGAGGCTGCCCAGGCCCAGCTCTGCTCTAGATGGAGGGCTGGCTGGGATACCAGTTTCATCCTGTGACAGCTTGTGTACATGCACTGTGTGTAAAATCACTGTTAGCCGAACTGAGCGACTTTGCATGAGGGACTTTGTGCCCTACACAAACCTAAAGGCTAAGATGGCTATGAAAGGGTTATTGGGAAACTACTGGGGCAAGTTACACCATAACTGGTGGCAGGTCCCTGGTTTGGGTGAAAAAGACGGAAAGTGGGAGGGAGAAATCCAGCCTGGTTCAAGCACTGTGGCCCTAAACCTTGCCAGTCTGAGGCACACACACTGGCACACAGGCACACACAGGTGCACACACACACAGGCTAAGTAAAGAGCTTTCATGTTTTAAAGGCCCTTGAGGAAGCTTAAACTGAGTAGTCCCTCTGGGTGGGGGGTTGAGGGTGAGAGAGGGTAGCTCTTGAGTCAGTGAGGTGGAAGTTGCTAGACCTGACAGGCTTTGCTGGGGGAGTTCCCTGACACTGGGAAGAGGGAGGAGGAACAGATGGGGGATTGCGGTATGAGAAAGCAGACTGGATTTGCACTTGGTCACTAGATCCAGCCCACCCTCCCACCCTTAGGGACACATTTACTTCCCACTCTACACTAACTCTGTCTCTGACTTCTCACTGAGCATTCAGGTTCCTCAGTTCAGAGCTTAGTAAAATAGCCATGATCTCACAAACACAGGGGCTCAAAACAATCTGTACCAACCATCTTTTTGTCCAGACTTTGCAAGTTCTGTTTTTGCCTCTAAGTGTCCAGGAACCTTTTTAAAGAATAGCCATCCTTTGGAATTAAACCCAGGAACCTTTTTAAAGAATAGCCATCCTTTGGAATTAAACTTCTTTTAATAGTAACCTTTTAAAGTCAAGACAGATTCCAGTGTCGACATAAAAGATAGCCTCAGGGAAGCCAAATTCTCACTGTTTAGCACTTTCCAAAACTCTCTTCTTTTTGCCTTTGCACTATAAACCAGTTTATGTATCATCCAGATATATTCCACATTAATGAAGAATTAAGTTTATTTTGAACAATAATGCTAATGCCTGAAAGTCTTCAGACTCTCAAACAACTAAGTACTACTTTTTGTCTGCTATTCATATGTAAAAAGGGAAAATTTCCTTGATACTGTTTTGAGTCCTCACCATAAAAACTGTCATCTCAGTTGATTGACTGAAGTGAAAAAATAAATGTTTGTTGATTTCCAAAACAAGGTTTCCACTCTGGGTTCCCATTGCTCATATGTGATCACATGCCTTGTTGTGAAACTAAACTAAAAAAGGGAGTTCCTACTCTCTGGATGAATTCCAAAAGATAATGTATCCATGGTAGCCTCCTAGTCATTACTTTATTAGCCACACAACTTGGAATAATTGCTTCTGCATTCACTTATTAACCTTTTGCACTCGGATGTTGAGTGTGACTCGACACGGTTAGCATCAGTAGCAGCTCAAGAAAAAAGCAAGCGAGTGCAAAGGGTTAAACCTATACCTCTGTTCCCATAATGGATCTGAGGCAGCCCTTTGGAAAATCAATAAACATCTATCTCCACCTCACACATGTAACAAAGCTCACAGTGGTACTAATGTTTTCATTTAGAAGATACCTAAGTGATTTTATCTAAAGCTAAAAAATTACGTATTTTATACATTTTAAATTATTTAAAACTAGAGGCCCGGTGCACAAGATTAGTGCACTTGTGGGGGTGGTCCCTCAGCGAGGCCTGTGCCTTCTTGCAGTCTAGGTGCCCTCGGGGGATGTCCAACTGATGGCTTAGGCCCACAGGGAGTGGGCCTAAGCTGTCAGTCAAACATCCTTAGTGCTGCCATGGAGGTGGGAGAGGCTCCCACCACCGCCGCTGTGCTCGCCAGCTGTGAGCCTGGCTTCTGGGCTTCTGGCAGAGTGGCACTCCCCCTGTGGGAGCACACTGACCACCAGGGAGCAGCTCCTGCATTGAGCGTCTGCCCCTTGGAGGTCAGTGCGTGCTATAGCGACTGGTCATTCTGCCATTTGGTCGATTTGCATATTACCCTTTTATTATATAGGATAATCAATTATAATTTTGTATAATGCTGTGTTCCTGAATATTATAACTCCACAGAACTTGAAATTCACAATATTTGAACTTCACATTTTTATGAACAAGTTGACCATACGGTTCAGTTATATGTGAAAGCCAGCCAAGGTCAAGGTCGCCACTCCTTCCCTTATTGTCTTGTGTAGCAGGTGTCACTTTGGTTCTCACTCATAAGCATCAAGTACTGAGGAGAATCTTTTTTTTTTAATTGATTTTTTTTTTACAGAAAGAAAGGGAGAGGGAGAGAGTCAGAAACATCGATGATAGAGAAACATCAATCAGCTGCCTCCTGGACACCCCCCACTGGGGATATGCCCGCAACCAAGGTACATGCCCCTGACCAGAATCGAACCTGGGACCCTTGAGTCTGCAGGCCAATGCTCTATCCACTGAGCCAAACCAGTTAGGGCTGAGGAGAATCTTATCAGTTGTCTTTTCAGTCAGCTGGTTGGCATAGATTCTACTTTAATTGGAACTCCATCATTGCATGCTCTATAAGCCAGCTTTCTTTCTCATCACCTCTCCCTCTTTTGGGATATTTTCCTCAAACTTACCTTTAGCCCACCTATCTCTTTCTATGTGATTAACTGTCTCTGAAGTTTTGTCACAGTTTTCCACTGCTGCTTCCAAGGTCATTTGAGATCTGTGTGCTAGTGACTATTACCATTCTGCTATCAATTGTAATTCCTTTTATATTGACCTTTCCCAAACCATATTCCACACAACACTAGTTCCTCCAAATGTTAACATGTATTATAAAGAAAGGATCATTGTTAATATGATTTGCAAAATGCTGGTGATTATTACACACATTAGTATTTTAAAGGCTCAAAGAAGTCCTACAGTAAAGAAATTTGCTTAATTTGACTTAATCCAGTATTTACCAAATTTATTTGTCACAGACACTCACCCCTTCCCCAACCCCCTCCCACACACATACTGCTTTCATGAAATACAGTTTGGGACATGAATATTTATGAGTCTTGCATGGGGTAGACAGCTATTATCCACATAAATAGCTGTGGATATATTTACATGCTGAGATAATTACTATTATGACCCTAACTTTGGCTGGAGGTTGGAGAATATTTTCCCAAGGATGTCACTCTTTTGCTGAGACCTGAATGGTGAAGGAGCTGGCTACCTGCTGATGGAGTGGAGAAGGTGAGGAGCCTTCCCTAGGCCATGCAGTCCATCCTTCTGTCTCAGTGCACTGGCTTCTGGGCTTATAGGTCTGCCCAGAAGACAAGGATTCAGAAAAGATATTTTATTCTCTGACATATGGCCATCCATTTTAATCTCTAGTAACACTGAGATTCCCTTAGAGAGAGAAAAAGAAAGAACAAAAAAGCCACTAAAGCTTTTGGGGGAAACAAAAACCCTCATAGGATTAGAAGACAGCTGGGATGTGGGAGGTGTAGTTGGAGGCAGTGAGGAGGGAGATGCCAAAGATAACACCCATTTTTATAACAAGACTTGGTTATTTTTGCAAATAATTGTACAGATTGTTCAACTGTGGTCTATGAAACAGAGAATTCACTCATCACTAGTTATAGGATATTATATAGTATAAACCTCAAGAGTTTAGCATATTTCCCATCATATATTTGTTAAATAAATGCTGAAATTATCTACCTTCACCCATGAATGGACTAAACTTAGTTTTAAAGGATTGAGACCAGGTGCAGGAGGCATTCATAATTAGGGAAGCGATTATGGGTTTATTTAAAGACCATAAATTTGAGGCTTCTTTCTTTGATAAAAAAAAAAAAAAGATTTTCTAGGAGAGAGAGAGAGAGAAAGAGAGAGAGAGAGAGAGAGAGAGAGAGAGAACAAGCATGCAAGAGAAAGTGCACAAACAAAATACTTAGACCTTGTGTGTAAGTGGAATGGGTTATCATGAAAGGATGGGCTCTCAGAGGGTTGAAGCTGAGAGGACCTGGAGCACTGGGAACAGACTGTATTGCTCGCCAGCATTGGCAGCCCATTGAGCAACATGGGATTCCAGCCTGCCTTCATGGCGTACACTCAGTGCCATGAGATTTTCTCATCTCATAGCAAATCCAGTTCTACTATATTGGCCCTGGGGGATCAGGGAGCAGAGGCAAAACAGAGTAATGGGTTGCATTGCCAGAGGCAGCCCTTAGAAAGGAACTCTTCCATCCCCGTTTTGGTCGGTGGGTTGGTGGCATGGTAAAGTTAACTCATGACTGTGGGTGGTGACAACACGAAGTGGGAATCATTCTCATGGGCTTGCTCTGGGGGAAACAAGCATCACTAATTTGTAGTTGAAGTTCAGAGAATCTCTGTGTGACTTAACTGTCAATATAATGAGTCTTCAGAGTGTGGGTTCTAGAATCAAATGGACTGAACTTCAAATCCTCACTCAGCCCCTTAGTAAATGCTCTATCAGTTAGGATCTGTTCAAGAAAACAGAGCCAGTTACTAGGTGAAATTTAATATGGAGAACTAATTACACATGGAATGAGAGAGCTAAAAAGCTAAACAGGAGACAGTGAGGCCATCCGAAGACTAGCAAAGGAAGGAAGCTGTTTTCACCCCTAGGACTGGAGGGTGCAAGGGAGGACGGGGCTTCCTCGTGGTAGCTGGGAACACGGGAGAAAGGCACTCTCGTGGGATCTGAGACATGAAGAAGAGGCAGTTATTGCCAGATATATGAGGCATGGTGGGCTTCTCCCTTTATTCTGCTTTTTAATTTCCTGCCAATGAACCTCTTGGTGAGTCAGAAGCCAGTTGGCAAGGGAGCCTGGGAAATATAGTTTGCACAGCCGGCAAAGCAGAGGAAGGCTGGAAAATAAATGTGAGAGCAAATAAGCAAATGACCAGCCCAGGAACTATGTAATCTTGCTTCTTAATGCTCTGTAACTTCAGTTTCTTCATTTGTAAAATGGGAATATTATTCCTACCTCTTAGAGTTGTCGGAGGATTAAATGACTTAACATATGTTTCAGCTGGGTTTTCTTGGTTGTAAGGAACAGTCTCATTCAAAGAACCTCAAATAATTGGGGTTGTAGAGGGGAGATAATTATAAAGATCCCTGTGAAACCAAGGAACTTGAGGTCCAAGACCAGAACCAAGCTTAGTAGTAATTGATGAGGAGCCAAAATCAGGAGCTTCTGGGAGGAAGAGCAGGAATGACTGCAGAGCTGGGTCTCCCGGAGGCTGAAATCAGAAATACCTTCAGAATCTGGAGCACTTCTCTGGATCTCAGTGGGGGAAGTTGTAGAATTTCACTTTCCTTGTCTACATTAATGTGACTCCAAATTTCTCTATGGGTCTGGTTTCCTCTTTTAGCTGTCAAGTGGTATCTTCATCCTCCACTGTAAAGCTTACACATTTTGTGATCTCAGAGTTTCTGCTTCCTCGTGACTGTGTCTTGATGGTGATTCATCAGAGACCTTTGCCCCTCTCTGCTTCCAGATCATTCAGCTTTAGTTTACATAGAAAATTGTTTACTTCTCCACATGTTTCCTGATCTAATTTCATTGGAACAAGAGTCATTGGGGTCAGTTCTTTTGCATTTGACAGAGGTTTTCAGTCCAGGCCCCCCTTGGAGCCCTATGGCTTGGATGCCTTGGCCCTTGGTCCAGTAAGCAGTTTTGAAGGGAGTAGGACAGCGTGATATGGTCCAAAATATGGCTGCCCAGCACGGTCCCATTAGATGGGGCTGTGGATGAGTAATAGCCTGCGGTTTCACTTCTGTCCCCACCTTCTATGGGGCATTTTGGTTCCCATAGCCCCACAGGAGTTAGAATGCCTGGCCACCTCTGCTTACTTTTGGTTCAGACCCAGTGGTCCCACTCTCCATTTTTTCCTCTTTCTACTGTAGTACATAGGGATATGTGTCTTATTGTGAACATGGCCATGCTTTTTTCTATTTTACAAATCACAGAAATGCTTTTGGGACAAAGCAAAGCCTCATATTTTGAACTTGCAACACCATCTTGATTAGAATTTATGCCAATAATTGCTAAATTTTATGACTGATACAAAGCTGGAAGCTATCAAAATTAAGTTCTTATAAGAAACTCTGTTAAGAAGAATGGGCGACCAAGTGGAGGAAAGAGTTGAAGATAATCTAGCTCACAGATTGAGAGAATGTGAAGATATTGATATCACTGAAGGCAACTGAAAAATTAAATTCGAGTGTTGTGAGGAATATAAGTCAGGCACAGGCAGTTTTAGAGACGGAGGTAAATGTGGGCTGCTTATCTTAAAATCAATAACCTTCTCACAAACCAAACCAATAACAAAAACTCATAAACAACAATAAAATCAATAAACAAGTGGATGAGTGGATGTGCTGAGGGATGAAGGGAAAATGAGCTCAAAAACAATTTTAGAACTGAGATGAGGTTGAGATATTTTGTCTTAAAATATCAAATCCTACTTGCTTCTACCCATCATGCACTGGCCAAAAATCCCAAAGCAATCAACATAAAAGTCAAGAATAAACCGGGACAAGAAATATATGGAACCATGTGAAAAAATGAACTTGTACATGAAATTTATTGCTAAGTGAATAGGGTTTCTAGGGAGGAAAGGATCACAGCAAAGCATTTCTCATCTCATCTCAGTGTCTGCAGTGAAGGTGGACAGAGGAGGGAGAGGCAGACCTGATCCATTCAGCTCTGTCCCCCACACTTCAGGGTCTATGTGGGTCCAAAGCAGTGCCCCAGACTGGCTGTGAATGAGGATACCGTTTTTCTGCAACCTCCCTATGGCCTGTCAGGACTTGCACCTATTGCTCTCTCCACCAAAGCATTTTGGGGCCCTCTCTCTTTCTGGAGTTGAGGATAGAAAAAAAGAGAAAAGAGAAAGGTCTGGCCTTGACAGTCTCAGAGAGAGAAAAGCAAAGCTTTCTAAGGATTAGCATGTGTACTTCGGGGCTTTCCCTAGCCGCACACCTATTTCCATTGCTTGTCAGACTTACGGAATGAACCCAGTTGATTAAGGAGTGAGGTTATTGTCTTCAGGGAAGAAGACTTCCCTCATTGGAAATATTCTGGCTGGACTTGCTGACTGGAGAAAGAAAGGCTCGTTTAGTGCTGCCAGAAAAGAAAGGTCCTGGCTGACATCTATGGGATTGTTCTTGTCTTCAGACCAGACCGGAATATTGACTAGCTGCCTCCTGAACTATTGTCCTGGGGTTGAAGAGTGGGTGGGGCCCTGTGAACCAGAAGGAACAAGTCAAAGTGAGTTGGATTTAACATGGAGGAGTTAGCTGAAGCGTCAAGGGTCCTGGGACCCCCTCAGGGTCCTGACACCCTCTCACAGTGTGGCCTGGATTTCTCTCTTCTTGTCAACAAAAGGAAGGATTGGACGATATTATTTTCAAAGTTTTCCCAACTCTAGTACTCAATCACATAGGTGGGGTGGGGGATGGGGACACACAGGGCACAGGTTCAGTGAGAAGCTGAGGGCACAATTTAAATTTAAACATCAAAATGACAAAAATGGTAAAGAGAAGAAAGAACCCAATTCCTCTCCTCTCGGAAAGATCAGGAGATTTTAGATCTGATCTCATCAAAGTTTTTTCCTCCTCTCTCTCTCTCTCTCTCTCTCTCTCTCAGAAAAAAAAAATCACACTGGTTTTCACATTTAAGGTGGGAGATCTTCATTTAATAATCTTAAAAGTGTTGGTATGAAGCTCACTCATGGCCACACTGGGATATTACAGAGGTTGTGTCTAACGTTTTTGTTGTTTTACTGTTTCAGATCCACCTCCTCACCTTTTTTTTTTTCCAGATAGAAGAGTCCAGAGAAATGCCTTTTTAGATTCAATATGTTAAATTCATTCACCATTTATTCAATATTTGTTGAGAACTAGCACTGAGATAGATACCCATGAAAAAGGAGGGAACCAGATATGATCCCCATCTTCTTAGTACCTATAGACTTGTGTGCATGGGAAGGGGGCACAGCCTGGAAACAGGAAAGCAGAAAGTAAGTTAGGTAGTTGTGTACTTGGTAAGAGCAATGAAACTTACAAAGGGCTGAGAGAAAGGGCAGGGTGGTGGTGTGCCCAGCCTTTTTTGAGCTTATATTCTAGTGGGGGCTGAGAAACTCATAAACAAACAAGTAAGTCAAGTATGAAAGAGGTTAGATGTTGATCGGGGAAAGGGTACAGGGAATGCCAGGGATGATGGGATGCAGTTTTAAATAGCATTGCCAGGGAAACCTTCACCAAGAAGAGAATATTTCTGCAAAGGCTTGAAGGCGGTAAGGGAGTGAGTCATGTGGATTTCTGGGGGAAGACTTTCCAAGGAGAATTACAGCAAGCCAACAGTCCCTGATGCAGGTATATGTGAGCAACTGCTGCAGGCTGAGTGAGGAAGAAGGTAATGGCAATGTGGTCAGAGGGACCATGTAGGGACTCTTAGGCCACTGTCAAGTCTTTGGCTTTTACCTTGAGTGAGAAGGGATGCCGCTGGAGGGTTCGGAAATGAGAAATGTTAGGCCATGATATAATTTTCAGAGGAACATGCTAGCTCCTTTGAGAACAGACTATAGAAGGGCAAGGATTGAGTAGAGCAATACTTACACAACTGTCACAAAAATCTAGGTTCACTTAAGCAGAAAGAAAAATATTATTGAAAGGACACTGGGTGGCTGATCAAATATCTGAGTGGTCTGCAAGCCAGCACCATCATAGTGTAGAACTGGCCCCACTGCCAACACCGCACCCTCAGCCTTGTAGCCCACACCCCAGTGCCCTCTGGTAGAACCACTGCTTAATGTCATCACGTGCCACTTCTGATTGCTGACTGGCCTTCTAATTCTAGGACTGGAGCTTACCTGTGGTTGGTGGAGCCTAGGTCAGGCAGCAATGTCCATGCCCTCGCTACAAGGGCAACAGACTAAATGAGTGTATGATCTCTTAGCTTCTATGAAGGAGAGTGAGTGATTCCCACCTATAGGACAGGGATTCAAAATGTTAATTTGCCAAAAGGAATGACAAGTCCAACACTCCTGTCCCTTAGCCCTTGCATTTCTGCCTGGTTGTGCACCAAATGGCAGTTTGGGGTAAGTCTTCTCATGATTTTTCCCGCAATGTCAGCAGCAACGGATTATCATTGTTCCCATAGTTACCCACCCTACATCCTCTCAAGGTTGATGATTCAGGTACATAATGTGAGTCATGCTGAGATGCTATTTCCATTTTTCTATAACACTTTACCCATTCTATCATTTGAGGCATATTGATCGCCTCCTTCTGCTCCTTTCTTATCACTATAATTGACAATTCAGAATGGTGAATAGATGGGGATATTGAAGAGATATATGGACTCAGGGATGAGTAATAAATACCCCGGTTTTCTCACAGCTGTCCATATTGTGAGATGATTCATGTTATTGAATGAACCAAACATTTGAGATAAACAGAATTTAGAATCTGCCATTCCTCACTTATTTTAGAGACTGGACAACAAGGCATTGTGTCACGTCCCTTAAAGATCCCTTCTCTCCCCCGATCCATTTTCTATTTAAATTCAGTTTTAATAGGTACACAATGACTTAGGAGAAATTCATATGACTTTCAAATTCAGAAGCTAAAATGAACCAAAATCTAATTCGTCATTCCTACTTGCAAAACTGTTAAAAGTTTATATTTGCAGATAGTTATTAGAGATTGGGGATATAGTACCCTCTTCCACGTTTGTTTGATATTATGCTTTCAATTTTTACTTCTTCCTTAAACCTTTAAAAATCTTATTGAGATTTTAAAAGACAGTTTCTCTGATAAACTAAACTGGGGAACTATTAAAAATGCCTAAACCTGGGCACACTCAAGATCAATCAAATCAGACTCCTACCCACCCTTCATTCTAATCTTCAGCCAGGAGCTGAGAACCACTAGTCTAGGCCTTGGAAACATTTGGATATTGAATCAAAGAATATCCAGGTAGTGGCTCAGCTGGTAACTGAACTTGACTCAGACCAGACATGGGAATATACCAGATGGCCTAAAGATAGTGTAGGCTTTACAGCAGGAAGGGATAAGATACTAACTTGGGGCTGTGAGGGGTGAAGTGGCGAGGTTGCAGGGAAAGTTGGTGATTCCTGCCAAGGTCACACGGTTGTATTCCCAAAGAAGAGTTAAAAAGCTAAATTTCACCCAAGGATGGAATCAACCTTAAATTAAATCAACCTTAATTTATTGTCTCAAATAAATTAAACAAGAGAGAGGAAAATGGGTCAAAAGGTGGGCTGCCATGACCAGAGAGAGACCTACAGGGAGGATAACAGAGGGAACTGCTAGGTTGTGCGAGACTTTGGTTTGGACGGCAGTGCTGAGAAGGTGGTGTCCTGAGAAGCCTAACTCTCAGAAGCAGCAGCAGAAGCCCTAAGGAGGCATGGCTGGCCCAGGACTGGTGAGATCAGCTCTGGGGCCTGTGCCAGCTGCTGCAGCAAGAGGATCTCCCAGGAGCTCGTGGTGGTGTAATTTGGGAAGCCTTCCTGGCTTCCTTTCCTCCATGCCCGATTCCCCAGCCTTCCTCGGACTGTGGTCCCTCAGCATCCCTTAATAAATCACTGTTGTGCTTAAGCCAACAGGGCAAGTCTGTGTTTACAATGAAGGACTCTGAATGATGCACATATGTTCTTATTTAATACTCATTCGATTCAATGGGATAAAAAATATTATTCCTATTTAGTAAAAAGGAAAGTGTGTTTCAAAACACATGGATTCTTTCAATAACCTCCTCCCTCCCCCAACATCCCCCCCCCCCCACAGATCATGAGTGGATCTCTGTTCTTTAAAGTAAAAAAGGGGGGGAAGGAATAAAGACCCCTCCTGAATACCGTGTGTAGGTCGTCAGAGGTCTGAGTGGTGTAGGCCAGGGGGCCAACACTGCAGGTCTCCAATCTGCTCTGCTCTTTGGGTTGCACTGCTTTTCCCTGGCTGTTCTCCAGGTTTCCCAAGTTCCCTCTCCTCACTCTCAGGGGGTCTATTTCTCCCGGAATCATCGACATTTCTAGGCTTTGCTCTGGCTTCTCTCTTTTTTGCCACTTGCTTCTCAGTTTTTCATCACTTGTTTTTTTTTTTTTTTTTTTTTTTGTTTTTTCTGTTTTTTTCCCACTTAATTCTCCTGGACTACCAGGTTATGATATTCTCAATGGTTGGCTTTTATAACCTTCAGAGTGTGCGCTGTTGTCTGGGGCAAGAAATGGTTTCCTTGTGTCTTCTGTGACCTTCACGGTTTTAATCTTCCCAGAGTGCTCGCTCCTAGAGGCCTTTGGGGATATTTTCAGGTTTGCAGCTGTTGTGAAGAATAGGATGTGCCAGATGTCAGAGTAATATCAGTTGACTCTTAATGCGTTATTATTATTATTTTGGAAGTAAAAGCTTGCCTTTGGAATCCCTCGCCTATTTTTAAATTAGTTTGCATTCCATGAGCTCAAACTAGTTGAGCAGTGGGGGGCAAATGAGCCAAGGTGTTTGTTGTGCTAAATTCAGGAAAAAGCCAACTTGAATTAAAAATTGACCTCAGGTAATGAACAGCATAAATATTGTTAGATAATTAAGAAATGATAACAGTGCTGATTCTAAAACTAGCAAGAAAACACCTGAACACAGTATAAATAAGCAAAATAGAATAATCCAGAGAGAGAGAGTTTTTCACTTTCCCAATGCCAGGTAAGCAAATATCCTATCAGGAAATTTCTTACAGTTCCCTTTCTTGAGAGATTGGAAAACCTATTCTCTGTCTAGTTTTTAGATTCCCATTGGGTCTTTTACATCTGAAATAAAGACCACAGTTGGCCTAATAGCATGAGAAAATAAAGTGACCCAACTTCTTTAAAACACAACTGTCTGTGCACGGTTTTAGAAAGTGTGGAGCAAATGGGTTCAGACAGAGCACAGCTCTCTCCCCTTTCTCTTCTCCCACTGAAAACGGAGAAAGACAGACCTCTCACCCATCCTGGATCTCACCGTGGAGCATTGTTACCTTGGAGTGTTCTGGGCACCAAACAAACAAACATGAAGCAGAGCAAAGAAAACATTGGGGGAAAATATTGAAGGTGCAGCACTTTGCTTTATTCAGAGGAAAAGGTCATCCATGAATTCATCCATCCATTCATCCATCCATCCATCCATCCATCCATCCATCCATGTAGCTTAGAACTAAAATTTCGATGTGTACATGCAAAGAAATGAAATTAGACCACCAACTTACACCATACACAAGAATAAACTAAAAAAGGATACAGGACTTAAATGTAAGTCATGAAATCATAAAAATCTTAGAAGAATCCATAGGCAGCAAAATCTCAGACATATCTCGTAGCAATATGTTTACTGATACATCTCCTAGGGCAAAGGAAACTAAGAAGAAAATAAGCAAATGGGACTACATCAAAATAAAAAGCTTCTGCACAGCAAAAGAAACCATCAACAAAAGGAAAAGAGAGCTCACTGCATGGGAGAACCTATTTGCCAATGATACATCTGATAAGGGGTTAATTTCCAAAATACATAAAGTACTCATACAGCTCAACAAAAAGGAAGACAAACAATCCAATTAAAAAATGAGCAGAGGACCAAAATAGACACTTTTCCAAAGAGGACATACAAATGGCCAAGAGACTTTTGGATCAGAATGTTTCTTAACCCTGAGTCTTTGTACATGGTGAAAATGGGCTTCAGTACTTGAGTTCTGGCTAAGAAAGGATTCAAAGCCAAAATTCCAACTCGCAAGAGAAAGTTTATTTATCAAGCAAAGCAAAAGCACACTCAGAAGAGTTTCCCGGGGGCGGCTTTAAGAGCTGCCCCGGGTGTGAGCCAGGGCTCCTTTCCACCTTCCGGAGCGGGTAACTGCTTTCTCCTTGGAGTTGACCGATAGCGGCCTGTCTGGTCATGTCCGTCCTTGTATGGATTCAGATGAGGCTTTTCTCCAGCCCCTTGTTCAGGAGGAGGATCTGACCCACATGACCAGGGACCGTCTTGGGGAGAAAAGGGTGCCCCAGGGATGAGGTCCTTGTTTTCTCAGTTTTGCCCATAGATAGGCACCTGGGGCTTTCTGCCCTGGTGACCTTCTGATCCTGGCCCATCGTCCTTGCTCTGTTCACGTCTGTCTAATTGTCAACCACAACTTTAGTAGCTCCTTGCTATCAGGTGTTTATTTTTCAAAATTTGGTGAAATGAAGACATTACCTCAAGGCTGGTTTTTGTTTTTTTTGTTTTTTTTGCTATCATAAATGTCCACATTATGACTGGATCATCTTTTTCAAAAATCTCTAAAATGGAGATAATAATTATACCAACCTCATAGGCTCTTTGTCAAGATTGAATGAGGAAAATATATATATATCACAGATTCAGTATAGTGCCTCTTTAAATATTAGCAATTACTCCATTTTTTGCTTTTCTTATAAATCATTTACTGCTGTTTTTTGTTTTGTTAATCCTCACCTGAGGATGTTTTCCATTGATTTTTAGGGAGACTGGAAGAGAGAGGGAAAGACAGAGAAGCATCCATATGAGAGAAACACATTGATTGGTTGCCTTCTGCACAAGCCCCTACCAGGGCCCGGGCCGGGGAGCAGCCTGCAACCAAGGTACATGCCCTTGACCAGAATCAAACCCAGGACCCTTTGGTCCCCAGGCTGATGTTCTATCCACTGAGCCAAACCGGCTAGGGCTATTGCTGTTTTTTTTTGTTTTTTTTTAAACTTCATTGGCTTAACTCATTTTTTAAAGTTCTATTGAGATATGATTTGCATATAATAAAATGCACTCACCCACAATGTATTAGAAGTTTAGTTGCTTCATATCCCTACCAATACATGGTATTTTTTCTGTCTTTATTTTAGCCATTCTAGAGGGTATGTAGTTATATCTCCTGGTGGTTTTAATTTGCATTTTCCTGAAGATCAGCAATGTTGAGCATCTTTTCATGTGCTTATTTGCTATTTGTCTTCTTTTGTGAAGTGATTACTCAAATCTGCCCATAATTAGCTGATTACTTGCCTTTTTATTATTGAGCTGTAAGAGTTCTTTATTCTGGTCCTTTCATCAGATGCATGTAACATGAGTATTTTCTCCCAGTCTATGTCCTGTCTTTTCATTTTCTTAGTAATATTTCCTAAAATAACTTGAAGTTTTAATGTTGATGAAATCCAATTTAATAAATTTTTCTCTCATGGGTTGTTGTGTGTTTTTTTTTGTGTCCTAAGAAATCTTTGCGTACTCCAAATTTGCAAAGGTGCACTTGTGTTTTATCCTAGTTTTATAGGTTTCGCTCTCCTATTTAAATCCATGATTCCTTTTGAGTTAATTTTCATGTATAATGTGAGGTTAGGGTTGAGGTTCATGTTTTGCTTATCTGATTGGTTTAATACCACTTGTTGCAAAGATTATCCTTTCCCCATTGAATTGTCATAGCACCTTTAAAAAAAACCTATTTGCCATCTATGTGTGGGCCTATGCCTGACTCTGTATTGACCTATATGCCCGTTGTTTCACAGATACCAGTCTTGATTACTGTAGCTTTACAGTGAGTCTTAAAATAAGGCAGTGTAAATCCTCCAGCAGTGTTCTTTTTCAAAATTGTTCTGGTTCATCTAGGTTCTTTGTATGAAACACCTTGTCAATTTGTACCAAAAAATAAAATAAAATAAAATAAAATAAATAAAATAAAATAAAATAAATAGCCTGCTGGGAGTTTGAGAGTTCGATAGGAATTGCAGTGAATCTATGTATCAATTCAGGGGAAGTCACATCTCAACAAAGTTGAGTCTTGCAATATTGGGTATGGCATATTGCTCTATTTATCAGGCTATTTAATTTTTCTCAGCAATGTTTTCTAGATTTCAGTGTAGAGCTATTGCATATATTTTGTGTTTTTTCAAACCCTCTCTTATATCTCTGGGGCCTTACTTATTCTTCAATGCCCTCAGGTAGTGGGTTTTTAATATACCGTCTGGTGTTTACAGTTCTTTGCAGGAGTGTTGATTCAGTTGGAGCTCCTCAGACGTTGCTGGAAGTGGGAGATTTCCAGTTTCTCCAACAATTCAGAGGGTCTGAGAGGAGACATGACGTTAGTCTTTCTTACAGATCATATGATAACTCGTGCACATATGTGTCTCTAGAATGGCTTCCCCGTTAGTTTTTAAAGGCTTTTAAACAAGGTAGTTCCCTCTCAGAGGTCATTTGCCAGGACTCCTTGCTTAATTACAGAAGAATGCCCACAGATTCCTCCCACAGGCGAGGGCAGGGCAGGCTGAGCCAGCCTTTCAGAACAGCAGTCCTTTGAAAGTGTGTTCCCAGAGGCAGAACCAAAAGCTGCCTCTCCTGTGTGCTGCGCTGGACTCTCCAGTGGCTGCGGGGCTCCCCGGGAAGCCTGTCTCTCTGGACCCATTTTCGCAGCCTGGTGATTGGCTCACCCTGCTGGCAGAAGCATCCACACTCTCTCCCAGTGGCAGGAATTCAAAGCAGCTCTCCTGATGAAGGAATGTTACCAGCCATCACAGACATCAGAGAGGGAAAGAAGGACAAAGCTTATGTTCTCAGAATCCTGTACACTCCATTGAGATGGATTCTTATGTCCAATATCATTAGACTGAGAAGAAACCACTCGGCGTGCCCTATTGGCATCTTTCCACCCACAATGAGCAATGTGACATTTCCTTCTCCCAACCTTCTCCTCTGCTTCTGCTGTAAGAGTGTTATTTGTCTTTTAATAAAGACCAGGCCGCAGGAAATACACTGAGGGATGGCATCCCCATTCCCAATGTGTGACGCCCAGTCCTCTCATCCCTATGACCAAGGAAAGGTGATCATGATTTACTCCTTGAAGCACACGGCCACTCAGAGGAGGCCGAACAAAACAGGGCTCTTTTGGAAAAGAAGAAGAGGGAAGAATTATTGAGCAGACAGTCAACAGCATCAACTTCACCTGGATATTCTTTATTAAACCAATTTAGATATGATATGTTTTAATCTTTGTTAATAACAGAATCCATGCATTTCATGACCCACTTGTTCTTAAGCCTGACTGCACGTCGCGATCATCTGGGGAACTTAAAAAAAATGCTGATGGCCGAGCCCCTCCTCCAGAGAGTCTGGTTTAATTGGTCTGGGATGTTTAAATGCTCTGCAGTTGATTCTATAAACAGGAAAATATAAGAACCATCATCATAGTCCATCATTATTTTACACACTCCACATAGAAAAGAAAACTAGAAATGTCGTTGCAATTAAAAGCTAATGTCAATAGCTCCAGACTGTCAGTAACTGGTTTTTTTTATCTGCCGTTTCCGGTATGGCCTACCATGAGTACAAGCAAGGTTAAAACTCAATTGTAGTGACAAAATGATCATTGGAACCCTCCCTCCCATCTGACCTCCCATCCTAATCAGCACGAATTCATAGAAAATGCCACATTCCTCTGTAGACCTCCCCCCTTATTCTGACCTTGGGATTGTCCAAGAAGACCCCCCTAGTTTCCTCAGCCCAAACGGCCAGTCCTGGTTTAAATATCCCACAGAGAAAGAAGCGTGGAATTTGTTCACTTCTCCATCATTTCCTGTTATTACTTCTGTTATTGCCACCTGATGCCCCTTATGTAAGGTAGGTGTTCGTGCACTGTCTGCTGCTACGTGGATGCCTTTGCTGGAAGCAACAGCAGTAGCTTTTCAGCTATTATAAAAATAATAAAGTTACACCCCCTGTGTCTATTTATTCACTCTTCCAAATGTCTGACGGAAAGAAAACACGAAAGGTTTTTTTTGGTTGTTGTTAGTTTTTACTTTTGTTAGCTCAGTGGTTGGCAAACTGCGGCTCGCGAGCCACATGCGGCTCTTTGGCCCCTTGAGTGTGGCTCTTCCACAAAATACCACGGCCTGGGCAAGTCTATTTTGAAAAAGTGGCGTTAGAAGAAGTTTAAGTTTAAAAAATTTGGCTCTCAAAAGAAATTTTAATCGTTGTACTGTTGATATTTGGCTCTGTTGACTAATGAGTTTGCCGACCACTGTGTTAGCTGGTTAGATGGAACTTAAGCCAGAAAAGCTTCCTTTTAAAAGTTGCTACTGACTTCTTTGCCTTTCTGGGACTCAAGTGTCCCTACTCAATTATCCAAACATAAGGTGAGTAGGTACCTAATACCCTGGAAAGTAAAATGGCATTTATGGCCTTAAAAAAAAAGGGGGGTGGGGAATGAAAAATCTTACTGCTCATCCCTTTAGCCTTTGTTATGTAGAGGTAGAGGTTCATTAAAGTATTTATGCGGTGGCCCATAAAGAGTTAGAAAAAGTTACAGGGAAGGAGGTGAAGATGCCTTCTGGGAAGAGAGAGATAAGATCGTCTCTATTTTAAAGTTCTTTGTGGTCCTGCCTGAACTGCAGCAGCAGGAAGAGAATGGAGGGCCCCCTCAGGGTAACCACAGGGAGGTAGGGTGTCTGGCCCACGCCTGGGCTGAGCAGTAGGCCTGGATGTCCCTGTGGGCAGAGCTAGTGCAGCTCAGCGTGAGGCTCAGGCAGGCTTGAACACCATACCCCCAAGACCTCAGGCAGAAGGGGCTCAAAGACAATGCTTATCTCAGGAGCCCCAGCAGGGGGCCCTACCTGGTCCATTTCCAACCCCAAACCCAGCAGCGAGGGGCAATGGCAGTCTCCAACACAGCCTGCTGTTGAACCCTCTAGGTCTGCAACCACAAGCACACATGGCTTTTGAGCTCTTGAAATGTGGCATGTCTAAACAGAGATATGTGCTGTGAGTGTAAAATGCACAATGGAGTTTTGAAGATTTCACATCAAAAAAGAGATTGTAGGGTTGCGAGAAAAAATGGCGACGGAATAGAGTCGGGTTTGGAGTCTGTTCCTGGGGCGGAGAGTCGGAGCAGCAGAGGCTCGCAGAGGGAGTGTATGTGGGCAAGCCAAGGGACAGCTAAACTCCAGGAGAAGGCGGGGGAGTGCTGGGCAGTGTTCCTCTGACCGCGCAGCACCCACAGGGGCTGGGTCCCCTCCCGGAGCTGCGGGCTCGCCGGGCGCCTCGCCATCTTGCAAGGAAAGGAGGATTTTAGTGGAAACCTGACTTTCCGCGACAACTGCAAACACTGAACTGCTGGGAGCACCAGACCACCGGTCCCCTATCAGCGCAAACACTCGGATTCAAAGAAACTCTTCACTGCACCACGGAAAGGTCAGATTTTGTCTGAAATAAGCTGCGGTTTCTAATCCCCGCGGTGGGTGAGGGAAGCGCTGGGTGAGGGAAGTGCGGCAGCCGCAGGACCGGCAGGAGCCGGGAGGTCTGTGCCTAGAAAAATCAGCGGCAGTTGGAACTGCCGTGATCCGTGAATGAGGAGGGGGGTCTTCTGAGCTGCTAACAGAAGTGACCTCTTGAAAGCAACTCATTTTAATCTGACGAGGAGGGTCAGACTAAGAATTTTCAAAGGAGTGCAGGCTCCTTAGTCTGGGGCACAGACCCACGGTCCGCACACCTGGGCTCTTTCCGACTCTGATTGCTAAGCCCATTACAGAGGTAAACCCAGGTGGAAACCCTGAAAGACTGCAGGGGGAAGGTGTTTTTTCGGAACCTGGGGCCAGAGCTGCGTGTGACCATCAGAGAGGCAGCTCTGAGGCGCACACCTCCACAAACTGGTAGTGAGTGCCATAGAAGGGGGAAAAAAAAAAAGAAAAAAGAGCTAGAGAGGCCCGGAAGTCAATTCAGAAACACTGCCACCCAGGGGCTGAAACGCTAATTGTCTCTGGTGTAATCAAAAATAAATACGAGAAATTAAGACAGGGCTGGCTTAAAAAGCAGGACTGGCTTCCAACACTGAGGAGCCCTGGAATGAAGCTGAACTGAAATACCGCCCAGACTGGGAAAAAGGCGTACCAAACAGAATAATAGAGGAAGTGAATGACAGCCGCTACTGCACATTTTAGTCTTCCTATTTTTTAATTTTCAATTCTTTTTTCAATTTTTTAATTTTTTTATTCTCATATTTTTTTATTTTCATTTTTTGCATCTTTTACTTAAGAAACTAATATTTTTTTTCTTTTTCCTCACTTGATTTTCACCTTTTTAATTATTACATTTTTATTTTCAATCAGCACTATTATTACTATTATTTTACTTTTTTTTTCTTTTTACTGTCATTAGATTTTCCCTTTCTTTTATTTTTGGATTAGTGTCCTACATTCGATTTGCATCTTTCCCTTACAATCGCTTTACCCTATCTCAAAGCTAAAATTATGCCATCACTCTCCTCCTAACCTTTCCCCTTTTAGTCCCCAGTTTATCTTAACCCTTTCTGGCTTTAGATTTTCCCTACTTTTTCAGTTTACTCCCTGCTAAAACTTCACCCTACTTATATATCTAATTCCCAACCCCCTGCTCCAAATCCATACAAACCTCTCTCTACGCTACCTTTAAAAAATTATTTTTCTCTTGGGCCTTTTGTTGTTGTTTGCTTGAATGTTGATTAGATTGAATTTTTATGCTTTTTTATGAGATTGTTTTGATTATTCTTTTTGTTGGTTTGGTTGGTTCTTTTGTTTGCTTTGTTTTTGTTTGTTTTTTACTTTTGTTTTCCCTTGCCTCACTTGATATTAGCTGCTGTTGCAGTTTGTATTAATCTCCAGGCTCGTGTTGCTGGAATTTGCTGGGAATAGTGGTTGTTCTAGTGGAGTTTACTCCCCATATATATAGTTTGTTCCCCTTTTCTCTCTTAGTATCATTCTTGTCTCTCTTACTTTTTTTTTTCTTTTCTTTTTCTTTTCTGTTTTTTCTTTTCTTTCTTTCTGCTCTTTTCCCAAGTTCAGATTCACACTCTTTGTTGTTGTTTTTTTTTTTTTTTTCTTCGTTGTTGTTCTTTCTTTTTACTCTCCCTCTTCCACTCCTATTCCCTAATTTGTCTTTCTCTGGTGGTTACCTTTATTGGAGGTTATTAATATCGTGAATACAATTCTGTTCAGTGCCTTGTCTGTTGTGCCTGGTTGTGTTGTATTTTATACCTTTAAATCAACGCCAGAGAGAGAAATCTATATAACCAGACATCCGGAGAAGAGAGACCATGGGGAGACAAAGAAACAGCCCAAACAGGAAAGAGAAGCAGGCATCACCAGAAAAGGAAGTAAACGATTTAGAGGCAAACAACCTATCAGAGAAAGAATTCAGAGAAATGGTCATAAAGTGGCTGAAAAGGATGGAAGACAAATTCGACAATATGAGTAAGAACCAAGAAGAAATGAAGAAGAACCAAGAAGAAATGAAAAATGACATCGCTGCTGTAAAGAACTCAATAGAAAGCATCAAGAGTAGACTAGATGAAGCAGAGGACCGCATAAGTGAGCTAGAAGACAAGATGGAAAAAAATACCCAATTACAACAGCTTCTAGAAACAAAAATTAGAAAGATTGAGGAGAGCGTAAGGGAACTTCGGGACAATACAAAACAAAACAACATCAGGATAATAGGGGTGCCAGAAGGAAAGGAAACTGAGCAAGGAATAGAAAACCTGTTTGAAGAAATAATAACAGAAAACTTCCCTGATATAGGGAAGAAAAAACCCACACAAATCCAAGAAGCTCACAGAGTTCCAAGCAAAATGAACCCCAAAAGACCGACGCCAAGGCACATTATAGTTAAGTTGGCAAACACCAACGACAAAGTAAGAATCTTACAAGCGGCCAGAGAGAGACAGACAGTTACATACAAAGGAACCCCCATCAGACTAGCAACTGATTTCTCAACAGAAACTCATCAGGCCAGAAGGGAATGGAATGAAATATACCAAGTCATGCAAAGGAAGGGTCTAAATCCAAGAATACTGTACCCAGCAAGGCTATCAATCAAAATTGAAGGTGAAATCAGGAGCTTCAGAGACAAAAAAGGACTAAGGGAGTTTATCACCACCAAACCAGCAATGAAAGAAATGCTAAAGGGTCTGCTGTAAAAAAAAAAGAAAGAAAGAAAGAAATAGGAAGCAAAGAAGGTACACAGGGGTATAGAATAAAAATGGCGTCAAATAAGTACCTATCAATAATAACTTTAAATGTAAATGGATTGAATGCCCCAATCAAAAGACACAGGGTAACAGACTGGATAAGAAAACAAAACCCAGATATCTGCTGTCTACAGGAAACCCACCTCAAAAAAAAGGATGCATACAGACTGAGAGTAAAGGGATGGAAAAAGGTTTTCCAGGCAAATGGAAATGAAAAAAAAGCTGGGGTTGCAATACTTATATCTGACAAATTAGTTCTCAAAGTGAAGGACATAACAAGAGATAATGAAGGCCACTTCATAATACTTAAGGGAGAAATCCAACAAGAAGAAATAACTCTGGTAAACATATATGCACCCAATACAGGAGCACCAAGATACATTAAAAAACTCCTGGAAGATATCAAAGGAGAGATTGACAGTAATACAATCATAGTAGGAGACTTCAATACCCCACTATCACCATTGGACAAATCCTCTAAACAAAAAATCAGCAAAGAAACATCAATCCTAAATGACTCACTAGAACAGATGGAATTAATCGACATCTTCAGAACATTTCACCCCAAAGCCACAGAATATACATTCTTCTCAAGTGCACATGGGTCATTTTCAAAGATAGACCATATGTTAGGACATAGGCAAAGTCTCTCCAAATTCAAGAAGATAGAAATCATATCAAGTATCTTCTCAGATCACAGTGGCATAAAACTGGAAATCAACTACAATAAAAACAACCCAAAGAAATCAAACACTTGGAGACTAAACAGCATGTTATTAAACCATGACTGGGTTACCAAAGACATCAAGGAAGAAATAAAAAACATCATGGCAACAAACGACAATGAAAACACAACAATCCAAAATCTATGGGACACAATGAAAGCAGTCCTGAGAGGGAAGTTCATAGCTCTACAAGCCTACTTCAAAAAACAAGAAACAATGGTAATAAATTACCTAACCCAACAACTCAAAGAGTTAGAGAGAGAGCAACAAGATAAGCCCAGTGTAAGCAGAAGGAAAGAAATAATAAAGATCAGAGCGGAGATAAACGACATAGAGACCAAAGAAACAATACAAAAGATCAACAAAACCAAGAGCTGGTTCTTTGAAAGGATAAACAAGATTGATGGACCTCTAGCCAGGCTCACCAAGAAGCAAAGAGAGAGGACCCAAATAAACAAAATCAGAAATGAAAGAGGTGAAATAACAACAGACCCCGACGAAATACAAAGGATTGTTACAAAATACTACGAACAACTCTATTCCAACAAACTGGACAACCTAGAGGAAATCGACATATTCCTAGAAAAATACAACCTTCCAAAACTCAATCAGGAAGATTCTAAACAGCTCAACATGCCAGTAACTATGGAAGAAATTGAAGCAGTCATCAAAAAGCTTCCGGCAAACAAAAGCCCGGGGCCAGATGGCTTCACAGGAGAGTTTTATCAAACTTTCAAGGAAGAACTAAAACCTATCCTCCTCAGACTATTCCAAAAAATTCAAGAGGAAGGAACACTTCCAGGCTCCTTCTATGAAGCCAGCATCACCCTAATACCAAAACCAGATAAAGACAACTCAATGAAAGAGAATTACAGGCCAATATCCCTCATGAACATTGATGCCAAAATCCTCAACAAAATTCTAGCAAATCGGCTCCAGCAGTACATCAGAAAGATCATACACCATGACCAAGTAGGATTTATTCCAGGAATGCAAGGATGGTACAATATCCGCAAATCAATAAACGTGATACATCACATAAACAAATTGAGAGATAAAAATCACATAGTCATATCAATAGATGCAGAAAAAGCATTTGACAAAATCCAACACCCTTTCTTGATAAAAACTCTCAACAAGGTGGGAATAGAAGGCTCATACCTCAACATAATAAAAGCTATTTATGATAAACCCACAGCAAACATCATACTCAATGGGCAAAAACTAAAACCATTTCCCCTAAGAACAGGAACAAGACAGGGATGCCCACTCTCACCACTCCTGTTTGACATAGTACTGGAAGTATTAGCTATCGCAATTAGGCAAGAAGAAGAAATAAGAGGCATCCAAATTGGAAAAGAAGAAGTGAAGCTGTCCTTATTTGCAGATGACATGATATTGTACATAAAAAACCCAAAAGATTCCATCAAAAAACTAATAGACTTAATAAATGAATTCGGCAATGTAGCGGGATACAAAATTAACGCCAAGAAATCTATGGCTTTTCTATACACCAATAATGAACTTACAGAAAGAGAGACTAAAAAAGCAATCCCATTTACCATCGCACCAAAAAAATTAAGATACCTAGGAATAAACTTAACTAAGGAGGTAAAAGACCTATACGCAGAAAACTACAGGACACTGAAAAAAGAGATAGAGGAAGAAGTAAACAGATGGAAGAACATACCATGTTCCTGGATTGGTAGAATCAACATCATTAAAATGTCCATACTACCCAAAGCAATCTACAGATTCAATGCACTCCCCATCAAAATACCAACAGCATATTTCACAGACCTAGAAAGAACTCTCCAAAAATTCATCTGGAATAAAAAAAGACCTCGAATAGCCTCAGCAATCCTCAGAAAGAAGAATAAAGTAGGTGGGATCTCAATACCTGATTTCAAGCTGTATTACAAAGCCACTGTTCTCAAAACAGCCTGGTACTGGCACAAGAACAGACATATTGATCAATGGAACAGAATAGAGAACCCAGATATCGACCCAAACCACTATGCTCAATTAATATTTGACAAAGGAGGCATGAACATACAATGGAGTCAAGACAGTCTCTTCAATAAATGGTGTTGGGAAAACTGGACAGATACATGCAAAAAAATGAAACTAGATCACCAACTTACACCATACACAAAAATAAATTCAAAATGGATACAGGACTTAAACATAAGACGGGAAACCATAAAAATACTAGAGGAATCCACAGGCAACAAAATCTCAGACATATGCCACAAGAACTTCTTCACTGACACTGCCCCTAGGGCAATGGAAGCTAAAGAGAAAATTAACAAATGGGACTACATCAAAATAAAAAGCTTTTTTACAGCAAAAGAAACCATCAACAAAACAACAAGAAAGCCCACTGCATGGGAAAACATATTTGCAAATGCTATCACTGATAAAGGTTTAATCTCCAACATCTACAGGCAGCTTATGCAACTCAATAAGAGGAAGATAAATGATCCAATAAAAAAATGGGCAACAGACCTAAACAGAATATTTTCAAAAGAAGACAGAAGGAAGGCCAAGAGACACATGAAAACATGTTCAAAGTCACTTATTATCCGAGAGATGCAAATCAAAACAACAATGAGGTACCATCTCACACCTGTCAGAATGGCTATCATCAACAAATCAACAAACAACAAGTGTTGGCGAGGATGCGGAGAAAAAGGAACCCTCGTGCACTGCTGGTGGGAATGCAGACTGGTGCAGCCACTGTGGAGAACAGTATGGAGTTTCCTCAAAAAACTGAAAATGGATCTCCCATTTGACCCAGTAATCCCACTCCTGGGAATATATCCGAAGAAACTAGAAACACCAATCAGAAAGGATATATGCACCACTATGTTCATAGCAGCACAATTTACAATAGCTAAGATTTGGAAACAGCCTAGGTGCCCATCAGCAGATGACTGGATCGGAAAACTGTGGTACATCTACACAATGGAATACTATGCTGCCATAAAAAAGAAGGAATTCTCATCATTTGCAGCAACCTGGATGGAATTGGAGAACATTATGCTAAGTGAAATAAGCCAGTCAATGAAAGAAAAATACCACATGATCTCACTCATTTAGGGATAGTAAAGAACATTATAAAATGGTGAACAAAAAGATAGATACAGAGACAGTAAAGCATCAAACAGACTTTCAAAGTACAGGGGGAAAGTTTGGGAAAGGTGGGGGAGTTATGAAATCAAACGAAGGACTTGTATGCATGCATATAAGCATAAACAATGGACGCAAAACTCTGGGGGGGGAGGGCATGTGTGGGTGTGGGGTGGGGGGGGTAATAGTAAGATATGTACACATATAATACCTCAATAAAAATATTAAAAAAAAAAAAAAGAGATTGTAAAATATCTTAATTTTTTTGTTGGCTGCATGTCGAAATGATAATTAATATTTTGCATGTACTAGGTTAAAAATATATTACTGAAATTAAGTTCATCTCAATGTGGCTACTAAACTGTTAGATACCACATTTGGCTTATGTTGTGGCTTGCACTGGACAACGCTGGTCTACATGACGCTGTTCTCACTGAGGGAACCATTTGGAAGCAGGGATTGTCAGTTAGGATGCTTTCGTGTTCAGATAACAGAAACTGCAACTCAAAGTGGTGTAAATAATAAAGAAATGTATTATCTCACAAAGAAAACCGTCAGAGGCTGGGAAGAGTAAGTAAGGCTTGTTAACACGATGGCTCAACGGCATCCTTAGCACCTGGTGCGTCTCACTTTTCCACTCTCCTCTCACCTGGCTCAGTTCAAGGTCGATATGTATATCTGTGGAAGCCCCAAAAGTCACGTGCAGACATTTTCAATGTCCAGAAGAAACAACAGGGGAGTTGCCTTTTATTATCCCTCTCATTAGGAGTGGAGAAATCTTTTCCAGAAGTATCCAGCCTGCTCTCCTGTCCAATTGGCCAGAATTGGCTCACATAGTTCATGCTGTGCCACTCACTGGCTAAGTAATTGGACACTGAATGGCTTGGCGTTATCTGGAGTGAGACATCTGTTAGGGAAAGAAGAACCAGGATAGGAGGAATGGCTATTTTGGACCAAATAACTGCTGATGTTCTTGGACAATTCAGGGAGAGGGCTCAGGTCTTGCAAGGGCCATTCTACAGGCCACAATTGCAACTAATTTAGTTTGAAACACAAATATACTGTATATGTTTGTATCCCCAGGCTACTGGAGCTTAATAAATAACTTTACATAAACAGACAACCAAAGCAAATAAAATCTCGTATCTCAGTGTGGGAAATGGAGAGAACACTGTATTCCAATCAAGAGACTGGGCTTTACTAACACCTCGTTTTGGCACCTGTGAAGCCTAACCTGGGCCTCAGCTGGTTAACCTTTTATGTCCAATGATGTTGAGTCAAGATGGCAAAGTAATCACATGCATACATCTCTCTACTGTAATACAAACAGGAATGGTGATATTTATGGGATATAAAACATTAAAAATACATGTCACACTCAGAATCAGAAGGGGAAAAAAATCTCTTTTTACAATTAAAAATAGCAAATATTTGGAAAGTTGAAGTCATGGGGCGTGTGGAAAATAAGCTCCGTCCAAGTTCCTTTGGAGATGGAGGCCAGTGGACTCTACGCCTGCAGCAGACTGGTTGTCTGAGTTAAGCAGGGAGCTGGGACAGCACTCCAACCAGGGAACTGGGCCTGAAATAACCACCTGACCACCCTGGGTGAGTAGACATGTTGCACTTGCCCAGAGAGGCACGGACTGGAACTGGAGCCTTTGCCTGCCTTCGGAGCCTCTGCACCACAGTGCCCAACCGTTCTTGTCCAAGGACCTCGGCTGCTCAGTTCGTGGTAGCCTAGGATTCATGCCAGGGATCTGGCTTTTAATGCACTGATTCAATGGCATGCCTAGGGCCTCCTGATTATTTTGTTTGTGTAATGTACCCCCACCGCTCTCATTTGAGCAAACAGCTCCAAAATATTTGCCTAATTTTTTTTTTACTAATTATATATACAAGCTATCATATTATTTCATTATAGGGTAATTATTTTTAAGTAATGGGAAAAATGTAATAAACCATACTCTTCAAGTTTCCTGCTAATTATGATGAGCCCATTCTATTACGAGCTAATAGCTGGTATTGAAGTTTTCATTAATGACACGGGGTATAAATCTATATTTCAAAAAACCTTTCTTGCATTTATTTTTTTCAATTACAGTTGACACTATTATATTAAGTAGTATACTAGTAATTGCTTAATTACAGAAGAATTAAGGACTAGCAGTAGACATTAGGTATAAAGGGATCCTCCCATAAGTCCAGTACTCATCTGGCACCACATACAGTTATTACAATATTACTGACTATATTCCCTATGCTATACTTTATATCCCAGAGACTATTCTATAATTACCAATTTGTACTTCTTAACCCATTCACCTTTTTCACTCAGCTCCTTACCCCTCGCCTGCCTTTCATCTGGCAACCACCAGTTTGTTCTCTATGAGTCTATTTCTGTTTTGTTTATTCATTTATCAAAAAGCCTTCTTGATAGTGGTTAGTACTTTTAGCAGACTTCTTTGCAGATCTGATTACATTATAATTGTTTTTGCTTTGTGATATGGTCAAAGGAATAGGAAAAATGTCCGGTCTCCTATTTTCATGTTCTTTGCTTGAGCTTGCACTATTAATACTAATTTGTAGTTATTTTGGCAGGAATCTTTTTAAGTCAATTGTCCAAATTGTTAGTTGGCAAAATATAAGCTGTATTTCATTGCAGTACAATGAGAGCCAATGAAGAAATGACAGTATGAGGGTCAACCATTTCACAGTGTAGAATTCTCCTTTTTCCCTCAGGATAACTTCAGGTCTGTTAGTGACCTGTGGCCATATTACATATGGACCAAGTGAGGGCAACAGTGTCCTTAGGTGTATTAAAAGTTGATAAATCTAAATTTCTTATGGGGGAAGATGCATATAAATAGCTTTGAAAGTTCTGCCCATCTTTCTTTAGAGACAATGAGTTGCATTTTTTATTTGCTAACTCAAATAAATCATTGTTGAAGATTCTGGCATGAGTATAGGATGTTTAAGTATGTCCTCTCCACCTCTAACATCTACCATTTCCATATTCCATATGCCATCTCAGGTATCTTGCCCAGTAGCAGACCCAGGCTTAACAGAATTCAATTTTATCTCAGCAGAGGGCGTCACTTCCTTCTAGGAATGTGACAAGTCCTTAGCAACAAGAGGCTATCTTAAGACCTGGGACCTATGCAAAGAGATCATGAGAGCATCTCTATGCCTGTGAGGGCTGAATGAAACTCACTTGTTCACTCATTATCCAACTTAATGTGCTCATTTCCTGGGGAGCTGAAGTGCAGAGAACTGTTCAGAATTCCATGGTTAGCTGATGACTAAACCAACACCTGAATTCAGGGCTCCTCCCCTCAGCCCTGTGCACTCTCTCACATTCCTTACAGCTGTCTGATGTACAAGTGGTAAGCAATAGTAAGGCTAACCCTTTCCCATTTAATGCAATTACTGATATACTTGAGTTTTAACCTATCATTTGTTCCATGATTTCAATCTCTTCTATGTCCTACCTCTTCTATGATTTTTTTGTTTTGTTTTCTGACTTCTTTTGGATTGACTAAGATTTGTTTATTGTTACTTTTTGCCTTTCCTATTTTGAAAGATTTACACTAATTATCTCTTTTTTAGTGGCTAGCTTACAAACTATTTTTCCTATTAATTTATTTTTAACCTTGCATTGTTAACTTATCCAAATCTAATATAAATACTGATCTTTATCATTGGCCTATACTATTCAGAAACATAAACACTTTAATCCCATTTACCCACTATCAACTTGTTTGCTACTGTTGTAGAAATTTTAAATTCTATGTAACTTAAATTCCACAATGTAATTTTTCTTGTTCTTTATTTCTTCTTGCATCTCAGACTTTCCATCTGGGTCATTTTACTTCATCCTGAAATATATCTTTTAAATTTTACTAAACTTTCTCATTTAAAAAAGTCTTTATTCATCTTTATTATTGATAATATATATGAAATAGAATTCTAGGAATAGAATTCTCAGCAGGCATTTGTTTTCTTTCAGTATGCTGAAAATATTTTACTGTCCTTTAACATACATTATTGATTTTTAGAAATCAGATGTCAGTCTAACTTTATGTCTCTGAAAGTAATATGGACTTTTCCCTATGGCTGCTTTTAATATATGGTATATATACAGTTCAATTTCTTTGGGTTCTTGTGGTTTTACTGTGCTGTGTTTGAGAGTGTTGTATAGACATACTATATAGAATCTTCAGATTGATGTCTTTCATTAGTTCTAAATATTCTGTTGTTACATATTAAACATTACCTTGGGATATCTCTTTTCTTTTCTAAACAAGAGTCTCTCTCTTCTTCAATCATAGTAAGATGGTTTTATAATTTGTGGCTAATAATTCCAGCACACATTATCTCCACTTCTTACAGGCCTATTTAAATTGTCTGTTGTTTCTGCTGGTTCTTGCTTACTATGTTTTGTTTCTCTGTATGACTGACAATTTTTGACAGTGTGTTGGACATTGTATTTTAAATACTATTTCTAAGAACAATTTGAGGCTTAGGATGATAGTATCTTCTTCCTAGGAGGATTTTTATTTGCATCTGCCAGATGCCTGAGGTGCTACCAGTCTGAATCCATCTCAAACCAAGTTCAAGGCTTGAGGTTCCCTGAACCCCTCAATGACATAGCAGAAGGAAATTTTTTTAGGGATTGATTTATTAGTGATTCACCTTACGTGAAGCTGTAACTCTTTAGATCCCACTTTTGGTAGGTTTGAAGTAGAGGTGGTTTATTAGAATCCCCACTTCTGGTAGGTTGCAGGTCTTGCGTTTTGGCCCCTGGTCGAAGGAATTTGTCAAAAGTACAGTTTTGCAGCTGTTTCTTTAGGTTTGGCAAATGCCCTAAAGATTTGAATATCAGTCTTCTTCTCTGGGTTCTCCTCTTCTATAGTTTGGCTTTCAAACTTGACAGTAACTTTTTAACACTTTGATGCTTTTTAGAAGATGTTTTTGTGTATTTTGTCTAGTTCTTTAGGTTTTCTTAATGGAATGGTTGGTCCAAATTTTCTAGTCATCAATTACTGAGAAGTTATAATTTATATATTCATCAGAGGAAAGGAAATTTTTCATAGTCTTCTATTTCTACTTCCTGTTTATGAATTGTTAGTCCCTATAGAGCACTTTACAGATACCAAGGATGTAGTATATCCCACAGAACCAAAAGTTATTATGCAACAATCATCAAATCCCTTTAAAGGACACCATCTGGTCTGATATGAAATAGTTCATAAGATAATTTTAAGTCATGACTACTTCTGGCTTTTGGGATTCAATATAATAAACTTGTACCCCATCATAAAAATATAATAGAAGATCCTGTGGTACATATACAACCTACATACATAATATCATAACCCACTAAGGGCCCTTGCTTTTCCTACTAAACGAAAGCTTCTTCCCCTTCCTTTGCTTCTTTCAGATGTTTTCTCTGTTCTCACCTTCTCAATGAGGCCTTCCCTAAACATCCTGTTTGAAATAGCAAACTACCCCTCATTCTCACACTTCTTAATTTCCTCCCATCCTTGTCTTCACATCCTCTACTACCTTACATATTATATATTATATATCCTGGATCTGTTTATCACTGCCTCTCTGATCTTGATAAATGGTCTTCACCTCTCAATTCCTTGGTTTCTTTAGATATAAAGTAGGATTAAGAAAAGTAGCCCACCATCCTTCATATGGATGTTTCACAGATTAGTGTGGTGATAGATTAGAAAGTAATTCTATACAGCTATTTTAAAAACAAGAAAGAACTAAATGAAAATTCTAGAACTGAAAGTTATAGTATCAAAAAATTTACTGGTTGGGCTTAACAGTAAAATAGAAAGAAGAGGAAAAAAAAAGCAAACTTTAAAATAGGTCAATATAAATGATCCAATATGGAGGACAGAGAGAAGAGTGATTTGAGAGAGAGAGAGAGAGCGAGCAGATCCTCAGAAACCTGTGGACAATATCAAAAGTTCTCATGAATGTTCAATGGGAGTCACTGAAGGCGAAGAGAGAAAAATGGAGCAGGAAAGAATATTTGGGAAAAAAGGAAGTTTGGAGAAAAAGAGAAATTTACAGATTTAAAAAGGAGATCAATCCCCACCCCCACAGATTTAAACACACACACACACACACACACACACACACACACACACACACACACACACATGCATATTAGAGTCCAACTGCTAACAATCAATGCTTGGGAGAACAATCTTGAAAGAATCCAAAAGGATTTCTTTTACAGACTCATTCCACACCAAGAAAAATAATGCAGCCAAAGTTTAGTGAACTTGAAGTATTGGGGAAAATCTTTCAGCGGAGAAATTGCTGTGTTTCTCTACATAGCACCTCCTATATGTAAGGAGCTCATTGGCAGTGAGTGCTGGGTAAAAGGAGGTGGGTGGCTGGACAGGAGGTTAGCAGCCTGTTGTTTTCATTTCGGTTGGGCAAGGTTTTCTGGAAGAGATAAGATGCTGCAGGCTCTCAAGAAGACCGAAAGATTTTGATACAAGTAGCTCTAAAATCAAGGAAAGAGAGAAGTGAGATCCTCATGGTAAACTTGAAAATGGCCTGACCAGAAAGTATAGTGCTTCTTGGAGCCAGGGGATTTTCTGAAGTGGAATTAGAGGGAAGAAATTTGGGGAGAATGGGGAAGACCCAGAACATTTTGATTATTTGACAACATTTGTTTCCTCAGCACGATTTTCTTCCTTTCTCTCACCATCTAGTCCAGCGGTCGGCAAACCGCGGCTCGCGAGCCACATGCGGCTCGCGAGCCGCGGTTTGCCGCTCTGTTGACTAATGAGTTTGCCGACCACTGTCCTAGTTCATAGGTTGAAGTTCAACTACTGACCCACAGTGTTCCTCTTTTAAATGCTTAGGTCAGTGGTCGGCAAACTCGTTAGTCAACAGAGCGGCAAACCGCGGCTCGCGAGCTGACATGTACATGTGGCTCGCGAGCCGCGGTTTGCCGACCACTGATCTAGTCTAACTCTTCTCAGGGTGGGTAGGCCTCATGAGCAAGTGCTTTGAAACATAAGAAGGCAGATTCTTTCCCTTCTCTTCACAAAGAAATCACAGGGTTCTGGTGGCAGCTATAGATAAGTCGGTTTTCTGGGGGCAGAGTTGTGGCTCTGTTTTGGCAAATGTGGCCTCTTTAGTTGATGGCAGATGATTCTAATGGTTGAAAACAAATAAAATTCCCAAAGGTAAACCCAAAGTTTGCTACTTGTTGTAATTATATTTTCTATACTAGCCTGAAAATGAGGTCATGGTGGTTGTGTTTTTAATGTAAGCCCCTTTTCCTCTTTTTGTTCCCCTTCCCTGCCCACGTACCCTCCATCCCTCACCGTCTTTACGCTTTAGGACTAACATCCTCAGGGGAAGGGAGGAGGGAGTGCAGTCTGAGAGAGAGCTGAAGGCAGGTTGCCTGCCGTGGAGGCCACGGCCCAGTGTCAGTCCCAGGGCTGCTCACCCGCGGGGAAAAGGTACCACCGCCCGCAGCATCTCAGCAAGTCTTCCAGTCTGTCTGCAACTCTTCCTGTAACCAGAGGCCTTTTCCTGTGTTTGAACTCTGCCAGCAATGGCTGTCCTACCAAAGGTAAACAGCAGCAGTCTAAGCAAACTACTCTTTTTCCAAAAGAAAGCTTTTAACTTTTCTTTTGGAGGAGGCCGGAGGGGGTTGTTTGAGGACTGGGTGGAGGAGGAGAGGGTGGTGGTGAGACCAGAGGAAACACAAGTGACCCTGAGCCCTGCCCTGCATGGTTTTTCTTTCTTTCTTTTCACCTCCCTCATTATTTTTGGCTGGCTCCTTTGTGCAGGTCGCCTTCTATTCCTTGACAGCTGCTTTGAACACCAGTCACAACAGGTCATCTGCCAAGCTGTGCGCCTCAGGTCACATCGTGCTGAGGCCTCCTGTTTGTCAGCTTCAAAGTGCCTCACAAAGGGTGACTTACCTCCTTCGGGTTGAATATTAAAAGGAGGGGAAGCCTGGACAGCTCATGACACCTCTGGGATTGAGACTGGAAGCTTCTATCTTATTTTGCAGAAGCAGCAATCAGAACCAAAGAAGATCTGTGAAGCCTACTGCCAGGCCTTGTGGCCAGTAAGTGGAAGGACAGGGGCCAGGTATGCTCACGTTTAGCCCCAAAGGGTTCTTCCTGGTCTTTGCACTTAAAACTGTGTTTCTCAAGAAGCCCAGGACCAAACCAGAGAGGGTCGGACCTGCATTGCCACCATGTGCCCACCATCCAGATATCATTGCTGACATGTACACATAAGGAACTGTTTGACATTGAAATAGGGACTCAGAACTGTTGGACATTGAAATTGGGACTCAAACATGTTTTTGTTATTATATGTTTATTTCTAGTCTGCAGAGGCAAGATTTTTTAAAGGAAAGAAATGGGGAAAAAACAGACACAGAGGCAAAGAAGCATTGAACAGACTGCCAAACTATAGCGGGAAGGCAGGGGAGGTTGGTGGGAGAGGGGCTGTAAGAGATCAATGGAAGGACTTGTATGCATGCATATAAGCATAATCAATGGATATAAGACACGGGGAGGGGGGCAGATGAGGGCATGTACTGGGGGGTAGAGGAGGCCGGGGGGAGGTCAATTGGGGGAAAAAAGGAGACATGTACTACTATTTGTAATACTTTAAACAATAAAAAAAAAATGGGGGGGGGGGAGAGATAAAAAAAAAAAAGTCTTTGCCTCCTTGAAGGTGCCTCAGAGATGTTGACATTTGAGAGGAGATGGGGGAATGGAGGGGGAAGGAAGATGCTCAGTGAATACTACTTCACCCTCCTCCTCCAATGGAGCCTCTTCTCTTTGGTTTCATTCTTTCATTCACTCACTCATTCATTCATTCAACAATGTCTATTGAGCAACTTCCATGAGCTAGGTGACTTTTAGACACTGGAGATACAGCAATGAATCAGCTAAGTCTAGGTTCCTGTGCAACTTACATTCTATTGTCTGTAGTAGTTTCTAAGTAGGATTATTTTTTTGGTAAAAGGTTTCTGTTATTTTTTTCTCTTTTAAATAAAATCCAATATTTAGCTTTCAAAGGATTAACTGGTATTCATCAAACACTCACAACACTAAGTGGAGATTTTACCACCACATAAAGCAGATTAGCTACTGATCTTCCTATCCCTGGCAATTTAAAACCTATCAAGTAAAGATACCTAAAAAGAGAACTTGCCCCAGACAGTATCACCTCCACTCACTGACAAATGTAAGAGAGAAATAAGAAATTGATGGTATAGGCGGTGAGCTGAACTCTGGTATATACGTGCCAGGGGTCACTAATGCATTTTCCTCACAGGTGTTCCTGGTAGGAGAGGATAGGTTTGGGAATACTCTAAAGTTGACCCCCTTTGTTTGGCGGTGGTGTGAAGGTGGGTGTAGCAGTTAACAGCCTTGTTGAGTTTCAGGGTCAAACTGTGATTGCTACCAGCAAATATTTCCACGTAGGATTTTTCATTTGAAAAATTAAGATAAAAAGTTGTAGATTAGCCTTCCCAGTGCTAATGTATTCATAATCTTTTGGGGCATAACAAACTACCCCAAAATCTACTGGCTTAAAAAAGTTATTATTCCCCGCGCGCCCCCCCCCCCCCCCCCCGCCCCCGTTTCCCCATTCCTACGGTTCAGGAGTTCAGGAACAGCTTAACTGGATGGTTTGGCTCAGGATCTCTCATGAGGTTACCGTCAGGATGTGGCAGGGCCTGCAGTCATCTGAAGACTTGACTGGGCTGGATGATCCATTACCAGGATGCACTGACAGGGCTGTTATAGGAGGGCTCAGTTTTGCTTCACGTGGCCCTTTCCACAGGTTGCTGAAGTGTTCTCATGACATGGCAGCTAATGTCCCCCAGAGCAAGTCATCTGAGAGAGAGTGAATGGAGAGGAACCTCAATCCTTATGACCTGGTCTCCTCAGTTACTCCCCATTACTCTATTTTTAGGAATAAATCACTAAGTCTAAGTCATTAGGTCTCAAGGGATGGGGAATTGGGGCCTTCTCTCAAGGGGAAGAATATCAAAGAATTTAAGATATGTACATATATTTTTAAACCACCAAATTTAGATTCCCTTTGCATATAAAATTTATTTTTTTTCTGTAGAATTGTGAAACAAATCACATTTCAGCTGGTAATACTGCCCTATATATTTTTAGAGCAAAGCCATCACACCATTATCATGACCTCTTCAGATTAACAATTCCTTAATATCTTTTAAAAATAGTCTTTTTTAATTCTAAAATTTTAAAATCAAGAGACCTCATATACAAAACCAGATTTCTGCCTTACTTGTTAAAAAATAAGATAATCTGGTCACCCTCGGCCTATGTTCTCACATGGTCACAAGCCACTTCAGATGGGACATGGACTCTGATTTGCCATGTTCCCCACCACACTCTCTTGTATTAAACATGGGGCACTGAGTTCTACTTCATTTAATATTTAATTTTGCCACTGGTAGAGGTACAAAGAAACTGAAAGGTGTGGCAATGGGGTTGAAGAAGGGAAAACCTAATCCCCTGTGTGGGCTGGATCCCAAAAGATTGGGAAATGAGACAAATTGTGTTTTTTTCATAGAGTAGCAGTAACCTTGGGTCTCACCAATATAAGGCTGTAGAGATGTAGGATAAAGGGAGAGGTCTGGGCACTAGTCAACATGGTCTTAGAAGATTTGGTGGATGCTACTAGGAAAGAACCTGGCCCTGAGGGTGAGCCATGAGCAGAACCAGCCACCTCTGAGGAGACCATGAATCAGCCAACCTTGATCAATGCTCAGGGCTAATGTCTAGAACTGTGAAAGGAAGCAGTGAGAGCCGTGAAAAATAATGATATATAACTGTTAGCTAACTTTACCAAGGAGCGAGAACTCTAATCATACAGAATTTAATGTATGAAATAAAGTTATTTCCTGTCCCTTTTGCCACAGACACATGCAATCTTAGGATGTTGGAGGGAGCCTGTAAGAAAAAGCCACTCTGGAGGAAGAGTGGAAAAGATGAGCTCTACTGAATTATGAAAGTGAATACCGGAGGAGAATGCTCGCTCACCTCTGACCTGGTAATAAACCCACAGCTGCTTTTTAATGCAACTACTGTTATTCCCCAACTTAAAAATACTCATTTGCTTATATGAGATATTTGGAGCTTAGAATGCATTTTCTTGTAGAAATTACACATTCCTTGGTGACTAAGTCCACAGGCCAGTCCTTAAGACCCATAATATACTGTAACTAAATTATAACACTACCAATTCACCATATTTAAGAGACTTTCCTTAGAAAATCTCAGCCTGGGTTCTAACATGGAATGCCAAGGGTATTCTTCAACCCTAGTATTCAAACACTGAGCTCTACTCCATCCCTCAAATTCTTCACTCTTGGGCCAGCTTTGCACATGCCATCAGCTTTTCACTAATAGCACTGGGTATGTGATAGAGGAAAGCAAACTCTGTTGGGTGACTATTAAGAAATGTAGGCATGGGGATACATCTTAGGAGAGTGATAGCAAGGCAAGTAGGCCAGAAGGTTGGGATGGGGCAAAGGCTCATCTTTGGAGACTCAGCTTTGGAGACTCTGAGAATTGGGGATGGGGTGGGGGCATGGTAGAGGTGTTGCCATTTGAAAGTATGAACTTTCATAAGCTAGCTGTTTGTGTACCAGTCACTGCCTATATTCATTCTCCATCAGACGCTCGTCGTACAAAATATCCGCGTAGCTCGCAAACTGTATCATCCCATGATTTCTCCAGGCAACTAACATGTCCACCTGTATCTCCCAAGAGCCCTTACTGGCACGATCAAACTTAGACTAGACTTTACAACTCTTCATCTGATTCTACTCTTGCCTTCCACAATCCATTTTTTACATAATGATCAAAATCGGCTTTTTGAAATACATATCTGATCATATCCTATTCATGTGTAAAATATTTAATGATTTCTCATTCATCTTAAGATCAAGTTCAGAATCTGAACTTGGACTCACCAGGCTGCCCCTTGTGTAAGCTGCTGCCTCCCCTTCATTGCCTGGAGCATGCCTACTCATTCTTCAGGTTCCAGTTTACATGTCCTTTACTTAGAAAGATATTTTCTGATCGTTTGTCCAGATTTTGTACCTGACTATAAGCTCTCTCAACTCCCAGATTTCCTCTTCAGAGCACTGACCACATTGCTTAGATATTCAGGTGTGATTTGTTTAGTGTGTCTCTCCACTACCTGGCAATGAAATCCAGAAGCATGTTAATCACATCTAGCATAGAACTTTCTGGCCCATTAGACATGTGCGCTGAATGGTTGCAGAATGAGCCTCTGTGCCATTTCTCTTTTGTTTTACAAAAGATGTTGTTTTCCAATTTGAAGGACAATTTATTGAGTTTTTACTGTGTGACAGGCAGTGTTTGTTTAGAGGGCAGGGCAAACTAGCTTCACTGTTAAAAATTAGGGCTCCAAGCTAGAATACAGTGGGTTTGAAATTTTACTAAATTGTGTGATATTGGGGAAGTATTATAACTTCTCCATGCTCGGTTTCCTCAGCTATAAAGGAGGGGAGATAAAGGACAATAATCGCAGCTGCTTCGTAGGGCCGTTGTGAGGATTAAATAAGGTATGACATGTAGAGTGTTTAGTGCAGTGCCTGGCCCATGGTAAGTATGTGAAATGTTAGCTATCCTTCTTATTCTTTACTCCTAATACTGTGAAAAATAGGTGTTATGTTATTATCCCCACTTGCCAAATGGGGAAACTAGATGCATAAAACAGACTTTCTTCAACAATTTGTCTACGTAAATTCTTCATATCATCTTTTCATGCTAAAAAAAAAAAAGCTAAAAAGGAAGAAAGAAATGAATGTTCTCACGTTTTGAGGGTTGGGACTTGGAGAATATCAGGGTTTGGCAAGGTGAAGAGAATAAATCAAAGAAACAAAGGAAGTGTCAAAGCAGTTTCAGGCCTGAGACTTGGCGGTCTTTTCTGCACATTAATGTAATGCATCTTTTCTGCACATTGATGTAATGAAACTTAGCCTGTCCGTGAGAAGCCCAGAGGAGGGGGGAAATCTGGAGGGAGATGGAGAGCTGATGGAGGAGCAGCATCTCCAGGTTGCAGCCGGAGGTGAGAGCAGTGGCTCCCAACTCCTCCCAAAGCTCCACAGGAACTCTGCCTACATCGCCATGTCCTCAAACCAAAGCCATTTGAATTTTTAAAAATCCACGTATGCCACGCATCAATGTGAGAGGAAATAGGTGCCAAAGGAAATCAAACAAAAGGTTGTGAATCACTGGAGTGGGCATCTTCCTGGAGAGAGGTGAGCCCTGCATCAGACTTAAAAAAGACGTCTGGCAGGAACAGGAGTATTCCTGGCAGCCCATTAGAAATGGCCTTGAACTAGGAACAACCAAAATGCCCATCTTCAGTAGAGCAGATGCATAAACTGTGATATAGCCACCAAATGAAGTATTCGCCAGCCACGAGAGTGAATGCACTCCCACTACACCCAACACGAGGGGTGAATCTCACAAATATAATACTGAGGCAGAGACCCAGAACACAAAGTACATACAATCAGATGTCATTTGTTGTGTGAATTTAATACTAGGTAATCCACATCTGGGTCAGGTGTAGGAGTTAGGATCCTGTGACCCTGAGGGGAGGTAGTGGCTAGAAGGCCACAGGGGATATTCTGTTCTGTTTCTGTTACAGAGACATGTTCACTTTGTGACAGGTCACTGACATGTACACTGTTCAGAACATATGTTCTATTTCAATCCACCCTCGCTCCATCACCTGCCATGGTCGGGGTCAACTTAGTCGTGGGTGGACAGATAGCCCTAGAGTTCTGGTCAGTCGGAAGCGGGACCAGTACCAATTAGGATGCTTTGGAAGCGGGAGCCATGTTGAGTAGAGCTTGTGTTTCTGTGGTTCTGAGTCTGGTCATTGCTTTGGTCGCCCCGAATTTTACACCTGGGTGTTTCTCCTTGCCCCAGATCCAGACCCAGGGTCTTGCAGCTCCCTTTCTCTACTCAAATGATCTCCAATACCCAACGCAATGTGTGGCTTACCTGCTGGGTCAGCGGTGTGGCCATATTCTGTTTCTGCACATGGTTTCCTCCGTGGCCTGCATCCATTCCCATGAGCTAGCGCAGAGGAGTAACTACTCCCAGCTGGAGTAGCCTGATGGAAATCTCTCCTGTGAAACCCAAGGAGGAATTCTGGCTTCTGGACACCCAGTGGGTGAGCTGACAAGTATCAGGGGCTGACTGTTCATGTGATGGCAGAGCAGGAAGGAGGGAGAAACCGGTTGACGGGCTGTCTGAAGGGAACAGCTTGGCACAGGCAGGGCCGCGGCTCCCTTTGGAAAAGCTGTGGCAGACTGTCTAAGGCCCGAGCTGCTTCACAGTGGTATTTTGAAAACATGAGACATCGCCTTCCAGTGTGTCCAGAGGTGATGTCCCCAGGCCCCAACCGGACGCCACTCCGTGACATGGAAGCTGCGCAGCCCAGACGGCACAGGGCCCCATGCAGGCCTCCTCTGGGCGCTCAGCTGGCCGGGAGAAAACCACGCGCCTCAGCGTGACACCCCACATTCTGCCAACTTAAAAGGGAAATCCTCTGGACTCTGCCTGGCTCCTGGGGCTCAGCCTGGCCAGCCCTGAGGCTGCAGGAAGAATAAAAACATGGAAGGGGCTGTGCGCTGCTGTCACCAATTCTTCAGGGGACCAGAGACTTTTCTGTCCTGCAAGGATTTTGTAGCCCGGGCATCTTTGTTCCTCACATCCCCTTGTTGTCCCTCACATCCCCTTGTTGTCGCTGGTGGTGCTGCCACAGCGCCCCGAGCAGCCTCTCCCTGCTTCTCCCTCCCTCTCCCTCCCTCCACCTACTTCCACGTTTTATGCTACGTTTCAGCCTTTACCTGAATTTGCTTCTCTACCCTCACAATCACTCCAAGGTTGCCCCAATATTGCTCCTCCTTTAAAAAGTCCTCCTTGCTGTCCCTCCCCCCAGTCCACTCCAGTCTCTCATGCTCTTCTCTTGCTTTCTTGGGTTTTCATTTTCATTTTGCTTCCATGTCTACAAAGGCAGGATATAGAGAAAGGCCAGCAGAGGGCAAAGAGCGCCGAGCTGCACCGGGAGACAGAGGAGCATTTTGGTTTTCGTCCCTGATGTGTGACCTTGGGCAAACCATACAGATTCTTCTCTGGGTGCCAGTTTTCTCATTGGCAGATGGGGTTGGGTCACCCATGCCAGAAACCCATGTATTGTGCCAGTATTGGTGCCATGGGGAATGCAAAGAATAAGACTCTGTCCTGGCTCTTAAAAACCTACTGAATCACAATATCTTTCTATTCTCTCTGATACATAGACTAAATCAAAGCATAGATAGATAGATAGATAGATAGATAGATAGATAAATAGATAGATAGATAGAAAATAGATGAATATAATTAATGGGGGAAGTAAACTGTTGTGATGAAAGAATAATCATAGAAGTCCATGGGACCCAATAAAAGTCCTACAGAGAGACGGAGTCAGAGTCCCTCTTTCCCTGCTATTACTGTAACTGCATTTGGTGATCAGGTGTAACTCTCCACCCCCTTTTTTCACAATTGAGTGAAATAGGGAACTACCTTAAAGCTGGTTTTTCTTTTGCTGCCGCAGAGGTGCACATAACTGCTGGTTCCTGTTGGCGGTGAAAATGGTCTTAAGCAAATGAATGAAGGGCGCAAGACACACAGCGCAAGTCAGAGAATTTTAAGCCAAGCTTATTCCTACGCTCCTAACCCTAATCGGAGCTCATGCCTGCCCCCTGAACTCCCAAGTGCCCCTAACTTGGTAAAGGATGTTCCCTCCATGTTCTCTCTCCTTCTGTCCAGCCTCCCCACCCCTGAGGCTGGCGGGGCTAAGGCCTATGCTGCTTCAGAGTAGGTTGTGAATCCAAGAAGCATTAAGAATGTAAAGGCTAGGACAAAAGAAACAACACTTCTGAGAAAACTATGTCCAGCACCAGTGTGGTAAGTTGCTTTTTAAATGTTTTTTCAACTATCAGCAAAGATGGAAGCCTGGCTTGGCCCAGGGCATGAAGCTCAGTGAGCAGTGCAGACTGTGCTCCTCGGTCGGTCCCGGGAGAACGCTGCGGGTTCCCAGTCAGGCTGCGGTTTGCAGCAGCGCTGGTGTTTGCAAGGGCCTGGGAAGGGCCGCCCCACTCTCCCGGCTGCAGGTCTGCCTCAGTTAGCACCGAAGACGCAGCTTTCCTTTGCTCCAAGTCGACGAGAATGATTTGTTCCCCTTTGGCTGTGTCAGTTCTGCAAACCAGACAGCAGAGCCGGCAAGCTCAGGAGAGCCTCCTTCTGGAACCCTCTTTGTTTGGACAGGCCAGGCCTGGGAGGCTTTTCATCTCTTTCAAGCTCCCAGGGCCCAGAGCATTTTTGAGGAATTCCTTTTTTTTTCAAAGGTTTTTTTTCTCTTTTCTTTTTTTTTGCCCCTTCCAACATTTTGTTTAAGAGAAAATGAGATGTCTATCTTCTGTTTCCTTATTTTTTTTCAGGAAAGCAAAGGGTTGTTGACTTCCTCCCTCTCCCCTCCCTTCCTTCCTTCTTCCCGAAGGTACTCATCTGAGAAAAAGAGAACGAAGTATTGTTCCTGTTCTCTTTCTTAAGTCATTTGAAACACTGTCCCTGCGAGTTCTTTAAGTTCCCTGCAATCTGCACACGAGAAAAAGAGGGAGAGAGAGGGAGAGGCACAGAGAGAGCAGGGGACCAGGTAAAGCACGGGGGCTGCTGCAGCCACTCAGACTCAGGAGCTGGTAAGTTACCCATGCAACCGTTTCTGCTTCCATTTCAGCGTCCCTGGGAAGGCACTGCCAGGGGCGTCTCCACAGAAAATGCCTTACTGGGTGTGATCCTTAATCAAAGGGGACGACTGATGGATGGCCCCGAATTTAAACTTAAATATTCTTTTAAAAAAAGAAAATTGATGCATTGCAGAGATGAGGCTGGCAGAACTGGAAATAGAAGTGCATTGGGGCTAAGCAGGACATTGTGTTAAATCTGAATTTGGGGATAGATAACGTGGCTGGATTAACCAGGAGCCACTGGAACGTGTGAAGTGGCTCCTTGGAGAATTCAACTCCTCCTCGGTGCTCTGCCTCGGGAACCTTACCATGATGTCTGCTAAGATCTGTGGTTTGCTCTGGGGCTTTTGTGACCCGCTGTCTAGATTGAGGTGCCCTTCTCTTGTTCTTTTCTTTCCTCTCAGCACCCTCCAAAAGAGAAATGTTCATTTATGACGGTTATTCTGCATCGCCGAGGTAGGAGGGCAAAAAGAAGGGAACGCCACTTTGAATTGCACTGTGTGTGGGATGCTTCTGTATTCAGGCTCCACATGTGGGACGGGTGTAAGTTGATTATCCACTGTCAATGGAAGATGTCATCTGCCACACAAAAGAAGAGAAAGATTTGGGGGCTTATTGCTTTAGTTTTGGAAAACACCAGGTGACCTGAATGGGAGGATTGAGATTGATCGCTTGTGTCAGGAGGAGTGAAGAACTAAGCTATAGATGTAACTGAGACATGTTCACCCAGAGCCTGGTTTTCCAAACTCCAAATAGGATAACATAGCAAACCAGTCAAGCTTAAAAGCACACAACTTGTTTTTTAAAGTCTAAATTGTTTCAATCAAGTTCGTTAGAGAGGATAATGTTACCAAGAACTCATCGTGGAAAGCCAGGAGGGAGGCAAGATCACATTGTCAAAAATGGGCCAGCAAGGTCCCTCGGAAAGACTGTGTAAATTTACTAATATTAATCATTTAATTCAAAGAATCGTTGAATGGTTGAAAGACAAAAACCATGCAGAGGTGTTTTGTGGTTTTGTTTTTTTTTAAATATTCATTTCCATGAAATTTACTGGTTGAAGTCACCTGGGATGTGAAGAGTGTAATAAAAATAGCCAGGCTCTCATTTATAAATTAATTTGATCGACTATACATTAACCACAATCAAGTAATTAATCTTTATTCAAAACTTTACTCAAAATCTTTATTCAAGAGCCATCCTCTTAATAAGAGTGAGAAAATATGATAGAACTGGATTGTTATGTAGGTCTTCTTCCATTAGCAGACTTCTTTTTTCTTCTCCTTTCTTCAAGAGACTTTACTTAGGAGCACTATAAAATGTGCAGTGTAAAAGAGACGTGATGAGTGAGTGCCTGCTTGAGGATGCAGAATCATTCTAATCCCAGTTGGAAGTGCTTTCCAGCTCCCCTATCACCTACCTTAGTCTCCCATTTCTGGTCAGAAGGTAGCAGGAACGGATTGGAATGGGCACTTTGCATCTTTTATCAGCAATTGTGACCCCAGTAGAAAACTCAGGACTGCGATCTTGACTTGCTTCTTTCAGTTTCGCTTTTCCTTGATAATGTATTTAATTTTGTGCCCAATTAAAACAACATCACAGAATGCTCTCCAGTTTGGGTTACTGGATAAAAGCATAAAATGCAGCACACTATTTTTAAAAAGTGACAGCAGAGTTGCATTGACTAAAGACGAGCAAGGCGAAAGGTGATGTGCCAATGGCACCCACAGCAGCCCCGCTTCTAGCATGGGTCTCCACTGCAGCCTGAGGGTAAGGAGCTCGGGGGATCTTCTTTTCTCTTAAAGAAAAAAAATATAGTCAATATTTCCATTTTGTTGTCATTGCCATGAGAATATTTGATGGGAGGAAAAAAAATTCAGCTACTGAAAGAGAAAAAGCCATGGACTAGTTTAGTCTGGTTAGTGCCAATCTGTGTTCACTCCATTCCAGGGAGTGAGCTGGCATCTGTGGAAACTTCCAGCGTGTGATTCTTCTCTGGGGTCATCAGAGGCTCTTTTGTGATATCATCAGGGGAACTCCAGCCTGGGATGATCCAGAATTTGACACACAGAACATTTTAATTAACTGGTGCCAAAACTGTACACATACTCTAACTAAATTACAAATATGTCGCATAAATGCGATGTTAGGGTGTGTCCTGACACATCCTAACATCGCATTTATGCGACGTATTTGTAATTTAGGAAAAATTGTTTTGATTTTCCTGATTTTATTTCTACCTAAATCACTTGATATTTTTCCTCCTATGTTTACATGGCCAATTAAGCAAAGCACCAACAGACACAGGTCTCCATCTGACAGGAACAGAGAGGCAACACGTATTTTGATGTACAGGACACATCCTAACCGCATTTATGCAACATATTTGTGTGCTGTGATGTGGCTCAGAGCAACTAAAGCATGGGCTTTGTTGTTACACAAATTTGGGTGTGAATTCCAGTTTTGTGACTTACTGACTGTGAGCCTTATTCCAGGTGATTACTAACCCCTTTGAGCCTCAGTTTTCCCAAATGCAAAATTGCATCAACATAATAGACTTGCTGTGAAGATTAAATAAGGTCATTTATGCAACGCAATTAACAATGCGTGGCAAGTAGTGGGAGTCAATGTCAGTTGTGACTTTTTAAGAGTCGTGTTACTACTTACGGGTACTGTATTTTTTCAATGCAGGGTTGGAATACATCTATTTTAATTTGTTTCATACTTCTTGATCAGTACTATACCTAGGGTCTATCAGAACAAAAATTATTCCTCATAGGTTTCGAGTTGGGCACACATTGAGTGCAGATTATTATCTTGAAGCCCAAATTCTTGTAAAATAAAGGAAGGTAGAGGCGAATGTTTTGATGTTTCCTTCGATAATGGCGGAAACGCCAGATTTAGCCTCATTAAAAGGCCATCTGTGTTCAGCAGAGCTCCGTGCAGGGGAAAGTTTGCCTTGGGATAAAAGTTTTCAATTCAGATGAATGTTGGAAGAGACTGCAGTCATGCTGTAGACATTTCATTCTCCCTTTCACCCACTTGCCAAGCTCTCCAGCTCTGGGTCATTGGTGACCTGGCCGGGCAGGGTTGCAAACACTTTCGTTGGAGACCATCGTGGCAGTTCCATGACCACCAGAGAGAAAAGGACTTGAAGTAACATGTTGCCCCACCCACCAAGGGCTCAATGCCCTTGGAGATCCTGCCTCAAACATTTTAGTATTGAGCCACTTACCTTCACACCAATAAACAGAACACAGAACACAGGTGTCACCATTGTGTGTGTGTGTTTGGGGGGTTATCCAGCTGCTATTTTTCTCTCACTCTAAACTTTAAAACATATATGCTGATTAGTTTGTCAAGTAATAATGGTTCATTAACTTAGGTCTTAGTTCAACTTCCCTCTCTACTTTCCAAAAGCAAAACATACAACTGCAATACCCACCCAAATCGACCACCAATAATCCAAACCCATGAGGTTCTTTAGTTAGAATTAGAGGTTCTGATACAATGAGACTGTGTGGACAACTTAACCTTCGGAGAGCAAATTGAAGCTGGGTTGTTCTAGCAAAAGGTGTCTTCCACTGTAGCTCAGTGCAGTAGACGAAGGCCAGATGGAGTCAGACGTTTCTGTTCTGTTCTGCCACCTCCTGTGTGTGAGACTTGACAGGTTTCTTCACTTGCTTGGACCTCAGTTTCTCACCTATGAAATGATGGGATTGGACCAAATCAGTGATTCCTAAGGTGGGGGGGGTGTGTGTGCGCGCGCGCGCGTGCGCGCGTGCGTGCGTGCGTGCGTGTGTGTGTGTGTGTGTGTGTGTGTGTGTATACAGAGAGAGAGAGAGAGAGAGAGAGAGAGAGAGAGAGAGAGAGACTGTACCAGAGCTCATCTTCGGGCTTGTTTACACTCTTCTCTCCTGCCCCCTGCACTAGAAGATTTATGAGATTCTGACGCTGACATCCTGCGATTCTCTCAAACGGATGGTCAGTGTCTTGTTGTCTTCTTCAGGGTTGCACTGACAATAAATAAAAGCATATGTTTTAAGAACCATGCTTCTAAGTGGAATTACTATTCTGTTTTGGGTGTTCTCTCTGGAAATTAGTCTTAAATATATCAGTAGTTATTCTAGAAATCTTATAAAGTAAGGAATATGATAATCAAGTAATCTGATGAGACTGACCAATGCTCTTTAGCCATAGATATATAAATCGTAAAAAAGCAATTACTGAGATCTATAAATATTGTGATTCTGTATGAATAGCCTTTTTTGATTTATGCTTTCTGTATTATTTATATCTTATAGTGAACATGCCTTCTTTCGGTAATCAAGGATAACACAGATACTACATTTTTCTATTCACTATTTAAAAATATTGGTAGAGTCAATCTCATAAGTTTCTTTTGTTTTTACTTTGTTTCTACATTAGAAGGGCAAATTGATCATAGTGTTTAAAAAAACAACACTCAGACATCATGTTAAGTCTGCTTTAATTATAAGAAAAATCTGTAACTTATAGGAAAAATTGTTTTGATTTTCCTGATTTTATTTCTACCTAAATCACTTGATATTTTTCCTCCTATGTTTACATGGCCAATTAAGCAAAGCACCAACAGACACAGGTCTCCATCTGACAGGAACACAGAGGCAACACATATATTGATGTACACTTTCAGAAACAGCTAGCCAAATACCAGCTACATCTAAACGAAACAACACTTATTTTTTTTTATTAAGGTATTATAGGTGTACATATCTTACCATTCCCCCCCGCCACCCCACTCCCATAACATGCCCTCACCCCCCAATGTTTTGCATCCGTTGGTTATTCTTATATGCATGCTTATAAGTCCTTCGGTTGATCTCTTATCTCCCCCACCTTTCTGTAACCTTCCCGCTATAATTTGACAGTCTGTTTGATGCTTTACTGCCTCTGGATCTATCTTTTTGTTCATCAGTTTATAATGTATTTTATTATCCACAAATGAGTGAGATCATGTGGTATTTTTCTTTCATTGACTGGCTTATTTCACTTAGCATAATGTTCTCCGATTCCATCCAGGTTGCTGCAAATGGTAAGAATTCCTTCTTTTTTATGGCAGCATAGTATTCCATTGTGTAGATGTACCATAGTCGAAACAACAACATTTAGATAAAAGAATAAGAACGCATCTTCATCCAAAGTTATGTGTAATATGTAAGCTCACGAGAAAGCAAGCATGAAGACAGGGACTTCATGTGTTTTCCTGTATTCCCAGAACCTAGAATAACACATGGCATGTAGATATAGTAGGTGCACAATAAATATTTGTTGAATAGACCATTTAATAAATAAGTGGTCTGTGGAGTAAAATATACTACCTTTATATACTGGCAAATACAGCAGTTAATAAGTGAAAAAATTAGTCAAACTTTTTGGGGGGTCTGGACAATGCCATGCCAGCCCACCATATTGATCCCTCCTCTACACTGACTGGAATTGTGGCTCGTACCACCATTCTGTGCATGGGCTGCTCCATGTAGGTGCCGTGTCAGCTTGGGAAGAGTGCCATTCACTTGTTCGTGGAGATAAACACTTATCAGATACACATAAAACACTGTTGGTTGCATTTTATTTTTCATATGTTTTCTGGGCAGATGATGGGTTAGCAGATTATTTTTGGCACGGGAGACAGAATGGTCATTTGTTTTTCCGTGGCTAAAAGAGCCGTGAGCCAGGATTCAGCCTTGTAGGAAACGCTCAGCGCGCTCTGTTTTTTTCGGCAGGGCTGTAAATCCAAGTTAAAGGGATGCCACTTGGGCTGAGTTTATACAAACACGAGGGGGTGGATGCAGGGAGGGAAGTGTGACATCCTTGTGTAGCACAATGCCCTTTCCTTTATGTAATTAGGCCATGGAGACAGCCAAATGACCAAGTCCTGGGTGGAGGCAGTTCTGCACTTATTTGGCAAATTTAAAGTGATAAATATAAATACAATAATAACTTTGGGGGGGTCTAAAGTTTCTGTTATTTGTGGTAGAAACAAAAGAAGCTCTCTCTGTTCACATCGATAAAGCCTGTCTCTATAGTGCCAAGTACCAGGGCGCACACAGGCAATTCTGACCCATTCTCCTATTTTCCTTTGCTATGTTAAGGCCTCACTTAAACCTCATTCTCTGATGGCGGCTGATCGTAAGTGGGAGAATGAGATAGCCAGACGAGCACCACCACCTTCAATGACAGCATTTATGGAGGAGTCACTATCAAGTTTGGGGCCTACCGAGAACTCTACAGACATCATTTCACTTAATCCTCCCATTCTAAGAAGTAGGTGCTTTATTACCCCCATTGTAGAGATGAAGAAAGGCAACCACCTTGTTTAACAGAGAAACTACAAGTGAGTGATGTGTTCGAGGTCACCAGATTGATATGCTTGTTTACCGGTTTCTTGTTAAGAAGAAAGTGTCATCTGTAATTAATATTTTTTTTTAAAAAAATTAAATATCCCTTAAGGCAGTGCTCCTCAAAAGTAGTCCAAGGACCAACAGCATAACATCACCTGGGAGTTTGTTAGACTCTCAGGCTCCGTCCCAGACCTCCCTCATCAGAATCAGCATTTTTGAGATGATCTCCATGTGATTCAGGTCTGAGCAGCACTACTTTAGGGTTTTGCCCTGATGTGTACACAGATTGATTTTGGAGTGTAGGACCCTGTTCCAAAGAGTGACAAGGTTAACTTTGACCTTGTCTGAGACAACATAACTCCCTCCCGGATAGTGGTGTTACTGGACAAGTCTTGGGTCTCTTCAGCTCTGAGCAGCATTAGGCATGATTTCTGTGATCTCGCTCAGCAAGTTAACTCCATCCCGAGGGATCCTGATAGTCTCAGAGAGGAAAGGTCTGGGATATTGTTTTTCAAGTGTGTTCTGAGCACCAAACTTCAGAATCACCTGGGGCGGATTCCTAGGCCTTTCCCCAGATCTAATAAATCTGGGGAGAAGCCCAAGTCTCTGTCTAGTCCACAAAAATATTGGCCCAGGTTAAGAAAGTCTCAGCAGGGGCAGTGGCTAGTATTTTAGGGACATCACCCCAAAAAGATGTTCAGCTTTTTCAGGAGTTTGAAAAAATATTTAGAAGCAACAGTGCAAGAGAGAGTAGCTCAGAGTCCTTCCAGGAAAGAGAGAGACGCTGCCAGCTTTCTCCCTTGACTGCTGGAGAAAGGGGACAAGAAGCCCTGCATCTGCCTCGTGTCCTCGGGAAGAAGCGGGGGCTGGGTCTCCAGCATCAACACCAACGGGCAGATGCCAGAGCACACACCTCACTCTCCCCAGTTAGAAAGCCCTGCGGAAAGAATCCTTCCAGTTTCCTCTGCACTGGGGACTCACCGTTCTCTCTTGGAACAGAAATCAAGAGGGGGCTATTGTTGGAGGGGTGGGGAGAGGAAGCAGGGCCGGAAGACAGTGAGGGAGAGGACCGGAATCGCCTCTGGTTTGCTTCAGCCTGGACACAACGGGGCCTCTGCCTGGATGGAGATGGTGGCATCTCCCCCTTCGTGGAGCCCCTCTGGTCTTTGTCCACGGGAAGTAAAAGGAGAGGAAAAGCTTCAGGTCTCCAGCACTGTCTTGTGGAACACCCACCACAACACAACGCCACTTTGTTTCTTGCTGTTTCTCTAGTTCACGCAGTTTTCTTTCCCACAGCCTAGTGGAACTTCCTCCCCTCACCCCACCCCTACAGAATTTTTCAGTTAAAAAAAAAGTACAAAGAGAGGTCTTCCAGCATTATCCTAAAATCTGTGTATACTGGACACTTTTAAGGTGCTAAAGAGCACTATACTTAATCCGTAAAGACAGGGTTTCTGAGCTACCAGAACTTGGACTCTCAGAGTGAGGAACACGCAAAAAGTTCTACATAGTAATTCCTAGGTATATCGAGAATCCTGCCTCCTACCAGATATTTTAAGAGATATGGGCAAGGAGGGACTATTCTGAGTATCGTTTTGACCATCAGGGGACATCAAAGATTGCAGCCAGTAAGTTGGCGTCTCCTCCAACATTATCCACAGCCCTTCTGAACCCAAGTCACATCCTGGCACAATCACCCACCTTTGGCTCTTTGAAGGTTCCCAGGGATGGAGAGTTCTTATCTTCTGGACGCAGCCCAGGCCCTGGGTTTGAAAGGCAATGTTAGAGAAAGAGTGGAGAGCCCTTTTTTGGAAATGAAGGTGCCGCCCCAAACCATATCATTTTGAAGAAGTCAATTCCATTTGGTGTGTCTTTACAACCTCTAAGTGCTCATATCTCCCACTCTTTGCCATGGCTTACCTTGGCTCCTGTTTGCTTCTTCTAAGCCTCCTGGAAGGGGAGTTTTGGCATCACATATTTAATACCTGCAGTTGGGAAGGACATTGAACCATGAGCAAATCCTATCAGAAGGATCAGGACATAAAGCACCAAATTTATTTGTTCTTGGACCAATATGGATTTGGTTGAGTAAAGTACTCTCTCTTCTGTATGTGGAACATCTGCCTTACACATGTGTGTATAAACACACACACACACACACACACACACACACACACACGCTCAGCCTATCCAAATTTATTGGAAGAAAAGCATGAGCTAGCACCAAATTGTTATTTGACTGAAGAATGTAGTATCCAATTCTTAGTCCCCTCTATTTCCAAACAGGTTTACTGTTGTAATTATATATTTCTTAGCAATGTTAAAGAGAACTTGCATTTTGTTAGCTAATGGCAGTGGGGTAGAAGGTGAGGGAAGATTCAAGTATTATTGCAAGCAATTCATATGTGTTTCACTCACTTACTGTGTGTTGTTTGGAGAATGTTGCAAAAAAGAAGGCTAAACTTTGATCCAGAGATTAGAGGTTTGAATGTGCTTGTTGACACATAAAAATATGGCAAACCAATAAACCCGAATGTATATGAAAATTTAATATATGATAAAAAATATCATTGCACTTCAAAGAGGAAAGTTATTATATAATTATTTATGTTGGGACCCCTATGTAGCTATTTGGGGGAAAATAAACTTATATCTCTATTTCTTAAATTAAAATAAATTCCAGATCAAAGATTTCAAATGTTAAAAACAAAAATACTAGAAAAAAAGAAGATGTATTTTTTTTTAATCTCTGGGTAGGGGGAATTCTTTCTAGTTTTACCCAGGCTTAGCCTTTATTTTATATTTTGTTACATTAAAATAAAATCTCCTATGGGCCCTAAACTCAATAAACAAGGTCAAAAGACAAACAAAAAACTAGGGGAAGCATTTGTAATATCTATCACTAAGAACTTACTATGAACAGAATATGGGAGAATGACATGAAGCACACATTTCACATAAAATGAAATATAGTTAACTCTTAAATGTGTAAACAATAAAGACACTCATCTTACTTCATAAGAAAATGCAAATTAAAATGATGAGATGCCATTCTTTACCTACTCGATGAAACAAAAGATAAAACATTTGTTAGCATGCAGTTGGTGAATGGGTAAACAAAGGGTGGTATATCTATACAACAGAATACTACTCAGCAATAAAAAGAAACTCCTGTTATATGCAAGTTGTGGATAAATCTCAAAAACATCATGCTAAGCAAACACAATATTATTTAAGGAGCCAGATATACAATAAATATTGGATGATTTCATCCATATGTAATTATGAAAAGCACAAAATTATGGAGAAAGATTAGTGGTTGCCTGGGGCTCAGGTGGAATTGGGATTGACTAAAAATGAGCAAAATGGAACTTTTTGGAGGTGTTAAAATTATTTCAAAATTGTATTTTGTTAATGAAGTCACAACTGTATAAGTTTTCAAAAACTCATCACACTGACGCTTAACAATGTGTGAATTTTATATTATATAAATTGACCTCAATAGAGCTGTTAAAAAAGTTGAAAATAAAAAGAATGAGGCAGCTCTATATGTTCTGATAATGGCGCAATCTCTAACCTGGATAGTTAAGTTTCAAAAAGCAAGATTCTGCCAGTGTGTAGAACATTATAATTTTTGTGTAAAAATGAAGCCTATTTTTGACATGCATAGATAATTGTATTTGGGCAGGGCATGAGATGGCTGGGATGGGGAAAAGGTGTGTAAGGGGAAAATTTTCACTGTATATCCTTTTGTACTTGATCAAAAATAATTAGAGAGAGAGAAAGAGAGCGAGAGCGAGAGGGAGAGTTAGAGAGTTAGTTTTGAGTCCCACACCAGCTCTGTGATCAAGGGCAACTGCCTAGGACTCTATTTCCTCTTCTGTAAAATGAAGGGGTTAGACAGTTGGTCCCTAAGGAAACTTCTGATTTTAAGTTCCATACTCTGAGAGTTTAGTTAAGGGTGATCATCACATTCCTCTGATCCTTTCCCTGCCAGCATGCCATCACTGCCACAGCTATACTAATAATAGAGAAATATGCAAATGTCTAGGACTCTGTCACAGTAACGACTGAACAGCAGGCTGCATGGGGCAACCAGGCCAGTAGGGGGGCCAGTTGGGGGCGATCAGGCTGGCAGGCAGAGGCGGCTAGGGGTGATTAGGCTGGCAGGGGGGGCAGTTAGGGGCAATCAGGCAGGCAGGCAGGTGAGCAGTTAGGAGCCAGTCCTCCTGGATTGTGAGAGGGATGTCCGACTGCCGGTTTAGGCCAGATCCCTGGGATCTGGCCTAAACCGGCAGTCGGACATCCCCCAAGGGATCCTGGATTGGGGAGAGTGGAGTCTGAGCTGAGGGAATCCCCCCTCCCATGCACGAATTTTGTGCACTGGGCCTCTAGTACTAGTATAAAGCCACAACCAAAGGCTTTGTCTTTTCTCACTCAGATACCTCTGACTTTATTGGGTCCCCATCCTCTTAACAACATGTAAAATATGGGTGTCAACCAGGGTGAGAAGGCATCCCAGAAAGCCAGGTATGAGGTAGTAGCAAGACACCATAGAGGAGAGGTTACACCCCACATCTTAGGGGCAACTGCTTGACATCAAATCCCAAAGCCCTTGCTTGCCATGGTGAGACCACGGATAGTTGTAATTTCCCCATCTGCATGGCAGGTATAAAATTGCACCACTCTCTTAGGGTTTGTTGTAAGGATTAAGAAAGATAATTCATGTCATTGCTCAGCACAGTGCCTGGTAATATTCAATAAATGTTACCCCTTTTAATTATTAATCTGAACTCCTCTGCTTATGGACCCTGGAGGTTTCCTGAAGGCATTGAAGTTATCAAGCTGTGTACTCATTAACATCATGAACTGGGAGTGATGAAATGGATTTATTTTTTCTTTTCAATCCACAACCAAAAGGACAGACTGGAGTAATTTCTGCTGCCCCCAAGCCAATGTCATTGAGGGAAACTTCTTCCAAGATTTCATCCCTTGGAGGCAATTATATCCTGAAAATGTGACTAATGCAGGCTGTAAAATTGCAAGCTTGTGACATTATGCAGGGGGTTGAACCAGTTAAGCAGCAAGTTTTTATTTGCATAATAAATGTGCCTTAAATTACATTTGAATCAAAACAGCATTAAATATTAATATTAGGGCCATTGTATCACTCCCTCTCCATGGTAGCCATTTAATAAATATGAGTTGCAGCTTCAAACTGAACCAGAAATCTTCTATCACCATGAGGTGCACATGCCTGTTTTCTCAATTCCAGCCTCCGTGCAGCGAAGCAAGGGACTATCTGCACCAGCAACGTGTGGTTCCTGTCACTTCAAGCTTCTCAGCCATAGACAGTAACTCCCCTCCCCCCAGAATCTGTATCTATATCTATATCTATATCTATATCTATATCTATATCTATATCTATATCTATATCTATATCTATATCTATATCTATATATATCTATCTATATATCTATATCTAGATCTCTCTCTATATCTCTACATATAGTGTTATGTATATAGTGTCCCCCCAAAAAATGTATACACACACTTTGAATAATTATAAAGGCAATATTTATTAAAATACATTTCATTTTTAAAATTGAGCTATCAGCTGTTAAAGTGTGTATATATATTTGCTCTTAGTGATAGCTCTTAAGTGAATTGAATTCCCCATATGTAAGGTACCCTTTTGCATGCACTCCCTGCCTTACAGATTATCAGATCACGTTCTAGAACTAGATCACAAAGGCATGGTTTAGTTTAGTGGGTTGCCCTACACACATGATTCTTTCACGTGTGTCTGTTCTCCCTAACTACATTGGAGCAATATTTGTCAGGGGCTGGGTTATTAACCATTTTTCTACTCTCCAGAATAAGAGCTGTCTAAATTCTTTCTGGTCCCAGGTTAATTCTGAGATCCTCTGAAAAACCTCTTGCTGTCCTCACTTTAGAAATGAGGAAACCGAGGCTCAGAGAAGATAAAGAATTTGGATCTCTGGGGGGGTGTCTGTGGAGTTATTGCAAGGAGTCGAGGAGTAGGTGTTTAGATGTCAAGTGTCTAATGTTTGCATACTGACTAAAACAGTGTTTTGAAAGTATGTGAACCTCTGTTTTTCCAATCTGGTTACAGTGTGGTAATTAATAAAACATAAATTAATTGAAAGATGATACTGAATTCAAGATAGCTTTTGGTTATTTTGAACTCTTTCTAACTTACTGGGGATTTGCAAAATAAGTTTATTTTTAAAATTTACAAAGGGAGTCCTCCCGCTGAGAGGCCTGGGAACCACTGCAGTAGGCCAAAGCTGGGTTCACTAATACATTGTAGGGAGATACTTTGAATAACCTTGGTCTTCTGGTGGCAATGAACTTTCCCGTTCTTAAACTGCTCCCTAGAGTAAGTTTGTATGTTTGATAGAAGTCTAGAAAGCTTCTGTAAATATACATCATTATTGTTTAATTTCTTCCCTCTAACAACTATCTATAAAAAAAAAAACTGATTCATTCCTTTATTGAGCAATTTGCTTAACCTACATGCGTCCCAGTTTCCTCAATGGCAAAATGAGGAAAGAGAATAGGATGCTGTGACAGTCACATGAGTTGACATTTTTGACATATTCTTGTTGCAGTGGAAACACACAGCAAACGTTGCTGGTGTTGTTGTGTTAGGCACCACTTGCCACTGTTTTTGACTCATAATTGGGACTTGCTAGACATTCTTAGAGTCGATTAGTGAACAAATGTGAACTAGGAATAAAGGGCAATTCTAGATATGTAATTCCTCATCTACATTCCCTTAGTCACAGGCCGGCAGTTGGGGCACCTACGTTTAGGCAAATGCTACACTTGGGAATATTGGCTTCAGTGAGTTCAAGCTAGAGAGATGATAATGTTCCTTCTGGTCCAGCAAACTTTCCAAGCCTATCAACTTTATGTGTTAGATTCATCAAGACATGTACTTAAGGGGTCAAGCAGAAAGTGTCTGGGCTTGGAACTGGCGTCAAGCACAGGCTTTATTCCTCAAGAGGAAACAAGGCCAGTAGACCATTAGATAGGTGGAGAGAAGCAATGCTTTCTTGCCACAAATCAAAATGCTGAGGACCACAGTTATAAGAAGGTCAAAGGAAGTTAGGATGACCTTTCATAGCAGGCTCAATGTTTATGTAGCTTAAAATTTCACTTCCAGATCATCCCACTGGTAGTTCTTGAGCTTTATTACATAACATTTGAGCCGGAAAGAAACTTTTTTTTTTCTTCAGTGTTTGCAGAATGTGGTATTGAAGGTAGAAGATAAGTGCATGTTGCTAGAGTTTGAAAGATGGGCTGCCCTGAGTTTCACTGCTGGCTGACATGGTTATTTTAACAAGGTCTCAGACAGATGGGTCAATAAAGAGATATCAGCTTCTCAGAATCGGCTTTTCCCCCCAAGACCAGCCAGTAGAACTCCTGGCAGCTACTGCTCCTTGGCTGTCCCATGTGATGAGGCTCTGTGCTGGTGCTATAGACACGAAAGGGAATAAGATCCAGTTTAAGCCTTCCAGAAGTTTCCAGTAAATTAACGGTTATGGCAAATGGAGATGAATGCTTTTCTTGTCACCTCCATCCATTGGCCCTGTTTCTGCCTACCAGGATCACAGGAAACAAATCCAGTCCATTTAAGCCTCAGCTCTTTGAGGTATTTAAGCATATACTATCAAGGCCCCAGGCCTCCAACACACCTCCTTCATGACATGCCAGGTTCCGTCAGCATCTCAGTAAGATATGGGTTCATGTCTCCTCACCTCTATGAACTCTCTAGTTTGGCCCTCTCTCCAAATGTTTGACCCAGAATGGCCCCTCTCCCCATCCCAATGGGTCGGCCAGTGCACAGTAGAGCCAGGCTCTCCGAGGCCCATTTCCAGGGTTACAGAAGCTGCTGGGATTCTCCCTCAAAAGATCCAGATGAAGAGGCCTGGAGTAAAAAGTAAGGACTTTGGACTGAGAATTATTGATTTGCCTTGGTATTTTTCTATCTGCCCATCCCTAATCTTGTCTTAGGTCTTCCTCCTTCCTTTTTACAACCATGAAAATATTTTCTTACCAGAGTTGTTAGGAAGCCCAATATTAGTATTCTTACTATTAATTGAATGCCTTTTTTTATACCAGAGGCTTCTAATTTTTATTTTATGAAATCTTATAATAACCCTGTGAGATGGGTTATTATTTTTTATCGCTATTTTTCATGTGAGGAAATTGGGGCTTAGAGATTAAAGCAACTTGTCACAGTTGAAACAACTTCAAAGGTTGTACAGCTCTGTCTCATCTGTATTCCATTCCTTTTTCCTTCCCGTCTTCTCCACATTTTCAACAATTTGGAGACCCACAGCTGTAATGAATGCCTTCTGAATGGATTAATTGGGATTTACCCCTTTGAGTAAAGCTCAAAGACATGGCTTTTCAGAGTAATTTTAGGTAGGAACTTTTTCCCTCCTGAGTAAACTAAAACACCCGAAAAAGGTATCAGGCTGGTGGCCTAACTGAGTGAGTTGCTAAGTGATGAACTCTAAGCATTTACTCAAAGCAGCGGCAGTGGCCCGGCTGGCTTCTCCTTTCATAAAGCCACAGCCTGGATCAGGTGGAGGAAGGGACAGGCCTCTTAAGGAGCCAGTGAGGAAACAGCTAAAAGCTTGAGGTCTGACCACCTTCATCATTCGCACTGAAACGAAGGCTGGTACTAAGTAGAACAAAGACTCCACCTCCCTCCAGGACAGATAACCTGCTAAAGGAGAGTTAGAACTGGGTCCCCAAGAGGTCCCCGCGCCCTGATCCCCGCTCCACAATAGCAGCACAGTGCTGGGGGGTGGAGTGTTCTCTGTGGTTGGAAATTTTCAGAGTCCATTGGTTTTACTTTCTGGCTGATTTCTTTCATAAGGCCATTAGCTCCTTTCTCTTTTGTAAATTCCAGAGAACCAGGTTCTCTTCCCATCCTGGGAATTCCCAACTCGGCTCCACGCAGGGGCTCTCTCAGCTTTTCACCAGGGTATTAGGAACTACTTTAAGAACTCTTGAATTAAAGTTTCTTTTCATTTTTCTTTCATGGAAAAAACTCTCTGAAGAGCGGCATAGCTCATGGCTGATAAGAAAGGGCTGGGAAGGATTACAACGCAGAGACATTGGTGAGGGAGGAAAGAACTAACATTTATTTAGCACTTGCTGTGTGCTATGCATATCACCTATTAGGTATCCCATTTTAATCTTTCTCCAGATCCATGAAATAGCGTATTTGTCAGGATAGACTGTGTTATGCTTTAATAACAAACAGCCTTCAAAAAAGAAAGAAAGAAATCAAGGATGTATTTTCCATTTCATCACATGTCCAATACATGACTCAGCGGTAGCTTTGACTTGGGTCATCCTAACTTTTGGCTCCCGGCTGATAGAATAGCTATTGTTGAAAATGCTTGAGGGAAATGCTGCTATGGCAGAGGGAAAGAAAATTATGTGGAATCATGGATTGCTTTTCAAAGATTCCACAAGGAAATGACACATGTCACTTGTGCTCACATTTTATTGGCCAAAGAAAGTCTCATGGCCATGTCTACATATAAAGGGAATAGAAAAATGCAATCCAACCATGTGCCCACAACAGCTAGAAGTATTTAATGAATAAGGTGTTATTATGGCTGAGAAAATGGATGCTTAGGAAAGTTAGTAGGTGGTGGAGCTGGGATTCAAAGTCAGGTCTTCTGACTTTGTCTCCTGAGCTCTCTGCTTTCCTACATGATGTTACATACATGATGCTGTACCTTCTCTCCAAATGCCATGCTAGGCTAAAGTGTCCTTGGGGCTTAAGGAGATACATATGCACGTGTACCTGGGTGTGGACAGGTAAAGCCAAATCAGACTTATTGTGGCTCAGCCTTTGTTTTATTTTACCCATTCCATTTTCTTTAAAGACCAACACATTCAGTGTGAAATCATTATGTAATAGAAGTTTTATCTTTGAACACATGCCAGATTTTTCTTTTTAATCATAATCTCAAGTGCAATAGGTTTCCTTGCTTATTGCTTTTATTTGCTGAGCAATGAGATAAAGACCGCTGTGCTCTTAGTTTGGTCAGATTGCTGCCTTTATCTCATTGGTGGATGTTCAAGGACCAGGGGAAGGGATGGCCCAGATTCCTTCCATTGCTAAGAGTCTCCAGGAAAAAAAAAATTCTTGCTCACAGGAACAATAAAAAATGAGACTGATTCCATAAGCCCTAGAAAAATCAACCCCAATATCTCATCTCCCTGGAGCCCAGAGGAAAGACTGTTATGTCAGTTCTTCTCAGACTTTTAAAATCTACTAGTAAGTACCCCTATTGGGAGAGAAAAATATGGAAAAGAAATCCTGAGTGGTCTGCACAGGTGGAATTTCAGACTTTAACCTGTCCTGATTTCTTGCATTCTGCTTCAGAACATATCTATATTTGTTTGTATTTTAAATGTTTTCTATTACTCACCACCACATAAAATTGATAGGCCAGGAAGATACATCAACTTATTCCCTGGTTTTCACCATCCTTAGGAACTTGATCGCATCCATTAATAATATGCTTAGCACCTGAAAGTAGGTCCTAGAGGGACAGGGATAAAGGTTCCTGTCAAGTTGGGGGTATAGTGGGTTCCCCTCAGCAGGTAGAGTATCCCAGAAACTTGGAGAGGATAAAGGCAAGGAAGAGGGAAAGGAGAAGGGGGAGGGTAAAAAGAAGAAGAGGAATGGGAAATGGTATCCGGAGACAGCCGGGAGCCAGTACAGCCAAGGGTGTAAATCACAATATGGCTTAAAAAGGCTTGGAGGAAGAACTCAGAACTAATTTACTGATGAAAACAGTTGTTAAAGAAGTACTTTTTTAAAAAAAAAAATCAGTTATATTTTCCTATCCATTAAAATACACAAAATACTTTGTCCGAAGCACAGCTAGCTATAGCCTTAGGCAAATTGTTTAACCTTGCTTGTTTCCCAGCCATCAGACATGAACTCAAGTCCTGCTCCGCCTGCCTAATGGAGTGTAAAATCTGCAAAACTCTTTGAAGGTAGAGAGTGCAATTTAAGTATTATGTATCATTAAATAAAATGCCTGTTAGGATGGGAACTTTCCATTAGCCTTATATGTACCTGAACTAGCAGTCAACACCTGGTAGAGCTGGTTGTCAAAATGTTTTTGACAGAAGAGACCCAGGTGTTGATCACTTAAAATAGAAAATAAAAGAACAAAGAAACAAGCCTAGGCAGTAAAAAAAAAAATGGCATGCACCATTAAGGGACTGGCTTGGTTCCGAGAGAGATTCCTGAGCTAAAGAAGACCTCTTTTACTGGAATGGAAAAATATAGGGCCAGGAAATTGCTCAGAGGTCTTCTGTCTTTTCCTGTGCCCATTCAGAAGCACTGTGTGTCAGCTACTGTTTTGGATCCGAATCTCAGTTTTTGAAAGAGCCTGAGTTGTGTCCTTGGAAAGGGAGAGGGTTGGGTGGTATATTGTGTGTGGTGGGGATGGAAGAGGGAGTAGAGGAAGGATGTTGGAAGGAGCGTTTAGATGCTCCCTGGATCCAAACTGCTTCCTGGGGCCTCACAGTTGCAGAAATGAGCTGAAAGGTTAAGCAGTTGGTCAGGGCTTAGGGAGCCTCCAAGACTCCTGAATCCAAGGTGGAGCCAAGTCTGTCCCCCTATGGACACAGGCCAACTTCGCATGTTCACGCTTGATGGCTGGGTTCAAGCACACCTATTTTTCAGGTGCATAAGCTGAGCCTCAATATTTCTACATTTATCGAGCAACCACTTCCTGGCAGATGCTGTGTTAGGCACTGGGAATATATTAGGGAACAAAAGACAATGTAGGAAGGAGAGAGAATAGGGAGTGCTGGGTGGGGGGAAGCAGGGTTAGGGTGGCCCCACTGAAAAGGTGATATTAGGCAAAAACTTGAAGGAAGCAAAGAAGAGAGCCATATAGGTATCTTGGGGAAGAGCTATGCAAGCAGAAAGAATAGTGGGTGTAAAGGACCTGAGGAGCCCAATGCCTGGTGTGTGTATGAAACCACGAAAGGCCAGAGGGATTGGAGTAGAGTAAGCAAGGGAGATTGTGGTCGGGTATGAGGTTAGAGAGGTAACTATCTCACGGAAAGCCTGTAGGCTAGTGGGTGGACTTTGGTTTTACTCTAAAATAGAAAATTGTTGGAGGGTTTTAGGCAGGGGAGTGACAAGGTGCGACTTACATTTTAATGAAGTCAGTTTGACTATTCTGTTGAGTAGGGTAAGTGGAGCCAAGGGTGGAAGTAAGGAGAAGAATTAGGAGGCTATTAGGAAGTGATTTTCTACCTATTTCAGAGGAAAAGCCAAAGTTCCTGGAAGAAGGTTGTTGTGGCTTAGACCAACGTAGGGGCAATGAGGTGGTAAGAAATGGTTGGATTCTAGATAGACAATGGAAACAGAACCCATTGCTAATGGTTATACTGGTGCAATCACTCAGGTGCTCTGTTGAGTAGGTAAGTGAGTTGTGAAGAAATGGTGATGAGGGGTGTTCCCTCTCCATTCAAGAGTAGTAAAGGAAGAAGAGCCAGGATTCTTTTTTTTTTTTTTTATTTCCTTGGAGATCTTTTTGTTTTATTTTATTTTATTTTATTGTTTAAGGTATTACAAATAGTAGTACATATGTCTCCTCCCCCCCCTCCCCCATTGACCTCCTCCCGGCCTCCCCTACCCCCTGGCACTTGCCTTCAGCGACCCCCCACTCCAGTGTCTTGTGCCTATTGGTTGTGCTTATATGCATGCATAAAAGTCCTTCTGTTGATCTCTTACTCCCCCACCCACAACCCTCCCCTGCCTTCCCACTGTAGTTTGACAGTCTGTTCGATGCTTCTTTGCCTCTATTTTTTTTTTATTAAGGTATTATATTTGTACATATCTTACCATTTCCACCCCCCACCCCACTCCCATATATGCCCTCACCCCCCAGAGTTTTGCATCCGTTGGTTATGCTTATATTCATGCATACAAGTCCTTTGATTGATCTCTTATCTCCCCCACCTCTCCCTAACTTTCCCCCTGTAATTTGACAGTCTGTTTGATGCTTTACTGTCTCTGTATCTATCTTTTTGTTCAAGTTTATAATGTTCTTTATTACCCATAAATGAGTGAGATCATGTGGTATTTTTCTTTCATTGACTGAGCCAGGATTCTTGTTGGTACTTTATCCCTTGTCCCTTCTGTTAATTGAGGGCCTATTATGTGCCAGGCACTGTGCTGGGAGACAATAATGAGTGTGAACTAACAGGCTTGCTGCCCTCATGGAGCAGTCTACAAAGGGAGCCAGACATTAAGTAATTAATCACACAAGTAAATGTAAAATGAGCACTCTGATACACACTGAGTGTCCAAATTGGTGTATCTGCCCTGGTCAGGAGGTGCTGAGGAAAGGACACTTGAGCTCAGGGATCTGAATAAATAGGTGTCAACTAGGCCAAAAAGGCAGAGGGAGAGGAGTAGTGTTCTGGGCAATGGGAATGGCATGTCTGGAGGTTCTTAGGGAGGGGGAGCATAGTATGGATGAGGAACTGAAAGAAGGCCATATGAGTAAAATGCAGAAAGCTTAGGGAACATGGGCAAAATGCAGCTGGAGAAATGGATGACAGTCAGACCGTGTCGGGCTTGTGGGACATGTTTAAATTTTGAACTTCACCTGGACATCACTGAGAAAATATTGGTGGCCTTCAGGCAGGGGGATGACATGGTCACACATGCTTGTTGAGAAGCTCACTTACGCTGCTTTGAAGAGAAAAGATTGCAGCAGTGCAGCAAGAGTGCGATGTGGAAGACCGCTGATGAGACAGATGCAGCAGCACAGGTGAGATCATGGTTGCTTGGACCATAGAGTTGGTGAGGATGAATGTAGAGATCTAAGACGTAGTTAGCAAGTATAAGTTGGTTTGGGATTGGCCATGAGGATTGATGAGTTCAAGAATAATTGCTTGTGTTTTGTTTATACTATTTATATTCAATCAAGCCACAGAAGTTAGACAATTTATTTTTCCACAAACCTTTAAAATAAGATTTACTGTAGGATTATTTAGTTGGAGTCCAGCCTTACTGAAAACAGGAGGTGGGATAGATGACCACCCGAGTCCTCTCCAGCTCCATGGCCTGGTTGAATAATAAATTGATGGAATCCTTCATCAAAAACAATCTTTACACCAGTGTTGTTCAATAGAAATATAATATAATGCAAGCCATAAGTGTAATTTTATGTTTTCCAGTAGTTATATTACAAAAGTAAAAAATGAAAAGAAACTGGTGAGCTTAATTTGAATAATCCATTTTATTTAACCCAATAAATAAAAATATTGTTTAAACATGTAATCAATACAATAATTGTTAATGAGGTATTTTACTTTTTAAATAACTTTTTAAAATCCAGTGTGCCTTTTACATGCACAGCATGTCTCAATTCAGATCAGCCATATCTGATGTGCTCAAAGCTACATGTGGCTAGTGAGTACTAAATTGGACAGCACACCTCTAAACCATCAAAGCGCACTGGAAATATAGGCCCCTTTTTTTTATATTTAAAAGATAAGTATACTTTAAATTGAACCTCTTAAATCAGAATGTTTGACCTCTCACCAAGAATTAGAGAGTAGGTACTCATTCTCACTCCCAAAGGAAGATCATTGTTAATATCCAGATAAAATAGTGTCTACAAAGAGAGAGAACAGGACGCAGTCTCAGAATGTTTTCCTTTTGCATTTTCATCAGCCTAAGGAGTACTGGGTTTAGGGTACCAACATATGGCACAAATGTTAATTTTAAGGAAAATTTGGCGCACTCAACATGTTAAACCCTGCTTCTTTCCATACATGTTACTTGGCTTCAGTAGTGTCAATACAGTGCCAGGTTTTCTTTAATGTCAGCCATTTTAAGAAATGATTTCTCTGAATTTAAAATTATACACACAAAAAATAAATGGAAATGCTGAGATGTTTCTAAATAAAATAAATTTGACCCCTGCAGGGGGGCGGGTGGGGCGGGTAATGAGGCAATAGCTGACCAGAGGCCATCGTAGATTGTTGGTTGATGTTCAAAAATCAACAGAATGCTATTTTAGTTTCTAGGCAACATATTGTAATTCCATAGTGCATTAACCAGATTATCTGCAAAGAATATTCAAAAGCCTTGACAATTTTCCTTGAGGACTCTTTCTGTCTGTTGATAGACCTCACCTATGCTACCTAAGTCACATGAACAGGTGAGAATTATCTATCAAAAACAATCTCCCCTGTGTCTCAGCATGCTACAGCCTTCCACCATCCTCATGATCAAAATAGTCTGGTAGTAAAATATGTTGAGCTTGGAGCTCTAGACTTGTTCTTACTAAGTTTCCTTTGACCATTTCAGTTTATCAAGTTAACCCCAAATTTGAGCTTGACTCTCAACTTCATTGGCTCATTGTTGTCCACATGCTCTTGGGTTTCCTTTCTGAGTCATCATACATATCACAGATAAAGTGCTTGTTTCAAGATTGCTCTGTCTCTGCTTATGAGTCTGAGTTCAGATTTCTAGTTATTGCAAATCCTCATGAAAGGGAGAGATTGAATGGTGTACTTTCCAATAGGTTGATAAAACAGTGCAAGGGGAGGAGGAAATTGGGAATGACACATACAGGGACCAGTATAGAGTCAAGGTCACTAGTGGGAAGGTAATATATGAAGTAAGATTCCAGACACTTATGCTCTAGAACTTTTAAAACTCTCATATCCTCTGATTGAAACATTAATAAAATCTGAACAAGGTGATGTCTGAAATCCTCTCCCATGCTCCAAACAGTCTACAATTAATTCTCTTCATCTCATGAGATTTGTGTGGGGACTAAATGTAATAATGGGTATGAAAGTTTTTGAAAATGTTGAAAATTATCTCAGTATAAGTTACCACAAATATCACAAAATAATCCTTTCAATAAATCTGGGATTTTTTTAACCCTATTACAAAAATGTTGGCTCAACTCTAGGAGCTTATTTAATTTCAGGTGGAAAAAGTCGGTCAAAATACACTTAAAGAAATGAGTAGTTTATGTCTAAGTTAAGGTGACCTTTCTGGAAATAAATTTAGCAATACGTATTAAGACCTGAAATTTTATATCCTTTGATTTAGTAATTATATTTCTAGAGAATCTAACCTAAGGAAATAGAGACTCAACCAAGTTTTATGTGTAAAGTTGTTTACTGCAGTATTATTTGTGTATTGCATAGAGATGTATGGTAAATAGTATTATGAAAGAAAACCTATTCATGAATGTAAAAGACTTGAAAGAAACAAACCAAAATATTAACAGTTGCTCTTGGGGGTTTTATTGATTATTTTTATTTTCTTTTTAAAACATTTTAGTATTAAATTTTTCAAGGGTAATGTATTTCTATATCTAAAGGTCATTAAAAATAAATTGTGTAGAGTAGGTCCCCTTAATATAATCCTGGTGCCAACTAATTTTGTCTTTTTAATTACTTCTTGATCAATAACAGTCAGCTTTTCTCAACTGTTTTCATGATTTTCTTCTTGTTCTTCTGCTAACCATGACACCATGTGGGCTTTATATTGCATCTGTCATTTGCCAGCAGCCTAGATAGCACCCAAAGAGCTGAGTCACCTGTCAGTTTTAGGGTGTCTACATATGGTGCTCATTCCTTCCTTAGTTATCCCACACAGTCTTTCTTCACATGAAGTTCACATGAATTGGTCCAGGAATTGATACTTCTAGAACAAGATATACCAAGCAACATTCTTAAAGAGTGACTTGCCTGATTCTCCCTAAGAAGTTCTTGGGCAGGAACATTCTCCACTCACGTTGAATTTCCCATTAATCCATAGAGAATAACTTTTCACTATGAAAACCTAAAACTTTTAGAAATTATAAGCAATTCCCTAAACTCTAGATTGAATTGTCTTATATTTGTTACTATCAAATGGACCTAACTGAGTTACCTCTTACCAGGTGATACCCTCAGTAGAAAGGTGTTTTTTTATTTATTCACTCCATTTTTCACTCATATGAATTAATGCCATCTTAAATTAGCCTCACCATTTCTTCACTCAGCACAAATTAACATGAAAACTTGAAGAGGCCATTTCCCAAATACCCCATTAAATAATATTATTAAATGTATCCTTTTATAAGAAACTCAGAGAAAGTTAATAATGTAACACAATCGGCCTGTTGCTGGTAACATGGGAGGGTGGGTGAAAGAGAGAGGGGGAAGAGAGAGAGAGAGAAAGGAGGAGGAGGAGGAGGAGGAGGAGAAAGGAATAGAAAATAGGCTATTGAAAAGCACTTTTTCTAACCCTTCCAAGGAAATATTCTTTACTCAGAATCCTCTAGATATAGTATTGTAGCATTCAGACTCTCAGAACAGGCCCATGGATATCTTAATTGGCTTTTCCTTATCACCTCATCAATTTGTCACACAACACTAATTCAATTTAGATCCTGCTATTTCTGCACACTTTTACATTGATTTGGAAAATGTCCCTCACACTTTGGTTTTGGTCTCTATTCCTGAAATGTCATTTGCTTAGGATGATTTAGTTTCACGAATGGATTTTTCGCAGCGTGATTTGCCCTAGATGAGCCTCAGATCTTGTATACTTCACTCCAGACATTGTTGCAAAAGAAGAGTTTGTGAGGCTGCTTCCATCTTTTCCCCTAAATATATATACAGCTGACTTTTGAACGATGTGGGGGTTAAGGGTGCCAGCACCCTGGCTCTGTGCAGTTGAAAACCCTCATATAACTTTTGATTCCCCCAAAAACTTGACTACTAAGAACCTACTGTGGACTGAATGCTTTATCGATGACATAAACAATCAACACATATTTTGTATGTTATATGTATTATATACTGTATTCTTACAATAAAAGGAAATTAAAGGAGAGAAAATGTTATGGAAAAAATCTTAAGGAAAAGAAAATACATTTACTATATTTGTTGAAAAAAATCCACCTATAAGTGGACCACTGCAGTTCAAGCCTGTGCTGTTAGAGGGTTAACTGAGAATATTTCTTTCTCCCTTTGTCCAAATCCTCAGAGTTGAAATCGTGGTTCTATTTGTATATGCTGTTTTCATACACTTTAAATCTGAAATTCAGTCCAATCTTTTCCTCCATTATCGTTCTCTCCAGTCATCTGAAATGTCTCAGACAGGTGCAGGTTTATAGAGAGAGATTACACACACCCACACACATATGCACATCTTAAATATGCCAGATACAATTCTGCATGTTTTGTCAAAACATTTCCATTACTGGTAGTGACATGAGAATTGGGTGTCAGGTGTTACTTGAAACTATCCAAAAAGGATTTTTAATTTTTTTTTTCTTTAGAATTGTTCTTGTGCATTGCCTTCTGATGGCTTTTGGTCTATTTTCCATTTTAAGTAGTTACTTTTGTGATTGATTTGTAGAAGCTCTTAGATATCAAATAATACTATCTCTTTGCTGTATGTTGCAAACATTTCTACAGTTTGCCATTTCCTTTTTAATTTTTTATAATTTTTATACACAGGAATTTTTTTCCTTATATAATCAAGCTATTCAACTTTTATACTTTCTCATTTTTAGCCAAGCGTTTTGAAAGGTCACATATTTAAGGCAAAGACACATGAAAGCCCTCACAGCCAGTGAGCTGGAGCTGTGGGCTTTGAATGAAGCTGATACCATGTTCCCCACCACAATGTTGAAACCACTGGGCTGGGGTTGGGTCAGGGAGAAAGGACTTACACTCGTCCCAGCAAGAAAAAGCCCATTTGAAACTAGAAGAATAGAAGTAGGAGGAGAGTCTCTTGGGAGGAAGGTGGTGTGTGGAGGGATGGCGATGACACTTATGTGTGTGTTTATAAGAGTCATTTATGTGACTAGAAGTTGGATGACTATTTTGTAACCTTTTCCAAGTTCCTGAGCTTTGGGCTGATTTCAGGGGATTTCTGGGGGTCAATTCCTTCCCAGACTTGGTCAGTCTGAATGATTCAGTGACTGGGGTCCCCTGGGTGCAAGGGAACCCTTTTAGTTGCCAGCAGTGTGGCAAGGAGATGCCACAGCTATGACCAATTCCCTGACAGATGCTGCCACCATACATGCCTAGAAGTGCAAGGATCTTTCACATACTCCATCTTCCTTGATTTTTACAGCAACTATGTGAAGCAAGTAGGATATGCTAAGGTTTCTTATTCTCCTTTTTACAGTATAGAATTAAATAGAATTTCAAATTTAACTGACTTTCCAAGCTCTCTTAGTATTGAGTTATGAAGCAAGGTGAGGTGTGCAGTCCACTAGAAGGGGGCAGTGTGGCCTAATGGAAGGTGTACAGGCTGAGAAATTGGGCAGATCTGGGGTGAAATGCCAGCTCAGCCACTCATTTGCTCTTTGACCTCGGGCAAGTAACTTCCCTTCTGAGCTTCTCTTTCTCATCTGTAAAAGGAATAATGGCACCTTTCTTGCAAGATTGATGTTAGGATTAAAGATAATGCTCCATTTTCTTAACTTCTTCGATTTTGTTGGTGTGTTTTTGAGTACCTCCTTGAAACTTGCATGGAAGGAGTGGCAAAGAAGAAATAGGAGAGCATGACGAATCCTGCACAGGACCTGGCACAGAGCAGATACTGCAAAAAATGTAACTTCTCCTCTACCCTGCCAACCTACAAACTCCTGAGGGCTGAGATGCACCTGTAGGCTTTCCTCCGAAGGATCCTTGGATGGTTTATAATCCCCCTCATTCAAAAGCCCTTTCCCATCACAACATTCAGAATGTTGCTAGCATTGAGGGATATGGTTAATTTAAAACCTCAAGTATTTACTCAGTAGGCTATTGTATTTGCAGGCTCAATGAGTGTTTGCAATAACTCATATGTAAATGTAAAAGATCTTGAAAGAAGGTTATTGAAATAAAAGAGTCCAGCAATAGGCCTCAAAAGAGAGCTTATTGTCATGGCTAAGATTTAGCAAACTATAGGCACAAAGCCAAATCCAGTCCATAGCCTGTTTCTGTAAATAAAGTTTTATTGAAACACAGACACTCCCATTGTTGACATGGCCCCTACAACTGCTTTCATTTCAACAGCAAGGTTGAGTAGTTGCAGCAGGGACTGTAGGCCTCACAAAGCCAAAAATACTTACTCTCTGACCCTTTACAGTAAAAGATTGCCAAACCCTGGCTAAGAGCTGGTACTTCCAGGCTATGTGACTTTAGACAAATCATTTATACTCATTGTTCTTCAAATTCCTTATCTATAAAATAGGGATGATAGCAGTGGAAAGAGAGAATCCATGTAAAAGCCTTGCATATGGTGAATCCTCAGTTAATGATAGCTGTCACAATTACTACTAATACCATTGATTTTTAGCAAAGCCCTTTGGGTAAAACACTCACCCTGAACCAGGAACAAAAACCTGATTGTTCAACCCCAGTTTCAAAGGTTCCTCCCTGTGGATAGCAATAGTAGCTAGATCCTTTTCTGCCACAATTATGTTTTCTTAAAGTCAGCCACTTCAATGCCATTGGCTCAGAGTCCAGGATATTATAAGTGTACTCTACCTTTCTCCCACACTTACTGTAGACATTTGGATTAGTGTCATCGAATATTTTCCTATAGTTTGTGTACCCTATCTGGGAGAGTGGAAAATTGAATGAGGCGTTGTGTTGGAATTAAATGTGAAAAGAACCAGCTGCTTCTTTCTAAAAATATGAGCTAGATATTCCAAAAGATGTGCATCTTCAATCAAAGTATAAGGGAAGATTTTACATTTAGTTGTTTATTTGGGGGGAAAAACTTTTTAAAGAAAACCAACCTTGATAGATGGCATTGAAAGCTATTAAGGAAGCTGAAATAACAGCAGCCCCACTTTGCCTCCTAAATATAGTGGGGAATGCTTTCTCAATGTAAAGAAGAAGTCTTGTACAACAGTGCAATCAGCATATGGAGGTGATTTCCAAGAGAGAAGTGAAAAGAAAAAAAAAATCCCACAGCTCAACCTTTCAGAAGTATCATAGTCATGCAGGAAGAAAACCATCTCGATCCTCTTCCTCATTGTTAAGCATTGTAGGCAGGGCCTCGGGGTGCGGTGAAGGCTTGGGAGGAGGAAAAGGGGTGGGGAAGGGTCTCCAGTCTAAGACTCATATGCATGCAACTGATGCGCTCGTGGTACCCTCACCACTACCAGAGTACAGCAGGACCTGTTCAGGAACCTTCCCTTTGTGGATTACCTGGCCTCCAAAATAGCCATTTCCATGGGCTGTGCTTCATCAACTCAGCCTTGGCATGGAGGAGAACCTTCTCACCCCCACACTCCTCACTAGTAGCCTGGTGGGTAAGGCAGGGGTGAGTGCAAGTCACAGGGCTTTTTTCCATCAGAATCCCTTCTCTCGCACCTCGTGCCCACTCATGCTCCCCTTAGTGTATAGGCCCTGTCATTTACATTCAACAGAGCTTTACTGAGCACCTTTCTAAAGTAGTTCTTAACCTTGGGTGGCCACGATAACCACCTACAGAGCTTTTCAAATACACCAATTCCTAGGCCTGCACCCCCAGAGATCCTGATGTAATTTATCTGGGGAGGCACCTAGACATCACATTCTGTGTGTGTGGCAAGGGTGGGGCAGTGTGGTATGTTTGAAACTTCTCAAGTGATTCTAACACGTTGGCCTACTATATTTGGGTCTTTCTTCTAGGTGGGTACAACAGTGAATAGCACAGGCAAGGTACTTGGTCACATAGAGTTCATGGTCTAGCAGGGCAAGACAGAGAATAAATGAATGAATGGCCAAGATATGTTGTGACAGTGCTTCCAGGAAAATGAAACGTGGGGCTGTAAAAGAAAGAGCTAGAAGATGAGGAGATTTGTAACTTTAGATTGCATAACTTCAGATAGCATGGTCAGGCCACCTCTATCTGAAAGGTCATACTTTCCTTCTTTGCTCATGAGCTCTGTTAGCACTCAGATCTAGTAACAGTCTGTGATCAGATGCCTGCTCTTTGATCACTGTTCCCTAAAACCAAGTTTCTATAGGCTGATGAAACATGGGGGACCCTCCCTGATTGGATAGCCCAGATAACCACGGTAACCAGAAGCCACCTCACATGGTGTGCCTTATCCTCAGTGCTCTAATTTGAGAATGCCCCCATCCTCTTCCCCTTTGACCTCATTGACCACCTCACTCTAAAATGATATCCTATTGTCAGCATCATTTATTGAACACAATTTGCTGACTTGTCATAATGATAATAGTAAAAGCAGATTGAACTATACTTAATATGTACAGGCACTCTTCAAGATACATTATCTCATTTAATCCACTGCAAAGGGGGAATTATCAGCCCCATCAATTGGAAACCAAGCCTCTGAAGGTTAAGAGAGTTATGACATGGCTTACCTTTTTAGACCTTCTAGGTCTTCTCTAACTCAGAGAATCTATTATTTTTGTGCTCTCTAGCTCATTTCCTCAACTAGGTAGCGAGCTCCCTGAGGAAAGGTATTGTATCTTATACATCTTTGCAGGAGCCTCTTCTCTCCTCACCCCCATAAGCCTTGCTTGTGATGGGCAATAAACGCATCAGAGATCCACCTGTGGAGGCAGCCTGGCTGTCACTCCTGAGTCCCTGAGGATTTGAGGAAGCCTTCAAGGCCCACAGGCCTCATTAATGTGGCTCATAAGCTTGGACACTCTTTCTTTCATGTTCAAGACTGCCCAGTGGGATCCTCACCTTTGAGAGGCCCCCAAAGTAACTCAGACATTTATAAATGGTTCCTGTGGGCATTTGCCCCAAGGTCTGTCCCACTGAAAATCCAAAAGGAACAATTATTTTATGCTTTCCTTCTTTTTGTTGGTTGTTTTGCTAATTAAATTTTTAAAAAAGCACACACTGAGATTAAAACAGCAAATAAGGAAATCATTGCAATTCCTAGATTAAGGATTATTATTCCATAAGGCAGACTTGTGCTATTTATGGTATTTGGAGGGACTATATCTTTGAAGATAATTCCCTATTTTTTTTCAGCTTCATTGAGGTATAATTGACAAATAAAATTGTAAGATATTTAAAGTGTACAACATGATGTTTTGATACACATATACATTGTGAAAATATGCCCCCATCTAGTTAACACATCCATCACCTCACATATTTTTGGTGAGAACATTTAAGTTTTTCTCTCTTAGCAAATTTCAATTATACAATGCAGTGTTATCAACTATAGTCACCATGTTATACATTAGGTCCTCAGACCTTATTCATCTTAAACTGAGTTTGCACCCTTTTATCAACCTCTTCCTATCTCCCCTCTCCCCGCTGGTTACCACTTCTCTACTCTCTGTTTCTATGAGTTTGACTTTTGAAAAAATTCCACATATAAGTGATACATGCAGTATTTATCTTTTTTTGTTTGGCTTGTTTCACTTAGTAAAATGCCCTCAAGGTCCATCCATCTTGTTGCAAGTAACAGGATTTCCTTCTTTTTTAAGGCTGAATAATATTCCATTATATTATTCCATTATATTACATACACATACACACACACACACACACACACGCACGCACACACACACACACACCATCACATTTTCTTTATCCATTCATCCATTGATGAACACTTAGATTGTTTCTATACCTTGGCTATTGTGGAATAATGCTGTAATGAACATGAGAGCACAGATATCTCTTTGAGATAATGATTTCATTTCCTTTGGATATATACCCAGAAGTGGGATTACCAGATCATATGGTAGTTCCATTTTCAATTTCTTGAGAAACCTCTATACTGTTTCCCATAGTGTCTATAATTATATTTTGTTACTATAACACACACAGAAAGAATATAGCAACACTTGTGAGTGTGTGTGTGCATGTATGTGTGTTTATGTTTGAGACAGAGAGGAAGAAAGCAAGGATATGAATGTAGTTATACCTCGCTAAAGGATATTAATGTAGAAATTGAGAAGTTACATAACCTTCATTTATGAATTTGGATATCCCTTCCCTGCACTGATGTCCTTGTTGATGTTCAGTTAAGTGCCTATGGAAGAACATAAAACTGTCTAAACAAAAGTCCTGTGATTACTTCCATTTTAATTAAAACCTTAGAGGTTTAAGCCTCACTGGCATTTTCTCCTCTTCCTTCTCCCTTCTTCCTTTGCCTTCCAAGGAGAAACCTGCCCTATAAGGAGGCTTTTGGGCTGATCTGCCTCTGCAGCTGCCCTGCCCAGCTCAGTGCAGGAGCTTGGCAGCAGATGTGTGGCCCCTTGCCAAAGCCGAGTATTTTAACTGGACTTTGCTCCCTTCTGAGACAGGGAGCAATGGACACCAAGGAGTCCTAATCTCATAACCTCTTAATGCTGAAAACCCAAATCTAATGGGTTAGAAGTTGATCTCCAATCCCAGTAAATGCTCTATTAAATGTGAGTCCAACATAACACTCATAGCGATAAAGAAACCACAGTGATCATGTTTGCTACTGCAAGTTTCTCCCCATGGCAAATTAATTCATACTGCTTCTGAACTGCCAACCAATGATTACTAGTATATTAACTTACCAGATGGAAATGCAGCCTAAATTCACATGTGCTCTTAAAGCCACTGACAAATCTGTTTTTTAAAAGCAAATATAGCAGTGCATACTAACTGAATCCCAACCAGGCAACAGCTCTGTGCTGAGTATCTTGATGGTGATCAGTATCATGTAAGATGCAATGGAAGATAGAAGAGTGTGGCTCTCACGATGAAGGGAGCTTATGTGCTGGTTGGAAAAACAACCTAACCATGAAATAACCAGAGTGTAATGCAGGGGAAAACACTGTATTTAACCAGGGTTCTGTGAGATGATGCAATAGGATTCGAGAGAAAGGAGAGGTAATTGGGCATAAGACTGGGGGCGGGAGGCTTCCAGGAAGAAGCTGAATTTGAGTTCATCTTGAAAGAATGGGATGGATCAATGGAAAGAATATTCCAAAAGTAGGCCAATCTAAACAGAGGCAAAGAGGCATGAATTGAATAATGAAAGCTTGGGTTAAGAAGACTTTGGAGAGAAGGGGACTTTGAAGGTCAGGGCGAGGAGTTTACACTTGATTTGCTTTGTGTTTCAGGTGGATTTTGTGTTTAGCTACAAGCCCCAGAATTCTGAATATATTTTCTTAACCAAATTCTTAAATAAAGGATTCATTTTCTTAAATAACAAGAAAACCAGTACCAAGAGGGTACAGTAGCTCCATGTTGACACATTCCCTCTTCCCTTCTACCATACCTTGTAGGAGGCATTGTCAGTAACTGTGTTGCTTCCCAGCCCCAATATGATGGTGCCACCTCCAGCCTCATATCCACATTCCAAGAAGAAAGAAGAAAGACAGGAAAGGATAAGCAGGTGGTTTCTGCATTAGGAATGCAAAAGCTTTCTCAGAAATCCCTAACAGTCTTCTGCTTGCATCTCACTGGCCAGAACTGTGGCAAAGTGCAACCCCTAACTGAAAGGATGTCTGGGAAAGCTAGTGTTTTTGCTGGGACATTCTCACCACAAATAAATCAGGGTTCTGTTTCTTAAGGGAGAAGGGGGAACAAATATTGAAACAGCAATTAGCAATAGTAACACTATGTACAGCAGCAATCTCTACACACTATTATTGCAGGTTCCTGAATAGAGTTGTCTTAGAAAAAGTGGTGAATTATTAGAAAGTGGATTTGGCATTGGTATTTGAGGGATTTGGAAGGAAGGAGAAGAAAGATCTGGAAGAGTGGGTGGAAACTGGTGAAAATAATCTAGGGGTGAAGTAGTAGCCTCTTGAATTAGTGATCTGGATATGGGAATGGGAAGAAGGAGAGAAGCTAATAGTTATTTTCAAGAAACAATGAACAAGATATTGTAAAAACCATCCAAGAATGAATGGTCAAGATGGAAGGTGTTAGCAAAGTGACTCTTTGGTCCTTTTTGTTTCTCTATGCATAACGTTAACATTTAGGGTGAATGGAAGAGATCGTACTAGAAAAAGAAATTGATAAAGGACAATCTAAGAATCAGAGACATGTTGAAGCAATAATGAATCCTAAAGTATAATTATATTTTAATAATTATAATTATAATAGGCACCTGAGGCACAGAAAAGAGATGAGTTAGGGGCAAAGTTAGGGGGTTCTAATATGAATGTGCTCCTTCTTGGGAATGTGAGCATTGCTTTCCAGGACCATTCTCTAAACACAACACATCGGATAACCTCTAGAATACATCTATGTTTAAAAGCAAGATGGACCAGATCTGAAAACAAATTATGTTCCTTTTGATGACTAATCCTAAACAAACAAACGAAAAAGCATTCTGCCTATTTGTTAGAAGGAAAGCAGAAAGGGAGGAGTATTATCTGCTAGTTATTGTTAAAGAACAGAAAATCATTTTAACACTAAAAAATTACTATAATTTGAAAACTCATTCTTAAAAATGGAAGTGTCAGTCATTGTACGCGGCATTTAAGACACAGAAAAGTTTAGACTTTGTGCTTTGACATTTTATGATTCTGCAGTGTCACAAGTAGGTTTGGACTTTTATTTTAGCCTTAAAGAAACCTTTAAACAACCCAACTACCTTAGGACCCTAGGGGAAGACCGGACATGGTGTCAAATCTGACAGTCTCATTCTTAGCATCCCAGAGTTTCTTGTCAGCACTGGGGAAGAAGCCAAGGAAAATCTCAGGGATGGGTAGAACAGAGAAACTGGATTAGTTGTACTTGCCATGTGTGTTCTGTAATTTGTAATTACTGTGAATCTTCAGATCAGATTCATGATTGTCTGAATTTTCAAGGTTGAAAGTCATTTATTTTTTACTTACACGCACCTGGCTTTCCTAATTCAGTTTACTCAGTTGTCAAGTCACCAAAGTCTCCCTCTGTTCTACAGAACACACTGGTAGGGGGAGGGGGGCATTTCCCTTGCTTGTCTCACTTTCACAGCTATTGCTTCATCTGTTTTATGTTGTTCTAACCTAGGTTTTAATGACAAAATGGGGAAAAATAGTATCTTGAAAGAAAATATTTTATGTGAAAGCAATGTCATTCTTCTTGTTCTCTCATATTCAGCAAATCAACATACCTATTCAAGATTCCTCTAGTACTGCTCTTAGGACTTTTTCTCCACACCTGCTTGTCACTTTCTTCTTCCAGTGGGTGAGTTCCTTGAGGCCAATGTATGGCTTATTAGACGTTGTCTTCCTGATTTCCAGCACAGTGCAGGCACAGAGGAGGCACCTGAAGTGGTTCACCAGGTGAATGACTTTGTGGAGGCTTCTCCTAGTCAGAGTCTTTTCAGGTGCTTATATTTATTTCCCTGATGACATAAGCCTGGGTCATAAGGCTGCATGCCCAATGTACACACTAGAGTGAACTCTGCCAGGGGCACCAAAGACCTTTGGCTGAAAAATCGAGTAGTCCAAAGAAATGCTCCAAGAGAATTATTAAAAAGAAGAGAACCCAAAACTAATTTTGTCTAAACGTTTGCTGTTTGAAAGCCAATATAGATTTTTTTAAACACAAGTATTTGAATAGTTAAGTCAGCCAGTGTACAAAAGTCTAAGTTGAAAGGTATAAAATTACAAGTCTCCACCCAGGCAACTGGACACCTTCCTATAGACCAGTGGTCGGCAAACCATGGCTCACGAGCCACATGCGGCTCTTTGGCCCCTTGAGTGTGGCTCTTCCACAAAATACCACAGCCTGGGCGAGTCTATTTGGAAGAAGTGGCGTTAGAAGAAGTTTAAGTTTAAAAAATTTGGCTCTCAAAAGAAATTTCAATCATTGTACTGTTGATATTTGGCTCTGTTGACTAATGAGTTTGCCGACCACTGCTATAGACTATGAAGTTGGTAACTCGGCTGCTGGGCTCCCATACTTCCTCTCTCAGCCATGCAGTGTTCCAGCCCAGAGGCAACCAATATTACCAGATTCTTGTGTGTGTTTGTTTTTTCAGAGATAGGATATGTGCCCATGTACATGAGGAGCTAAGTACATATATTTTGTAAGTATATATATTTTCCAAGAATGATTTTAGTGAACAGAATCAATAGAAAAAAATCATCATAAAGTAGGTCAATCAAGATCTTGAACTATAAAGTGCAAGGGAGAAAAAGTCTTCCAAGATGAAGAATGATCACTCATCAGAAGGCAGAAATAGAGCAGGAATTCTATCTACATTAAAAAAAAAAAAAGGTGAGATCATAGATCCATCTGTTCATTAGGGTGGGCATTTCCTCGAAGCCAATGGACATTGCCTGGAGGGTCATTGGAGAACTTGCAGTCGTTGAGTGAGAGAAATCGTGGTGTTTGCTATTATGTGGGCATGTTCTACTCTCTGGTGACACACTTCCTCAGAGAATTAGTGGCATCTGATCCCCAGAACCCTCATATATATATTCATATTATTTCAGTGTAATAAGACATTCGACCTCTCAGGTCAAAGGAATATGGCACACACTAGGCAAGGATCCTGAGCCAGGATGAAGCAAAGGGGTGGGGGTGGGGCATGCTTTCTGAAGAGCACTACCCTGCTCATTGCTATGCCTTAATTTAGCTAAACTGTCTGCCTCACTGGAGATGTTCTTGGCAGTTTATTGATATAAAGTTTACTTGAAGTGAATTGGAAAAGTCCAAGTCAACCAGTTATTGCTTTTTTCCCAGTAATACCAAAATTCTGCTTGGGACCAGGGAGCAAGAGCAAGCTAGAAAATGAGTATTTGTCAAATAAATTCCCAAGTAATTATTGGATTCCAAGAACATATAAGGTACCAGGCAAGTTTCTGATGTTCTAACCAGATCCTGTTAGAAATATGTGATACACACTCACAAGGAAAGGTGATGAACAGCATGGGACCCTATCAATGAGTGGAACATCAAACAAATGTGATAGACTTCAGGGAAGTGAGGAATTTTCTTCCAGCTCCAATGGAAAGGAAGGTTTCACCTCTAGGTCTCTATAAAGCCTCCAGTAGATGAGGTTCTCTCCACTCCCTGCCCTGTAGACTCTTGGGACAGTCTGGTTGATATACCTAACAAAAAGTATCAAAGAAAGAAGGCAGTTGGCTGCTCAGGTAGACTTCATGGGAAGGCAGTGCCTGGTATAGTTGCCATAACTCAGAATTTGGCTTGTGGGTTTGGAGATTCATGAGTTTCATTTTGTAAGAGCACTCAATTAATTGGGCTTAGGGAAAATGATTCCAAGAGTGATCTGTGAACCTGAAAGTCAATCTATTGATTTACAATGGGTAGGAGTATATATTCTAATGACCAGAATGATCTTGTTCACTACTTTACACATCAAAGAACGTTGGGCCAATTATAGAAGACTGTTTACTGAATGCAATCAGGACCAAAGATTAGAAGACCTTGAAGGATAACTTAATGCACCATCCCTACCTCATGATATTCTTGTTGAATAGAATATATACAAGAAAAAAACAAACAAAGCTGTTTTCTGCCATTTAAAGTTTCTTCTTTTGTTATCAATTCATATAACCCAGTTCCTCTCTTTATAGGCTATATGCATATTGGATGTATTCCATAGATATGAACTGATTAGAGGGTGGAGTCTGGTCGCCTTAACTGTCATTGGATATTTCCCAAATATCCTCTATTACTCTTTTCATAATAATGTGCAAAGTAGCATTTTTGTATGTTTCCTTTATATTTTAAACTTATTTTTAATATATATATACAGTAAAATTCACCCTTTGAATTTTAGGAACTTTGACAAATAGAGAGTTGTGTAACTACCACCACAATCAAGATATAAAACAGTTCTTCACTCCTCCCCCCGCCCCCCAAAGAAATACTACCTTGAGTTACACTTTCAAAATAGATTCCTTCCACAGATGGCTAACCTCTATTATGTGTTCTAACATTTTTGTTTGCAGAGGATTATATTTTCTGGCATTATCTACCAGTTATGAAATCCACCAGACAAATATGCTGTCATTCCCAGAGATAGATAAAATGGGGTTTTCTAATATGTGTATGAATATCTGCTTAGCTAGCAGTGAGTATATCAAGTTTACTTGATCTGTGAACTTACAACAAAACACACAAAAATTGACATATATCTAAGGACATTTCCCCCAAAGAAAGGAGGAGAAAAACTTTAACATTCCAGTTGGAACTCTATCCACAAGAACTATATTAGCTCTGAGGGTTGGGAAAGAGAACTGCTAAGTCATATCACCAATTCATTTCCTTCCTTTAAATGAGTCACGAGGACAGAGATAACCCCAACACACTAGAAGCTGCTCCAGTGCTCAAGTAATTATATCCACTCCTGCTTTCCAGAAACTAGGTCTAGGCATTAAGAACTTTCCTAAGTAAAACATGCATCCATTTAACCTATGCAAGTTAGTAACTGAATTTATTGCTGTTGTTTTAATAAAGGCTCTTTAAAAGTATGTATATATAAATGGTACATATGCATCCTCATTATGGACAGTTTAAACAATTGAAAACTGAACTTCATTTCAACTCTATTATGTCTTGATGGTATTTAGGAACTTAAAAAATAAATTGTGTGAGTTCAATGAATTATTTCACATATGAACAGGTCTTGTTAATATTTCTGACCACCTAGGGGACTCAGTCCATGCCATAGGCTGACAAATTACTTTTATAATAAAATAGGAGGAATTTGGGTTTATAAATTAAATGGTGGCCACAAGGGTATCCTGGAGGGCCCTGAGGTCTGGTCACCTCTACTTTACTCTACCACTAACCCAGGGAGTGAGAAGACAGACCTTTCTTTTCTTTGAGAACTTATTGCTCTATCTTCCAGATACTCGTAGAGACCCTGTAGTCCTGCCAATTGCAAGAATACAAGACTGAATGATTATTTGCCAAATACCTGCAGCTGAAGAACTCAGCAGCACAGTTAGATATATATTAAGATAATTATGTTGAATCATTAGAAAATTTAATTCTAAGATGCAAAGTCTCCTGTTATCACAAATACAGAAATAACCAGGTGGTCTAATAAAATCCCACATCAGAGGAGTCTTATAACAGGATCCCTTTGTCTGAGCAGAGAGGTTGGCAGCCATCCATGTATTTCCCATCTGTCTTCTTCTTATCCTCCCACAACTCCCCACCCTTTGCTTCTCTTAGCACTGTTTCCCATTCTTAAACTTTTCTTCCACTTTTACCTCCTCCTGCTTCCATTTTTCCTGAGAGTAGACCACATGATTAAAGTGCCATTCTCTCTCATTGTAACACTTTCCAATGAAACACTGGAAATAGTCAAGGAATAAGGAATGTGAGAGAATATTGTTCCGTGAATTTCAGGATGAACAGAAAGGAGATAAATAGGTCTGCCCCTGTCATGCTGACTCACGTGACTCTTCTAGCATTTACTGGAATGACCTTCAATTCAAATGAGAACCACAAAATACCAGTAATTTTATCTGGGGAATATTTATATTTTGGTGTAGTAGGTGAATTCCCAATTAAAGGGCATTATTAGAAGCATTTTTCCCCCAAATGTAGTTTCATATTGGTTAGGCCTTGCATTTTTAATTGGTTGTTTTGGTTCAAAGAGAAAATTTTGTTTTTGTTTTAAAAATCCATTCATTCCCCATTTCCTTATAACTAACTCCCATGGATAATACCTGTTAAAGAAGACATCCTGAGCCCTAGATTTCTCTAACACAGACCAACCCAATATTTTTCTCCTCCAACAATTTGTTCCTGATGTAGAGCCTACTGGGTTTGGTGATTGAGTATACATGGAAGAAAGTCAGGAATTTAGAACATTCCCTGACAATGGCAATAAAAATGTCTGATTATTCTAAGGCCTCTCCCTCCCCACCCCCACATTAGTGCAAAGGGTAAACTGCTACTAATGTCACAAAGAGTGGAAGGGTACAGGGTGACTACTTGTGGCACTTTAAGGATGGCTCCCTAGCATTAGTGAAGCCAGAAACTAGGGCTTACCCTAAATCTGAGGGTCCTTTCAAAGAACGATGCCCTTAGAAACTGAGGAGGGTAAGCAGCAGCACATACAAAGTGTGTATATTGAGGTCTTCCCATAATAACTCCCTGAGAATTTGTGAGTGTGCTCATGATCTAATTAGGGCTATCCCCAAAAGTCATCTGTAGTCTAAAAAATGTGAGATAAAATTATACATTTTAAAGTTCCATATGGAACTCTGCTCTTCCCACAGCAGTTTACTGAGCATCTATCCTATGTGCCGGGCACCATGCTGAGGACTGGAACACAGCAGTGACTAAAACAGACCCTGTCCCCATGGTCTAGCAGGAATTGCAAAAGCCAGTGTTGACCCAGCACTGTCCCAGTGTCTGAGACTTTGGGTTTGACAAATAGGGCCTCCTGTGCCTCAAAGGTGACCTTTAATATTACAGTAGGGGCAATTCTCCCGCTTCCCATAAAATAGCACACAAGACCACCCCATCCCTTTTGTCCCCACTCACCAAAGCCATCTGTTATGAATGAAGGCCAGATATATCTCCATAATAAGAAAGAGAGCCATAGAGAAGGGATGAGAGGTATTCTTTAACTAGAAGGTTGATCTCCACACTGAATGAAGAAACTCATGCTGACCTTACACACTGGCCTCTTTGAGTGTGGTTCACATTCACTGCTGTGATAAGACCAACTCTGGGTAAATAGGAAAAGCCTTGGTTTTGAACTTGCAAACAGAAATGTCAGTCAATGGTGAAAAGAGCTTCAGCTTGGGAAACGTGATATCAGTCAGCGTCAATCCAGTGATCATTGGCGCAGCCCTCTCCTGTCCACTCTTTCTTACCCCTCAAGGACTCCATATTGTCTAGTGTTAAATACACTTTCACACACACTATTTTGAAGTCTCAAACAACCCATTGGAGGATATTTCAACCCTCATTTCATAGATGAGAAAAATCAAACCTCGCAGAAAACATATTCAGTTCTCCACAGCTGTAATGCAAAGCCAATGCTCAAACCCAGATCCTTAGCTCCAAACCAACATGCTTTCCACTATCCTGTAGCTTCTACTCTAATCATTTTAGGTCTTCTTTCTTTTGGCACATTGTTTCAGCATGTCCTGATGGGCAATTATCCTACAACCTGTCAGTTTTCTGGGAGCAGCCAGATCACTCCCCTGCTCCTTGTCCTGCCTTGTCCAAGCAGATAATTGCTGCCCCCAAACCTCTTTTGCTTCCCATAGGAATCCCATATCTATCATGGATGTCTGTGAACCTGCTTTTAGAAATAGAGGGGAACGTGTGGGTGGCACACAATGAGGTTTTCTAGGAATCTATTAATAGTTTTGCAGAGGCTGCTCAGAATTTTAAATTGACTGATTTCAAGATAAATTACCTCCTGAGAAAGACATTTTTCCCCTGCTCTTCCCTTCAACACTCCTCATCCCCAATATGGATTTGCTTTTCAGGTGCTTTTCTTTTACCCCCTATGGCTTGGCCTTACACCCTCTGCTCAGAAGACAGGGATATTAAGAGGTAGAAGCATTATCTACCAAGAAGGCCAAGGGACTGGCGTGGCTCAGTGGTTGAGCGTTGACCTATGAACCAGGAGGTCATGGTTCGGTTCTGGTTGGAGCACATGCCCGGCTTGCAGGCTCGATCCGTGAGCGGGGAGCAGCCAATCAATGATTCTTTCAGATCACTGATGTTTCTATCTCTCTTTCTCTCTCCCTTCATCTCTGAAATCAATAAAAAATAATTTTAAAAAAAGAAGGCGGAGGGAAACAGATCCAGCCCTCCTTGGCCTCTGCAGGGATTGGCAGTGCTCCTTAAGATCTTCATGCAGAAAGGAACTGCTGTTTTTAAAGTCCTGGGAAAATGTCCATGGATGGATCCCAGTGCCTTTTTAAAGCTCCTGAGTTAATAACTACTATTTTGGGAGTGAGGTGTGTATATGCAGAAGTCAAAAATTTTTTTACTATACTAAAATTAAAATGTACCTATGTAAAGTCTCAGGGCTTGGGGAAAACTTTTTATTATACTAAAATTAAAATGTACCTATGTAAAGTCTCAGGGTTTGGGGAACATAATTCTGCCTTTTATGTTAAAAAACACATACTTCTGCTTAACAATGTTTATTTGCTTTAACTAGGTCAATGGTGATAAAATAAAAATGCCGACACTGAAAATCAGTATGCTTTTGAAAAGAACATTATATTATAAATGTCACTCGTAATATATTAAGATGAGTCTATTAGTAGACTATGTCATAACTAGAAACAAAAAATATTAAACAAAGGCAACAATAATGTGTATAAACTAAAATATCTTCAGTTTCAAAATTAGCGATAATATTACTTTCCAATTATGTAGCTTTCCAGTCTAAGATATAAAACATAATATAAAGATACTAGACATCATTAGCCATGCATTTTCAAATACCTTTGTAACAATAAAATGCACCCCCCAAAAAAAAAAAATTCAGTAAGTCTGGCCAGTGTTCTGACATTTATATTGGAGAGCTTAATTTTCCGGTCAAGCTCTGGATTATAAAGTAAGAACCAACTGACGCTTTTAACCAGTCAGAATAAAACAGACAGAGCCACTGTGCGTGTGGATGGGCTCTGCTGTGGTTTGCCATAGTCACCTGTAACGTGGAAGAGTTGTCTCCGGTCTGAGCTGCCCATTTGCAAATAAGACCTTATCTCCAAAGAAGGTATAAAACAGACAGTGGCCAAAATGAAATTCCAGCGAAAGGAGCTGCCATTTCTCCTCCATTTCAAGAGGACACATTAGCCTAGTTTAAAAGCCAATTATTTCTATTGATGCAACCAATTCTTGGGTCAGGCCACAACCTCTATAATTCTATGTGAGATTAGGGCTCAGGACTTACTGAATTGCAAGCCAAGAAGCAATCTAGTCAACATGAAAAACCACCAGAGAGCCCCTGCCCTCTCTCTCCATTCGGTCCTGGTGCTTTGGACAGTGACAGCACCACTCCCCTCACTTTTCTGCCTTTCCCACACCCCTCCCAGCCTCATAAAGCTCGCCATCTCATCCTCCTGCTAGGCTGATCACTTCCTACAAGTGCCTGGTGCTGGAGGCAGCAGTGGTAGAAGACCTAGCATTTAGCTAATAATTTTAGAAAAAAGCAGGAGGGTGGGACACAGGAGTGGGCCTCCTTTCGCTGGACATGCCAGCTCTCCCTCTTACTTACTAAGCCCGAAACCCATGGGAAGAGGACAATACAGGGCTATCTTCCCACTCACACAAACACAGAGACTAATGGATATTATTGTTTAGTTCACTGACACTTTCACAACACAATTTTAAATAATGCCCAGATGTTCATTTACTAGGGCACATAAGTTTTCCTTCAGTTGGATTGTCTGTATATGGAATTGGGAATACAATATAAAAAGTCTACTTTTTAAAAACGGTGCTACAGTTCTCAACCCTCTCATAAACACACATGCGATGTGGGGATATGTAGGTATTGTAAAAACTGTATTTGTCTTACCAAGGGCTACAGAAAACCACTTGAAGTTGCTGGCCTTCTCACCCCTGGGACCCTCAACCTGTACTGCTAAGCATGCAGCCATTCCCAAGGGCCAGGGCCCTGAGTTAGTCCAGGACCCTATCCCAGCCCTGTCTCCAGTGTCCCGAGGCCAGACCTTACACTTGGCCAGGGTGACTGGCTCTGAGGGAACCTCTAATGAGCAAAAACGGCCAATCCTATTAAAACGTAAGAGATTTAGGTAGAAATGGCTCTCAATGGAATTGTGGAACCAGCCACTTAGATCATCCCACCAGTATCCATGTGAGGAGGATAGAAAAATGGCAAGGAGACATGTGAAAGAGAGCACGGTCCCTGGTTAGACGGAGGCCCCACGGCCTGTCCTAGACACACATGATGCAGTCAACCAGGCCGCAGTGACGGGCTCAGCAGAGAAATGTCAGGGACGGCAGGAGTCACCAAAGGGCGTTTTTTACTCTGACACCTGTGTGACGGGGGAAATGCAGTGCAGTTTTAGAGACTCTCAGTCCTGGAATTTTCCACCTGACGTTGTTTCAGGTGTTGGATTAGAATGCACACATGCTAAGATGACTTTGTAACATTGGGTTATATGCTTTTCTTAATCACACTGATCTGATTCACTCCATACATCCCAGCAGCACACCTGGCTCAGGGTGGGTACTCAGAACATCTGAGATCTGAGTTCATCATTCAAGTCCCCTCTCCCACGTGGCCTTGAATATCCCCTTCCTCAGCAGCAAAGGTCCCCAGACAGAGAGAGGCAGTGGTTCCCTTAGAGAAAAACAACCCTAAAGACACATTTAAGTCACCATTAGCGAAGGTAATTCCATCTCAGGCTGAAAAGTCCCAGCTCTGACTGCTCCATTGAAGAGCTGTGGGACTTGAACATGCCACTGCATCTCTGTGGGCCTTGTACCCTCAGCTTAAGTGGGAACAATAGCCCGGTGAGTGTCAGGTTTCTTCTTTCCCATGAAGTCCACTTCCACAGCCCTCACCCCACCTGCAGCCCCCTCCCAGCTATGGCTCTGTGGCTGAGGGGGTCCTGGAGCCCTAGGGTTCCCCTCCAGCAGGCCAGTGCTCTCCACATTTGAGACCAGGTTTGCAGTGATATTTTGAACAGCCCTAGGATAAATGAGGGTCAGTACTAAGCAAGCATTACTCTTCATAAATTAGTACTGACATCTAGCCAAAACCCTTAATGGAAAAAAAAAAAAGGTTCTTTTTTAAACAATAACTTTCTTTATCGTTAAAGGAACATTGCCAAGGATGCAGAAGGAACTGAAGATGATCAAAGATGAGGATGTGCATTTCAACCTGGGTGTGAAGCGGGCCCCCTCTTTCCCCCACTGCCTGCAGCCAGTGGTTTCCCGAGGGAAGGCTCCCCAAAGACACCCCTTCCCAGAAGCTCTCAGGGGGCCCTTCTCCCAGTTCCGGTACGAACCTCCTCCCGGAGACCTGGATGGCTTCCCGGGGGTCTTTGAAGGAGGAGGGTCCCGGAAACGGAAGAGCGTGCCCACCAAGATGCCCTATACCCACCCCTCGGACGAAGCCGCCCTGGCCCTCCACCCCGAGGACAGCAAACTCCACGGCCACCCCAACTTCCCTCTGCTGTTCCCGCAGCCCCCGCGCCCCAAATACGACTCGCAGATGATCGACCTGTGCAACGTGGGCTTCCAGTTCTACCGCACCCTGGAGCACCTGGGGGGCAAGCGCGTCAAGCAGGAGCCGGTGAAGCCCAGCGCCGTGTGGCCGCAGCCCGCGCCCGCGCCCGCGCCCTTCCTGCCCGCGCCCTACCCCTACTACCCCAAGGTGCCCCCGGGCCTCGTGTTCCCCTTCTTCGTGCCCGCGGCCTCCCCGTTCCCCTTCAGCCGGCACACCTTCCTGCCCAAGCAGCCCCCCGACCCGCTGCTGCCCCGCAAGGCGGAGCCCCCGGAGAGCGAGGAGGCCAAGCAGAAGGTGGAGCGCATGGACGTGAACGTGCAGATCGACGACAGCTACTACGTGGACGTGGGCGGGGCGCAGAAGCGCTGGCAGTGCCCCACCTGCGAGAAGTCCTACACGTCCAAGTACAACCTGGTCACCCACATCCTGGGCCACAGCGGCATCAAGCCGCACGCGTGCACCCGCTGCGGGAAGCTCTTCAAGCAGCTCAGCCACCTGCACACGCACATGCTCACGCACCAGGGCACGCGGCCGCACAAGTGCCAGGTGTGCCACAAGGCCTTCACCCAGACCAGCCACCTGAAGCGCCACATGATGCAGCACAGCGAGGTGAAGCCGCACAACTGCCGCGTGTGCGGCCGCGGCTTCGCCTACCCCAGCGAGCTCAAGGCGCACGAGGCCAAGCACGCCAACGGGCGGGAGAACATCTGCGTGGAGTGCGGCCTCGACTTCCCCACCCTGGCGCAGCTGAAGCGGCACCTCACCACGCACCGCGGGCCCGTCCAGTACAACTGCTCCGAGTGCGACAAGACCTTCCAGTACCCGAGCCAGCTGCAGAACCACATGATGAAGCACAAGGACATCCGGCCCTACATCTGCTCCGAGTGCGGCATGGAGTTCGTGCAGCCGCACCACCTCAAGCAGCACTCGCTCACCCACAAGGTACGCGGGACCCCAGCCTGGGGAGGGGCCGGCTGCGCCCTGCCCTGGTGGGGGGGCGGGGGGCAGGAGACCACGCTGCTCCCCACCTCTGCCAGGAGGGGCTGTGCAACCCTGGGCGGCGGCTCCCCTCCCCTGAGCCCTGATGTCCTCCCTCACCTGCCAGTGGGGAGAAGGACGAGACTAGCAATCAAGTCCTTTCCTAGCCAGCCCTCTGGGGTCTGAGATGGGCCTAGAAGTAAATGATGTGGACTGTTCGGAGAAGAAGGTGGGAAGGAGGAAGGAAACGGCAGGGAAGATAAATTCTTTGTGCTCTTGCTTCTTGGTTTCCTAGAATTTCTAAAATTCTGTTTCTGGAAACCTCATTCAGGGTGCCAGCAGGAGTGTGTCATCAGGCTTTATCTACCGGAGACCAGCGCTGTGCGCGAGATACATTAATCAGGGCCTTTTTCTAGAGAACTCGCTTGGTTTCTTGCTGCTGAAGCAGTGGTTTCCTTTCCCCCCCGTCTTCTCCCTCAACTGTGAGACCTGCTTCATGTGCAGGTGGCTCTGGGGGAACAGAAGCAGCGTCCAGCAGGGTCTGTGCTGCCCTGGGAGAGCCCCTGCCTAGCTGACTGTGGTGCCATGTGGATTGTATGGAGGAGGCAGAGAGAGCATCCTTCTCTGGTTAGATTCTATCTTCCCTGAGCTAGGGTCTTCAAGGAGAAATACAGGCCCACGGGTCTCCGTTCAGCTGAGTTTGTAACCAAAGCCCTGGAGTCATTCAGGGTGAACTCAAACAAGGCCCCAGTGGTGTCCCAAAATCTTACCAGCTGAGCTGACTTGGGGCTGCTTTGAGCTTCTGAGAGGGAAGGTTTGCCCCACTGACCTTTACCCTCACACCTTTGACCTCAAGTGGTTTTCTTGGCAGGAGAGACTTCTAGCAAGCCAGAGTTCCTAAAACATTCTTTAGTTCTTAAAGGTCCGTGGAGGACTTTCCCCAGTCAAGATGCCATTTATATTCTGCCATGATGGGTTTTATTTGATAGGTTAGGACAGTAGTTGGCAAACTCATTAGTCAACAGAGCCAAATATCAACAGTACAACGATTGAAATTTCTTTTGAGAGCCGAAAACCAACTTCTGCGCATGGGCCACGAAGTTTCAATCACACTGTACGTGCGCGCCCGCACGTGGTATTTTGTGGAAGAGCCACACTCAAGGGGCCAAAGAGCCTCATGTGGCTCGCGAGCCGCGGTTTGCCGACCACTGCGTTAGGACATAGCACAGGGCATTTCTGGCTCTGCTGCAGAGGTCAAATGTGTGGCTGCCTGTGAACTGTGTGCAAACAGCTCCTGCCCCACACAAGGCATCTGTAGATAGCATCCAGAGAAGAGGGGCCTGCTGAGTGCAGGGACCGTCAACAAAGAAACTAGACTTCAGCCACCAAAGGGATCATTCGCTGATTTATGGGGCTCCTACATGTGTGGATAAGGAATCAAAGGTGCATTTTGAAACATAAACATTCTGTAAGAGTAGAAACTGAAGTCAAAGTGGGAAAATAGCCTGGTATCTGAAATAAGTCTCATTTAAATTAGGAAACAGAATGCATTTTAATAAAGGATGTCAGCAAACAGCGAGAGGTAGTATTTATTGAATGCTTCTATGTGGCAGCTGCTTTACTTTGCATGTAATCCGCTTCAACAATGCTAAGAGCTACTTGTGGGTTTCATTACTCCAAAATTGCAAATGAGACCCTGAGGCATGGGGAGGTCACCCAGAATCTCTGACTCCAGTACCTGAGCTCTTGAACCCTATTGCCAAGACTTCCCTTTCTTCACCCACTTCCCTCCCTTCTCCTAACAACTCCACAAACTCCCCCTCTGTGATTCTACTGATCCTTTTAGAGACACAGTGGCTTCCTGTGTTCCCCAAAGTTGTGTTCAGGCTCCCATTCACTTGGGTTCTAGGCCACCCCACATGTGAATTTTACTTTGGACACAGATTTCTCTATAGAAAATTCCAAAACAGTGATAAGTAGGTACTTCTTGGTCCCAGCATGACTGCATCATAGCCAGTATAGAGACAATCTTGAGGAGAAAGATCCTAAGTAAATTTTACAAGCCATCAAGAAAATAGTTTTCATTAATTTCATAATTTAAACTCACTGTTTGAATATGCAACACATATTTTACATTGAGATATCTTCATTAGCATCAGTCCATACTCCTCTGCAATAATTAGACTAGAGAGCATTCCAGCTTCTCATGGCTTACCTCTTCATCTTGAATGAGGAAGCCTTCACCGGGAAAGGCCACAAGACTTGCCTTAGGTTATGCAACCAGTAAGTGGCTGGGCAGAGATCTGAACTCACCCTTTAGTGCCATGGGCTCATCAAAACTGAGGACTGGTACTTTCTTACCGTGTCCCAAATTAAAGAACTGAAAATACAGGCAGAGAGAGGCAGAGCTAAGCATGGAACCCCTCCCTCTATAAGTCACTATGGATACCAGCCAATATGGGATTTATAAAGTACAATTGTTAGCGAGGCAACTTGATCTAAGCCTGTATTCGCCTTAATTTTAATGCTATAGTTCTCTAAGTTTTCCTTCCAAAAAGTCGTTCTGGATCAAGACTCCTTGCAAAGGCCTTTTCAGGGAAGCACTGGTTAGTCAGGATCAGCTAATATTCTATTCATGCTAAGAGTCCCTAGAAATGCTTTCAACTAAGGGCATTGATGCTTAAGTTATTCAAACACTTCTCCACAAACAGCAAGGAAACTAGAAAATCTCCTTTTCTAATTCGGAAAGCTATCATCTCTATAGGACAGAAGCTAGCTTAGAGGAGGTTCTATACCCAAATCAAACAGAGGTCACTGTGGCCTATAGGAACTAAGGGGACCATCTCAAGAAATGATTATCAAGTTGTACTTTATGGAAGTGTAGATATAAGTTGTTCTTCTGGGATTTTCAAGTCCATTAATAAGAACTCAAGATATGGGAAATGATATTATCAGTTTGGGAGGGTTTTTTCTCATTATCATGAAAGCAGGATTATAGATTCATTTAGAATATCATTCCACAGTGCTCTTACCAAAATCCAGTTAATCCCCAAGAACTGCTACTATAGAATTAACCCCAGCAGCAGCAGGAACAACAGAAGTATTAGCTTTCCTTTTCTCTAACTTTATGTAGTTTATGGTTTTTGGAGAGAAAAAAAGATTACGTAATCAACATTTTTCAGGAAAATAGCAATTTAACAAGGCTAAAGCCACACCGTTTGGAACTAAATATCTATCAGCAAGCTCATCATGGATTTATGCAGCAGAAAGAAAAACAAAGACTACAACCCAGATGAAAGCAGGTTACCTGCTAACCACAGTTGTTTTGAATCTTGCCTCCCTGCAGGGTGTGAAGGAGCACAAATGTGGGATTTGCGGACGGGAGTTCACTCTGTTGGCCAACATGAAGAGACACGTGCTGATCCACACCAACATCCGCGCCTACCAGTGTCACCTCTGCTACAAGAGTTTTGTGCAGAAACAGACCCTCAAGGCACACATGATCGTCCACTCTGACGTGAAGCCTTTCAAATGCAAGGTGGGCAGGGGGCCCTGGGAGAGCGTGGAAAGGGGGGACTCTGAGGGTTGTGCAAACGCCCAACGGGGAAGAGTCTCCAGGGAACCTCACACTCCATTTCATCAGGGCCATAGGAGCTCAGAGTAGGTCCATGGCCAACCCCAGGCTCATCTGCTGCTCTTTCTCTCTTTCCACCACACCTTTGCTCACACCAACCCTCAGCTGGGCCCTGCTTGTCTCACTGTGGAATCAGTTCCTGGGGGTAGAGTCACCAGTAGAGGAAGGTCTGAGGGTGGAAGGACCACTTGGGGAATGAGGTGGTTCAAGGATGAAGGGATGTGGAGAGCTCCTGTTCTAGAAAAGAGCAATCCAGTGTGGCCCTCTTCCCCGTACAAGCCAATGAGTAGAATACAGAAAGGAGTCAGAGAAGCTTCTAGCACTGCCCCCACTCCCATCTGACCCCTCCCCTCCTGCCCTCCTGATACTTGGGCTGAGTGACATAACTTGAAGGCAGGTCTTCCAGAGAGGATGACAGATATTCTGAGGCTAGCCCTCAGATGACCTCAAAAATGCTTGCTTGGGCCGAGGAATGACTGTGAGCACAGTCATCTGAAGCGTTTCTCACTTATTCCTAAGGACCAGGGAGCATCTTTGTTAAAGTCTCCGTGTCACATTAACTTGCTTGGATTTTTCTTTCATCAGCTGAGATAATGTGTGAGCTGAAGATTTGTAAAACCCAAGGCACTGAGTGGTGTCACTCAGAAATGCTTGGGCTTCCCAGGCGGTCCCCTCCCAACATTGCTGCTCTTCACTTCTAAGAGGAAAAGGAGTCTTGCTCAGGATTGGGTAGTTTCATCCAAGGAATGTACCGGCAAGTGTCAATGAATGCACGTCTTGAGGAGGGAGCTGAGGGGAAGAAGAGGGAAATCACCATGTTCAGCTAACACTAAGCCTTTCTGTTGGAAACGGAGGTTTCCCTTCTCTCTGTTACTGCATGTCTGACGGGGTCCAAATGATATTCTCTGTCGACCCCTATTTCTGAAGTAGGGTGTCCTGCTTCCAGGGGCTGTTCCTGCGTTCATGCCCCTGCAGCATGTCTCCCCACTTGAAGGAACCCCCTGTGAAGACAACTTCTTTCCTGTGTTGGCCACTCCTGGACAGGGTGAGAGGGGTCAGGAACCAGAGCTTCCCTAGACCTGTGTGGGCATTCTCCGGAGGTGGGGGGAGGGAGATTTCTCCCTCCAGCCCTTTTCCTGCCACCCACTGGTGTTTCCCCTCCTTTCCTTCAAGTTCTAGTAGTTTGAAAGTCAAGTTATGTCCATCTTGAGTCATCTGAGCTGAATAGGGAGGAAGCTGCATGTAGGACCTGGTGCAAAAGGAAAATGTGAGGCCCTTTGTTCAAATGTTAGGAAGAATTTAAGATAGTAAAAACAGAGCATTATGCAGAACTCAGGATCCTTCTTGTGGGGTCCTGTGACAGACAGCCTAGGCTGCACGCCTTGCTGCATGAGCCAATGGACGCCACAGACCAAGTCCTCTCTCTCTAGGCACTTCTTTGATTTTTCTACCCACTTCACTAAGCCCTTTGACCTCTGCACTTTTAATAGAGCTGTTGCTGCCTGCCAGGGTTTCCTGTCTCCTACAATGGAGGTGCAAACAGGAGCTCTTTTCCGCTCTTCATTCCTGTGTTGAATTTACTCTTGGACTTCAAGCACATTCTATAGTTTTTATCTTATCAACTGCTGGTAGAGAGCACATAAAGTTGTTAAAATAAGAAGGGAGCCATTGCATAGTTAGCCATTGCATAGTTCCCTAAAATTTCACACCTGTCCAGTCCAACCAACTCCCACCTCCACCTCATCCATTCAGGTCCAGCAGTAGTGGTTAAACCAGGAAGAAAACGTCTCTGAAACGGAAGGATATGTCAGGGGGCAGAGCCAATACAGGACAAGGGCTTGCAGGCTATGTGTGATTTGGGGCCACAGAGACAGTCCTATTTCTTTATATCGAGGGCCTCGGAGGGGCCTGGGTGATTTCATGGCCCTGGTGGTATCTGAGGATTTAGAGGGTTCTCTCTGGTACCAGTTCATAGAAGACTGTACAATGCAAGTATAACAAGGGCCCAGTGATGCAGTGAGCCAGCCTGGCTTGATGTTTCAGGCCTCCCTTCTTAAACAACTGCCCCCTCTTTCCCTATGATAGTGCACCGTACATGGGTGTCTGATGGCTAACTTTATGGTTCAGAAACTCAACTCGACTTCTCCTTGAGTGTGCATTAGGCTCTGGATATCTGGTCACACCATGAGAGAGGGACTTGTAGCATAAAATGCCAGCTCTGAAACGATGCACAGTTTATACTCTCCAAGGGGAGATGGGCCTGGAGCAGGAACTGAACTGGTATCTTCAAGGTCACTTCTTCCTGGGGCCTAGGTTCTCTCAGCAGCTGTAGGTCAGGAGGCCGCCTAGAAGAGTGCATAAACTAGTATCATTAGAACAAAAAGAATTGGATGTTAAAGGGGAATTTTAAAAAAAATCAAACGCAGGTGGCCCTTCTCCATTCTTAGACATTTCTAAAACAAGAACAGGTGTCAGTCACCTTGAATACGAGCTCTGTGTCTCCTGGAAAGTGCCAGAAACATACCGCAGATTCTCCCTCTATTTGTTCCCATCTCCCTGCAAAGTGCCACCCTGCTCAGTGTCCCCTTCCTACTATCACCCTCCTCACTTCAAAGGCATTTCAGAGCATGTCTGAGTTCACAGGCTATGTAATGGGCCTCTGTGTGTGGGAAAACTAGCTCCAGATGCCACGGTGAAACGGGTCACCTTGAGAGGGTTTCCTGTGGGCTTTGATTCCCTTCCATGTTGTGCTGGATTCTTGGAAGTCTGATCCTGGGTGGAGCTTTTTGGGGATTTCAGAGTTGGGAAAGGAATGGAGGGCCATTTGCTCACTGCTGTGTAATCCATAGCCTTCGGAGAGGAGTGGCTGGCAGGCTACATAGTGATGGTGGAGAACAGGGCCAGACAACTAAACCAAGGCTTTATCATGGTAACAGGGCAGACAATTCCTTCACAGGATTGGCATGGCTGGGGTGGCGTTAGGGGGGAGGAGAAGGGCAGGCCATGCTCCTGCCATACTCTGAGAGGGGTAGCTCTGTCTCCTTTACCCCAACCTTGCAAGAAAAAAAAAAAAAGGAGATTCTTTAAGTAATAGATTCTAATTTCTTGGGACTTTCGCCACTAAAAATCCTTCCTAAAATAAACCCCTCCCCCTGTTGCAATATGAACTGGTTCTCTCCAGTCCGTGTTCAGTGGAAACAGCTGTCCTCAGCAAGCAGCAAAGTTCGCTCACGGTGGGATTAAGCATTAACAATAGAATGGAAAATTAGAGGAGAAGAAAGGTTTCCATTCTGTTTCTTTTTCTTTCCTTATAAAAAGAAATTACTGCCCTTCTGGGCTCTTTTGCTATTGGCTCGGCTCCTGGACTCCTAGCTCTTGGAGCCAGCTGGAGCTGGTCCAGAGACCTGCGCCTGTGCACTTAAGCTTGTTTCAGAAAGATGCTTCCCAGATTCTGCGTAAGCACGCGGGGGTCGACTTGGATGCTCTCCTTGTAGCGGCCACACTCCATAAAAGCAAAGAACCAGCTGCCGTCTTTGGGAAACCTGTCCAGGAAAAGCAGCCATCCAGAATTTCCGGGACACATTCTCCTTTGAGATGGGTGAAGCCGGGAGCTGCCTAAGTTATGAATCACCAGGTCATCTGCAGCCTGGTCTGAAGTAGAGGCCTGAAGGCCAAGGGCAGAGCTGATAGAAGAGGATGAGGTCTCCTCGAAAAGGGTCCCCACCGCCTCTGCCAAACAGGCCCCATCTTCCCTTCCGGCTCTTGGATGCCTCATGAGGGAGAAACCATGTGGGGACTTTTAGGGGCTCAGTACTGGAAACCAAGGTTCTCAGGCTGGCATTGAGGGGGTTAAGGCAGTGACCAGATAGCAGCCTTTTGGCAGCAAAGCCCTCCTCAGCAGAAGGAAGGATATAGCTGTATGAACTGCCTGCTTAACAATGCCTCACATGTCCCCAGGGGCCCGCCTGCAAATAGATTTCATCTTGCTTTCTCTTGTACTTTTCAAAGCTTCCTGTTTTCTCACGGCCCTTTTGGACAGTTTACAGTCTCTCTCTCCCTCCCTCCCTCTCTCTCCCTTTGAGGAAAGGAACACCCTTCTTATTAAAAGAGAGAGAGAGAGAAAAGAATGTAAGGGAAGGGCAGTTTAGCGGAGGCCATTCTCCTGGGCTGCAGGCTGCAGCTCTTTGACCTTTTCTCCCAGAATAGGAAAACACAGGCTTCCTGGCGCATCTCAGTCCTCAGGCTCACATAGGCTGGTTGGCGCAAAGCAGTGTGGCTCTTCTTGGCTTCGTGGGCCTCTGGCCCCAGCCCAGCCGCTGCCCGCTGCACTCAGCTGCCTGGGCTTCTCTGTGGCTCTGGCTGTCAGCATCATCGCTGGGACTCATGGGAAGTTGCCTGAGGCATCTCCAGGCCCTGGTTCAGGGAGGGAAGAGGCACCAGGGAGCTGGAATTTGGAACTCCTATGAAGATGAGGAACAGGGTGCCTGTCAGCTGTTTAGAGGGCTGAGGATCAGGGAGCCAGATACTGGGTTCTCCCAAAACCTGCAATCTAAGAGGAATCTTCTTTTTCCATCCACATTTCCCAGTGCTGTGTCAGGCACAACTGCCTCCATTTCTATTATGCTTTGAGTAACCTGGCAGGTATTTACACAAAGGATCCCTCACTTCCTTCAGTATTCCCTGCAAATAACTTAGTTTAAAAAGACAGCACCCCATCTTCAAAGATCTCCCTATTTCTGGAATGTAAGAGCATAGTCCATAATAATGATAGTAATAAAAACTCATATTTATTGAGATCTATTTGCCAGACCCTTTACATGAATTGTCTCATTTGATCTTTATAATAACCGTTATAAGAAACTATTATTATCATCAACATTTTAGGGAAGAGAAAATGGAGAGCTCATTCTGTATCCCTCTGAGGTCTCCCTATCACCTCTCTGCTCTGCCCTCTCAAAGCCTAATGACCCATGCAATCCGCTATTAAAGGACAGTTCAAAACATTTGTTCCAATTTCCTATTAAATGTTGAGGCCCACCTACTTCTTGACAAGTAGGTATAAATGTGGGCATCGATAGGGAAGCTGAGGCTTCGTATCAGGCTCACTAATATCCCTCATTAGAGAACTGAGAGTTTAAGAGGGGTGGGGGGCTGAGATGACCACCTGCAAGAGGAACGCTGTCCTATCCACTCCAGCAGTTTCCCCCACCAATACCTGCCCGTATCTTAATCTTCGCAGACCTGGGCAGGAAATGATGCAGCAAGTATTGACTTGAGCAAGCTCTTAGCCTCGCCTGTCGTGATGAAAGGGGCCATTGACATAGATGGCTGCTTTTCTCAGAAGAAGAAACTAGGGTTTTGGTGCTCCCTCTCGCTCTGACTTCTTTTTTCTAGTCTAACTCCCTTCCTCCGCTACAGTGACTATGCTTGGAGCTCATATCTCAAACCACAGCATCATCTTTAATGGACCCAGGCTTCTTTCTCTGGTCCCCCTTTGCTGGATGCTGAGGTTAGCCACTAAGACAAGGAAGGTAGCCCTAGCACTTCTGAAGGTGCTTTTGGCATCTTTCAGTGCCCCACCATCTTTCAGAGTCCACTCAGGCTGGGAAAGCTCTCCATTGGCGGCCCAGTAAGCTACGTAAACCATGAAGGATAACTCTAGTAAATAAAAATTAAATTTTACCAATAGCACAGAAAGCAGTCTCCTTTACCAATCATACATTAGAAAATATAGCTTCCCGGTCATGTCCCACAATGTACCTTCCCTGAGGCCATAGGCCTTGACTTCAGGGGACAATATCAATGTCCCAATGTCCCCACGTAGCATTGAAATGTCCCAGGAAGTTTAGTCGTGAATGAATTGAGTCAGAAAAGAAACATTAGAATAGAAAAACACACACTGGGCTTTGATAAAGGTTCATAAAATGTTGCCTGTCTAAGGCTGAGGAAGATTCTAGGAAATGCCCCGTGGTAGCCATTATGATGTATGCACACCTCTGTGTGTGTGGTGGGAGAGGGGTGAGGGGAAGGGAGGTGGGACCTTGGGGCAGGTGAAGTGCAGGGTCTTCTCTGACCCAAAAGTTATAGCAGTTGTGGCAGCAACAGTGACAGTGACCTTGCCTGTGTCTAAGATTGAGGGAGGAATCTAAATATGTTTAATGAAAAGACTATTCTTGTGGCAAAACAACCCCCCCCCCCAAAAAAAAAAGGTACTCTACACATTCTTCAAGGTTAGGCTAAAATTCTATCGCTTTTATAAGACCCTTTCAGAAGTCCAGCTTCTAATGTCTCGGCAACCACAGATAATAACTAACTGTGGAATTTCGCCCTTCATGGGATCCAAGTGCAGAAGGCACCCATCTTGTCCTTTCAGTTCTCTCTGTTGGCCTGTAGAACCGTGAGACACATTTAGGCTTGGACTAGCGCAGTAGCCTAACTGATCCCCCAGCCTCCAGCTCCTCTCTCCCTGCGTGGCTTGCTGTTGGGGAGGGAGGAGGGGGAAGGAGGTAGAGCTAATTTTGCTGTTTTCGAGTCTTCTGCTGCAGCATCATGCCAAATAATCAGGAACCAAATTAAGTACACTTTTTCTAAAATGACCATGACTTGAATATCTAATGCAGAATCTTTAGATTCAAAGCTTTTGTTTTTCTGTAGCCAGAACGGAGAACTGCATAAGCTAAGCTAATAAATAGATCACAAAAGGTTCCCAGAACTTGCACACATGTGCAAAACTTAGCCACAGGTTGATAATATCTTAATACATAGTCTGTGTTGAAAATAAAAGAAAGCAAATATCCATCCCACATGTAGGGCTCCCGAGGATGTTGAAATTAGACCAACTCTCTCAGCCTTTCCCTTCTTGGGTCACCTTCTCCAAATGTATGTGGTGGGCACATACTCTGAGTACTGAGTGTGGGAATTCATCTTTGCTAGTAAGGAAGTAAAAAGGGAAAAAGTACTTAAAACTCCCAAATATGAATCATTTAAAAATACAGAACCAACCATTCATTATCCATGTGTGGATTATCTGTGACAAATGTATAACCCCGGGCTGGCTTCCTCCTACCATCCAGCATTCTTTTGAGCTAACCTCTCAAGGTCACCATTTGTTAAGTCTGCCCATTCTGCCAAGGCTAGCTCAACTCTCACCTCCATAGCCACATGAGGAAAACATAGCCTTCATTAACAAAAATTCAATCCAGAATCCCCAACAATGGCCCTGAAAATACCTCGCGGGAAGAGAGGAAAACTGATGTCAGCTTTAGAGGACGCGGTACTCCTAGTCCTCTCTCCATGGCATCTCTCACTCCGTACTGGCTTCTGAGGTTGGGGTGGGATGGGGAATGTTCCTCCCTTGACACTGTGTCCAAGCACAGCCAAGGAAGGGCTGGAGTCTCCAAGCCCTGCCTTGCTAAGGCTTGGACTGCGCTAGTCCAAGCCTAAATGGGTCTCACGGTCCTACAGGCCAACAGAGAGAACTGAAAGGACAAGATGGGTGCCTTTGCTTGCCAACAAGAGCCAGCAAAGCACACTCTCCCCACCTGCAAACAGTGCCTTGGAAAAGACAGTGTCTCTTCTGAAAGCAGTTGGAGAACTACTGTTGTGGTCCATCATGCATTTGCACTTTAACAGAAATAAAGAGAAATGACAAAGAAAAAAAAATGAATAAAACATGTTTACTTCTTGTATACCTGAGATAATATTTTCAGTACTTCAAATCTCTACCCAGAGAAAAGACACACTCCTTCCTTTACATGTCTCCATTTTCCTTTTGACTTTGAAATTCATTCCAATAATTAGCAAATTTAAAAATTAGAAATGTATGGTGTGGTGGCTGACCATGTGGCCTCTGGTGTCCAATGACCTGAGTTCATTATCCTCTACCACAGGAACAAAATCTCAAGAATCCATCCCTACCTGCTGCCCGTCTGAGCCTGGCCACAATCTACCCCCTCCTTGACTTCCATGGGGACATTTTCTTTGGAAGTCACTTGAAATGCCCAGATCCAAGCAAAGGGCCTCACATGGGCCTGGCTGTGGGTTCACCTGGGTGGGGTCCTCTGTCTGCAAGTAACCTGTGTTCTCCGTGTCTCTGTCTCGGACAGCTGTGCGGGAAGGAATTCAACCGGATGCACAACCTTATGGGCCACATGCATCTGCACTCTGACAGCAAACCCTTCAAGTGCCTCTACTGCCCCAGCAAATTCACCCTGAAGGGGAACCTGACACGCCACATGAAAGTCAAGCATGGTGTCATGGAGCGGGGCCTCCATTCTCAAGGTATTAATCTTCCAAGAAGTCCCCATGCCTGCGAGGCCAGTGGGTAACAAGTGGGCAGTGATCTTGTTTACAGGGGGCTTCGCTTTATTCTGATGGTTGAAAAGGGAGTACAGCTTTCAAGACTACAGCAGGGTAGCAGGAGCAAGCTGACCATGTTATGATAATAAATAAAATGCTCAAGATCTGAAGGTAGTTAAGTACAAATGAAGTCTAGAAAGTCAATTGGAACATTGGAATGATGCCAGCCTCAGGCTGGAGGGACTTCCGTTATCCCCATTTTACAGATGGGGGAACTGAGGCCTCCCAACATTAATTTGCCAGAAGTTGGTCAACTGAAAAGTGGCAGAGTCAGGATTTGAACACGGACCTTTCTGACTCTAGAGCCTGTCTTGTATACACTTCACCACACAGCTGTTAAAGGGCATGTGGTGTTTTTCCCCTTTTGGAAAAACAGGTCTGTCTGCAAGCTCTGTGGTCAGCCAAGGTGTGTCTGTAGCAGGTAGGCCTCCTCTGACCTGTTCAGGACCAGACAGGCTCAAGGGCCGTCCTCCTGCTCAGTGGGGGCTGTCTCCCTCCCTGAGTCCTGACTGAACGGATGGAAAGTTCTCGCCTTGCTTGTCAGTCCCTGGGCCCCCAGAGTTCATGTTCCAGATCTGCTGAACTTGGCAGCTGGCTCCTTCGTCACCTAATCAGGCAGCCTTTCAATAGGCAGTAAGTGCAGTCCGTCCTAGGCGTGTGCTCTGAGCCGGGCAGCAGTGAGGGACGGAGACCAGCTTTGTCCTCTGGGAGGTCTGCGTGTAGGGAGAGAAGACCATACATAGAGGTAACTTAAATCGTACTAGCTGGCTGCTCTCTTCTGGTCACTAGTATAATCAAAGCACAGGGCTAGACACGTTAGAGCTCATTCCCACAATTCCACAAAGTAGTCTGTGTAGTTCTCATTTTATACAAGAGGAGACCAAGGCCAGGAGGTATGATATAAACTGCTCAAGGTCAAAGAGCAAGTCTGTAGGCAGAACTGGGGTCCCAATTCAAGAATTTCTGAGTCAAGCCAGTGCTCACCACACTAGGTAAAAACACAGGTGATTCATTTGTGTTTGCTCTTTCTCCCACCCTTTTCCAAAAGAGATGGTCAGATTGGCACACATATTCACAAGTAAGCAGCACACAACAGAATGATTGTGGTTTTCAGATTTTTACAATGTCGCCCTGACTCTTGGGCGACAGGGAACTGTGGTCATAAAGCAAGGCCTAGAATTGGTGCAAAAGCCCTGAAAAATTATGGTTAAAAAACAAAAGCAATTTTTCCACCCTGACAATGATTTTCACCTGAATTCTTCTTCACATCTCTAGTTGCCTGAGCGGCTTCCCAATTTAGGCCTGGATTTTTCCAGAACAGGTGAAATGTGTTCAGTCTCCAGGGCTGGAGACATAGAAGGCCATGATGAGACAGGCCTGCACTGATAACCTAACCTGCTCACCACAACTCGCCCCGTATGGACACTCAAAGCCTAGCAGGCACCTGACAACTCTATCATCCTGGAGAAATAAAGAACATCACTGTATATCACAGAGCTGCTTTGAAATTTTTTGACAGACTTGCAACTATTTTAATGTTTTCATCTACAAAAGGTGTCACTCATTTTTCATTCCGGTTTTTGAAATGGCTCAAAAACCAAGGCCCAGATCAAAAAGGCCCTCCCTGTGCCCCCGACAAGATGAAAGCTATAGACAGCTTCCTTGCCTGACGGCATCTTGAGGCTGGCAGTGCTGGACATCAGCTTGCTTTGTGGGTCCCCATCCGGAAGCCTGGTCCTCCTGCGGTGCAGCAGGCTCTGGCTGAAGCCCAGGCCCATCCCTCCTACTTCACCTCTCCAGTCGCTCCCACCTGTTCCTCGGGGCCTTACTATGGCCAAGGTCAAATCAGGTGGAGCCCTTCCACGGGCCTGTTGGCTCCTGAAAAAGTGGGTGTCTAGAGTCCTCAAACTAAACTAACAGTGAGACCCTCTCACATCACTGTACCTGATAGCAGGGACACTTGTAGTTGGACACAGGGGCTTTGGGGTCCCCAGAGGACCCCTTTATGGGATATCTTTTTTTTTTCAGGGTGGAAATATTCGTATTATTGTTTTATCTTTTTTTCTTATGGTAAAAGCTCACTGAAAATAATAAAATAAAAACATTAGAAATAAAAAAATGTCAAAAATCACCTCATTTTTTAGATTTTTGTCATTTTTTTTAAGAGACAGAGACAGGAAGAGAGAATGAGTGAACTGGGTCTACACTATAAATATTCTATCTAATAAAGAGGGAATATGCTAATTGACCACCATGCCTTCACAAGATGGCGACACCCACAGCCAATAAGGAGGGAATATGCTAATTGCCACGCCCTCCAAGATGGCAGCGCCCACAGCCACAAGATGGTGGCACCCAGTCCCCTCAGCCCCGCTGGGGCGGCAGGCGCATGGCAGGGCCCACCCCCAGGCGGGTCCAGCCGCTCTGCACACCTGCTTCTGGAATCCCCCAGTCCCCTCAGCCCCCTAGCCACCCAGGGCCGGCCCAAGGCACAGGCAAGCCTCGGATGGCGGCTGGCCAGCCTCCCAGGGCTTCCCGAGGCTCAGGTAACCAGGGCCAGCTGAGACTTGCACTGCCGGCAGTGGCAGCAGCAGAGCTGTGATGGGGGCATCACCTTCCCTGATCGCCGGGTTGCCTCCCACCCCTGAGGGCTCCAGGACTGTGAGAGGGGGCAGGCCAGGGCTGAGGGACCCCTCCCTCCAGTGCATGAATTTTCATGCACCGGGCCTCTAGTACATAATAAATATATATGTTTTATACTTAAATATAGAGAAAGAATACCCCTTTATGTTATTAGGGCTCTGCATCTCCCACACATAGTTCATAGTGTGGATGTACTATTATTTAAACAAATCTCTGCCATTAAATAGATAAATTGTCTTCACATTTTCATTATTAAAAATGTGGTGATGAGCACACTCACACACAGATTTGTTCACCTGCAAATTTGCATAGTTTAAATTCTCAGTCGTGTAATTGCTAAGTCAGAGCCAGGCTTGTTTTTAGCTTTTGGTGCATGTTACCAAATTCACCTTGTAGATTCTTTCGGGGACCTTATCTATGCTTAAAATGTAAAATCAAGCTACACTGAAGGGCCCTGAGTACCACCAGCCACCCATTTTCAAAGGCTTTTCCAGGGCCTGAAGGCTGCCTTTGCTCTCACAGGTTTTGGAAGGGGGAGAATCGCCCTGGCGCAGGCGGGGGTCCTGAGGAGCCTGGAGCAGGAGGAGCCCTTCGACCTGTCCCAGAAGCGCCGGGCCTTCCAGTCTGACGGGGATAGCGCCAGGGGCAGCTCCAGCCATGAAGAGGAGGATGAGGACCACTGCTGCGAGGTGGAGCCGGACAGCCCGGGCCCGGCCCCGGCCCCGCGGAGCAGGCCGCTCTGCGTGCCCCAGGATCTCTCCACCAAGCCCGAGACGGCCCCCCGGTTGCCCCAGGAAGCCTGCGAGGAAGAAGAGAAGGAGGAGGAGGAGGAGGAAGAAGAGGAGGAGGAGGAGGCCGTGCAGAAGGAAGGACGCCAGGAGAAGAGCAAGGACAGCCTCGGGGCAGAGGGCGGCCGGGAGAGAGATGGCGCTGGCAGAGAGGAGTGTCCCAGCCTCAGGGCGCTGCAGAGCGCGCGGCGGGGGGCCTCCTTTTCTGATTACTTGTACTTCAAGCACAGAGATGAGAGTTTAAAAGAATTACTGGAGAGGAAAATGGAAAAACAAGCAGTGCTTTTAGGTATCTAAGTTGACAGTTTTAGAATTACACTTGGAAAATGAGAAGCAGGCAGTTCAAATATAGCTTTCTGCATGAGCTGTCATTTGCTGGCGACTGGCGACTGGCTCACATCTTCACAGATGGCTCCGACTCCGTGAGCAGGGACGTCCTCAGCCACGGAAATGCTTCTCGGGTCATTCCGGGCCCTTGATTTTTAACTCGCAGGCAGGTCTCCCCAGTGTTATTTCTGCCTCTCCAATGCCAGGCGCTGTACACACTCTTCTAGGTATCTAATTGCAGGCCGATGCTGAGGTGCTTATAGGAATTCTCCTTTTCTTTGACTAAGATACAATACATGGTAAATTTTCTTTCAAGTGGCAAAACTATGGTGCTTGACATGTTTCCTAATTAATGACTGTTTAGTTGAATGTGTGAAAGTTACAGTATTTTTCCAGATAGATGAAAATATGAGTAGTTGTATATATAAAAGTTGCCTTTATTAAAAAAAATATATACCAGAAATGACACAGGAGTTATTGAAAAGGAGTGTTCTCATCTAGTCATTGCAGAAATAAGATAACGTTTTCAAGAGAAAATGAATCATTTTGACTAAGGAAAGCCCAGACATGCTTGGGTTCCTGCCTGGGTCCGCCTTGCTGGGCCCCAGCCTCCTTCATTGGGTGCGGCATTAGGAGCGGGTGTGCAGATGACGCCCAGTGCTCGCGCCCCCCTGTGTCCCCATTGGAGCTCCCTGCTGGAGACCTTGCTAAAGCAGCTGCAAGAGGAGTTGTCACCCTGTGAGCAGCTGGCTTCTCCTTGGGGCTAGAGCTGGGGCAGTAGGGGAAGGCTTCGCCCTGAAATCGAAGGTCTGACTTGTTTGGAGAATTAGAATAACCAGCAGCTGGTCGCCAGCAGGGGAGAGTCTGGGCTGGGTTCCCAGTGCGCCTGCACGTTAGAATCAGCGCGGGGAGCCTTTTTAACAATACCTCCTGTGGGCCCTCAGCCTCTGAGACCCTGATGGAATGGGCCTGAGTGGAGCCCCTGCTTCGGTTACTTTCTAAATTGCCCCATGATTCTTCTGTGCAGCCGGGGTTGAAGAAACACGGACTGGGCTAAAATAGTGACTCCCAGGACCCCCTCCCAGGGACTCCATAAATATTTCTGTGTCTGGCTTCAGACTCATTAGGAGAGAGAGCAGGAGACCTCGAAATCATACTGCTGACTTGGGCTTTTCACCTGTTCCGGAAGGGACACACACACACAGTATGAACACATACTTTCTATAGTTCAAGATGATGCCTGAGATGTTTATGGTCACTTGATATGTTTTTAAAGCACATAGCCAGCTTATAGTGACTAATCACGTCTTCCTAGATGCTTGAATCATGATTCCAGTGAGTGCCGATGATTATAATGGGTGGGCTGAGCCTGCAGGTAGGCTTCCCTTAGGCATGGCTCCGAGTAACGCAGTACTGACAGGATGTCACTTACGTGTGACTGACCAGAAGCAGGAACCCCCTGGTACTGTGTCTGTGTTTATGTAAAAACTGCCTCTAGGTTGGTAGTTTCAACTCTTATTTGTAGAGCTAGGTACTGTTTATTATTTTGCTTCCTCTCCTCCCAAAGCTCCTGATACATTTCTTTAGAAGACCTGGCCCGTCTTTGACTGCTGGGTGCTAGCTTTTTCTCTTGGCCACGGTGCTTCCCCATCAGCCTCATCTCGTTCTCATCCTTTACCTGGGTACTCTGTCAATTCCTGATGCCTTTCTCCTGCCACTGTGCCTAAAGCTCCTCCCTTCAGCCTCACTACCGCCCAGTGCCAAAGCTGCTTAGGTTTCCATGTCCTTAGGTCAGAGCACCTGCAAAGGGGTGCTGAAGGATGGTGTGGTTTCTGCAGTTACAAACACAACTCTGGGCCAAGAACCTGTTCCAAGTCCTCAGAGGGGCAACTTGCTGTCCACTCATTATTAATATGACTTATTGATGCCCCGATGAACTCACCCAGGAGGCAGACCATGCGGTCTGTGAGGTCCCCGGCTCTTAGGGTCCTGGTCCATACTTACGCTATCAGTAGTTGTGAGTGGAGGAGCTACTATAAGGGCTGCAAACTGCCAGTTTGTTCTGGATCTGGCTAGCTGGAACAGGAACCAGGGAATCTAGAATAGCAAGCTCTAGTCCTTTCTAACCAAAATGGATCACGTGGGAATGTTTGAGGAACAAGGTAATGTTGAGATGGAGAGAGTAAGGTCCAGGAGAGTGGTTTTCACATGGTCTATTGAGGAGCCCCTCCAGGGCTGCTAGGGAGAAGAGAGGCTCTTAGCGCTCATGCCCATGTCACTCAGAGTGGTTCAGATTTCATCTGTTCTACACGTTAGACTTCTCAGTAAAATTTCATTTGAAGGGAGAAAGAGGTCTAAGGAAAGTAGTAAAAAAGTTGTTATGGGGCGTATTCTAAAGCCTGTGTATAGTTCTTCACTCTGAGTATGAGATATTTAATTAGCTCTAACCCCATGGTTAGTATACACTGACCTTCTGAGAACCAAGGTTAAAATGTTGGTTTTGTATGTTTTTTGAGTGACCAGCATCTGGTTTGCCTTGGACAACCCTGGTTTATACCTATTGTTCCAGGGTAATTACCAGTAGTGTCGCCTAAACTCTGAAAATTGTCTCAGTTTGGATAATAATTACATGGACACCAATGCCTAGGTGCAGAGCTCAGGAGAGAGTTAGCCAACCCTGCCTAATGAGCTAATTAATCAGAATGAAAACCTGTAGGAGAGCCTCGGAGTCCATCCTCACAGAACCTCAGGGATGAAATCATCCAGGGTGACCAGCACTCCAGGGCCAGGACAGCGTGACATTCATCACATTGTGACACTCTGAAAATAGGTCACTGCCAGATGCTTTCCAGGCTTTTGACCACTGTCACTTTGAACTGAAAAACTGATCAGCCCAGTGGCATATTTTTCTTTATCCTTTCGATTCAGGCCTATCACTACCTCCTCTTATTGCCTTTCAAATCTTTTATTCTTTCTTTTTTAAAAATTTGACTCCCCACTGGCCATGAGACTGAAGCTGACCTTTCATAACCCCGCAAGGATAACTGGTATATTTGCATTTGAGTAGCTACGTGAGAAAGCCCAATGTGCATACTGTATTTATTAAGCCCTGAGGCATCTAATAAAATATTAACATCGTATTTTGAATCGTGATCTTTGTCTGCTTTGCTGGAACAAAATGTAACGGAGCTAACATTTAAAATCCTTCACATATTTGGACAACATTACGCCAAATGTTGATTTTGTACAGAATTCTGGCTTGCTATTTAAAAATGAAAACTCCAAGTATGTAATAGCATCAGGTTGTGAATATTGCTTTCTGCTCAGTGAAAAAGCAGTTTACCTGAAAAGAGCATGTAGCCTATATTTTGTTAATTTAAGCAAATAAAGACATGTTGAAAAAGCTGAGTTAGTTATTTGGAAACACCCACATTTTGCAAGGAAGCTGCCATTGTCAATGTCTCAGTCCTGTCCTATACCCTCTGCGGGGTAGGGGTGGGGGGCGGGGGGGAGGGGGTCCCATTGTCTGGAACCTCAGCCCAGGGACACAGATGCTGGATTCTCCCTCCCTCCTTCAGAATGGATTAATGACCCTCAGCCCACCTGCTGGCAGGTGACATCTTCCTATTCTTTCCATCTTTCCTATTCAAAAAAAACTAGTTCTGGAAGGGTGTCATGGGGAAGTGGGAGGTTAGAGATGGTGTTGCCCATTCTGTATCAGGTTCTTTGTAGAATAAAGTTCAACCAAGAGGAAGTGTACTTTAGTGGGCAAGAGCACAGCTTCTGGTGCCAGGTACCTGGGTTCAAAGCCCAGCTCTCCCACTTTCAATCTTTAGGAACTGACACCAATTTGTGAACTGCTCTGTGCCTCAGTTTCTTCATCTGTAAATTGGGACTAAAAAAACAGTACCTTCCTCACCAGGCTGTTGTGTGGGTTGAGTTAATATATGTGAGACACTTATGTGTCTGGCTCGCAGTTCCTTCTATGTAATATTATTAGTAGGTATTATCATCAACAAAGTGGCCAGAAAACAGAACACTCTGTTCTCCTCATCAGAGAACTCACCAAGCAGTGTGGGCAGGGGAAACTGTCGCTTTCTATGGGAGCTCCCCTTTTAAACACTACAACTGTTACATGCCGACCACTGTGCCAGGCATTTACACACTCGATCTCACTTAAGCCTCACACAACTCTGAGAAGCAAACATGGTTATCTCCATTTCATGGATGCAGAAGTGGAGGTTCAGGAGAGTAAAACAGCTTGCTTCAAATTACCTAGCTGGTTAAGTTCCTCCTTTGCCTTCAAAGCATTTAGGGTGTAGCAAGTTGAAGTTTCTGAAGTAGATGCTGAGACAAATGTGAGTGCAAAGTGCTAATTAGGAATTGGCATTAGTTAAAAGGAGGGGGAAGAAAGAAGACTGAGCAAAGAGAGAAGCCAAATGGTGAGGTGGGCCCAACCAAGCCCCAGCAGGCAGCTCTGAGGAAGGACTGCCCATCAGAGCTGTGCCACCTTGAGCAGAAGTCCAGGCCTTTCCACCACCACCAGAAGGGCATGACCTCAGGCAGGTGTGACTCTTCAGCTGGGGCCAGCTCTCCAGGAGCCAGTGGCGGGGGCTGTGAACTGATTGCAGTCCCTCACAGGTCAGTGTGAGTCCTTCCTTGAAGAGAGACTAGTGACTCATCTCTGTGTCTAGTACAGTCCACCCCTTGCACCACGTCCATCCATGTCATGTACACACATGGAGCGTCTCCTTCAGGGTTCCAGGAGGCCTCTCTTCCTGAGGGAAAACTCAGAACACCAGAGTCAGTGGGACCAACTTCAGCCCCCACTGTGGCAATCAGTGTAAGAGACAGACAGATACTCATTGTCTCCTTCCTCCTTACCTGTGTAGATACCGCTCACCTTTCCAGGTGGCATGACCAGATCCTCATCACCAAGGGGACTGAGCCTTGATCATCACGCTGCTATGGACTCAATGTTTGTGTCCCCCCAAAATTAGGAGTTGAAGCCCTAACCCCTAGTATGACAGTATTTAGAGGTGGGGCCTTTGGGAGGTAATTAGGTTTAGATGAAATTGTGAGGGTAAGGCTCTCATAATGGGATCAAAGTCCTTATAGCAGTGGTTCTCAACCTTTCTAATGCCTCGACCCTTTAATACAGTTCCTCATGTTGTGGTGACCCCCAACCATAAAATTATTTTCGTTGCTACTTCATAACTGTAATTTTGCTACTGTTATGAATCGTAATGTAAATATCTGTGTTTTCCGATGGTCTTAGGCGACCCTGCTAGAGGTTCTCAACCTGTGGGTCACAACAACCTCTAGCAGGGTCGCCTAAGACCATCGGAAAACACAGATATTTACATTACGATTCATAACAGTAGCAAAATTACAGTTATGAAGTAGCAACGAAAATAATTTTATGGTTGGGGGTCACCACAACATGAGGAACTGTATTAAAGGGTCGTGGCATTAGAAAGGTTGAGAACCACTGCCTTATAGGAAAAGAGGGAGACCCGAGCCCCCTCTCTTTCTCTCCACCATGTGAGGACACAACAAGGAGGCAGCCACCTGAAAACAGGAAGCAGGTCCTAGAAGGACATAGAACCTGCTGGTACCCTGATCTTGGACTTCCCAGCCTCCAGAACTAAATGTTTGCTGTTTGACACATAACTGTGTGCTGTTTTAGCTATCCAGTCTCTGGTATTTGGTTATAGAAGCCCAAAAAGACACATGGCCTTGTCAGAATGGGGTTGTTGTTCCTGTTCACCTACAGTCACAAGTGAGGAAAGAAGGACCAAAAGAAACCCAAGTGAGTGACCTGGGTTCTCATATATCCCTCCCTGACCCACTGTAACAACAGCCCTAGCCTCATGATCAGCTGAATAGCAGGAGGGAGAGAGTGATGTAGATGAGGCTAGCATGGAGAGTCACTGAGCAAGAGGGTGAAATAGATGGACATTTTCTAAAGCTCGTTTTGTCTGTAGTGTAGAGGATGGGTTGGAAGGAAGCCAGGATGATGCTGGGGGACCATTATCTCTAAGTCTATGAGGGATAATATTGGCCTGGAGTAAGGAGGAGGTAGCATAGAAGAAGTTAGAAATGGACAGTTTAAAATCTGTTTGGGAGGTCCAATTGACTTGTTCTACCAAAGGCAAATTTTAATAAGAAGATAAATGATATTTTTCTACAAAAAGAAAATGACAATATAAGGTTCATCTCCTCCTATGACAGAAAGGATGAATTAGATTTTGATAGCTATCATAAAACCCACAGTCTTCACTCGGTTTTCAGGTGAGCATATTTACCAAGGAGAGAATATAAGCATAATTCAGTCCATCTGGTGTCCCTCAGTTTTGTCCTGGGGTACAACTGGTAAAGAAGTAAACAGTTGAGACTGAAGAGGACACAAGTCCTGGGGATAAATGGCAGAAGTGAAGACAAGGGGGCACAGCATTAGAGACCAGAAAACCACGGAAAGAGGCTAGACCTCCAAGACCTAGGTGAGGCTGCAGAGCCCTGGTCATCCCTAAGGGCCGAGGGCATCTCTGGTCCAGCCAGTGAACTAATACATGTTCCTGATCATAAACTTGCATGGTCAAAGGACAGTTCATCTCGACCATATTTATTAACTAAATACATTTTCACTCTAAACTGTTCAGTGCTCAGAGGGTGGCAGTCCAGCGATGTGGAAAATTCTACCCAGTGCGCACATTATTTTGTAACAAGGCAGAATAAATGAGATGTTGTCATGGTTTAAGTCCTAAAGTGAATTGGCCCATGGCACTACAGACAGCATCTAAAAAAGCAATAAAAAAACAAAATGTGTGGAAGGAGTTTGTTCCTGCCCTTAAGGAACACACAGTTCTTAGCAGGCCTAGGGAGGCTGGCAGGAACATGGCTAATGATTTTTCAAATCTCCTTTCTCCAAAGCTCCAAAGCCTTAAAGCTAAAAACTGTCCTCGCTGTGAGAGCCCAGGTGTGAACACAGCCGGTTCCCTGAAGCATTGTGGCATTTCATTTTTTTTTTTGCACAGCAGAGCTGAGCCAAGAGTAACTTCCAGTCCCGTCACACACTTGCTCGACAAGTGGAGGAAGACATGCTCATTTGATAGCTGGGGAGTGACCCTCATGGGGTCCCTGGGGACCCAGTATCAGTGGCGCTCACTGTTTCCTCTTCCCTGGATGCAACAATATATTAAGAGACAGAAAAAAAGGAGGTTGGCTCTTTTCATGATTTTCCTTTTTAATTTTTGTTGAAAATGCACTGTGTTCTCTTGAGCCTTCAAACAAATGGAGGGGAAGTGGAAGCCCAGAAGTTTCTCTTAGGTTCCCCAGAGAGGGGGGTCTGTGTTTGTAGTGTGATGTGGGAAAAGTCCTTGTGTATCTGCTGCATTGTCACGTCTTACCAGAGTGATTTGCAGCAGGAAGTGTGGGATGAATACAGTTTCTACGTAAGAGAAAGTGATGGAGCCCCAGCCAGCCTTTGAATCAAAGATCTCCACTTGCCCTTCATCTGCAAGATGTGCTTCCCCTGACCTCCACCCCCCATCTTTATTAGAGGATGAAAAAAAATATGCAAGAACTCTCTCTGAACTTGACCCAAACAAAAAGTCCAGCCAGAAATCCTTGCTATTCAGAATGCACTTGGGCAGGGAGGGGGAGAAGGGGGTGTTTGGAAGGACATGCCAGAGATCACAGAGGCAATAGGAGGGGGGCTGCAGAAGCTCTTGCCATCACACCTGAAGCACCATTTCAAACCAATGTTCAGAATATGCATCATGAGACTTTTCACAGGGCAGATCTTAAACAAATGGTCTCAGAAGGAGAATGGAGAGATAAATTAAGAGGCATCTAAAAGGATTACAAGGATACTTCTTTCATTTTAGCAATTCATCATATTAAGATGCTGGCAAATAATTTTATTTCTTCCAGAAAGTAGTAATAATGAAACTGGTCTCAAAGCTGTGTACGATGAGGGGATGGATGGGGTAAAATCTATTAATCATTCTGGACTTGCAGAGACTGTGCTACTTGATATTGTTGAAGGACAGCTTCCCTTCCAACCTGCAGCAAGTCTAGCAACGAGCATAGTTTCGCTTGGAGTAGCAGGTTATCCAAGTCAGAAAAGTGTTTAAAATCCTGAGCTGTGGCTTTGCAAGACTGTATACATAGAGCATCGAGTCAACTGCCTCTTCTCACTCCTGGAAAACCAATGGAAAATAAAAGAAATATGAAATCCCCAGCAATAACAAAGTCTTTACAGGGAGAAAAAGCAAAAAAAAATCAAAGCAAGGTGATGCAGAGCCTTAGAAACAGATAATTACAATGCCAGCATCCCAGCGGACAATGAGAAAACAGTCATCGAGTATAACGATGCACCTCTGTGAAGCAAGCACTGCCGACTGGGTCTAATCTCCTCCCTCAGAAGTCACTCTAAGCCGCTATGAGCAGGCACAGGTGATTTTGTGGATTTCAAAGGGCTTGTCTTTGCACAAGCTCTGTGTGCCCCCACACTGCTAATCCCCTTACCTTCCTGCAGGGACACTTTACTTTTGATCTCAGGTTTATGTAATTAAGTGCTTCACCTTATTCAGATTGGTAGCTCCCTGAGCCAAGGGCTTGGCCACCACTACGCCATCTCCAGCACGTTTTTAGACAGACTTGAGATCAGATGTGGCCTTGGAAAACTAGAAAAGGGGTATAAGATTGACACATGAATTTTCCATGTAGAGGACCTGTACAAAATGCTGCTGTTCAAAAATATGCATTTTTCCATTTTGGTCAATTAAAAGTATGGAGAAGGAGGGGGCTTCCTGAATGGTGGAGAGAGAATCCTAGTGAAACATCACCCCCAGAAAGACAGCTATTAAACTGGTAAAGATTAGCAAATACAATCATCCAAAATCTCTGGAGATTGACCAAGGGGTTTGCAACAATTTTAGAAATATTTACTCAACGAAATCTACAGGAATCCAGTAGGATGGCTGCCCCCATCCCGCCGACCAGATCCATGTTGTGGAAGATTCCAGTGGGCTTGACAGCCAGGTGGCAACTCCCAGTGTCCCAGCTTCGTGCAGAAGACCTACCCTGGGTGGGTGGCCAGGCAGTGGTGGCAGGCTCTGCCCCCAGACCTCTGCTCAGTAAGGAGGCGCTGAGTAGGGCAGCCGGTAAGGGAAGTCCCGGCTTCCCCCACAGGCCTGTGTCATGGCAAGCGATTCCAGTGGATCTCCAAGTGGTTATTCCAAGTGGCAGCTCCCATCCTCCCCAGTTCCTGGTGTAGGAAAGCTATTCTAGGCCTCGGCCAGCTGAGCAGCCAGTGAACATGGGCAGGTCCCATTCCCCCTGGCTCTGTGCTCTGGAAGACCTATTCAGGGGGAGATGGCAGCAGCTGGTGGTGATGTTTGTACAACATTGTGAAAGTAATTGATATGTTCTCAGGTTTTATTGTGGTAAAATATACATCACATAAAATGATACAACACATAACCATGTTTAAGTGTGCAATTTGGTGGCATTAAGTACACTCATAATGCTGTACAACCACTGTCACTATCCATCTCCAGAAACTTTTCATCATCCCAAACAGAAACTCTGTACCCACTAAACAACAACTCCCCACCCTCCCCTCCCCTAGTCCTGGTAACCTATGTTCTCCTTTCTGGTTCTATGAATTTGACTACTCTAGATAACTTTATCCAAATGGAATCGAACAACAGTTGATCTCTGTATCTGGCTTATCTTTCTTAGCTTTATGTTTTCAAGGTTCAAAATTTCATGTATCAAAATTTCATTCCTTTTTAAAACGGAATAATATTTCATTGTATACCTAACTATATCTGTCTCCATATATGCCACACTTTGTTTATCCTTTCATCTGTTTTGTAATGGACAGTTGGGTTGTTTCCACCTCTTAGCTGCTGTGAGCGATGCTGCTATAAACAGTCGTGTAGAAATACCTGTTCGAGTCCCTAGTCTAATTATTTTGGGTAATATGCCTAAAAGTGAAATTGCTGGGTCATACGGTGAGTCTCTAACTTTTTGAGGAACTGCTAAGCTGTTTCCCACAGCAGCAGCACCATTTTACATTCCCACCATCAGTGTGCAAAGGTGCCAATTTCTCCACACCCTCTCTCACTGTCATAATTTTCCATTTTTTGGATAATAGCCATGTTAATGGGTGTAAAGTGGTATCTCCTGATTTTAATATTTAATTTTTAAAAATCTGTCCAGCTGTTAATGCAGAGATCCCTATCTAGTTTTCTAATCTTGTGTGTTTTTTGTTGGTTGTTTTTTTTTTTTTTGTCATGAATACAAAAACAAAAAATAAAAGGTGGACTGGGACTTCTTCCTTACAAATAGCAGCTGAATGCCCAGTGACTTACCTGGTTTTATTCCTGTTGTCTTGCACCTCCCGTTCTTCAAAGCACACGGACTCTGCTTGCGATTGGAAAAGAAGTATTTATTGAAGTTGTTTTATTCTGTTTTATCAGTTCATTTGTGGAGGGGGGTGATCCTATTTTCCCTTGATCCCAAGTTGCCGGGTGACCTAATAGCTATAGCAAGCTGGCTATACCCTTGGTTGGCCCTTGTAAAGTTTGTAACCAAAAAAATTGGGGTTAGACTTCCCTGGGACTTGCCTTGCCTGGGAGGGGAGACTGCATCTTCCACTTGGTGGTGGTGAGGGGTGTGCAGTGTGGAAGAGCTTGTATCCAACCGGGACTCCGGTTGCTGGGGACTGTCCATCTCCTCTTCAAGCCTGCATATTTTAAACTGTAAAAGCGTAAAAAATATACCCCCAAAACCTCTATAAGACATTTGTTGATTTGCTTAGAGAGAAAGAACCAATATGGCTAGTTTAGTACTAATAAGAGTCACTTAATGATCAAAGCCTATACTAAGCCTCTAAAACTATAGAACAGTGTTTATTCATCAAAACCTTGACACTTACTCTTAAAGCCAAAAATGTTCCTGTAGTAATAGCTGACCATTATTTTCCCTTTTGAAAATTAAAATGGAAGGGAATCAAAAACTTTATTTACTCATTCAAGGAATGCTTACTGAGCACCTGCTATGCAACAGGCACTGGGCTGGGAGGCCGTGGAGACAGCAGAATGAGCACTACAGAGGCAGTCCCTATAATGGCCTTGTGGGGCCATTATATTAAAAGGCTATTGATATAAGTGCCCTAATAAGTATCAATCCAGTTATATAGAAAGTTCCCAAATTATAAGCAAAATAATTCTGCCCATGTAAAATAACTATGTATAATATTAACAACTATTAAGACTATTCCTTAAATGGCTACAGTGGTATTTTAAGTGTCTTCCCTGGCACTAGAAATTTCTTCTGTGGAGCTTTACAAGGTAACAGTGGAGAAGGACTTGCATGCTAAGTATCCTAAGAACCACGCAGCATGGTTCCTGCCCGCCTCGGCTTGTTTCTATTATCTAAGCCATGAAGTTGACACTGCTCTGGGCCTCTCACAAGGTGCATGGGCTACAAGGAAATTTGAGTCAAGTTTTTATACTGAACTGAAAGTTGGTTAAAGTCCTCACACCTTTAGGGTTGAGCTTTAGAGAACTTAGAAATGTTCCCCGGCTTGCATTGTTGTTTTTCTAAAGATACAGGATGATTGATCTGAATCCTACCCCCTCACCCTCCACCCCTGGCAACCTTGTGGAGAATCAACACTAGAGTTTCTCAGTAGCAGCCCTGGGGCGTTTCACCCAACCTAGGAGCTTGCATTTCTAGAAGAACCACATCACCACTTAAATTATTCCAGGTCACTGTGGGCTTGGGAGGCAGGAGTACTGAGTGCAAGGACACAGTGTCAAGACAGACTCCGCGTGAATCCCAGCTCTGCTACCTGTTAGCTGTGTGACCTTGGACAGACTACTTACGTTTTCTGAGCCAGTTTTCTATCTGCCAAACAGAGATGGTGCAGGGTGGTGGTGACAAGCACAGGCTCTGGGCCTGGCTCTGTCTTACACCAGAGAAGAAATTCTTCTCCCTCTCTCTGCTGCAGTTTCTCACCTGCAACATTGGGAATCACTAGCATCTGCTTCATAGAATTGTGAGACTTAAGTGGGATAATGTTTATAATGCTTAAAGCAAAATAAGCACTCAATACACATTAGCTCTTATTACACTTGCTACAGTGACCACATGGGAATGTGCCTAGAGCAGGCCTGACACACAGGCGACTTACAAGGCATGTCAATTTATCTCCCTTATCCTCCTGAACTAACCTGAATACAAATGTAGGATCATTAGCATTGCTCTGAAATAGCAGAAGGACATATGACTGGGGAGAATTCTCCCACACCCACACCCCTTTCCTTGCCTTCTCATTGAACTCCATTCCCCCGGTCTCCCCACACAACAGATCACTCTTCTGAGCGACGGAGAGACACAGCTCTCTCTGCCATGTAACCCAGTCAACTTTGGGAGACAGATCCTTGACCAGGCCTGACTACCATTTGCATTTCCTTCATGGAGCTGCATCAAAGGGCATAGGGAGGGAAAGTACCTCCCACCTGTGACAGACAATCAAAGCGGAATGACAGAACCAGGTGCACTGACGGATATTCTCATCACCAGCACCAAATTACAGCACATTAATGCCAACTTCTGAGACAGCCTCCGATTTATGTTGCTTCCAGTACATTTAGCAAGGATAACTTTAACGTGTAAAAGAACAATTTAGCAAGCAGACAGCTGAGGCTTTTAAGATTTTTATTACATGAGGCAAACACCTGAATTTTACCCAGGCTTGTGGTGTGGCATAGAGGCAGTGTTTATCAAACTATAGGTTATGACCTGTTAAGGGGTCATAAAATCAAGTGGGTTGAGACCAGAATTTCAATAAAATAGAATGAACTAGAATAGAAGCTATCTATAATAATAATCTATAATAATAAAAGGGTAATATGCAAATCAACTGTACAGCCAAACAGCAGAACGACTGTCTGGACAACCTTCTAGATGAAGCCGGGGCTGCGAGGGCCGAGGCAGCTGGGGCCGTGAAGGCCTACTCTTGCACAAATTTCGTGCATCAGGCCTCTAGTCTGAGAATATTATGCATACTAAGGCTTTGCACTTTTGGTGATTTTTTTTAGATATTTAGATGGATGGATGCTGGATGGATTGATGGATTGCAATGTAAATGTCTTTCTTATTGTTGGTCATGGTCAAAATAGTTTGAAAGCCACTGAAATACTAGATGTACAGAAACAGTATGTGCATTTTATCAAAACAAATGAAAACACTGAGATTTGAGGAAAACTAAGTCATACACAAATTCCAAATTCCAAAATTATTATGTCTCCGAAATTAAAAGGGAATTTTGTTTGGGTTTTTTAACATTCTTTGTTCAATTTATTTTACATAGCATATTACCCTGTTGGTCCATCCTTGTTGTCACAAATGGCATTACTTTTTTCTTTTTATGGGTGACTAATATTCCATTACATATATGTACCATATATGTACCAACTTAGGTTGCTTCCATATTTTGACTATTGCAAATAATGCTGCACTGAACATGAGGGTACATATATCTTTTTAAATTAGTGTTTAGATTTATTTGGATAAAACCCCAGAAGTGGGATTATTGGGTCATATGGTAGTTCTATTTTTAATGTTTTGGGGAAAACTTTGTACTGTTTTCTATAGTGGCTGCAAACAGAAAAAAAGTCATAGATACAGAGAATAGGCTGATGGTTGCCAGAGGGGAGGCTGTTAGGGAGGTGTTTAGAAAAAGGTAAAGGGGATTAAGAAATATAAACTGCCAGTTATAAATAAGTCACAATGATGTAATGTACAACACGGAGAATATATGGTCAATAATATTGTAATAACTATGTAAAGTGACAGATGGTTACCAAACTTATTGTGGTGATCACTTTGTAAGATATATAAATGCTTAATCACTATATTTTACAGCTGAAACAAGTATAATATTATATGTAAACTGTAATTGAAAGATACATTTTTTAGCCCTGGCTGGTGTGGCTCAGTGGATAGAGCGTTGGCCTGTGGATTGAAGGGTCCCAGGTTCGTTTTCGGTCAAGGGCATATGCCTAGGTTGTGGGCTCGATCCCCAGTGTGGGGTATGCAGGAGGCAACTGATTGATGATTCTCTCTCATCATTGATGTTTCTATCTCTCTCTCCCTCTTGGTTCCTCTCTGAAATCAATAAAAATAATTTTTAAAAAAGAAAGAAAAGAAAAATACGTTTTTTAAAAGAGAGCATGTCAATAACAGGTTCCAGAGTAAAATCTTATGAGTCTCTCAACACATCTTGGCAGCTGTGGTTTCTCAACTTCTCTAATGAAGTTCAGGCCTTTCTGAATGATGACACCTGTGTGTGACATTTAGGACTATTTGTTTGCCCTGCCTGTCTTACATACAGTTTCTGGAAGTCAGAAGCTTTCAAAAATTGTCTCCTGGATCTATCATCAGTCTGATTTGTTAGGCAGGGCAGGTCTTCAGGATGATGTGAGAAAACTCATTTACAGAACAAGTAATCAAGGAATTGTGTTCTTCATATTAACGTGTTACTCCCTTTATCTCATCCTCCCAACCACTATCCCCACCTCCTAAGACCTTGCATTTGAATCAGTGATTCTAAGAATGGCTCTTACACCTCCAATATCTATATGCCCAGTGACTTTTAGGTGGAGGTGGGTTTTGTGAAGCTTACCCATAGGGAGGGGTAAGAAGATGATGGTAGCTAACCCATCCCGGTCAATTTAGAACTGGGTCATCTGCTTGGAGGATGTTTGAAAAGGAAAACCTGCCTTAAGTTAACTGCCACACTGGAACAAATGGTAAAGTTAGAAGAAATCTACATACCTTTGATTCTAGATAGGACACTAAAGAACTAGGCACCACAACAATGTTTTTAATTCCTTCTTGTTAAAGATTCTGTCTTGAAAGAAAGATAGTCATGAGAAATGAGCTAACTACACAGTTGGCATAAGTTCCTGCAAAAGTTATGAAGCCTTGAAAAAACGCATTTAATAGGATAAGGATAAATGACATTCCTGAAACTATGGGGTGGGAGAAAAATTCTGAGAAAAACTATAACATCAAATATTATGAAGGGTCCCAGGTATGAAAGAAAGATTAAACAGTACCAGGAGGCCCAGTGTGCACCTATATAGAAGGGGTTATTAATGTTACTGGAGGGATAATTAATACTTTTCAGGAGGAAATAATGGGAAAAGATTCAGAAATAATATTTATAATTTCCAAAGTTTATATAATAAGCCCAAAATATGATTGATAAAGTAATTCAATATGAGGTAAATGCATTTATCTGTTGATACTTCTTCTTAAAGACTGGGGACCACAACATAAATAGAATCTTAGAGGTATTGTTAAAATTGGCACAGAGGTTACTGGTATTTCTGGGACTTCCACTATTCAGATACCTGCGGGAAGTCCCATCTTCCTAAAGACAGAGTATCTCATAAATCCCTAATGCCCTTTGCTAACAAAATCTTTTTTCAGAAGCAAATATATCAATAAAGGCAACACTGGCCAATGCTTAATTCTGCGTTAAAAAAAAGGTAGAACTTATTAGTAAAGTGGAAGTGAGGTGAACCTGAGGAGACAGTAGCTAGTGGACATTTGTGCACCCTAGCTCCCTCTAGAGTGATCACTTCCCTGCCATTGTATGCAGTCTTATTGGGCATGTCCATCAGGATTTCTGCCTTCCCCTCATGGAGGGATGGGCGTCGGACTTAGCCAGGCCAATCAGACTCACTGTCTTTCCTAGTACTTCTAATTTTAAATAGATTAGATTTCAGATTTTACAAAAATATAAATCTGAAAATATGATTTTCAAAAGACATCTTGGTGTGAAGGAAAAGAGGGAGGAATGTAAGGATGCAAAAGAGTGGCTAATGGGTCACTTCAATGATATCCTAATAAAAGAGTAATATGCAAATTGACCGTACCTTCACTACACCCACAAGCCATGCCCACCAGCCACACCCACCAGCCAATCAGAGCGAGTAAGCAAATAAACCTAACCAAGATGGCTATAGCCAAAGAAAGCAAGGTTTCCCAGGCAATGGAGGAAGCCAAGCTTTCTGCCTGCCTTTGCCAGCCTAAGCCTCCACTCAAGCTACAAAGTTTCAATTATAGAAGATAAACAAATCCAAACAGAAATGGTGGCAGCCACGGAGCCAGAGAGAGCAAGCCAGGGTTGCCCCCAGCAATGGAGGAAGCCAAGCTTTCCACCTGCCCTGGTTGGCCTAGGCCTCCACTCCAGGCTACAAAGTTTCAATTATAGAAGGTGAATTAACCCCAACAGAAATGGCTACCGGCCACAGAGTGAGCAGGAGGCTTGGCTCCGCTCCAGGCTACAAAGTTTCAATTGTAGAAGGTAAATAAATTCCAGATACAGGGGCCTCCACTTGGGTCGCCAGGGGGCATGGCTGGCCTGCAAACCACCATAGGCCCCTTGCTCAGGCTGCCCCATGCCCCAAGGGAACCCCCATCCTGATCCGGGACACCATTCAGGGCAAACCAGCTGGCCCCCACCCGTGCACCAGGCCTCTATCCTATCTAATAAAAGAGTAATATGCAGATTGACCATCACTCCAACACAGAATATGGCTGCCCCCATGTGGACACAAGATCGCCACCACAAGATGGCCAGCAGGGGAGAGCAGTTAGGAGGCACCAGGTCTGCAAGGGAGGGCAGTTGAGAGGGACCAGGCCTGCAAGGAAGGGCAGTTGGAGGTGATCAACTCTGCAGGGGAGGGCAGTTAGGGGTGACCAGGCTGGCAGAGGAGGGAAGTTGGGGGCAAACAGGCTGGCAGGAGAGCAGTTAGGCATCAATCAGGCTGGCATGGGAGTGGTTAGGGGGTGATCAGGCTGGCAGGCAGAAGTGGTTAGGGGCAATCAGGAAGGCAGGCAGGTGAGCAGTTGGGAGCCAGCAGTCCTGGATTGTGAGAGGGCAGTCAGACATCCCTCGAGGGGTCCCAGATTGGAGAGGGTGCAGGCTGGGCTGAGGGACCACCCCCCACTCCGTGCACGAATTTCGTGCACCGGGCCTCTAGTCAGACTATAAAAGACCACACATACACACACACAGAGGATCAGAGAACAGTGCATTACTAAGGGGAAAAAGAAAGACTGGTGTAAGAGTAAAAATCGCAGCTGGAATACTGAAGCCACACAAAAAAATGAATCAAAGTTTAAGAAAAAATTTTTAGGCATCAAAACGGCCAGGACAGTATACTGAAGCTGATACTCTAAGGCTAATGCACGGCAGTAGGAAAATTGAACTTCTCAACTCTTCTTTTGTTTGCATCTTCTTCATGAAAGTGAAAGACCTTCAAACCTGGGAGTGTGGAATAAACATGGTCAGGAGGTCATTGAAGTCCAAGATAGGAGCCAGGACAGTGGGGGAACAGAAGCCTTTGTAAACGACTTCATCCTTCAAACCTGGATGAATTCTATCCCAAGGTGCTGAGAACTAACCAAAGTACCTGTAGATTCACTGCCAGTAATTTTGGGAAAATAAAAAAAGGATGGAAAAGGCACATGAAAATTTTAATGGATAAATGACAACTTTTGAAAGGAGGTAGGATAGCGTAATATTGGGTTTTGGAATCTACAAATAGTCAACTTTATGTGAAGCCTGGTTATTTGTAATGTTCTTTTAGTTTATCTATATTTTATGACATTTTTGGTGATGGACAAATATTTCCTCTTATAAGGAAAAATAATAAAGAGACTTATTACAAAGCAAAAATCCTATTGGCTGAAACAATATAAAACAAACCAGATGAAAGTTAACAAGAATAACTGTAAATCCCTGTGTTGAGGTAAAAAGAATTACTACATAAGCATAGAATGGAAGAAAGCTAAGTTTGAGAATAGTTTATTTAAAAAATGTTTGGAAGTCTCGGGCCCAAAGTCAATATGTGCAAAAAAAGTAAACAAATGCATTTACGGGCAGCATGAATAAAATATAATAGACTGGAAGCAGGGAAGTAATATTCCAGTGAATGGGGTCAGATTCCACCTGGAGCGCTGTGACTTATTCTGAGCTCCATATACTCAGATGGGTATTGAGACTCAGAGAATGGTCAGAGGAGGGTCATCTGAACAGATCTAGGAGTGTAGATCCTGAGCACTTAGATTTGCAACAGGCCCCTGCCTCGTCCCCTTATGAGTGCCACTTCTTTAGCATAAACCATCTTCCCACTGTTTTATTTTGGCTCATGTCTATTTCAGCTTCAGAATCCAGATGTGACCTGATTTCAAATCTGGAATAAATTAATATGTAACAAGATGAGTTATTGTAATATTAATTATTGCCTTTCTGTTTGTTTTTCCCCTCTTTACTTTAGACTTTTGGAAAGAAACAAAGGGTATTTTACCCCCTTTGCCCCACAAATAAAGGCTAAGCAGTGAGCCTTTATTCTTACTTTCAAAGGGGCATTAACAGTGGCTTTATATGCTACACACACACACACACACACACACACACACACACACACACACGGAAAGTGGCAGATCCCAAGAAGACAACCATAAAGAGGCCTTGTTTTTCAAGGCCTGAGGTGACCCCGCATGGAGGAAGTCTTTTGTGTTTTGAAGATAAACGAGGAGAGAGTTTCTTATTGAGGACACAGGTTTCCAGGATACTAGGAGAGACAGGGGCTTGTGCGCTCCTCACGGGTCAGGGTCTAACCCACAGGACCTGTGCAATGCCTGCAGATGCCAGATGCCAAATGACTTTGCTGGGCTTGAGGGAAGAGCTGGGCCCTGATGTCCAGACCTCCAGTGGAAGCAGAGATCTGCTAGAACCTGTCTAGAGTGGCCGCACCAACAATCGGGGCAGCCTCAACAACAGTAGTGTGCAGCAGAAGGCCAGTCACAGCAAGGGTGAACGGGGACCCTACACACACACACACACACATCCCACACCCCACACAAATGTGCACATGCTCATACACACATGCACACAAATATGTATACTTCAGGCACGCATACAAATGTGCACAGGCTCACACACGCACATACAAATGTGCACATGCTTATACACACACACAAATGTGCATATGCTCACACATACATACATACAAATGTGCACATGCATGTACATCTTTGGAGACACACCTAGGAGGAGCCACAGTCCAGGTGCAAGGCAAAGGAAAAGGAGAATATGAAAAATGACAGATGTTAGACTGATATTGACCCTCCCAAGTGGGATGTTGGGGCCAGAATTTGTTCTTGAAGTTGAACTGGCCTGATACAACTGGTACATGTTATAAAGCTGTAAATCTTTCTGAGTACCTAGGAAGTGGCATGACATCAAACATGATGTGGACTCTGAATTTTATGGAAAATAAGTATCTGGAAATTATTTCAAAGTTGCAAAGTGCCTCATATCCCTTATGGCACCTATGAGGGCTTTCTGTCATCACTTCAATTACCTGAAGAAAGAAACTACAAATCAGAGTCTGGTGGTGGGCAGGCAGTCTCTGCCTCTGATCTGCCTGGGCCGCTGACATTGTGAGCCGAGGGCCGGGCGCCAGGGACCAGCGCGGGCTCTGCTGCGACATGAGCTAACTGCTTCCTTCTGCAGGTCCTCTGGCTGTTACTCATGTGCAGAGATGCTGCCTGAATCCTGGGTGTGCTCCTGGGTTACTTTAAGTCAGTATAGACACAGGCCTAGGGAAGCTGCCTCGCCTGGGAAGGGTGAACTCTGGACAGTGGTGTATGTCAGAGCCTGAGGCCTCCTCCGTTTCTGAGAACATTGCCAGGGGTGGTATTTCATGTTGTTCTGTGAGAAAATGGTTCCCTATCTTTCGTGTTTATGTAATGCTGACTGTGTTTTTGTGCTGATGTGGTTAATTTCAAAGAGAATACTCATCTACTCATTCTCTCATGTTACACACACACACACACACACACACACACACACACACACACACACACACTGTGAGCCCTGCACTGAGCTGCTCTTGGGGATATGAAGCCGAGGAGGAAGGTCTTCCGAATGCTTGCCGTCCAGCAAGCTGAATCACTGAGCCAGGACATCAGAGGGCAGCCTCTGTGGGACAACTTCCTGGGTTTTCGAGTTGCGTCATGCTGTATCTTTTGACAGTGAGGTAAGTCCGAGAAGTCAGGAGAACAAATATCAAAGAGAAGCTTCAATGCTCAGAAACAGAATGGACACTCTCCTGAATGGCATCTCTCACTTGTGTGTGATAGGACGATTCATACATAATTCCACTCAGTTTCTGAGCACTTGCTGATGCGTCTGAAGCACTTACTAACAGTGGCTGTCACTAAGTGGTAAAGTTAAAGGGGATTTTAATAGTTTTCTATTTGCTTGTCCAGTTTCCAATTTTATTACCATGCCTTGGGAGGCACCTCTGAAAGCCACTGTTGGGAGTTCAGTTCCTGCCCAACAGGCCTGTTGTGGTTCTAGATTCCATAGGCTGCCCACAGGGATGGGACTGGCTTTGCCCCTACACTCTGGGTAACCTCTCCTCCCCTGATGGCTCCTCAGCCACTTCTAGAACCCATGTAATCAAGTGTTTGCATAAATTCCCTATTGTTATTAAAACTATATATATATTAAAAAATAACAAAAAATAACACATGAGAGAGCATGTTTAAAATACACGTTCCTAAGCCCCAGAGAGAGAGTCTGTAGATATTCTGATGCAATAAGTCTGACTTAGCAGCCCCTCACGTGTTCTAGAAATCTCAGCCATCATCAGGTGGCAGACTTCTCAGTCACCCCTGGCTGGAGTCAATCACAGTTGGACCTTAAGCTTATTCCCTGAGATGTAATTTAAATGATTTGGGCGAGAAGGGCAGGGGAGAGAGAGATCACTTCTCTTCATTTTCACTCTCAAGTAGTCTCAGATTTCAATGGAGCCTTAATTTTCAGCTAATTAACCTGTCAATCTTACTTAGAAGAAATTGGTTTCCTTCTACAGAATTGGGAAGACCGCACCGAAGCCTGAAGAGGTGTTTGCTAGCTTTCTGACAGTCTTAGATAAGGCTCTTCTGATCCCAAATTACAGAACTCTACCCTAGCCAACATAGATGGATAGGTAGGTAGGTAGATAGATACATAGAGATAGATAGATAGATAGATAGATAGATAGATAGATAGATAGATAATAGATAGATAGATAGATAGATAGATAGATAGATAGATAGATCAAGAAGTCCCAGGAAAATCTGAACAACCAGCCTGAGGGAGGGCTGCACTCAAGGTAGTTTCAGTCCTTGGCATTAGCAACCCTTCCAGGCTGCTGTCCTCACTCAGCAGCCTGCCTTCCTATTACCTGTTCTTCTCAGTTCGAACTTCCAAATGCCTCAGAGACAAATCAGATTGGCTTCATTGAGGTCAGGAAGTCTCCTGGACCAATCAGCTATGGCTAAGAATAGTGTCATGTATTTAGACATGGCAGTTGAGGGTCCATCCGAGTGAAAAGGGGCCAGTTCTCAGAGCAGGCAAATGAGAGAGTGACAACTGTCCCAAGATGCAGCCACTCCCCTGACTCCTCCCCCAACTCCTACCCTTCATCCTTCTCTGGGGACAGATCTTTAACCTTCTCCTAGCATAGACCATTCCTGTCTTCCGTTCCCAGTCCACACTCCATTCCAGATCAACCCACTGCTGACAGGTCTCTGGAATCCTCCTTCCCTACAGGTCCCACCCTGTGAAATGTGGACTCTTGTTCATCTGCACACTTACACTGTCCTGTGAAATCCCCTCTCTGAAGGGGATTCATTTAGAATCAATGAGATGACATTGCTCTTTGGAGAAAAGAGACCAGGAAATCAGAGCCAGTAAGTCTTGCCTTGGGTTATTTTTCTGGCGGCAGTGATGGGCCACATTGAGTCATCCATACTGGTTTCCTTTGTGACTAATACCTCACACTGGAGAGCATACTGACTGATTGGGGGACAGGACAGCCTTTGGCTGACTGGGAAACAGGGCTTTCCCCTGTGGGAAGGCTGGGTGGCCAGTGCAGGGAGTGAAAAGTTAATCCAGGCACAATAGCACCACACCCTAAATGAAATGAGTTGCCAGTTCTGAAAATGACTTATGCCATTCGAGTCAACTCTCCTCCCCTCAATCTCTCCTTCAAGGGTGAGCTGACCACACTGTTAGAAATCAAAGCAGTTTCCTTGGGTACCGTCATACTTTCTTGCTCCACAGAAACTATCCCAGTGACCACATCATCAAACATTAGCTATCATAGCACAGTTAGTTCTTAAAGACATGGCAAGATGCCACGAAACTCAGATATGCTGTCCTTTGAATGGAACTCAGAAAAACACATAATGGAAATGCTTAGATTACGTTGTGTGCCACCGGGGCCAGTTACATAACCTCTGTGACTTTTCTCACCAGCAAGATGACAGAATAATAGTCCCTCCCTCGGGGGACTGTTAAAATGATTAAGTGTAAAAAAGTTAGAGCAGTTCCTGGCATGTGGTAAGTGCTCAATAAATGGTAGTCATCCTAGTCATTTCCTGGCACACTCTGGTAATGTCTGATACACCTCGTCTCTGTGAGAGTATCCTTCGTTGAAATATTGGTCTATGGGTCTTTTCTCACCCCTAGACTAGGGCTGCAGGTGGGAGCCCCTTCTTACTTATATCTCTAGCATCCAAACAGCCAGTGATGCTGATGCATGAGGGAATGGGTGCTGGAGTACCAGGTGTGTCACCGGGACTGAGATGTAATAAAGAGAACTGTGACCCCAGATTTCTTTAGCCTGTGTGAGGAGTGAATGTGTGAATTGGAGGGTTTGTCCAAAGATCATAAAGAGAGAGTGGAGAGGACTAGCCAGGAGTTTCCAGTGACCTTGGGCAAGTTGGTTAACCATTCTTAGCCTCAGCTTCTTCATCTGTAACATATGGATTGGACCTACCTTGGAGCACTGTGTGAGAACTGAATGCAATAATAGGAGTAAACTGCTTGGCACATGATAAGCCTAAGTAATAACTGTTCAAGAAATAAATAACTATGCAAGTCATAGTTTCCTCACCAAAAGTGATGAGTAACTCAATGACAAAAGCCGATAATATCGCCCACTAATGCCTCAGGCTCTGCCTCTGCTTTTACCTTCTAGACAGTGATCCGGTGTCCTAGGTGGACTTACCTGGAGGAGAGCCAGGACTTACCAGTCAACGGGCTTCCACTTGACCCTTTTGAGTGTTGTTTGAAATGAGCATTTATGAGTATTCTCTTAGAGTCCCAGTGAGCTGGCACGACTCCTAGTGACAGGAAGGGATGATAGTGACAGGTGGCAGCCCCCTCATGTTCAGCCACCCAGCTCCAGCATATACACAGGAGGCACCAGCTTATCTGCTTCTCTCTCTAATAGCAAGAGACCAATATTGGACAGCAGATTTAGGTATAATGAAGCTTATGGCTACAGCACTATTCGTAGAAGGGCAAGTTACATTACCATGCTCTACTACTCTGGGAATACTCTTTGGGAAGGCACACTGATCATTCTGATTCATAGTTTTAAATAAAACATACTTTTAATGGTTTGAAATGTATATTCTTAAGCTTCAAAAAGTGAGATGTAAAAGACTATATTGTGAAGAAATTCATGTAAAATGTTTAAATGTATAAACTGTTTCTAGAAAGATTTATGATAAACTGATGATCTTAGAGGCCTATGGATAGAGAAGTTGAGTCATTGGAGGATGAGGGTAAAGGGAAACTTTTCATTGTGTATCCTCTTCAATCTTTTATTATTTTGAACCATGTAAATATATTTTCTTGCTCAAAAAGCACATTTTTAAAATGTTAAGAAATTCAATGAGAGAATCCATTTCTGCCACATGTAGTAATTTCCTAAAGTTTCTTACGCTTATGGTTAATTCTCGCTCGTGGCCTTAGGTAGTTAGTTCAAAAATTATAATTTAGTCATTCCATTCTTAAGGATATTTATTTTCTAATTGTCTTTTAGGCTACCTGTCACTTGGTTATTGATTTCCACTCACTCTTTTTAAATCACAACAAAATTTTTGCAGGGAAATTTTTTTAATTTGAAAGGGAGCAAATAGTTCGAATAATGTCCAAATAGTGTTTTCTGACTGGGGGATGGAGGAAAGTGAGTTAAAAGCAAAAAAAGGAAAGGCAAACATTTTAAAATGCTCATTTTCTGTTTCCATTCATTATGAGATCATTGTGATATTTGGTTGAACATTTTATTATTGAACTTGCGCTTTATCTCTAGTCATATGTGTAGTAAAATGAATGGAGTGTTTAGTGACCCTACTGACAGGTAAGTTTCCCCTTTTTCCATTCCTCCTTCTAATGAAGTTGCTCCTAAATGTGGTTCTGGAAAAATCTTAACCCAGGAGAAAACAAAACCATTACCATCAGCCAACACCTCACCAGTAGATTATTTATACTGTAAAAGGAAATAATTTATGTGTAAGCTACCTGCTTTCAGCGTCTGCCTAATCTAAAATATCCCAGAAACCAAAAGCTGGTGTTGAAATTAACAAAACAAAATAGTTAGTGGACATCCACATGGCTTCCTATCATACTGCGAAATTTTATGCCGTTTCCTATAGTGGAGGCTCACTCTTTAAGGAGCCATTTTTAATCATGACTGACCTGATTCTCTTCTGACCTGCCCAGCAACATCCTCATGTGCTTCCTGGAAACTCCTCCTCTGCTCTCGAGTAAGGAATGCCCCTCAGGCCACCATGGAGATCATCTTTGCACTTATTATTTTGACAAAAGGATGCTTGAGACACAAACATAACTAGGGACAAGGACATTGAAACTAGCAAAGAGAGAAATTAATCCGGAGTTGGTATAGAGTTTAACAACTGGAAATGGGTTTCTTAAAAGGACATTCTGACCTCCATGGTTGTGGCAGCAAAATCGTGTAAGCCAAAAATTTCCCCATGAGTTCTGGCAGGAAAATCCCATTTTCTTTTATCAAAGAAATGTAGTTTATCCCCTTCTGCTTCCAATTAGAAAGAGAGCATGATTTTTCTTGATGCTGATACCCCAAGAATTCACAGTAAGCCCCACCGGGAATATGATACCTGTAACTCAGCAGTTAGACCCAGTGCTTATGGAAAAAAGCTAGGATAGGAGTACTTCCTCCAGACTGAACTATGCTAGGGTTTAAACCTACCTTTTCACTCTCCTTTGAAAGGTGTGTGAATGCCCCACGTTGGGCTGCCAGTTGTGAGTGTACCCGCCACATCCTGAGTGGGGTTCAGGGTTCGGGCTCTGGAGGAGGCTACACACAAATGAAAGAGACAAGACAAGAAAATACTAATTTGGGAATGGGGGTCCAGGCAGGAGCCCAGATCAAGAGGAAGGACTCCGCTTTGCTCTGGCCTTGCTATCTCTTTTATTCAGGTTTTGGGATACACCCATTGCCCTTAGGCAGGCAATTCCAATAATAGCCAATCAGCAAGGATTTACATAAAACTAAAAGGTGGAAGTTGCTTCAGCTACCATTGTCTCAACTAAACCGTGGGTGCAGAGCTCTGACCTTTCAGAGCTCAAGGTCTCCAGCCTTCCGGGTTCCTTGTCAACACCTCTCTGCTAGTGAAGACAATGGGCGGCTTCCAACACAGGTGAGCATGAGCCTAAATGGAAGTGGGTAGTAATGGATTCCCGAGGAACCAGTACCTGTGAAATAGACCACTGTTACATTGGAGACATGGCTAATTTGTGGTGCTCACAGGCCATGATGCAATCTAATCAGAAACATTAAAACCAATTTCTGCAGTCTAACTGAAGACCCAAAACAAGAGTTTACGAGCCTGGTGAGAGGATGAATACAAAGGTGCCTCCTGGGAATATTCTTATGATCACAAAAATATACATCCCAAGCCACTATTTTCTCGGCACATCATGCATTTCTCCAGATGGGAATGGAAGTTTTCAATGGGAATAGCAACAGTGCAGTCCTTTGCTGTCCAAAGTAGACCTTGTCTCCCAGACAAAGCCACTCATCTTGAGCTGTCTCCCTGTGGGTTGGGGGTGGGCTGGGGAGGGAGGCTGCTTCTTTGTCCACCAGGTTGCATCAGCACTGGAATCCTGAGTCAGGGAATTCAAGACGATGGATGAGTCAGGGTCCTTCTCTGTCAGTTTCAGTACAGTAATATGCACTATAGAATTCTGGACTTAAACTCCAGACCCAAGTAAAGCTGATGCATGCCATGATAAGGAAGACAAATTTGGAAAGCCTAGATGTTGTGACAACACAATTTATGTGTAATTCAGAGTGTAAGTTAAGGATTTCATTCATTTACTCATTCATCCATTCCTTAAGACATGGGTGGGCAAAAGTAAGTTTACAGTTGTCAGTACATGAAACACAGAGTTAATAAAGCTATTGTACTAATCATAACCTGCATGTATTTTTCCATACAAGCAACTGTAAACCTACTTTTGCCCACCCCCTGTATATTAAGCTCCTGGTCAAAGGAGCTATACACAATCCTAGGGCGTGCCATTCACAGCTGTTTCCATGCTCTGTGCAAGGCTTGTGGGCACAAGGTATAGTCCTGCTCATGTGCAGTGGGAGAAAAGCACAAGAGGTTGAGCAATTGCAATACAGAAAGCAGAAAGACCTAAGATGGAATGAACAGCGCTAGCGAACCTGGGGGCTCACAGGGGGACACTTATCCCAGCCTTGGGGGATGGAGGGAAGCTACCTGGAAAGGTCCGCACCCTAGAAGGAGCAGATAGGATGTAGCCAAGTGGAGAGGAGGGAGAACAGTCCAGGGTGAAGAGACAGGCAAATGCACAGAGAGGAGGGAGAGGAGGTACTGTACCCAGAAGAAGCCATTTTGGACCAGCTAAGTAGACAGAGGAAAGAAAACAGTTGCCAAGAAAAGGAGAGGAGAGAAGGGGAGGAGAAAGACCGGAAGTGGGAGGGAAAGACAGGGGAGAGCAGGTCAGAAGAGGAGAGAATGTAGCCAGAGCCCAAAGCTGCTTTTGTTCTTCCCCTCCCTGTGTCCAGTGATCACATTGTCCTGGTGTCAGCATGTGACCACACTGTTCCTTACAATCAAGAGTAGCAGGGGCTCCTGATACTCCACAGACTGAAATGCAAGTTGGGTATTTTTTAAACATGCAGCTGATTAGCATGTGACTTACAAAGAGTTGTTCAAGTAAACTGCCACTTTAGCTTAGAACCCATTGTCTGGGTTGAAACAGCTACTGAGGACTGGAGGGGGAACATCTAGTTTTGTCCCTTTCTGTTCAACACTCCCTCTGCTCCTGCGGGCTTCCCGCCCACCTGAAGAAATGCTCACTCTGAACTCTCCCTTCTTCTAGTCTTAAGGCTCAACCATTGGGCATCCATCCATGGAATAACTAAAGGAAATACTGGCTGCTGACTTTTCAAAGCTAATGATATGGCATAATGGAGTAGGAAAAAAAGGCTGCAAAATAAGTTTAAAAACATAAATAACAAAACAAGTTTTCCTACATATCAATTCTTTTATCTTCATAATTCCTACACTTAAAAAAACCCCAGTTCAATGAATAACTGCTTAACAAGAATAAGAACAAAAAGAGTTTTAACCTTATTTTGACAAATTTATTCTCTTCTCCTCACTTTGCCACTTCCTATTCAATCATCGTCTATTAATTTTTTCACACCAAACCGATAAAGTCAGAAACCAATAAAGCAAAGTTACCGAACATAAACATCTCTAGCCTACCTCTTTCTTATAGTTTTGTTCCTCATTTTTCTTCTCACTTCCCCTTAAAGAGAATTTTTCTCTCTTTCCTGAATGGGCTCAAGCCCATAATTAGTCCTGTGAAAACTTGTACAGGATTTTATTTTCAAACATTTTCACATACAAAATGCCTTGAGGGCTCTAATCTCAACATAATGATCTCCAAAAATACGTTGTCTATTTTTAAGAGAGAGGAAAAGAAATTCTAAGAAGCCTAGTTACAAATCAGTAATAGGCTTTGCAAACAGTTGTAGCCATAAACAAAAGAAAAGATTTTCTCATATTTCCTACTTGGTAAACATCCATGTCTTTATTTGCTTAGCCACATCTTCCAATTATAATCATCATCTTCAGGTATGAAAAAAGAAATATACTATTGGGGTCATTAATGTCCCTCTTCTCACGTCCAGCTTTCTATAGTCTGCTTAACGTTTTCTTATTACCAACCATTTTTAGTCCATCCAATCTTCCCTTAGCCTCTATGCAAAAGGGGTTGTGCCTGAGGGCTTAAAATTGAGCAAGCAGCAATCCAATGTCACCAACGTTTTCTTTATCTCCCTGGTAGCCATGGGGGCCTGTCACCCTCCTGCGGGTGCCCTCCACATTCCCTTGAGTGAGCCATTTCCCATGGTGTGTGAACCACACTCTATCTACTTCTCTCTGAAAGTTTCAATTCTTAAAATGTGCTAATACTGAATCTTTTCTTCATTTCCTCCCAAGAAATTGAATTCCTCTCTAGGAGATATACTTTTCTCTCAGAATTTTTTTTATCTTTTCTCTCTCTTTTTTTTTTTTTTGCTACCTCCTTTATAAGATTCTTTCTACCCTTGAATCCATTCTATATCAGTGTTCTCTCTTTCTGCCCATCTAAGGGGCAAGATATAAGTGAATTCTCTTTCTCCGACCCGTTCTCTTCATATCTTAAAAACAACTGAAGAAATTTGTTCTTAGTCAAAGCTTTTTAAAATACGATTAAGTACTGATTACCCTTGAGTGTGGAATTGTGGTGGTTTGGGCATAAGGATTGAGAGGAGAATAGGGCACCTTTATATTTTATTTTACATAGTTTTACTTTAAGTTTTTATGGTAATAATATACTTTTCTGTAATGAAAAGATATTTCTTTTATTCAAAAATATTTTTACATTGTTCAGAAGGGAAAGGATTCCCACCTCATGCTTTCTAAACTCTGAGATGATGATTATTAACATTTTCATCACTAGTTACTCATTGAAAAGATGAGGGGAACAGAGAGAGTGAGAGACTGTGAACCTCAGAGAGACAGTATTATTCAAAGTCAGCAATCAATCCCTTTACCCGTGATTCAGCCGTGAGCATTAACTGAGTTCTGTGAACACCATGCCAGGAAGGCTGCACATGAGAGAGTTGAGGTAAGTATGAAATAAACTAGGTAAGTTATGTTGATGTCCCTTAGGAACTTCTGATTCAAAAGAAAAAGGTGGCTCTCAATTTTTCCTCTATACAATTTGATATACTCAGAAATCTTTCAAAATCAGCACACGTTGCAATTGTAATCAATCACACACACACACACACACACACACACACACACACACACACACACACTACTCACGCACGCACGCACGCACGCGTATGCATGCACACACACTCCCAAACAAAGCTCTCCTTCTGCTGAGGTTGATCAGTTTAATCAGGTTTCCTTCTGAATGCCTAACACTAAGGTCTGGTATTTGCCAGATCCCAGCAGGGGTCTAGAGGGCAAAGGGCCCTGCTGGAGGGCAGCCTTCCAGGGGCCAAGAGCAGAGGCGTCATGGGTGGAGAAAAGAATCAGAGGGAAGAATAGGAAATACTCAGCACAGGTGTGAAGACTGTTATTTTTTTAAATAAATCTTTGTTGTTCAAATTATTACAGATGTTCCTCTTCTCCCTCTCCCCCATAACTCCCCTCAACCCGGTTCCCACCCCACCCCATGCCCTTACCCCCTGCCACTGTCTTCATCCATAGGTGTAAGATTTTTGTCCAATCTCTTCCCGCACCCCCCATACCCCCATTCCCTGAGAATTGTCAGTCCACTCCCTTTCTATGCCCCTGATTCTATTATATTCACCAGTTTATTCTGTTCATCAGATTTTTTATTCACTTGATTTTTAGATTCACTTGTTGATAGATATGTATTTGTTGTCACTTTGTTGTTCATAATTTTTATCTTTACCTCTTTCTTCTTCTTCCTCTTCTTAAAGAATACCCTTCAGCACTTCATATAATACTGGTTTGGTGGGGATAAACTCCTTTAGCTTTTTCTTATCTGTGAAGCTCTTTATCTGACCTTCAATTCTGAATGATAGCTTTGCTGGGTAGAGTAATCTTGGTTGTAGGTTCTTGCTATTCATCACTTTGAATATTTCTTGCCACTCCCTTCTGGCCTGCATAGTTTCTGTTGAGAATCAGCTGACAGTTGTATGGGTACTCCCTTATAAGTAACTAACTGTTTTTCTCTTGCTGCTTTTAATATTCTCTCTTTGTCTTTTGCCCTTGGCATTTTAATTATGATGTGTCTTGGTGTGGTCCTCTTTGGATTCCTCTTGTTTGGGGTTCTCTGTGCTTCCTGGACTTGTAAGTCTATTTCTTTCACCAGGTAAGGTAAGTTTTCTGTCATTATTTCTTCAAATAGGTTTATCTTGCTCTCTCTCTTCTTCTGGCACCCCCATAATTCGCATTTTGGTACGTTTGAAGTTGTCCCAGAGGCTCCTTACACTATCTTCATATTTTTGGATTCTTTTTTCCTTTTGCTCGTCCGAGTGGGTGTTTTTTGCTTCCTTGTATTTCAAATCTTTGACTTGATTCTTGGGATCCTCTAGTCTACTGTTAAATTTCTGTATATTTTTCTTTATTCCAGTCAGTGTATGCTTAATTTCTGACTGGCCTTTTCCTTTTTTTTTGGCATTCTCACTAAGATCCTTGAAGGTCTCACTAAGTTCCTCGGAGGTTTCTAGAAGATTTTTGAGTAACCTTATAACTGTGGTTTTAAACTCTATATCCAATAGTTTGCTTTCCTCCATTTCTTTTATTTGTGACATGTTTCTTTGTCTCTGCGTTTTGGCTGCTTTCCTGTGTTGATAGAATGGCCTTGTGTGCTAGGTGTCCTATAGGGCCCAGTGGCTCAGCCTCCCCAATCACCTGAGGTGGACACTCTTGGTGCACCCCTTTGTGGGCTGTTTGCACAGTCTGTTGTAGTTAAGCCTTGATTGCTGTTGGTATCAGTGGGAGGAATTGACCTCCAGGCCAATTGGCTGTGAGGACCAGCTATGTCTACAATGGAAGAACTGCTGTGCTGGAGACACCCTTATGGGGCAGGACTTCAATGGGGCTTTGGTGCTCACTGAGTCTGCCCCTTGAGTGTGTTGCTTATGGATGTGAAGAGTTGTAATCTGATATGGTCTCACTCTGACCACTGGGTACACTGGCTCTTGGATCTCCAAGGAGGTGCAAAGTCAGCCACTGCCTGAGGCCACCCAGCAGAAGCTACAGAGACATCAGCAGATTCCTCCTCTTTGTTTGGGGTTTGGAAGTCCCCAAATGAGGCCCAGCTGTGAAGCAAGGCAGGCTACTGCTGCCAAGAGCCTTGGGCCTTCTTTTGGGAGCTTTTGAGCTCTCTGACCCAGCTGCAGTTTGTTAGGTTAGGCTGCGAAAAGACAGGCCATTCATATGCAAAAGCCACTGCACACAGCTTAGGTGGGGTTGTAAATTGGGTGGGGCGGGGTCTCAGGGAGTCACCAGGGCAGAGCAAACAGAAATGGCTGCCAGTCAGCCCTGCACCAGGAAGGTCCCCGCATCTCCATGTCTCTACGTCCTGCACCCCCACGCAGGAACAATGATCGCTGGGAGCACCTCTGAGAGAAAGCCGCCCTCGCATTCCAGCCCGGTGCCAGACAGTCCAGTTTCTCCCCGTATGAGTCTGGGTCCTCAGAGTCTTGCCCAGAACTGGAGTTCAGAGCAATCGGGAGCTTGTATCTCCCACCCAATTGAAACTTCCACTCAGCCAGTTTTCCTGTGGTTCTGGATAATAGCTGTTTTGTCTTTTAGTTGTAGTTTTGATGTGGCTGTGAGAGGCAGCAAGTACAGGTGTTTACCTATGCCGCCATCTTGGTTCTCCAAGCATCAAGACTAAGTTATTTTAGTGGCTATGTTTATAGGACATCATAATCAAGTGTCGAAGCACATATTCTAAAACTGAGTCACAGCCATTATATTTGCCATAAATAAATCTGCCTGGTGGATCTAAGCTTCGTGATGCTCCCAACCAGATTCACAGGCCTAGACTAGAGAATTAGGGGGAAATTGCCAGTCTCTGGAATGCTCTTTTCAATGACAACCTATTTAATTGTGACACACGTGGGTCAAGGTATTTTTCCAAGCCCAGGTCCAGGCTATTTAATGGTCTGTCTCTCAGTTGCCTTCCTGATTCTCATAACCTTTTCGCAGATCTCCAGGCCTTTCCAAACTTAATTGCTATGTCTAACATTGCGATCTGAAAGTTACTCATCTCTAGCATCACATTCCAAAATATCGACATCTTCTGGATTTCCCATATAAAAGAGGCTCTATTTACAGAATTGAACTTGTCCTCAGGGTTTCCCACACATTCGTTTTTAAGGGCTGGCATGTATCTTAAGGTAGGAATACTTTATTTCTGCTTTCTTACTACATTCAAAATACCTTTGCTCTTAAGGAATTTTTTTGACAGCTTAATCTTATCAACCACAGTAAAATCTCTTTGGAAAACTCTTCTGGCAAGTACAGTATTATTTCTATGAAAAGCTTTTCCTCATGGTAGACTCATAAGCAAAAAATAGTCTCAGAGGTTATCTATGCTGATCCCTTCATTTGACTGATGAGAAAAATTCTTCCTGCTTTTTTCTTTGTTAATGACAGTACTTAGATTTCAACTAATCTCTTCCTCTCCCATTTGTTCTCCCATATCATTTATCTTTCAACTGGAGTCTAAGATCTCCCACACCTCTAATAACTCAAGATAAATACAAAAAAAAAAAAAAAATGTGAGGTTGCTTTCTCCCAGAGAGCCTTTCCTATATTCCACTCCCCAGATCCAATTACTGATGACATTGGGATTCTGTCTTGTAGAGTCTCCATAGGTTTATAGCAGGAATGTAGAATTTTTCCAGGAATTGCACACTCTTGCCACACCTACACTTTTCCCAGAACTTTTCTGGGTCGTAGTGGTCGAGTCTAGTGCACATGCAGCAGGCACATTACCAGCACCGCTCCCCCTCTCCCCGCCCGCCCCCCCCGCCCCCCGCCCACACCACACACACACACGCACACACACACACACACACACACCTGATCCTCACAACCCCTTGTGAAGTGGAATTATTGTTCCCATATTAAAGGGGAAGAAACAAAGACTTTGATAACAAGTGTCTCCAGGCAACTTAGCTAGTTGGGGACAGAGCTGAAATATAAGCTTGAGGTTTCTGACTCCAACTTCTGCACATCATTATTTTCCTTGATGTCCAAGAAGCCAAGTGCTTGGTTTCTCTTCCTCTCTTTTACACTCTACTGATCTGCTCAACCCCATGTCACCAAAAGAGAGACAAGAGAATGATGGAGAAGAAAACACCACCAGTCCCTCCCCTGACTCACCTAGAGTCAAGGTCACCAGGAAGGTCTCTGCTTTTGTTTTATTATCCCTGGAAAACATCAATACATTTTTTTTTTTGAACATCTTAAATTTTTAATCCTTTCTTTACAGGTTACCTAAGACCACTTTTGATTAAGAAAACTGTAGAAAGTTAGTAACTGCCACAAGCAAATGCCAGGTGGTGGCCCGTGTCAATTTTCCACAGTGTACTGCTTTGCAGGGTATCTGAATGCACTGCTTGGGGTCTCTGCTCACACTTGCTGGAAGCAGTTGTGGCAGATTTTAGTCCACAGGTCGCTTTTCCCCATATTTCTTTGTAAACTTTTCAGCATTCTTACAGAACTTTTTACTGTCCTTAGAGTATTCTTCAGCTAGGTCAGCCCGAAGGGGGTGCTCAGGCTGGGGGTCATCCACCAGTGCTATAGAGACTGGATTACTTGGTCGGTTTTCGTTGCTGGATTCCAGTTTTCAGCACTAATTACTGGCAGACAGACCTGTCCCTTTTCATCGATGTTGGGGTGATAGATCTTTGTTTTAAATGTAATCTTTGGTGGTTTGAATGAGTATTCTGCTGGAAAGTTGCTTTTGATTCTGAAGGCCCCCTTTTCATATGGAGGGTTGTCAGGAACAATAAGCCCTTGCCAAGCTTCATCAACCTGGATGTTATGGAAGTTTTTCATTCCACATTTGTGGATTTCTTCAAGCTCCTTCATCAGCCTCCTGCTGGCCGCCATCTTGGATCTGGTCAATACGTTAATTTTTAACCACTTCTTCCCTCCTGCTTTTTCCCACACCCTCTTCTTAATATTAATTTAACATTAGGCTTACTGTAACATATCTCTAATAGTAAATTTCCTGCTGTGTTTTAGGATTTTCCCCTCTTTGATGCAGCTCTTTTTTTCCCCATTCTTGAAACAATCTGTTAGAGACTATGACTGCCTGAAAACTTTTCCTAATCACTATTTTGATTCAGTATAATACTTTGGGGGCAGTTTTAGGAATATAGTAAATGGGACAGAGGAGAATTAGTGTTCCCATGAACAACAACAAAAAAGCTAGTCACACCAAAACACAATCCATAAAATAAAAGGACTTCATCAAAATTAAAACCATATGTGCTTCAAAGGACCCCACTAAGACACTGAAAAGCAAATAACAGACTAGGAAAAAATATTTGTAAATCATGTATCTAATAAAGGACTTATATCAGAATATTAAAAAAAAAACTTTCACAATTAAATAATAAGACAAATAATTCAATTTAAAAATAAGTAAATGATTTAAATAGATTTTTCATCAAAGACATAGAAATATTTAATAAGAATATGAAGATGTTTCATGTCATTACCCATTAGAGAAATGCAAACAATAATGAGTTATCTTTTCACACTCACTAGAATAACTAGAATCAAGACAGACAATAACAAGTGTTGGAGGGGATGGGGAGAAATGGGAACCTTTATACGTTGCTGATGAAGATGTAAAGTGGGAGAGCCACTTTGGAAAATGGTTTGGTAGTTTCTTAAAAAGTAAAGCATAAACTCATCATACAGCCCAGCAATTCTGCTCTGAAGTATCTACCTAAGACAAATAAAGCCAAATGTTTACACAGAGACTTGCACAGAATGTTCATTGCAATATTATTCATAATAGCCAAACATTATGCCAATTGAAAGAAACCAGATGTACAAAAGAGTACATATTATATTCCATTGATATGAAATCGATAGAGACAGAAATTAGATTGGTGCCTGATGCTGAGGGTAGTAGGGAGATTTACTGCAAAAGAGCATAAGAAAACTTTTGAGACAATGGAAAAGTTCTAAAACTGAGTGTGGTGATGGTTGCACAACTGCCAATTGGTTAAAAATAATTGAATGCTTACAATGGGTAAATTTTATGGTATGCAAATTAAAAAGATTGTGTTTTTTTGTTTTGTTTGTTTCAACTTTGCTAAGTTTTTATCTTTAGCTTTATTGACATTTAAATTAATAAGCCCACCCTACTTTATCATGCATTTATTCATTTCTGGGAAAACTCTAGCATCATATAGGAGAGATTACAAACATATTACATTGTCCCCTTGGTGCCAATTACCCTTGCTAGGCAAGTGAGCAACAGTAAGCTATAAATAGACTTTAAAGTGTATGTTGATTTCCTTTCATGGGTATATCAAATTTTGACAACATTAGTTAATGTCTTCCAAATCTAACATTGAATAAACATACACATTTGAAATGCTGGCTCTTAAACCTGAAAGAATGGTTTCATTTTATCCAGTCAATTAAAAGATTTAAAGACAAGTGGTGAAAAGAGGCCATATATTTTGCCTTTATCAAGGTCAATTTTTTAAAATCAAAATCTGGGACCTCTGTTACCTACCACATTGGGCTTCTTCCTACAAAGGGAGCATTAACCTATTCTGGTTTCATGTTGGTAGAAGGTCAAGAATGTTGCCATTTGTCCTCACCCACTCAAACATCACATGGCCTGCTTTAGAGCTATGCTATTTTAGTAATGAGAATTATCCCGCTTGGGAAGAGCCAGAGTAGCTGAAGAAACCTGACCAGAGTGGCTAATGGACAGAATCGCCCTGTTTTGATTTTCAGTAGCTGGAATAAAATTACATTTCCTTGTTAGATTACTTACACAATAGTTATTTTTACATAACATAATTTATAACTGGGCTCTGGCTGCACACCTGTGACAGTTTACCCATCAGATACCAAATATGCTTTCATCTATTAAGGTAAGAAGTTTTATGACCCTTGGCAACAATAAAATAACCATGAACAATAGAGGAAATTAGGTTGCGATTCATTAAATAACTCCAATTTAAATGTTATAATATGGGTGGATTCTCTGAGTGCTCACAAATTTGAATCCTCCCTATGTCTATATGGAAATGCAACGGCTCTGATAATGTGTCTCCAGAACCATAGCCAGCTAGTTGCCAAGAGACTCACCATAAAGTATTTACCTTGATAATTTACTAGGACTTGGGTATCAGTCTTAAAACTAGAAATCTTATCAATCCATTGCTTGATAATTGATGGATATTTAACAGACACTGAGAATGGACACCCCGCCTCAAGGACAAACTCACAATAACCAAGCTCACAGGGATTGATATACACAAACCAGAATGCAAATCCACGAATTTACTGTGAATCATCAAGCCATTTGGAACTCTAGAAGACTTGTATTAGCAAATGGGTGCATCCCCCTCTCACTCCCAGCTAGGGGCAGCCAACTTACCCAAAGGTGAGGATATCATCATAACGCTGGCAATTAATTAATCCTAAGGAGCATCTCTCCACTCAGAAAGGGGGGTGCCCTTTCACCCACCAGAGGGACAGTTTGCCATGGAACCGGAAACATTTCAGCCTGCTCTCCCACTCTCCTTTTTGTCTCCATGGTGAGCCATCCACCTCTGACTGGCACACTCAGCCAGGTACAGTCATTTCAAAGGGGCCTGGAGTCACTCGACCTCTTAAGGATATGTGGGTTATCTCTACTATGTAACATGATGTATTGATTTTGGAGGATAATTTATAATTGACATGTTGAACAAGAACAATTCTTAGGATATACTCATCAAGCAGCTTTCTCTTCTGTGTCCACCATCTCCTTAAATGCACTCTGGGCTAGTTCTTCAGCAGCCCCTGGAAGAAATCTGGAACAAACTTATTATTTTTCTGTTTACTATCTGGAAATAAAAAATAAGTTATGGTCTCAATTCAGTAAGCAAAATATCCAGCTTTATATAGGCACTGAAACTCTTAGCATGATTTAAAATTGAGAGTCATCCCTCCCTCCAGCTTGTGACAATCAGACAGAAGAGGGGGCTTAATTGGTTTCTCACTGTGTGTTTCAAAATAACACACAGCTCAGGCCGTCATAACAAAATACCACTGACTGGGTGGTTTAAACAACAGAAATTTATTTCTCACAGTTCTGTAGGCTGGGAAGTCTAAAATCAAGGTGCTGGTCAGTTCAGTTCTGAGTAAAGACTCTCTCCCTAACTTGCAGACAGTCACCTTCTTGCTGTGTCCACACAAGGTAGAAAGATATCTTCTGGTGTCTCTTCTGAAAAGGACACTAATCCTGTTGAATCAGGACTCAACCCTTAGGACCTCATGTGACCTTAATTACCTCCTTCAGCTACAGTGAAGGTTGGGGCTTCAATTTATGAATTCAAGGGGACACAATTCATTCACTGACACCAACTTGTATCTCCTCTTCCTTCCCCTCTTGTACCTAGTGTTTGACCCATGTATAGAGGGATAGAAGATTTAATGAAGCAGGACCATTTATATTTGTCTGAAGCTGGTGTGAGCCTTCAGCACACTCCCCAGGCCAGGCAGAGTGTAAACTTGATTCCTTCTCTTAGAATTCCTTCTCTGTCAACTCTTGGGGGACATTCTTGATAAGGTTGCTATACTCTCCTCCTGCTCCCTGTTTATGGCTCTTCCCTCAATTCCTAAGATTCCAGGGCTAACCTCCAGCCACTTTCTGCTGAGGCTCCGTCTCCCCTTTAGCTACCTACTTGTCCAGACATGAGTGAGTTCCACACCAGCTCTCTCTAGAGTGTGGGCCATTTTATCCATTAGCAACCCTCACACTTCCTTTTACTTTCTTCCTTTTGAATCCCAAACTCTGGGATAACAGGTCAGTCACAATGCAGCAACCAAATCGTCTTTGCTCCTGTAGTCAGAACGTCTCTCATTTTTACATCCCCCAGGCAGGAGTCAGAATGCACCCCACCTCCACCCCCCTCTTCTCTCCCAAACTACAGAGGACACATTTCTAGCTTTCTGAATAGTATCTCTGAAGCCCTTCTCTCTTGACCTGAGGGAGGAGAAAATCACGCCCCCTATACAGTCCTCCTTTCTATAACCCATATGAAGAATTGGTCCTTAGCATCTGTTCCAACCTGTTTTGTGTGTGTGTACTTTCCTATACTACTATGAGGGAGGAAAAGACTCTCCTCTTCTTGGGCAGGTCTAGTAATAAAATCTATGTGAGACATTAACAAGAGAAAATAACCAGATTTAATTACATTCATACATATGAGAACCCACATACATGAGATCTCACATACATGAGTAGTTCAAGGGCAAAGTTAAAATGAAGTATATATGACATTCTGAGCTAAGGAGGAGGGAAGGTGCCTTGGGGCTTCAGAGGAGAGGAAGGTCATTGCAGGATGATAAGAAGAGCAGATGTGCAGTAATTAGATGTTTGCCCTGCCATATAGATAGATCATAAAGAGTTATTGCTGGTGGTAACTCTTATTATAGACCCGGCCCCTAATTAAAATTCTTCTAGGTAGTTAGAGGGGGAGGAGAGAAGTTTTTCTTGAGCCTGCAGGGTCTTTGTTACCTTTAATTGAAAATAATCCTCATACTACAGAGGCACATCTTGGGGGGACTTGTTCTGAACCCCTGTACTATAAAATTGAAAATAATCACTTTTAGATTCTCTTGCAGTTAGGGTTTTGGATGCAAATTATGTTCTGCCCATTGATGGCACTTGAACAAGATTTGAAAAGCAGAATGGAGGATGAGGAGAGGGCTAGTCTCCCTGCATTCAAGGCCATGAAGATGGATAAGGACTTTTCTGCATCCATGATCCAGTGTCCAACCATTATTTTCATGGACACTGAGTATTTGCATGAATGATGACAGAGGTTCCCCTATCTCTGGCTCACAGTTCTGGTGGAATGATCTTTTATATATATTTAAATATATATAAAAGAAATATATATACATATATTTCTTTTTATTGATTTCAGAGAGGAATGGAGAGGAAGAGATAGAAACATCAATGATGAGAGAGAATCATTGATTGGCTACCTCCTGCATGTTTCCTACTGGGGATAGAGATGGCAATCTGGGCATGTGCCCTTGACCAGAATTGAACCTGGTACCCTTCAGTCTGCAGGCCGATGCTCTCTCTACTGGGCCAAACCGGCTAAGGCTGGTGGTATGATCTTGACATCAGCAGTGCTGGAGGTCTAGTGATGGTCTCTGGGCTCCTCACCTCTGGATGGTGGCCAGAGCAGCAACTCCCCTGGGAGCCCCTTCAGCCGTCCTGTTCTGAAAGTCATTTCTGTAGGCCAGGCCTGAAATCTATTCCTCCCACCTTTCTAAAATTTTCTCAACACCAAATTCCTTGAAGCAAACTTCATTCTGATGAAAATATCTAGAGTGGCTTACTATTTCCTGCAACTGATCCCTGACTGATACGCCTCCCGGTAGGAAAGGGAGTGGGAAGTGAAATTCACTGCACATCAACAACTAGTCTGAAACTTCCATTTTAACATCCTCTGTACACTCCCTGAGGCCAGTCCCTATGCCCATCCCTTGCAGAGCCCTCCTCCAGAGAGCCTGCCCTGGTCCAGTGGAAAGGACCCATGTGTTTAAGTTAACTCACTTCCCTCACAATGAAGACAATATCTTCATTTTTATATATTCACATACTCAAGAATCTATCCAGTATTTCATTTACTTGACTAACGACAGTGTCATTTTTCCAACTTTAAAGCATTGACCAAATCCCTTGACTCTGACATGGCTGAGCCCCAGGAGCAGGCAGAGAGGAGGGCGAACATCAGGAATCTGAGAAGAGCAACTTCTCCCTCAGATACTCACTCCACCAACTAACATCGCACCCAAGGAGACGGTTCTTTCACTTGGGTCTTGCTCCCTGACAAAATGCAGATAGCTCGACCATTATGACAGGCAAAGCCTACGATCCAGCTGTGCCTCCTCCGAGTTCACCCTAACCTGTCCTCAGAGCAGAGTTAGATGAGGAGGCAGCAGAGAGAACATGAGGACTGGCCAGCCGTACGGGGAATGAGTGTGCGGCCTGGGGAGGGCCTCTCTTCCTCCATTTCCCCAAAACAAGCCATGTCATAAAATACGAGAAATGTTGTTTGAGGTGAATAATTAACTTTCTTTTAATACTATCATGTAGAGTGTAAATAAAAACATCTTTTGGGAACTTTACTATTTGACTTGCTTTATAAATAGTCTAAGCAAAAAATGGGTTGCTTGCTCTACAGACGCAATTTCAAGATTAGACCTCTAGCCCCTCCTTCCACTCAAACTGCTGTCCCTAAACCCTCCACTATATTAATTCTGGAGCTTCCACTGTGGTCTGGGGCATGAGAAAGTGGAGGCTGCCCTCCAAGGTGGGGGAAGGCTGAGAATGGGGACACGGAGTCCCAGACAAGGTTGGACCTCTTTTGTCATTTTGCCTGGAGGCAACACACAGCACTTCTGGAAGCTTCATTGTTGGCACGCTTAACCTCCAAATAACTGCATGAGAAACCGTCCCCTCCCAAAGCTTGCATCATGCCTTTTTATTCCAATCTGAGTCATGGCAATGTTCTCTGAGTCTTCTGCCAGGACTTAATCAAAGCTTTACAATGTCCTTCCTACGTGAATACTTTCTGGCTTCTCCCTTAAATTTTGTTTTGGCGACAGAATAGCCTTTTGGAAAAATGGCTCCAGGATCTCCGGCGTTCCAAGGATCTCCTCGCCGCAGGTCCCTGGTCTCCCCTGTGGCCTCCCTCTTCGCTGTGGGGTGGGGGTGGGAGTCCGCAAGGTCACCAACTCCCTCCGTCCTTCCCTCTTCCCTTGCCCGTTGGGTCACTTCCCTGCCTCCTTCCTTGCATTATTTTCTCCACCCAAATCTTCTCCCCCTCTCAGCGCCCTCCAATCCCCAAGGGACAGTGGCGTTCCCTGGATCCCAGGCTGAGAAGCAGGCACTTGGCTCAGTGCCTTGCACCCTGGACGGGTTCTTTAATATCTCTTACTGCCTCAGTTTTCTGAAAACTAAAAGAGTTCTCCGTTCATACCCATAGTTGGTTTAAAAGCATTTGGATAAAAATCCTGCCACAGCATAGGTACATTCTGCCCTTTCATACAACGAATCCTTCCATTACCTAGAAACCTTGTCTTATTTTTATTTTATTTTATTTTTTAAAGTACTGTTGGCATATAATATTATATTCGTTTCAGGCATACAATATAGTGAGTCAACATTTATATACATTATGAAGTGATTGCCACATTAGTCTGGTACCCTCTGTCACCATACGAAATTATGTTACTACTGACTATAACCCCTGTGGTGTACACTGCTCCCCATGACTTATTTTATAACTGGAATTTTGTACCTCTTAAACCCCTTCACCTTTTTGCCCATCCCCACCCCCTATAAAAACTTTCTTATTTGAAAGTAGCTTTTTAATGTTCACCAACAGGAAACTGGTAAAATAATGCTGCATTCATTAAGAAGCACTTTTTAAATACGGTGTCTGGAGAATAAAGAAAACAACTTGCAGAATACCGTACTAGCATCATCCCTGGTTTTAAACCTGTATCTGCTAGGTGCTTTGTGTTAGTATTGTGTTATCTATAACACATAAGGTTGTGTGTGGCTAGAAAAAGATCTGGAGGGATAAAGACCACATAACAGTGGTTGCTTTGGGTAGAAGAGGAGGTGTAGAAATGAGGAAGGGAATTTTTATTTTTTATTTCTATGCTTCTGAACTGTTTCAATTTTTTTTACCAGTATTTCTTCAATAATTAAATGGCACTAGTTTTAAATAAATGTTGGAAAACATATTTTATAGCCTGGAATAGAACTTTATTGGTAGGTATAACATCTTATAAAATAAATTATTATAAAATAAGTATTTTCCTTTGGTCCCCATTCACAAAATGCTCTTTGTGCTAAAAAAAATTAAAGTGATTATTTGACTGTTCTGCCCTGTGGAAAAGTGAGAGCTGAGCCAAGCCCGGTTTTTGTTCTGCCCTTGGTAGCAGCCTCCCTTCATATTCTGGCTTCTCCCCACCCAAACATCTCAGCCACCTTCGGAAACCAGATCGCAGGCCTTCGCGAGACACGGGGTTAAAGGTAGCCAGCTGTCCTTTCCCTCATTAGGTTTGAATCAAAGAATGCTGTTTTCTGCGACCAATTTATTACCCAGAGCTTAGGCCCAAATTCTGCCTCACAGTCTGTAGACTGATTTTACCAAGTTATTTATTTCAGACCTGTTGTATTTGCTGCCAAGCAATTTAGATGTCACATGAAATGTACTGTGGTGGGTTTTTACTGCTCTTATGTCACCAAATGAAGCTGTTTCATTCTGAGCCTGCTCACTCATGGAAATGCTATGAACTTGTTTACAACTAGTTCTGCTGGTGCCTCGACTAACAAAGCAGCCAGATACATTCAAACGCATGCTCCGTCTTCATTCACCGTATCTTCCAAGAACAGCCTGACACGTCTCTAATGCCAGAGCCCCCCTGAATCCAGTGCCCCAACGAGGAAGTTAGTAAGAACAACTTGGGAATGATTTCCTTCTTCTTCCCTCCTTCTACCGTGCAGCCTGTTTTAAGACGGCTGTACATAAACAGACCTGCTGCCTGCATGACTCAGCCTCTGTTAGTCATGGAAAACAGGAGTTTGTCCGGCAGGAGAATCAGCAACCATCACACGCTTCTGGTGTGGGTGTTCTCTTCTGCCCAGGCGTGAGGATTGAATGAAAAGTACATGTCAGTCTTATGCAATTATGTGGAACTTGGACATTATAATGTTAGGGACGTTCTTGGGGACCACATCAACATTAAACACTCAATTTTCATTATTTCTAAAAGCATTTATTTAACTCTGAGATGTCTTCATTTACACATTTCAGGTCTACACCACCTTTCCTCCTGAGGGCACCCCTACCACCAGCCTTAGAGAAGCCCCCTCTCATTGGACGGCTGCAATGCCCCCTCACTGGTCTTCCTGCTTCTGCTCTGGCCCCACTACAACCTGGTCTCTCCATACAGTAATCATTTAAAAATGCAAACCGGGTCCAATCCCAGCCTGGTTAAACACCTTTCATTGGCTCACCACTCTACATGGAATAAAACCAAACTTCTTTGCATGCTCTGGACCCCAGCTCCCTCTTGACCTTGGTCTTGGGCGTCCTCCCTGCACTGCAGCCATGCAGGCTTTCCCACGCTTCTGAAACCACAGTGAGCTCGTCCTGCCTCAGTGCTTCACGGCTCTTCTCTGCCCTGGACCCCACACCCTCACTTCTTCCCTTGACTTCTCTTTCTGCAACTCAAAGTCTCCTCAAGGTGCCTCCTCTGATGCACTTTCCAAAGTTGCCCCTCCTTATTCTCCTGTCCAGCTTCCTATTCGTGTCCCTTTGATACTCATTATACTCTGTAATTACTTGTTTATTGTCTTCCTCCCCCTGTTGGCCATGGGGATGGACCTGTCAGTAGAGCTTGCATGGTGAGCTCAGTTCAGGGACACACCAAAGTCCCTAGAGGTTTGGGGAGCTGACAAAGATTTTTTGCTTGACCAGACTTTAGTCAGGCTTCTGAGCCTTTTCCTGGGCCAGTCTGTGTACTTCCCTGTAAAATCCAGTTTTAGCAAGAACCCAGCTAAATCAATTTAACCAGAAACTCCCACCCTTGATATCTGATCAGGTTCCTCATTTCCCACCGTCCTCCAGGGGATGTCTCATCTCCCTGACCTGTCTTCAGCAAAGATCCTGTTAGGTCAGTTTAGCCAGAATGCTCCCTTACCCCTGCTATTTCCTCTTAGTAATTTTTCATCCACTGACCCCCACCATGCTATATTCTGTCAGAGCTGAGCTCAGTCTCTCTCCCTCACTGCAAAATCCCGTTGCAGTGGTCCTTATACCTAATGAAATGGTACTGAATAAAGTCTGCCTTACCATCCTTAACAAGTGTCATTGGATATATTTTTCTTTGATAGAGCCCAGGTTATAAACTACTATCATACCCCATCAGTATGAGTCATCACCAGCAAAACTTACTTAAAGTTCTTGTTAACATCATCAAGTTCATTTTATTAAACAAATTGTCAATATTAATTTAAATCTGTTAACTCTGGTTAAAATCTGTAAGTAAAGTTTTTAAGTCAACATCAAGGAAATAAGATATAGAAAACAGGCAGATTTGGGATAAGAGTATTTCTTAGGTTCACTTTCCATCAGTTTCAGGGGTACCAGTAGCCAATTCTTATTATGGGGTAAAGATCAGAGAGCTGTTTGATAGGATAGGATAGGATATAGAAGAGTGACTCAGCTCTCCCAATCAAATCCTTTCACAATGACCTCATTATTTTATTTGAAACAATGAGAGTTCCAGGATCATTGGCACATGTATACTCAAAAACAATAAGGAAAATATTTTAACCTCCTCTCAAAAGTCTCTGTGTCAAGACCTCCTTCCATTTGTGTGCATAATCAGTATTATTTTCTTTTATGTTTTCACACTAAGAACATATTAAAAGAATCAGACTTTAACCCTTTGCACTCGCTTGCTTTTTTCTCGATTCCTTTATTCTAATGCTAACCGTGTCAAGTCACACTCGACATCCGAGTGCAAAAGGTCTTTCGTTTTCAACAATAAAATTATTTTTATATTCTATTTTAATTATTGACTTTGAACACCTTTTCATATCTTTCTTGCTTATAGGTATTTATTCTGTGAATTACCAGTTCACACCCTTTATATCTGATTACTTTTGGTCAACCACCTTTCTGGGCCAATACAAATGTTACTGCAGAGTTTTGTGCCATCATTCATAACTAGAGCATTTATTGTGTTGTTGAAACAATGACAGTCAATGACCCTCACTATCTTAGAGTCATTGGTGACATTTAGTTTTTATTGAAATTGCAGGGCACTAATTATTTTTTATTACTAGTCATATTTGTTCCTGGCCATTTTCTGTTGACCTGTACCTCCTTGATCTGTGGACCCCAAAACTCCCAATTTTCACCAATCAACTTAATCTTGTTAAGAAGAGACTTTAAAATGACCTGGAGGAATGCTTTGGGCTCCACCCCTTCATTTTTTCTTTATGGACTTACGGTTTTCTGGGAAGGAGACACATTTTCTTTTGGATATAGTCTGTCTTCTTCTTTAGACTTTGCAGTTCTCCATCAGCAACCAGTAGAACTTGTGCCACTGGGAACCCAAATTGGTCCACATGCCTGTTGTAACTGGCACTGGCCTGAAACACACCAGGTTTTCCCCAGCATTCTTTATGCTTAGTCAGTAGCTGGACAAACTGAAAGAAGCAAGTTCTCCTAGGAATTGTTGCACAGATTGTTTTCTGGATCATTGGAGGGTGGGCAAGGGGGAGAAGAAATATTAAATACAGGTATAAGAAGGCATTGGGATAATAAATTGGGGGTGTTTAGAAATCTTAGAATCACGAAATTTGGAGTGAAAATGCCCTTTTGGTGAGAAACTCCTTTGTTTCATGGGTGAGACTCAGGTAGGTCACATGTGCTGCTCAAGTTTTCCCAGCCATCAAGGGGCAGCGCTGAAATGCAGGTGTCCTGACTCCTGGTCTAGAGTCTTTCTTTTCCTTCTAGGCTGCCTCCTTTCTCATCTAATGGGAAGAAGAAATTCACTAAAAAGATTAATATGTTATCAATTCCAGAAGTGGTCATCTATCACAAGAGAGGAAACTGAATCTCGGAGACATGAAGTGACTTGCTTGGGGTCCCAGGACTAGTGGTTGTACGTCTATCACAGGACACAGGTGTCATGTTTTTTCATTGCTAAAGAGGGCTCTCTCTACCAGGTCACCATGGCATCCTTCACCAGCACAGTCTGAATCCTCAAAGCAGGTAGAAATATTTTTGAAAGGTCCAACTACGGTGGCTGCCCTCAGGAATGAAATAATAAGAGGCTCCTCCTGCCAATGCTCTGGGAAAATGTTAGTCGTCCTTTAAGGTAGTCTAATTTTCACCTGTGTCTTGCTTAAAAATAACCCTCGTGGTCCTATTGGTTTTGTGGCTTGTGGAACAGTGTGTGTATTCAGAGTGGGTGTATTTTCCTAGTAGTGATATATTTCACTGGTTTCCTACTATTTAAGTCGGGTTCTTTGTTTAGAAGGAATACTGATGTAAGTTAGCTGGAGACAGGGGGGTTTTATTGTAGGAACTGAGATAGCTCCAAAGACTGAGGTGGCCTGAACTGGTCAACCCCAGCGACCCACTGCTCTCTCCATCTCCCGCTCAATGCTTCTTGCTTCTCCTTGTGCTTCTGCTCACTTCTGTTCTCCTCTCTCTACTAACTGGCTGATTCTGCTTAGTAGAGGTTTCTGAACTTTCTTAACTCTGACTTGCTCATGGCTTTTGCTTGCAATGTCCCTGACTCTCCCTTAGGGAATCTTTACAGTCCCTGCTCTTGTTGCTATGGTCTCATTCCTCCCGTGTTCCCTAGTTCCAGTTCTTGAAAGACAGGGTATCCGATCGGCTCAGCTCCTCTTTTTGCACTAGGACATGAGACATAGCTACTCTCCAGCCTATTTGATTAGCTGCCCTTTGGTCAGGAAAAAATCAGATGTGCACATAGAAGGGCTCCATGACACAGTTACCTGCCAAACTAAGGGGCTGTTGGTGGGCCAATGTCTTTCACAGGGGCTTCGGCATCATAAACACATTTAAGGCATCGTTTATTTTTAATTAAGATTCAAATATCATGGGACTGAGTCTGTTCATTGACATCTTTCATAAATTTGAGGGGAATTATAAAAATATGTTACTCTGGAACTCTTTCAACTATTTATCAGTGAGTCACAGCAATACTGTAATTTCCCATCTGTGAACAGGTTGGCTCTTTCCCAAGTACTCATATTGGATCCCACTCCCTTGAAATTGAAATTTCAGTGTGTCACTGGCAGAGAATGAACCCATGCACCTTAGCCTCTGAGCTTTGTTCTGAGAGGGTCTTATGATCTTTATATTCCTGACCTATTTTATGGCAAATTTGATGAACATTAACTGATTTAGAAGCTTGGGAAGGTGCACTGGAGTTGGGCAGATATGCAGAAAAAAAGAAATTCATCATTACTGAGCATCTACCATGAATTTGATGTGAACATTCTAATTTTATAGATGAGGAAGCTGAGGTTCAAAGAAGATGAGACATTAGCCCAATGACAAGCAAGCAGGTAAATAGTACTAGACTTTAACCCAGATCCACCTAATTTTGAATTACTCTCTGTATCATACATGCATTGGAGTTGGTGGTTGAGAATAAAAGTGGTAGGAGAAGAATATTGCAAATGAAGACAATTGAGACATCCCAGGTGAAGGTCTAGAGATGGCAAAAAGAAAGCAGTTCACAGATTGTTGACTGCAGTGGCAGATTCCTGGTGGAGATAATAGAGGTAGATTAAATGTCAGAGGCAGCCAGATTCTTGAACAATATAAAAACCAGCCTAGGGTTTATCTGACATTTTTTTGAGGCCTTGGGGAGTCACTAGAAACAAGCATGGCCTGACCAAACAGCTGTTTAGATTAGAAGGATTAGCCTGGAGACAGGAGTCAGAAGGATTGGCAATAGGAAAAGATTCTGGGTGACTTGGGCACGCATAGCTATGGGGGCCCCTGTAATCTTAGGGAATGTTTCGCAGCTGGCTTCATCATCTCACACATCGACCCCTTTTCAAGTGCTCTCCCTCCTTGTCTTCTCTGTGACAATCACAAGCTTGGGAGTGTCAGTCCTCTAGGAGCTGAACTCTGCTATAGAGTATCACCTTTGATGGAAAGAAATTCGCCTCTTATAATATATCCTATTTGAAGCTTCCAAATGTTGCCTTTTTTAATTTTTAAAAACAGAACTACTCCAAGGGGTAGTGAGCACTGGGAAGCTGAGACTGTGGTCTAAATTTCCCCTGAAAGTCTTAACCACTGGTGAGATTTTGTATATGTATCAATCATACCATTTCCATCCTCATTCTCTGTTCCTGTCACTCCAAGTGTGAGAAGAGATAGACGATTGAGATAAAGGAGAAGTTCCTAGGACTTTACTTTCTATTTCTCCTTTTTCTTTTCCATAGTAAAATTACCATGAAATTACTTATAAGAAGTTGCAGGTAATTTGGCTAAGGTACTCATGGATTTATCATGGGAAGAGTAAATTTTATTTTCTCCCCTGTATTTTTTTAGCTATTGAGGCTATTTATATAACTCAGGCATGTCAATAACATAAGTAATGCTGGCACTGAAACATGTATTTTTGTCACTTGATATTGAATATCAAGTTTGGAGGTGAGTTAGTCAGATTTATTGGTGAGAAACTGAAGAGAGGAGAGTTTTACCCCTAAACCTTGAGGGATTCAATAATAATATAACTAGAAACCCAGTGGATAAAAATCGTGACAGGTTGACTTGCCATTTCTTTTGCCCTAGGCTAAACTTGGAGCCTCTCTTTTTTGACATAGCTGAAGTCATAAAACAAACTTACAACCTTGAGAAAACAGAGGAAGAAGTCCTTTGTACAAACATTAAACTTGTATTTCCACCCACCCAATGAAATAAAAAAAACCTTAATTGGATGCCTTCAATGTGTAACCTACCATGCCAGAGGCGAACACTGAATTATTTTTCCTGAAGTTTAGGGACAGAGAATCTGCATAGTGTCACAGTCACAGTCAGCAATGAAGCAGAGTTGCGTGGTTGTTAAAATATCAAATTTCGTTTAACATTCTTCAGGCACACTCTTTACTCAGTAGTTTCTCTGCAGTGTGCTACAATCAACTCACTGCATTCCCCAGTGCTTAAAGCAGAGGCCATTAGGTGTGTCAGAGAATAGGACACCCATGAATTCCTAAAAGGGCCACTTGTTCAGGAGACTACAACACCCATCAATTCCTAAAAGGGCAATTTGTTCAGGGAAGTAGCCGTGGTTATCAGGGCCTGGGGCTTTGCTGTCGGGCATGGATGAAGGCCAGATTCTGGGTGATTCTTAAACCAAAGCTTTAGAATGATCTGGCAGCTAGGATTATCGTGTCTTCCTCTTGATCCCATCACAGCTGGATTGAGTGGGTTAATAGAGTTTTGGGTGGGAATTATGAGAAATAGTGTATATCCAACAGAATGGAGTTGGTCAGTGAAAGCTTTGTGCACAGACCTGTTGGCATCTAGTTCTAATTGAGGGGTGGGTCTTGGTGGTCTCATCTATATACATTTGTATCTTGGAATTCTGGGACCCAGGGCAGACTGGCCACATTAGGCCTAATGACCATAGGTGTTTAAGCTCCTTGGAAAATAGGAAGAACTTTGAGATTCTTGACCAAAGAGAGGAGATCGTGTCTGTATCAACCCCTCAGCAAGGAGAGGAAAGGCCCTCAGTGGACAGATGACTCTCTGAGTTGAAGGAGGGACAAAGCTCAGATCCCCTACATTGAGACATGCAATTTTCCCAGTCAATGAATGCTTTTAAGTACAATAAAGAGCTGTATCTTCCTGCCCAGGGCACTAGTGAAGCCCTACATAGAGGACGCCTCAGGGGGCCTTAAAAGTCTGTGGTCACTTAAGGGTTGGACAATTCAAGGTTATTGGAAAGAATTGTATTTGCTTGGGATAGAGACTCGGGGACACCCTCTAGTTTTGATACAAAGCAAGCAAAGCAGGGACTGCAGGAGAATTTGGCATGGCAGTAAAGAGTGAAAACATTTGCTGAGAAATGGAACACTCCAGAAGCAGTGGCAAACAGTCTAGGGAGGTACGAGGCATCACCGAGGTAGGGAGGGGCCTTGGGGTTTTAGAGTTACAATAACATAACCATGTGGGAGCTCAAAGCCAAATACCTCCATGTCCATCATCCTAGCTTCGACTATTGCCAAGTCTGTGTAGCTGGAAAAAACAAAGGTTTCTCTCAATACTTGGTCAGATGTTGTCAACTTTTAAAATGTAATCATTTTCATCAGCGTTTTGTGATGTGCAAGGGTTGGGAAGGTGAACACAAGCAAGGGATTGGTCTGGGTGGTATGCTAGTGCGAGGGGTCAGAGACAGAGGGGAGTTCAAGATTAGCTCTTGAGGTCAGAATTGTCCAGCTATTCGGAGAGATGACTTACACGTCTGCCACAGTTAAATAATATTAAACTTTGACATTCTCCAAAAGTTTGTCCAATGTGATAAATAGCACCAAGAGAACCTTCTCACTTTCCTCAAGTCAGTTTCTGAAAATATCTACCTTAGTTACCTCCTCAGTTTTTGAGAAAGGGGGAGTCCAAATTTGGGCAAAACCAGCCTTCCTGCCTCATAGCTCCTGTGAACTGAGATCAGTCAAGAACAAGAACTGACCAAGTGGGAGGTATCTCTTTGTTGATATTTATACCATTCCTTAAAATAATAGCATATTATTGATTTATCACTCTGTAATTAATTACACCCAAACTTAGCAGCTTAAAACAACAATAAGCATTTATCTCTCACAGTTTCTGTAGATCAGGGATCTAAGAGTGGCTTAACTGGCTGTTTCTAGCTTAAGATCTCTGATGAGGTTGCAGCCATCTGAGGGCTTGGCCGAGGCTGGAAGGTCAGTTTCCCAGATGGCATTCTCACATGAACAATGACCTGATGTTGGCTGTCGGTAGGAAGTATTGTTCCTCCATAGAGCTACTTGTGTGTCCGCGTGACATGGTGTCTAGCTACCCCAGAGCAACTGATTTAAGAGAGAGCAAGCCAGAAACTTCAATAATTTTTATGATCTAGCCCCGGAAGTCACTTTCTGTGATTTCTCTCATATGCTTTGGTCACATAGTCATCTCTATCCAGTGTGATAGGGGACTACACAAGGATATAAATACCAAGAGGAGAGAGTCATTGGGGGCCATCTTGGAGGCTGGCTACCACAAAGAGCTACCATATATTGAGAGCTTCCTATGAGAAAGGCACCTTCCAAGCTCTTTACATATGATAACCCTTCAAGGCTATGGTTCTCTCAGTATCCTCATTTTAAAGATGAGGAAATGGAGACTTTGAGAGAGTAAATGACTTTCCCAAGGTTTTCCTGTGCCAAGCTTGCCCTTGATTTGTACCTCTAAAGGAATAAAGTTCATGCCACTCAGCACACAGGCATAGAGTACTTACTGTACTATGAGACAGACACTGTGTTAGGATCTGGGAATCCAAGAACAGCAGGACCAAGGCCCAGAGACTGTGAAGGAATTACAGGCACAAAGATAGCACTGCTTTGAAGATATGGTGGAACTCAACCAAGGGAGCAATCAGTTTGCTGTGGGCAGGGATGATTCAACAAAACCTTCTAGTAGGTGTGATGCTTCCTCAGTTGTTAGTATATCACCCTCTTCAGGCCTGGGGATAGGAGTGGGAGTTCAGCTGATTGCTGCAGAGAGTGATTGTCTCTAGCATTGAGCTTTGTTTGATAAAGCCGTTTGGCACTTTACAATATAGTCTCCTGAGTGGGGTCTGAAATCAGGAGACTCAGGTTTACACCTTGTTTTTTCACTTAAACCCCACCCACCATGAGACCTTAGGCAAATTTTTAATGCACATATTCCTTGGTTATAGTTTCTGTTAAATGGGGAAAAGCAGTCTTTCCATACATAATAAAGGAGAGAGAGTATACACATTAAAAAGGTAGATGCTATTAAAAAGTTCAAAGCTCTACTTTCAAAATGATCTGAGCTCCTTCTTTTGCACCCATATGTTACCTCTGCTACCCTTCCTCTCCCACTCTGCAGACACTGAGAGCTGAATTGTCACCTCATTTTCACAATTTACATTTAGCCTAGGGCAGTGGTCGGCAAACTCATTAGTCAACAGAGCCAAATATCAACAGTACAACGATTGAAATTTCTTTTGAGAGCCGAAAACCGACTTCTGCGCATGGGCCACGAAGTTTCAATCGCACTGTACGTGCGCGCCCGCACGTGGTATTTTGTGGAAGAGCCACACTCAAGGGGCCAAAGAGCCACATGTGGCTCGCAAGCTGAGGTTTGCTGACCACTGGCCTGGGGGAAGAAGAATGAACAGTTTCTGAGAATGTTTGGTATACAAAGCTACCTCTGAATAAGTTCAGAGATGCTCCAATTGTCCACCTGGAGTTATGTTGCTGAGAAAGGTGGGTGATGGAGACAAAGAGAAAGAAGTATAGCCCTGATCCTTGACTCAGTTGGGTTTGGATTTCCCGGTTGGGGCACATTCCCGGGTTCAATCTCCAGTAGGAGGCATGCGAGAAGCAAACGATTGATGTTTCGCTAGCACATCAATGTCTCTCTCTCTCCCTCTGTCTCCAAAAATCAATAAAAAAAACAAAGAAGTATCATATTTGTGATTAGGACACTGTTTGCGCTTTGTGCAGCTCTTTCAAGAAGAATGTCAAGCACACGACGCTTTATGGTTTTCACTGTTGGCATGCATTTCATTCTTTGAGAAGCCAAGCTTCTTTCATGATGTGATCATCCTGTGGTTTATTATTATTATTGCACAAGCAAGTGAGCAATATTTTCCTGTGAAGGGCTCTTTCATGTATATGTAAACCACAGCCTGCAGTTCCCCTAAAAGAGGGAGGCATGTGGAATACCCTGAATGGGATGCTTATTGGTAGGTTTCTAGATAGAATTCACCATTACCTTCCCATACATATTCTGGGCCCCATCATCATCTTAGATAAACAGATGAGATATTTCAGGTGAATAAAAAATTCCCCCAGGAATACTGATTATTCCATATATACATGAATCTGATGGTATTCATATGATATTGATCTCTTTTAGAATCAAGGCACTTTCATGCATTGTGCTCTCTGTCTTTTCTCTTGCCTGGAGCCTTGAAAAGCTAGCCTCACACTCTCCTAGAGGGACCTTTCCACCTACACAAGAACTTCATATTGATACAATGGAATGATGGTACACACCTCCAAGTACGTGGGCAAATCTGCTCCGATTCACATCAGTTCTGAAAACATTTTCTCTCTTCTTTCCAAGGAGGCTCAACCAATTGTCGGGTGAAATTCGGTAACCCTGGATTGGGAAGTTAAGATCACCTTGTTCTGTGGAAAGTGAAAGAGGAATTGAAGCGAAGAAGCTATAACCCTTCAGGTAGTTCCAGAACATCTAATTTCTTTTATCTGACCATGAGTGGTCAAAGCCTCATTTCCTGGTGTCTTTTTTAAACTATGGTTTTAAATACTTCATTGTGGTTAGAAGAAGACATCTAAGTATCAAAACCCATCGTATTCTTCAGGAGCAATTTTTTTTATTAAATTAATGTATAGTAAAGTTAAATGTTTTTTAGTGTAGCTTTGTGAGTTTTAATGCAAGTATAGATTCATGAAACCACCACCACCATCTGGATACATAACAGTTGTCCCTTTGTGGTCACACTCGCCCCCATTCCGACCCCTTGTAGCCACTACCCTGTTCTCACTACAGTTTTTACTTTTCCAGAAAGTCATGTAAATGGAATCAGATAATATGTAACTTTTTAAAATTGTCTTCATTCCCTCAGTATCCTCATACCTTTGAGATTCATTCACATTGTTGCATTTATCAATAGCTTATTCTCTTTTATGGCTGAGTAGGATTCTATGGTCCTATTACATATTTAACTTTGCATTCTTGAGTAGAGCATAGATACCACAAGTCCCAGGGGGGGAAATGGCACTTGGGTAACAAAGTGAAGAAGCAGATAAGGTTTATTCTTTAAATTCTGTGGTTACTTGTCATAATCATGGTGGGTGATCAAGAGATGAAAAGAAACAGGCAGTTTTTATTCCCAGAGGTCCAAGTACCTACGCTTCCAAAGGTCACCTGTAACCCATCTTTTGCAGGTTGCTAACATATTTTATCTTCAAGTTGCTCAGTGTGTTTTACTGGCACTAACACAGTGGTTTACACAGTGCCCCTCCGGAGACATCTGGTGATGTCCGGAGACATTTTTGGTGCCACACTGAGGGAGTGATACTGGCATCTAGTGAATAGAGGCCAGGGATGCTATTAAACACCCTACAGTGCACTGGACAGCCCCACAATGAAGAATTATCTGGTCCTAAATGTCAAGAGTGCGAGGTCAAACCTTGATCTAACGTATTCCAGAACTGAGCCAAAGACATCAGTAGAAAAGGGACAACCTTTTTGTGAAAAATAATTAGTTTCCTCCAAATTTTAGATGACAACCAAGGGAGTGAGAGTCAGAAAGATGAGGAAAGTGATTATTCAAACCCACGAAGAAATTATTCAAACCCCATTGGTCATCTACCTCTGACCAAGGCCTGGTCCACTCTCTGCCTGTAGGGCCCTTCACTCAACTCTTTACTTGGAGAATTCATCCTTAGAGGCCACCGATTCCTTGCCTAGGTACTCTTCCTTATGGCTCCCACAACACCTGGCGCTTACCTGTAATGAGACATTCTTCATAATCCTTTGATTATTGCTCTCTCATCATTATGGTGTCATCAGCAGAGTCCAATGCCTGGCACAAGTTGGTGCTCAATTATAGTTGAATTAAAAAAAAAACAAAACCTTTTCCATATACATGTAGGTGTTCATTCATTTAGTAAATATTTACCAAGTCCCTACGTGCCCAGCAAATTTCTGAGTGCTAAAGAGACAGGAATGAGCAAAGAGGCGAAGCACCTGTGCTCATAGGACTTACATTCTAGAACAGGGTCAGAGAGGTCTTTCTGTAAAGGGCCAGATAATAAATACTTTAGGCTTTGTTGACCACAGTCTCTATTGCAACTACCCAACTCTTTAGTTGCCATATGAAAACAGCCAAAGACAATATGTACCCCAATAAAACTTTATTTACAAAACAGGCAGCAAGCATGATTTGTCCCTCGAACTGTAGTTTGCTAACCCTTGTTCTAGAGAAGACAAGTAATACACAAATATAAAATTCAAGTAGTAAGTACTCTTTTTGTTTTAAAAATGAAAGGCTAGAGAGGAGGGGAGGTGCAATTTAGATCAGATGGTCAGGGAAGGACTCTGTGAGAAGATGGCATTTGATGGGATATCTGCATGAGTGAGGGAGCAAGCCAGAGGGCAGCCAGGGCCAAGGCTGAAGCAGGAAGGTGCTGGGGGTCTTCAGGAAAAGGTGACAAGGCTTGTGTAGCAGGAATAGTGCAAATAGGGGGAGGGTGTGAGAGCTAAGGTTGGAGGTCACTGGGGGTCAGATTACATTACTCTGTGACCTTGGGGGTCCATTCTTTATGCGACAGGAAGCCCTTGGAGGTTTTGAGGGAATGACAAGTTCTGAGTTTCTACCATTGAGCAGAAGGGGTTGGGTGACTTCGCAGCCCCCACTGGTCCACATAGTGGTTGGGTTTGAGTGAATTAAGAAAAAGTGCTTCCTTTAGAAGGAAGCAGCCTTGATTTCAGCCTCTTCCAAATGTCCCTGGTTGGTGTACAGCCAGCCCACGGGGCTGTACATCGTAGTCTCTAGTGCTGCCAAGGTTACTTAAGAAACTCCCATTCAAATGGTATTCTTGAGACTTTCTAGGATTTTGACATGTTGGTATGCAAATTATTGTCACTAAGGCCGTGGTTTCGGGGGCTCCAGCTCAGTTGTTCAAATAAGAGGGTGCCGAATCCTAAGGGTGCTCCTTCTTTTCCCCTGAAAGGAGTTGCAGCCAATTCCTGAGACCTATCACCACTGGGACAAGCGCTTCTTCATTTTGAGGTGATGCAGGGCAGTATAGATGAAGACATACAGCAGGGAGTAGGTAGCAAAGGTACCTCTCTAAGTTAGGAAACCGTGTAAAAGCAACCTTGTGATGATAATGATGATTTTCTTTTCCTAGTCTTTGTGAACTACAGGTGCCGGGAAAGCCCTGTCACACATTTGTATGCAGGTCAAATTTCTCAAAAATCTGAGCCACAACAGCCTAGTAACTGCGGGCAACATAAAGGCTTGAGCTTCGCTGCTGGGCTGCTGTCATTGTCAGGCAAATTTCCATAGCAACTTGATGTGGTTCTATTGGATCTGAATGGAACAAGTCCGGTCGTGGACTCACAATTGGTTAGTTGGTCTTCCCCTTTTCTTATTACTTGGACAGGAAATCTAATAGACAAGGTGAAGAAATGAAAGGCATTTTCATCGTCATCTTTCAATACCAATGATAGGTGACTCCTGGGCTTCCAAAATAATTCCAAACCAGGGATTTTCAACCAGTGATCTGAAAGAATTTTTAAAACATGCAGTACCTGGCTGTTTAGTCAGGGGCACTGACCTCTTTTCCCTTAGGTTGTCATATAAAAAATAAAAAATGGCAACAGCCAACACAACAACAGCTGTCCAGTGTGAATGAATCAAAATTATACCTATTTTTTGTAAGATGAACAAAAAATATATACTTCTTGGTGTGCCACAGAATTTTAGTAATGCTATTATGTCATGAGATGAAAAAAAGGTTGAAAATCACTTCTCTTAACAAATTCATCATGGACCAATATGTTTTACTTTCCTATGAACTTTTTGAGGTTTTGACACCAGGGATGAAGCAGTGCTTTCCAAACAGAGTGGATTTTACCTAAAAGTGTTGTCAACTGAGTTATGATGAGAACTGTCGTTCATTCTTTTCCCCTTGTTGTCTTAACTAGGCGTGCAATTTTCCCTAGCCTCACATGCCAACAATCTGACTTTTTACCCCAGAGTTTGACTAAGGATCATATAGCATCTACTATAGCATTTTATAAGAATAAGAAAATGAGATAAACTTAAACATAAATATTCCTATGATGGTTGCTACAGACAAACACAATTTGGTTGCCTCAATTTAAAACAATAAAGATGAAAGTGATGGGATAATATCATTATTTTGTGATAATTAGCATCTTCCAAGCTCTCATAGAGGATGAGAGATGTAATCCCATCATTGGGCTTTAAACCTAGATCTGAAGTTCATAGTTGATAGGAGATATCTGGATATCAGGTCTGAAAATATTGAACTGGCAAACAGGTGTTATTTTTCATCTGTCCTCTCTGTTTCCTAGGCAAAATTGGTACTTGCTAAGTATTCTTTGTTGAACAAACAGGGAAAGTGGAAATATACCTTGGGTTGCAGTAAAAGAGAGTTTTTGTTGGTTAATCTCGCCATGTCATACTTGAAGAGACTTAACTCCTGTCATGATGCTGGGCCTGGAGATCTATTTGGGGAGTAAAGGGCAGCTCCAAGCTGTCTTCTTACCAGCTACAGGGTATAGCCCCAGGGCAGGTGGTGAAGAAAATGGGCTTTCAGGTTTGTTGCTAGCTTTTCTCCACTTGGCTTATTCAGACCTTCTCCTTGGAAATAAGGTTTTATGCTAGGGGAAATAGGACTGAAAGCAAACCTTGGTTCTCCCAAGTTCCAGTAAAGCAGCCTCCACTCTTACTCAGTGAGTGAGAGAGTGAGAACACAGGAAGCCAAACTCCGTCACCAAAGAGCCCAAAAAGGGGACCTAAAAGATTTTTTTTCAAAGGGAGAAACATTAACAAAGTGATGGGGAAGACACAAAATAGAAGAACAGAGAAAGAAGAAAGAGGAAGTAGAATTCACCGAGGGGAAAAAACATAAGACATTCATTTATTGAAATGTAAACAGAAGGCAATTACACCCAGCCTACTCTAGTCCATCGTGCTTGCCAAAATTATAACTCAGACACGAGACTCATATCACCTATCTGTCTCAGAATTTTCAAAACAGAGACAGGAGATTTGCCAGTTAGCAGCAGCAATGGTGTGCTGGTTATCTGTTTCCTCCTCTGTATCTATCCAGGTGTCTTGCACATAAAAGGTTTTCAACAGAGTGAAACAATCAATAATTTATGACAGCCTGGCTGGTGTGGCTCAGTGGTTGAGCATCAACCTATGAACCAGGAGTCACGGTTCGATTCCTGGTCAGGGCACATGCCCGGGTTGCAGGCTCGATCCCCATGGGGACATGCAGGAGGCAGCTGATCAATTATTCTCTCTCATCATTGATGCTTCTATCTCTCTCTCCCTCTCCCTTCCTCTCTGAAATCAATAATAAAAATAATAATAATTTATGTCATGTCTACACTGGCAAAGTGAAATTGCCAGGAGAAAAGGAGATTAAAAAAAAAGACCCAAATAGTCCACATGAATAAAAAGATTTATTGCACTTTTGGGCCAGACCCATGGTCCACTGAGCTCCCTACTCTGACTCTACGGGAGTAACAAAGGCTGTGGAAGGCCAGGGGTGTAGGAATCCAGAGCCACCATTCAGTCCAGCTGGTGCCCTGGTCAACTGCTCATTTCCCCACTTCATCAAGACAGATCCTGCGTGAGTGAGCTACCTGCTACTGACTCTTTTACTTGCCATGTAGGCATCATGTTATAGGTGAGATCACCTCCTCCATGCAGTGTAGTAGAACATGACCTTCATCTGACCCCCTCCACCTCTAACAGCTTAATGGGATGAAAGCCTGCTAACCTGTTGGGGAAACAGACTTACTTAGTTCTGGCCACTAGCCAGGAATTTGGGCAAGTTCATGTGTGTGTGTGTTTTTTTTGTTGTTGTTTTTCATTTAAGTGAGACAAATCAAAGAAAATATGAGGGGAATAGCATCTACTATAGGATTTTTCCCCAGATCTTTTTTTTTTTTTCTTTTTAGTAGCTTTATCTCTGAGCTGCTGTGCCCAAGACATACCAACTCGCTGGGCCACATTGAGAGGAATTGCCGTCTGTTTCTTTCACCCTCATTCGTTGTAGGAAGTCCAGTCACACAGAATCTCCTCCAGCCATTTCTGGTGATTCTGAAGAGGTATCTCTTTTTTTTTTTTTTTTTTAATTTCTTTATTGATTAAGGTGTCACATATTTGTCCTCATCCCCCCATTCCCATCCCACCCCTCTCCCCACGCATGCCCCAAAAAAATATGGAACGCTTCACGAATTTGCGTGTCATCCTTGCGCAGGGGCCATGCTAATCTTCTCTGTATCGTTCCAATTTTAGTATATGTGCTGCCGAAGCGAGCACTAGAGGTATCTCTTGAATTCAGTGAGCAAGCTGCCTTGAGCAAGGGCATCTGCCATTGTCCTCCTCCAGGGCTTGGGTCTCACCAGAGATGTCTTTCACCAGAATCCCAACCCAAACCCTTTACAATAATTAGTAGCTTGTGAAGCATCAATGGACATTAAACATTTGTGATCATGGAAACGTGAATGACCTATTCCTAGAAATGGGCCGCGGTACACACCAGGATACTGGACTCCCCTCGCTTAAGTGGAGAAAGTTCCAAAACTGAGGACCTTCCTGATGATGGCAGGAACAGTCAGGCTGCTGTCATTGGATGGATTTGAGTGGGATGGAAAAACAACAGAAGTAAGGAAAAGCCCAATTCCTTTTCACTTCTCTCGTGTGCCAATGTGATTTTAGAAAATAAAGACAAACCGTTCCTTGTGGGATTTTCTTCTTACTTTAGGAGGAAACTGTCTCAAGTGAGAGCAGGGACCTCCTTTTTCTTCCTTTTTTTTTTTTTTTTTTTTAATATATTTTATTGATTTTCCACAGAGAGGAAGAGAGAGGGATAGAGAGTCAGAAACATCGATGAGAGAGAAACATCGATCAGCTGCCTCCTGCACACCCCCCACTGGGGATGTGCCCGCAACCAAGGCACATGCCCTTGACCGGAATCGAACCTGGGACCCTTGAGTCCGCAGGCCGACGCTCTATCCACTGAGCCAAACCGGTTTCGGCAGGGACCTCCTTTTTCTTCCTAAGGACCTGCACTGGATGTTTTCTCGTGAAACAGGTAGCTGCGCGCACACACTTGCCCTGGTATACTGTCTGCAGAGGACCATCCTCACTGCTTTTTCGCTTCCAGAAACATCCTTTCGAAACTGGATAATCCTTCATCTGAATGAAGGAAATATTCTATATTTTCCTTAAAGTCCATTTACAGCTGCCTTTCCCATGGACCTCTGTTCTCTCTGAAATCCAGAAGTGGAAGATGCTTTTGAAAACTAGCACCTTTTAAAAATAGTGACTCTGGGTGCCCTCTGCTGGGTACTCTAAGTTCTTCAGCTGTGTACTAGTGACAGCAAAGCAGGAAGCTGGGCAAGAATTACTGAAAACAAACAAACATATACACACATTTATGTATGTGCATATGTGTGTGTGGCATACTTATACGTATATATGTATGTGTATATTTACATGTATATTTTAACCTTTTTTGCTCAGGGTCCCTTTGAGGAAAGGAATCGGGGAAGATGAGGGAGGTAACATCACTGATCCTGCAATGCACTTCCCAGGCAGCCTGCAGATGAGAGACCAAGCTACCCTGAAGCCCTCTGGCCGACTCAGGGACTCCCGGGCATTTTCCTCTGGAGCCTGATTAAATGGGGCCTCCTCTCCCGAAGCAGCCAGCCTGGGAGTGTTCCAGCTGTACCACCGTGATTAGCAGCCAAGCTTGGGGTTCTTTATTTCCCTCTGGGCCTCCCTTCCCCAACCCCACCTTTAATCCCTGTGGCAATGCTGCCTCTGAGGCCCTTGGAGGTCAGAGCTCCCAGAAGGGTTGCTGAGCAAAGCTGGCAAGTAGGCGGGGTGCGCAATGCAGCACCATTTTCATCTTTCATTAACAGCGTGGACATTTCACCTGGATCCCTTGTGCTCTGCCCCTACACTGCTTCCTCCCCAATCACCTCCGACTCAGATTAGCTGAGTGCTTGGAAATAGTGGGGGGCAATGCCAGAGTCAGACCTGGAGGAGAAGGAGTGGGGCCGGTATGTTAATGCACTAGCGGCCCACGCCCCCTTCTCAGGCATTCCATTTTTCTGGACTTGACTCTGTCGTATGTAAAACTGAGATAAAAAGAATGACCAGTGTATGAACAACGTGTGAAGTACTTAAAAGCATATCATGGCAGATTATTCCTTTTAACTAAAGTCTGCCATTAATTCATTCACTCTTACAACAAATACTAAGGCCCCATGATATGTATAATATGCTCCATAGGCACTTTGGGATCCTTTAAAACAAATGTAGACTACGGTGGCCTTCAGGAGACACTATGTATACTTAGAGAGAAAACTTCTGTGACAACGCCAGGCAATGGACTTTACGTGTCAAAATCAGTGACATACACAATCGGTGCTGTGGAAGACGAGGAAAGGTCCTCCGCTATCTTTGCCACAAGGTGACATGAGTATTGCCCAGGACTTATTATTTATTCCAATTGTGATCATGTGGTCATTGGCCCACTTACCTGTTTAATCTCTGCTCCTCTTGCAGAATGCAAGCTCCATAAGAACAGAGCATTTTTTTAATCCCGTTGTTTTGACTCCATGTTAGCAAATAAAAAATATTTCCATCAGAATTACTATATCAATTTTTGTTCATTTATATTTTTAAAGAAATGCCATTAAAGCCAACTTAATTCCTTGATCCATTTTCAATGCAATATATTCAAATTTGTTTTGTTTGTTTCATTTTTCTGAAATATTTCCATTGAATTCAATTCACAATGATTTGTTTCACCACATATTTTTTATGCATAATGCATATCAAATTTGACTAATCACAGCTTCTGCCATTGTGATTTTTTTTAAATGGACATTTTGTACTGAGTTTAATTTTCTCAAATCTGTAGATTTAGAAATGTTCTAAGTTTGAATCTTGGGTTAGTTTTTCAAGCCCTGTGCTATTTGCCTTTGTTTGTGTGTGTGTGTGTGTGTGTGTGTGTGTGTGTGTGTGTGTAGATGATGGGGCCCTGGCTGAGGTCCTACCATCAATGGCCTGAACTATTAAGTGAGGAAGTCTCCAGTTCCAGCCCTCATCTGACTACAACCACGATATCCTTTGTAAGGACTGTCTGGTGGAGCCCGGCCAATTCCAAGGAGAATGAGAAATGATAAAATGACTGGTGTTGTTTTAAGCCACTAAATTCTGGAGTGTTTTTGACACAGAGGCAGATAACCAACACTGTCCTGACATGACCTAATTAAAGAGATATCCTTTTGTCTCTTTCTCATACTGTGTGTACTCACCAGGACAAGTTTTGGATTCTGGAGCAATAGACATCCTACCTAATAAAATGGTAATATGCAAATTACCATCATTCCGCTACGCCCACGATTGGGCCAGAGGGAGGCGCAGGGGGCGGGACTCGGGGTGGCCGGGGTAGCCGATTGGGCCGGCAGGACGCTGAGCTCGTGTTGCCAGTGGCGGCGGGAGCTCAGCGTCTGCGCCATGGCTGTGCTGCAGCACAGAAGGGGCCTCTGGGGCAGCGAGCTCACGTCCCGCCGCGGACCATCAAAAGCAGGGGAGCTGGGTGCCTGTCTGCTCCGGCACCAGCAGACAGGCACCCAGCTCCCCCGCGATCGAAAGCAAAAGCGAGTACGTGCATGATTCAATCATGCACTGGGCCTCTAGTTTACAGTAAGTGAAAACAATCTACAGAGGCACATACAGAATTAGGGAATAGGATGTCCTCTCCAGTGAAATATTCTCACTTACAGAATAAGAACATGCTTCAGGCAAATTGCTGAAGAGTAAGTAGGTGCTTTAGGCAAGTTCTTGAATGCAAAGAAAAACCACTTTTCAAAGAAATCAAAGAATAAAACGCTCACTGTAAACTGAACATGCTTTTCCTTTTTTTTTTTTTTTTTTTTTTTTAGCCTTCAGAATCATCTATTATTTTGGGGTGAATGTTACACACATTGGTTACCTCTGTGCTAAGCTGCCCCCTCAGTAAGGCTTCCGGCGACAGGTCAAATAGCCCAGTTCTTACAGTGGGCAGAGCACTAGCTGCCCGCTGCTCAGAGCAGCTGGGCTGGGTAGGTCACTGCTGCTATTCATCCCTCACAAAATTCCTTTTTGTTGTTTCTTTTGCTAATGAATGGTTGTTAGCTCTAACAACCAGGGTCACACCACCCAGGGCCATTTGAATGTTCTTTGTGCATGTTGGAGAAGGTAAATGATAAGTTGGGGGACAGGAAGCATACCCTGTTATTCCCTAAGACTTTGAAGGTAGAGAAGTCCAAATGGTGTGTGTGTGGGGTGGGAAGCGGCGGGGGTGGGGGGGGGGGGGTGTATTGCCAAACACAGGACACACAAGATGCAATTAAGAGTCTGTGAATGCCCTGGACGGTTTGGCTCAGCGAATAGAATGCTGGCTTGCGGATCGAAGGGTCCCGGGTTTGATTCTGGTCAAGGGCAAGTACCTCAGTTGCAGACTCCTCCCCGACAAGGCCCCTGCAGGAGGCAATCAATCAATGTGTTTCTCTCACATCGATATTTCTCTTTCCCTGTCTCTTCCACTTTCTCTAAAAATCTATGGAAAAATATCCTGTAAGGATAAAAAAAAAAAAAGATTCTGTGAAGGCAGAGAATTTTCTTTAAAGGGGGCTATCAATGGTTTACAGAGCGTAAGCCAAGAAATTCTTTTGGTATTTCTGAGCAGGAGGAAGAATTAATTTGTTTATATAATTCTTCAACTAGGTGCAAACATTGGCAACACTACCAGTATCACAGTAACTGTGTTACCTCAACAGTAACACAGTTACTGTCCACATAGCATTTACTTTGTACCAGGCTGTCCTGCAACGTTATCTATCTCATTCCATCTTCACAGCAAGCCTGGGAGGTGGGCACTATGTTATCCCCAGTCTAACAAGTAAGGAAGCTGAGGTGAGCCCACGCCACACAGTGAGCTGTGGAGCCCTTAATATTCTGTCTCTGAAGAGATTCTCCCTTTTCTTCTCTGAAGAGACATAATGTGGTACAAGGGGAAGGGTACGAGACTAGGAATCTGGATTTGAACTTCAGCTCCACCGCAAACTATCCCAATTTGGCAAGTCATTTCCTCAACCTGAAAGATGGGGGGGTTAAATTAGGAGACTCAGGAGATTCCTCCTTCTCTAAAAACGTCTGATCCTGTGAACAATTCTTGCCTCAGAATATCGATAAAGTTCAAGTCAGCACCGAAGAGTCTGCAGCCCCCAAAGGCGGCGGCTGAGGCTCGAACATCACCTGGGCCTTCGGAACACCAGGCCCAAGCCGCCAGGTGCTGCGTTTCCGACAGTAAGTAATGGGTCAGTGTGAGGAAGTGCTGACCTGCTGTTGTGATGCATTAATTTTTTTTAACCAAAAATAAAAATCCAAAGAGAGAAAAGAGAAACCCATTAACAAACAAGATGAACTATAGAAACAAATACAGTATTTAGGACCCACATAGAAAACTAAGCAATCCAGAGAGCATTCTGTGGTTTTCACTGGTACTTATTTTGAAAAGCACACAGCTTGCCCATGACCAAAGCGGTAATCATTTGAATTTTGGCTTACTGACTAGTTCCGAGAGCTAAATTCTGGCTTTGTTTGTGCTGCTGAGAAAACCAAACATAATCCTAAGAAGTTTTTGGAACCGTTTTTATTTTTCTTAATTTTTGAGAAAATTAGACCCTGATGAAACTTGAATGAAAAATTCAAATCAATACACGATTCCTACAGGCACTCTTATTTTACAGATGGAAAATGAGGGCCCAAGTACCTTGTTTGGGGTCACAGGTAAATGATGACAGAAGCAGTGAGAAAATCCTGGGCTACTTCCCAGCATGGTGGCCTAGGGGTTCAGAGCATCTGAATTCAGCAAGTAACCATCTCCTGACAGTTGGTCGGAATTGACTGTGCGATTCCTTCCACTTTTGCTTATTGGGTGCACTGGTACTGGAAGCTGGACTGCAGACTGTGACCATATTCCTTCAAGGATCCTCAGCAGTTGACCAGAACAAGCCTCTTTCTGAGGGAGCTCAGCTTTCTGCCCCGTGTATCTAGACCTCAAATGGGTTAACTTCCCAGGTCAGCAAGCCAGCACTCAATGAACACGGACATTAAGGAGACCAAATGCTAGTGCAGAGTCCACTGGAGTTCGGTGCCTGATTTCTTAGGATGCCAATAACTCACTACAAGCAAGTCCCCTCCAACTCAGACCCACCCCACAGGGGGTTGGACTGAAGGTTACTCAGCCCACAAGGACTGGCTGAGGGGCTGGAAGGTCCGGCGGCTGACTGTCCTCTTGTTTATCAGTACCGTGTGGGGCTTTAGGTGTCTGGGGGTGTGGCAGAGCAGAGCGTCCAAGGTGTGAGTGGTGACCTGGCCATTTATGTGCAGTTTCCCATAGAGCTCGTCGAATGAGGCCAGAAGGGCAGGCACATCCTTCACCTTTCCCTTCACTTTAGCCAGCTGGAAAAACACAAAAAAGCAAATTATTACACCTCTGCAAGTCTCCCCTGGTTCTTTCTGTCCTCCAAGAAGCAGAGACGGAAATGTAAGGGTGTACCTAAAGAGATAAAAAACAGGGTGCTGGGGCACACAGAGGGATGACTAGCTTCAGGGTCTCTACAAGCTACACACCAAATTCAGAATCGGTGCTTGAAAATCATGCCCAATGTCTTTCAAAAGCGGGGGAGGGTTAAATGGCACAAATGGGACAAGTTTATCCAATTTAATGACCAGAGCAGGAAGCAGGGCCAAATTACATAGGGCTTTATGGTGCATGGTAAGTTTGTTTTTGGTGTGTGCGTGTTTTCAGAGGTTGTTTTTAAACAACACGTTTTGTGTTAGGTTAGGAACACTTTCCATTCTGGCGTTTTTCAGAGTGTGTTTGAGGTGAGAATGAAGACACCTTCAGTCTTGGGAGACAGACTAAATGTGCAGATTCTCACAAGAACAGGTGAGCTATGTCCCTGTTATTCGGTGTCCTGCTGGCCAAGGTTAACGATTGGTAATGGCGGAAAACAAGGATGAGGGACTTCTGAACCCCAGAGTATAGGCAGCTCTACAGGCCGCTCGCTTTTCCTTTGCACCCTCTTCCCTCTGGCCCGGTTTTCCTCCTCCCACTTCCCGCAATCATCACTTGAATGTTGGCTTTGGTGTTGTCCATGGTAAGTTCTTTGGAATTTATTCTAAAAGCCATCAGAGGGTCCAACCTGGGACGTGATCTGATTTCAGTTTATAATAAAGCTGTGTGGAGAACTGGCGGGTACGAGAATGTGGAGGCTGCCCTAACCGGTTTGGCTCAGTGGATAGAGCATCGGCCTGCGGACTCAAGGGTCCCAGGTTCGATTCCGGTCAAGGGCATGTACCTTGGTTGCGGGCACATCCCTAGTAGGGGGTGTGCAGGAGGCAGATGATCGATGTTTCTCTCTCATCGATGTTTCTAACTCTCTATCCCTCTCCCTTCCTCTCTGTAAAAAATCAATTAAAAAAAAAAAAAGAAAGAATGTAGAGACTGATCTGGAGTCCCCCACATTAGCCCAGATGAGAGGATGATGTACTGGGAAATGTACAGCAGAGATGGAGAAGTAGATGTATGTGAGATGTATTTTAGATTTAAACTTTTAAGGATTTATTGTTGAGGGAGTGAAGGAAAGGGAGGAATCAAAGACATCTTCCCAACTTGGGCTCTATAACTTGGTGATGGGTGATGTCATTAGCTGAAATGGGAAGATGGGAGGACAGATCTGCAGAGGGAAAATCGAGAGTCCTGTTTCGGGCATGACTCAGATATGTAAGAATGAAGCATGGAGGATAGGTCTAGACCAGAGGTATAAATATTAGAGTCATAAGTATATGAATGATATTTAATTCTACAAAAATGGGTGAGCTCTAAATTAGAATGTGAAGCTACTTTCTGAACAAATTAACATTTTATTTAGTTCAATACTTATTAACAATATAACCTAACAACATTTCTTGATGTAATGTAAGTAATCAAGGTCCCTAACATACTAGTATCCTTTGGTCATCTTCTAAATATATCATAACCCTGCACACCTTCCTTCCAACAAGGTCTCCCCACTGAACTGTCAGATAAAAAGTTTAATCACTTCTTAATGTTCTTAAAAAGAATAGTTTGTTCAGTCCTCATGTTCAAGGTGAAGTGACTTAATGTGTAGCACATGGCTTCCAAAAGAAGCAAAGCAAATGTGCCAAGCAGGAGGTAACTTTGCTCTAATTGCTTACACAACATCAGTTCCCTTACATCACTATAAAAGTACTAAATGGTGTCATTAGGATCACTCTACAATTTAAGCATTAAAAATATTATACTATACTAGGAGCCCAGCGCACGATTCAAAATCGCGCAGCACCGCCCACCCTCAAGTCGCCGGTCCGGCCCTGCCTCCCTCTCTGGCCCTTGAAGCAGCCACAGCTGCTGCTGATCAGGCCCTCCCCCAGCGCAGGCGCGCGGAGGCCCCTGCCGCCCTGCCTCGACACTGCGCACGCAACCACCTCCTGTCAGGTCGACCCATTACAGTGTCCTGGTTAATTAGCATATTTCTCTATTTTATATATATAGATTGTTTGTTAATTTAGTTTTAAAAAAAGAAATCAATGAATTGAGTGGTTTCAGTCCTAGTATTGGAGAAAAATCAACAATTCTCTTCAACATTCCTCCAGTGGCGTAACACCACCTATCTCCACACATAAGATATCCTATATAATAAAAGGGTAATATGAAAATTGACCGAATGGTGGAAGGACCGGTTGCTATGACATGCACTGACCACCAGGGGGCAGATGCTCAATGCAGGAGCTGCCCCCTGGTGGTCAGTGCACTCCCACAGGGGAGCGCTGCTCAGCCAGAAGCCGGGCTGAAGGCTGGCGAGTGCAGTGGTGGCAGGAGCCTCTCCTGCCTCTGTGGCAGTGCTAAGGATGTCCGATTTCCCGCAGGGAGCAGGCCTAAGCCATTAGTCAGACATCTCCCGAGGGCTCCCGGACTGCGAACTGAGGGACACCCCCCTCCCTGAGTGCACAAACATCATGCACTGGGCGTCTAGTTGTTAATAACTGTTGGTACAAACACTAAATAGAGCATTTGTAAAATGCAGAGTTCTATAATAGGAGACTCCACATGCAACCTCACAAACATATTTACAACTAGCTCAGAAGCCACCTAGATTATATGGATCGATTCATTTCACAACAAGCAGTTCCCTGAGTGTCTCCCAACAACCAGGGAATGCATTGAACTAGAGGGCGTGCTTTCTAAGTCAGTCAGTCTTACAAGCTTTAGAGGAAAATTTTTCAGATAAAAACAATCAGTATTTTTCAATGTGGAGTTTGTTTGGATGCTTCAGTCATATGATTGAACAACATGTTGATGGACCAGATCTAAGGTATGACTGGTTAACATGTGTCAGTACTGCACACACATTCACACGATTGTGTACTTGAAAACCAGTGCCCCACCTTTTCTAACATATTCCAAAAGGATCTGGGTGGGTCACTACCTACACAGAGCTAAGACCTCAAACAGAAAGAAGCTTTAAATTTAATCATATCCTCCAGCGGCATATCACCACCTATCTAACAGCGGAAGAAGCCTTTGGGTGGAAGTGAGGAGATGGGACAGGACTGAGAGGCAGTGGTATGGCAGAAGGGAAAGCAGCCACCTGCCCTCTACTGCCAGTCCCACCATCTCAGACACCAGCCTGGACGAGCTCTATAACAGGCCAGGGAAGAAGTGAGAAAAGGGAGGGAGGACAAAGTGTAGGCCTCTTCGTGTACCAGTATCATCACTAACAGTATGATCATTGCCAACAACTGACACTTTCTGTACAGTTCTTTATTCCTATAGGCTCTATACTCCAAGCAACATACAAATTATTAAATTTCAAATGACTTATAATAATTCCTCTTTGTGTGCCTAAGCCATCAATGTGCACATGGATTCATTTGTTTCATTTTGCTTTCAATTTTTAGAAATTGCTTCTTTCTCCTCATTTTTATTTGTGTTTTAGAAATTTACAAGGCATTTATTTAGTGCCATTCGTTTATTTATTCGGGAGTTAAAACAACAATTCTAATGATAGAACTTTATTATGGTTTAATATCTGGAGGTTAAGTCTTCCTACCTAACCACGTGGTATGTTTCATTTGTTTCAGTAATATTTTTTTAAGATGAGAGATACTATAGCCCATTGTTTACTGATGGGGATGATCCACAGAGAAAGGGATGTTAATGATGCCCAACTTCTGGACTGGTGCCCTGGGGTGGGTCAGAGGGGATGAGCTCCAGGACACAACTGGGAGCAGCCGCCATGGCTTCGGGAGGGAAGGCTGAGCAGACAGGGAGAGCACAGGAAGGCTGTCGATGGGCAGCACTTCTCCTCTGATTGCCTCTGTTTCCTCCACGAGGCAGGAAGCAAGCTCATCAACTGAGAGTGAAGAGTGGGGAGAAGGTACTGGAGGCTTGAGAAGAGAGGAATTAGAGGGCTGAGACCCATGAAAACAGTGTGGGGGAAGAATAATGTAAAGGGAACAAGTTTTCCTAGCATTTTAGAGGATATATTCTACTTGAAGGAAAAAAATCTTTGTACCCACAGAGAGAAGTCTGACAACAGGAACAACAGAGAGGTTGCCCTGTGTGACCATCTCTCTAAGGAGATGGCCTTCTTTGGGTTTTCTTTTTTAAAGATTTTTTATTGATTTTTCTAGAAAGAGAGGAAGGGAGAAGGAAAGAGAGAGAGAGAGAGAGAAACATCAAGAGAGAAACATCAATGTGAGATCAAAACATTGATTGGCTGCCTTTTGCACACCCCCTACTGGGGATCAAGCCCGCAACCCAAGTATATGCCCTGACTGGGAATCCAACTGGCAACCCTTCAGTGCACAGGACAACACCCAACCAACTGAGCCACACCAGCCAGGGCAAGGAGGGGCCTTTTCAAAGTGTGCCCTTTACCTTTTAATGATTTCTACAGCAACCACATACTCACCACTTCTTCTGAGAACTTAAGTTTTTTCACGAATTTTGATACATTTTCCTCTGTGGCATCCTTTAGTATATCTATCAGGGTTTTCAACATATTTGACTGAATATGGATCATAAGCTGAATAAAAAGAAGACAAGTAAAACAAAACAGAGCCAGTTACAGAAGCCTATATTTATAGGTATTTATCCCATTTTCATGCTATTTCCTAATCAGTTGCTTGCACAAGTTCAAAAAAATGCTTCAAATGCATGTCCGCCAGACAAAACTTGTTTTCCAGTGACAAATTAAAGTACCACAAATGCAAGACTTGCCTAAGGATAGAAATGGAGAGAACACAGATTTGGGGCTGGATTCCCAGCACGGGCAATTATTAGCTGTGTGACACTGGCCGGTACTTAATCTCTCTTTCAATTTCTTTATTTGTAAAATGAGGGGGGAAAACTTTACATCTCACATTTTTAGTTATTGTGAACATTAAATAAAATGCTAGCACACAGGTTTACTCAAGTAACATTACTATCACTTTCTTCCTATAGCCTCTAGATTCAGAGGCTCTGACAATCAGACAATCTCGGCTCTGGGGTAAATGATACCTTTTCCTTTTTTCATTTATTAATTTTTGGTTGAGAAATTCCAGGAGAATAGGCTGTTGCAGGTAACAGTGGAAGCTGGTTAAAATCCTAGTGAGGCACCTCTATTTAGGAACTTTCAAAACTGGGCACTGCACCTGGCTTTCAAAATGGTATTACTAACTACCTTCCATCAGACAGAAACAACACATTTCCCCCCCTTATCACCAATATTTATTAGAACAAATATAGAAAAGTTTAAATAAAAGGAGAATAACTCAGAATTTACCAACTAATGTTAACCATTGTTTGTAATTTCATGCATTATCTTCCAAATATATTAATTTTTCCCAAATTTTGATTCTCCTTTTTGTCAATTATCACACAAAGAACATTATCTTATAACATTAAAAACAACATTTTAGAACAAAAGGAACTCTCTTTTATAATGATGAATGTGCATGTATAGCAATCCATCATATAAACAAAATAATGCATCAAATAAATTAACACCATGCTTTATCATATTGATAAATGTGCATACATTTTTTAAAAAAACTTAATTTCTCAGACTTAATCCCCAGAAGTGAAATTACAAAGTCAAAAGCTATAAACATGTTTAAGGGCTCTTGATCCTTAGGAAAGGTAATATTTTTGGAAGAGAGATTCCTTTTATATACCAAAACCAGCTAAGTTCTCTCAATAGTCCATTTCTAACATTTTATGTTTGTTGAGCAATTGAATAGGATAAGGGGTTATCTTTGGTCCTGCAGAACAGAATGGAATGATCCTAAGTAGACTAAATCCCAAGGCCCTGATCTAAGTTCAGTGTCCCAAAGCACAGGCAAAATCACGAGCATACCCTTTGTTGGGGGACAACCCTCCAGGGTCTCTCACATTTGAGCAGAAGCAGTGATAGGCTTTCTTCCAAACTATCTTCTCAAGGATGTTTGCATAACCAACAGTCTGGGAAGACCGACACAGTGTCTCACCCAGAGCAAAGGGCAGGGATTCTTACTGCCCATTATAACAGATTTGGGTTCCTCAAATTCAGGGTTCCTCTCTTAAAATGTAAGACCCAGTGTGTACAAGAGGCATATAGACCTTCACATCACCCTATGTCAGTGGTCGGCAAACTCATTGGTCAACAGAGTCAAATATCAACAGTAAAACGATTGAAATTTCTTTTGAGAGCCGAAAACTGACTTCTGCGCATGGGCCACGAAGTTTCAATTGCACTGTACGTGCGCGCCCGCACGTGGTATTTTGTGGAAGAGCCACACTCAAGGGGCCAAAGAGCCGCATGTGGCTCGTGAGCCGCAGTTTGCCAACCACTGATCTATGTAACTGAGGCTCAGGGAACTGATGCAAAAATGCTAATATTCTTGCTACTCCTGTTGCTGTGCGTAAACAACGTCCTTCACTTCCTGATGTCTTATGTACTCTACCAGCACCCATGAAACTGTAGCAAGCTAACTCATAATTTGGAAGGAGGGTAAAATCTCCACTCTTAATAGTTCTTAACACGCTTGTTAATAAAAACTGAATCTGGTTGGCAATGAACTGTCCTGTTGAAGTCAAGGACAAGTCTACTTTTGTTATACGCAGCATCTCCAGTGCCTGGCACCTGGTAGACCCTCAAACTAATGAAGGAGAAGGGGAGCACAGCAATTTTCAATGATAAACCTCCTGCAGCTCCATCTACAAACTTTTAATGATGTGCTCCTGTAAGATTTCAACTTTTCTTCCTATTTTTTCCTAATTTCTCTCCTTGCCTCCAGCAACTATCTCTGATTCAGTAGGGATTTCAAGAGTAAGGTTCAATACCTTATGAATATACTGATGAAGAACAATATAGATGAGGCAGTTACTGATGAAAGACAGAGAGAAAATTTAAAGCTAGGAGTTTGTTTCAAACTGAGGTCTCAGGGTGCTATTAAGAAAAGCTAAATCAGGGCACAGCACATTGCTTTAATCTTACAGATGTCAAACAAACGGCTAGGAAAATTGAATTAGCAAGGAGTAAGGGAAATTTGGGTAAGAAAAACTATTAAAAGAACACTTACTTCCTACCCTCTGATTTTCCGAGGCTTTGGGAAATGCTGATAAATCATCAGATACCTTTGACCAAAAAAAGAAGCCCTAAACATGCCAGAAATTTGCATTTCTTTATTCTCTCTCTTTTTTTTTTTAAGTTTGCTATATTTGAAGTAGAATATCATAGTGTGGTAGAGACTGCTAGTTTTCTAAACAATATCTATTGGCCCTTCTTTTTTTGATGACAGAACCCCCTAATTTTAACTGATGCTATGACGTATGGAACTCAAAAGCTCTATTTCTCAGGTTTCTTTGCAACTAGGTGAGGTCACAGAATGAAGTTCTGGACAATAACTTATAAATACCAATTTTTGGTTGAGACAACTGGGAAAGCACCCTTAAAAGGTGCCAACTTCTTTGTCCTCTCCAGTCTCCCTACTTCTTGCTGGAATAGCAACACAATGGATGGAAGTCATGTGCTTAGGATGGTGGTGTGGAAATACAGAAAGAGGCTGGGTCCCTGAGGATATCATGGAATGTCACACCAGACCTAGACTGACCACCTCTGGTTTTCGACATGAGAGAAAGAGAACATCTCTAATTTGTACAGAGTCCTGTGTTTTTAGAGTCTACATTGCTCCCACCCTAAAGCAATTCTGTATACATACAGGTGAGGTGCTGCCACAAAAGGATTTATGAGCAGTGAGTCCTGTCTCCTTCCCTACCTCTGCAGCCTAACTGACTTCCCAGCATGAGCTAGAACTTTAGGGTGACCTTGGTAAGTAGTAGAAAAGGGCATTAAAGCATTCACCTGTGTCAATAAATAAATTATAAAAGCAGCAGAACTAACTGCTTGTCAATTCCCTTGCAAGGTAATTCAATTCCAAAATTAGTCTCCATCTGGAGACTACCAGGTTTCTAGAGAAATGATTAGAAATAAAATACAATCAGTGGAAAGTTACCCTGTGTTGGTCTCTGATACTTTCAGACATATTTGAAAGTATAAATTAATCCTTTGATATTGAACAGCATTGCTAAAGAGGGGGACATAGTGCTTTTGAGATGCATGGATTTAAATTTAGACAAAAAGGGCAAAGTCAACATAGATGTGCTTTGATTTTACCTGATTTAGTTCAATATATAATACATATAGCTGGGAAAATGGGAAACCAGACCCTCTGGGTCATATTGGCAGCAAGAGCAATTTCAATGAAAAGAAATTGAGGGGGAATAATTGGGTAAATGCAAATTCCAACTGGCAGCAGAGAAAGATTTTAGTATAAGGCATAATTTTTAAAGTAGATCGGGAAAAAAATTCATTTATTCTTGCTATTACTGATTGAACAGACTCTCTACTCAGCCAACTTGTCAGGTTTCCATTTCTTAAAAATTAACAAATTGTCCTTAAGGATTCCAAGTAGATGACTCAGTTTTGGAGAAGGTAGGCCCATTAAATCATTTTTTTTCAAAAAACCTGTTCTAATAACAGAGACCCAGAATCTGAAAGATTATTAAATCTGAGAATGTCAACCATTTCTTTTTTCATCAGTCCTGAGGAAGATGAAACAGGCTTATATTGAAACTAGAGGCCCGGTGCATGAAATTCATGCACAGGGGGTAGGTCCTTCAGCCCGACTTGCACCCTCTCCAATCTGGGAGCCCTCAGGGGAGCCCTCTCCAATCCGGGAGCCCTGATGGCTTAGGCCCACTCCCGTGGTTCTCTGCTTTCTGCGGGGCCTGGCCGCTCTGCGCCTGCTGCCCAGAGGCTCTCCATGGCCCAGAGGCCCTCCGTGGCCAGGGTGGGACGCTTGCCTCGTCACTGAGGCAACAATGCAAACATCCCACTCCGTCTGCTCTGCGCACTGCCCAGAGGCCCTCTGCAGCCGCTGCCCAGAGGCCCTCTGTGGCTGGGGAGGAACGCCTGGGGAGGAACGCTTGCCTCGTCACCGCGGCGACAAAGCAAGCATTCCGCCAGGCCACTCACGCTGCCCACTCTCAGCGGCCACCCCCCCCCCCCCAGGACTGGGGGACTCCGGTGGGGCTGAGGGGACTGGGCACCGCCATCTTGTGGCTATGTGGGCACCACCATCTTTGTGATGGAGTGATGGTAAATTTGCATATTACCCTTTTATTAGATAGGATATGAGAAATTTAGATTGGACATTTTGAAAAATTTCCCAAGTGAAAATTTTAAACAATAAAACTATCTTTAAATTTCCTGACAACATATAATTCTGTGACCCAATCCATGGAGAAGATGATTCATAGTCAAGATTGGCTCAAGGTTCGTCCTTGCCTGAATCATGCCCATTCCACCACATTTACCAGCTGCCTTTCCTTCCAGCTCTCAGAGAAAAGGGGCTGGTCCAGCGCCTGGCTCGTGAGTGCACTTCCCACCTGGCTCAGATTTCTCCTCCTATTGTGAGTGGACAGCTTCACTCTCAACAGGCTCATGTTTTACTTCCACCAAAGCACTTTCTCATTTGGAAAAAAAAAATTACTACATTTTCATAACAACTGTGAGAGACAGTCAAGGACTGAACTAAATGAGGAATCTAAATGCAAAGGCACGGAATATGTGCACAAAAGCAGGTTCCATTTTTGACATCCAGTCCTATGTTCTTTTCATTATTCAGGAGGAGCAGAGAGTCCCAGTCCTGGAGAAGAGACATAGCCCTTATCCTTGCAGGTCTGGATCGGGGAGACCCTGGGCTTTGCAGTCAAACAGATTTGTTGGTGTTAAAACCCCGACTCTGCTATATAATTAACTGTGAGAACTTGAGTAATTTACTTACCCTTTGAATCTTCATTTTCACATGTATAACATGGAGACATATTGTCCTGACAATGTTGTATAAAGTAAACCAACAAATACAAAGTATATAGGATGGTACCTTAGCTAAATTATATTAAAATCCTGCCAATCTCACTCCCTTCAACATCTCACCACCAATCATTGATCCCCACAAACTCATATCAACTCTAATAGTCCACATAAAACTCCTCTCACCACACTCGCCTGTATTTCTTTCCTAAGATGCTATGAACCACTTGGAATCCTAGCAATTCTACTCCTGTCCAATCATGAAACGAGGGTATCTGCAGGCCACTCTCTCTCAGGCAGTTACATACTTGGGATCCCCAGAGCTGCCCATATCCAGTAGCAAGCACGGAAGGTAAAATACATATGGCACCTGCTGGAAGAGGAGTCTCCCAAGTCTGTTTGGCTTACTGGCTGCTCAAATGGCCTGACTTCTGGATTTGGGACCTTTGCCACCTTGGCCTCCAAGACCTGCTTGAGCCTCTGAGCTTTTCAGGCTTACCCACTCACTCTGACCTGCAGTTTCTGCTTAGGCACCCAGTCCTGGGACAGGAAGGGGTAGGTGACTCTATTCACCAGGGCAGATGGTCCATGGCTAGCTAGCAGCATGAGAATGAACACAGACATTTATTGAGTGAGCACTATTTTATGCAGCACAGATATACTCCATGAGTTAGGTACATGGATAAGATACAATTTGCACACAGGTTTCTCTCAAGTCTTAGTAAAGAGACTGGAGGGTCTATCTCCCTTCTCTCTACATCTACCACCTTCTGTAGTCATGTGTTAATACCTGTAGCATTTAGCCATGTCTAGTATCTGAGCATATCTACATTTCCCACCTATTAACAAACTCCTGGAAGCAAAGGCTGTGTTGACTCCTCTCACAGGGGCCATACTGTAACTTTCACAGAGCTCAATAAATGAATAAATTGAATGAAGCCCTTGGGAGATCAAGTCATTGTGCACAGACAAAAACTCTAAACATCATTTTAGTACATTTCTAGCCTTTCTTTAAACCATAAAGAAGTCACTTACATTTAAATTAGCACAGATTATGCTTTCTGGTATCACGACTTGAGAAAAAATAGATGCAGCTTTTTCCACTTGGTTCTGGAAAGAAGAAAAATAAATCATGCCCTAAGTCACATGAACGTTACACTGCTATCATAAAGATCATTTAAAGATGTCGGGATATTCCTGTTCGTGGTGCACCAGGGTTTTGAGATCCACAAAGAAAAAGAGTTTTTTGGTAATCAAGAATGCACATTCTATAAAATGTGTCCAATAGTGTCATGTTACTAAATGTTTTAATACCCTACCAAAGTTCCAATTTTTAAGAGGGAGGCATAAAGTTTACATTTCCCCTTCTCCCACTGGAATGAGCTTAAAAAAAAAACACATCACACCCATCTTTGACAATCTCTGACATAATTAAAGCATAGGAGAAATCTCAGACCACAGAAGAGGTGGGAATCCTGGAGATGGAGCACAGGTTGTCTAAAGAAGCAGCGAGAGGAGACCACTGCTGCCTTTCTCAGAAAGAGCCCACAGAGTAATTCTCAGTGGTGAGGGGCACAACCTGAAGTACAAAACCTAAATTCCCATTTACAATTATGGTAACAGAGTTTAGGACTAGTAATGAGAAGTTCTCTGGATCCGTTTGGTGGCAAAGATGAAGCTAATCAAGGACTTATATAGATAAGCCATATTTGCAGGAAGCAGTATGTCACTATGGCAGCAGCAAAGAGACATTTCATTGAAAACCAATTCCATGCCCATTCCCAATGGCCAGGGAGAATAAAGCCTGTGCATATTTGTAGCGTAAAATAGTTCACATTTTCTTAGACTTTGGAGTAGGACATCTTGGGAGGGGCTCTTTAAGGGAGGTATTCCAGGGTTCCAGCTTTAACTCTCGTTCACTGAGGTGTGAAGATAGGGAGGTCCTGTCTTCTCTCTGGGCCTCAGCTGTTTGCATTTGTCCGGTGAGAGGGGGAAGCTAAAAGATCGCTAAAGTATTTTCCAAATAAGAGTACTTGGGTCTAACTATGAACTGTATGATGGACCCTAATTCCATAATTGGCTCATTGTGGGAGTCCTCAGTCATCTGAGGTGTTTCAGCTTTGGAGAACATTAAATTACACTTTCTCTAAGAACATCACATAGTAAACAGATTACTTAAAATTTTCATTTTCATTACTCGAGAAATTTCTCTCAGAGGCCATTGACCCTCCATAAGATCTTAGCCAGCCCCTTCAAAACAGCAATGCATGTCATGCCCTTAACTGTAAATGGAAACATTCTTTGGAGGCATGGGTATAGATGCAGGTTGCCATGGCACCAAAGGCATTGGTCTTGTTATTTTCTTTGATACAGCCAGAAGGGAAAAATAAATAAAAGAAATGAAAGTGGTAACATCCTTCCCATTCCCAATTCACATATGGGCACCCCGAAGCCTTACCTGATTCAGAGCTAGTGCCACAGCAAAATAGGACGCTCTCCTGGGAAGGACTTCTCCTTTGATTAGGGCTTCTTCCCTTAATGTAGTGCAGACTTTAAAAGACTCAGGGCTATTCTAGAAGGAGATGGGATTGTTCAATCAATAAATGCCATGAAGTTTTAAGTTGAATAAAATGATTAACAGTGCTCAGTATTTCAGATTTCCTTTTGCAAGAATATCCCAGAGCCTATCTCAAGCCCATTAAATGATTAAGAACCATATAGACTATTCGCAAATACACCAGGTTAACTATATGTTAGCAGCTCAAATCTAAACTAACTTTATTTTTAAAGCTCTTTGTCAATTTTCTGACTTGGGGCAGTTTCACCTTGGGTGAATGGGTTTTTACACATTAGTCCCATAACATGAAAGTATAAAGATTCGGCCTGCTTCTGTATCACATAATAGAGGAAAGCTCAGCAACACAGGACAACTTTTCCTGAGGGGATTTCCAATCTGAAAATATCCACGTAAGTAAATACCTGAAACCATGAACACCAATTTGAACATTAATCATGAAAGAATCCCAGAAAATCAGAAAACTTAAGAACAAAAACAAACAAAAACCCCTCCAAGAATGTGAATGAAGCACAAGCCAGCAGACAGCAATGGGAAAGCTGAATCCTCTCCTTGGTTCATGCTATAGGTAGACTAGGTTATGAGAGCGGCATCAGCTTTGCATCTATGTACAACTGTCATGACACAACTCACAACTCACAACTCAAATCCTACAGTAAATCCTGAACTTGACGAGAGAGGACAGTTCCCAGAACTGGCCTGGAACTTGGAATGGCTGAGGAGTTCGATTTTCACCTCCAGATTCCACTGAGTGAAACACGTTTTTCCTGGGCACAGCACAGGGGAGAAAAGTCAGTGGTAGAAGTAAATTCTCCCCACTTCAGTATACACTCAGGGAGGCCTCTCTAAGTAGGTCAGAAAACTGGGGGTCACAGTGCTGAATAGCTGACGCTCACGCGCGGTGAGTTCTGCTGGCTTCTGTTTCACAGGATCACAGGAAGGTGTGCCTGGAAAGGAGCATCTAAAAACCCAGGGGCCAGCAAACTATGACCCTCAGGCCAAATCCAGCCTATGGCTAACATGTTTTTTACCCTTTTAAGGTTTATAAAAACACAAAAAATATGTGACAGAGATTACATGTGGTCCAAAATATTTATTATCTGGCCTTTTACAGAGTAAGTTTGCTGACCCCTGAACCCAAGCCCCTCATTTCACAAATGAGGAAAGTGACCAGCTTAAAGCCAGTTAATGCTAAAATTGAGACTAGACTCCAAGTTTCTCAATTTCCACGTTAGTTTTCTTTCCACTGCAACCCAACTATCTCTCTTGTTTGGGAAAATTGATACTGCTTCACCTTTCAGGGAAGTCCAATGGCCCATTTCTTCTACCTTGCCTGGTGTTCCTTTGTTTTCACATGAAAAGGTTTTGCTAAGTTTCCAGAGTTTAAATGGCAGGAATGACTATTGTTAAGCATGGAATCTTAGTCAAAGTACTATTTCAGTTATCATCCATTCATTCATTAAATAATGAAGAAACAGTTTCTCTGTGTAAGAAACAATCCTGATACAGTAATGACATATGGACTTATAAGTCATGCTTTCCTCAAAGAGTTCATTTTAATGTCACATACATTTATTAAAGACTGGTTGTGTACCAGGCACGGTGTTAGGTGCTGGCATACCAAGAGGCCTTAAGGAGCTTACACTCTAGTGGTATAACAGTGGGCAGTGTTACAAGTGTCACATACATGACAAATAGCTTAGCATTAGGGATGTTGGAGGAGATTCCAACTTAGGTGATTACAGATAAATTCACGGATGAGGACAAAGTAGCCTTGAGTTTGCCAATGAAGGATGTAAGGTTTCCATGGGCGAGGGCCACAGAGAAGACTGGTCTAGCCGAGTCCAGCAAGAGCCTTGTAGCAAGACCACTCGAAAGCAGAGCTTGAGCCCTGCACACTGTTTCTTGTTTCACTATCTATACAATTGCCAGGAAAGGGTGAAAGTAATGAAATTGCTTTTCCCATAATAAAACTGTCTGACATGGCTAACTTAAGTTTTCTAAAAATGAACACATTTAAAATGGAAATATCTGTACCAGATGGAAAACTGATTTCCGAGGAACTGAATTTTACTGCAGAGAAAAAATAACAAATCCTTTTTCAAACACTATCCACAATGTTCTAAAGGTTAATAGGAGATAATCTTACCAGTTTATAGCAAATTGCAAAAGCAAGGACATAGGTATCTTTGTTGAACTTCACATCTTGGTTTTTCATCTCGATCAATACTTCCAAAGCACCTGCCGAAAGTCAGGAGAGGGCCGGCTCTTAAGTACAGTCAAGTGAATTCAGAGTCCTCTACTGCTGATACGCAGAGTTCTAATCAGCACCATCCACTGAAAGGTGTATTTAGCACAATCAAAGCTATCTATCAAAGTCATTTAGCAATGAACTAAATTTCAAAATTAACAACACAGGAAGAACTAATATTTAAAAACCTATTATAATGTCAGCAAAAGTAAAATCTGGGGTGTTTAGTTTAAGGCATGACATAAGATGCAACATGTTTTCACACATAAAGAATGAAGTCTCTCTAATTCAGGTACTCATCAGGAATGTTAAGGTCAGTTTTGCATGGTCCATTGCTTTCTCTAATGGGTATACAGGCAAAGAGAGCAGAATTTTTCAGCGAACATAAACTATAATACTTACTTTTATATTTGCCTTTGATAAATAACATGTCCATCAAAATATTGAATGATGTAGAGTCTGAGAAGAAACCTCGTAATTGCTAATGAAGAAAAACAATACAGTCTGTTTAAAATTTAAAACTGTTAAGGGATTATTATCATCCTTATACTGCACCTTATCTGTCCAGGACTTACTTTTGTGCACACCTTATTCACTGGGCCTCCTGAATTCTCTAATAAGTTTCTGATACACCAAGGATTTCTTTTACAAAAAAATTTAAATGCTGCCCACTCTATTGGGTGTCATGCCTTTGGCAATGGGTATACTTAACAAGAGGCAAGAGGTCTGGTAAGAGATCTCTTCAGAAATACAGTGAAAAACATCTTCATGAACGGTGGTTCTGCCATGTTTAGGAGAAAAGAAAGCCAATCAACTCTGGTGGGGTGGTCCTGGGACCTGGGTGGCAGCATAATAGCATGAAATGGCAGGTGATGCAGGTGAGAGCATTCCAGTCTCAGGCCAGGAGCTTGGCATGTCTGAGGAAGAACAAGGTCCAGAATGAAGTGAGCGAAGGGGGGTGGCAGGAGATGAGATACCATAAAGGGCCCGCTAGATAATGATGAGGGGTCTGAGTTCCATTCTAAGTGGGATGGGAAGCCATCAGAGCAGCCCTGTCCATAGAAAAATACTGCAAGGCACAAGTGCAAGCTATGTATGTTATTCTAAATTTTCAAGTAGCCTCATTTAAAAAAGTAAAAAATACGTAAAATCAGTTTTAATAATGTTACTTAATGCACTAAATCCAAAATATAATTTCAACATGTAGACAATACTTTAAAAAAATCATTAAAAAGTACTTTACATTCTCCTTTTTATACCAAATATCTGAAATACATCATGTACAGGGTGGGGCAAAAGTAGATTTACAGTTGTGAGTATGCAAACCAGTTTATTCCTGTATTATTTATTATTATTTTCCAAATGAACAACTGGAAACCTACTTTTACACATATAGCCACAGTCCAAGGGCTCCAGAGATACATGTGGCTAGTGGCTAGTGCACTGGCCACACCACAGGGTTCTGGGAGGGGACATAACAAGTTAGGTGGAAGCAGGATTAGGTTTTATGTCATTTGACTGGAATCCAGTTTATCCCACTCCAGGAAACTCACTCATTCCTGAATGTTTCACACACAGGTAACTAAAAACAATAACAAAACCTTACATTCACTTTCTGTTTGTTTTTGTCGCTATACTCATGGCTATGATTTATTATAGTAAAACTTTTGTCTTCTTTTAATTACAACATTAAGACCTGCTTATTGTAAAATAATACAGAACTGTTTAAAGTAAAAAATGAGAATTTCCTACACTTTTATCCCCTAAAGATAAACAGCAATTCAGTGTCTATCCTTCCATATTTTTAATACATATACACTGAAATGTAAATATGTATGTATATTTCTTCTTTTAGAAAAAAAGGGGCTCAAACTACTCCATACTGTTCTGAAACCACCTTTTCTCTGCTTACTAATATACTATGGTCATCTTTCTAATGCATGGGTATTCTTAAAAGAGGGGCAAGCCGAGAGTTAACAGCTCCACCACGGACAGAACCCTTTATAGGAAAAACAGTAAGAGGCAGAAGGACAACTTAGTTATGGCGGTCCCTAAAAATACTAACATGTCCCAGGTGGCCAGCCCCAGCCCCAAAATTTAACCAATGCTTCTGACAATAGATAAATTTATACTGTCTCAGAGTCCCAGTTTCTTCATCTATAAAATATAAATAATGATAGTATCTCGCTCACCAGGGCTATTGTGGGAAACAGATGAAACATATAAAGTGCTTAAGCCGAGGACATAGTAAATATTCAATAAGTAATTTAAAAATAATTATTGCTAATATTGTTTTTAGGAAAAGAAAATTGGAAGATGTGAAAGCATTTTAAAAAGGGAAAAGCCCTTTACAACGTGGCTTTCAACCAGAAGTAAAGTCCAAAAAGAGGAGAGAAGCACAGGTGAAGGACAGGGAAGGCAATCTTTAAACGGCAACTTGTCTTAAACTGTCCGCAGCAAAAGCTCCTCAAAAGGAGGATGTCAGTCCCAGGTGGACACACATCCAAGGTAGGTAGATACCTTGCAATCTGTACTTACACCTCTTCCACATCTGTATATAGAGACCTATACCTCTTCACAGGAACTGACTCCAGAGAAACCTTAAAAATGCGGGGAAGAGCTCATTCATTCAGCCCAGCAGCCTTTTTCTAATAAAAAATGTGTATGTGGGAGATAGATGCCTTTCCTAACATTAAAAACACCTTATTCTCAGCACAAGGAAATCACATTGGCCGGGAAGGCAATCAGAAGACAATCACCTGGTCTTTGATGAGCTCCACTGCGGAGTCCTCAAGATCCAACTCGTAGCACAACCTCATGAAAAGTGGTCCAAACTTATACTCTCCCAATGTGACATTTCTGTTCTCTACGTAGTACCTGTTAATAAAAATGACTCAATGAGCCAAACGGGACGCAGGGAAAGGAACTGACAGACCGAGACATGCACTTGGCTAGGTTTTGGGGACACAACAAAAAATGAGGTCCTCTCACATGTGGCTAGTGGCTAGTGCACTGGCCACACCACAGGGGAAGCTTGCAGAACTGAAGATAATCAGAGGAATCCTGGAGTGCAGAAATACCCTAGGTATTTAAAGAAACAAATAAATGAACAAGGTGTGTGGGAGGCCCACTCACCCTGTGAAATAAAAGAGAGGAAAATGTACATTGTAATCATCTTCTCACTTTACCAACAACCAATAGGACTGACTGAGTGGGAGCGTATGTCAGAGAACAGCAGGGGTCTTGCATTTGTGAGCCCATCAGAATGCACTGTCCCTGTACAGGCCCAACTAGAGAGGAGCAAGGGAAAGGGGTAGGGTGCAGCTCTGTCCCTGTCAAGGCTGCTTCCTCTACATCTAGGATGGCAGATGACCCACAGATGCATTTTACAGTTTATACCAATCTCTGTTTTCCTCACCTTGGGAAAGGCTTATGTGAGCTGAAAATTCAGGTTTAGGAAAAGGCAAATTTCAAAGAGAGTGGCTTGAGATTTCTTCCGGAGGCCAGCCTGCCAGTTAGAGCCACAGCTCTGCAAACTGCTGGCACCACTTCACTTTCAATAGCCAACTCTTTGTGCCTTAGACACTAAGAAGACAGTCTGGTAACAAAACAAGTACCTCATGATTACATGTAAATCAGATTTTAGCAAGATTCATTCATTATGTGAACAAATCCCAAATACCACAGGGGCAGCTCTGACTTTAAAAAAAAAACACAGAATACTCATCAACCAAAGAACTTATAACCCATGGACACAGACAACAGGGTGGTGAAGGGGCAGGGGCAGGCTAGAAGGGGTCAATGGGGAAAAGAAGGGGGACATATGTAATCCTTTAAACAACAAAGATTTAAAAAATAAATAAATAACAGAATATTCTTTAACCTGCTGAAATCACTGAGGAAAGTCATAGTCCTTCCTAAGCTTATATACTGCCAAATAGAATGGCAATGTGTACTTTTAAAGATACATTTCAAATTCCAATTATAGAAGCTACAAAAATATTCACTGCTTCATTACAACAGTTAAGAATTAAGTTATATCGCTGAAACCGGTTTGGCTCAGTGGATAGAGCATCGGTCTGCGGACTGAAAGGTCCCAGGTTCGATTCCGGTCAAGGGTATGTACATTGGTGCGGGCACATCCCCAGTAGGGGGTGTGCAGGAGGCAGCTGGTCAATGTTTCTCTCTCATCGATGTTTCTAGCTCTCTATCCCTCTCCCTTCCTCTCTGTAAAAAATCAATAAAATATGTTTAAAAAAAAAGAATTAAGTTATATCAAAGCATCAAGTTGTTACATCTTAAATATATATAATTTTTATCAGTCATACTTCAATAAAACTGGAAAAATAAGTTATTAAAAGGCAATGTAGTGTAATAAATAAGAATTTTTAGACTCTCATTCTAAAATAACAGTCCAAATCCCAGCTCTCATACTTATTAACTGTGTAACCATAAGCAGATTAATTAATCACTTCGGGCTGCAGTTTCCTTATCTGTAAAATGGAGCTAAGAAGAGAACTCAGAGTTTTTGTGAGGATTAAATGAGGCAATATGGCTGGCACACAGCTAGTCTTCCATATAAAATATAAGACATGCTGAGGAAAACATCTTTAAAAATCAATATATTTCAGTAAGCAGTCTCATGAGAAACTTATGCCCGATTAAAAACAAAACAAAACAATTTCAATGGCATTTATTCTAATTAAAAGTCCAGTTAGAGGATCTAAAAACCCCTCTATAAACCAATATGGTCACTATTAGGATGGGATTAGGTTGCTCATCACTTTTGGCCCAATAAAGGCCTTTTATTTCAGCTCCCTATACTTCTCCCCCAGCCGTGGGCCGCCTGTCTCAGAAGAGAGGGGACGGGTTGGTTAGGCCCTGGCCCACCCATCTTCCCACTTGCCCAGCTGTCCACAAGTGGAGTGAAGGGCAGCAACTGAGCAGAGTTATTAGCATCAATAAAGGATGAGTCATACTTTGAATGTTCACAAGAAAAACAGAGTGGAAAGAGTGTTCAAATTTTTATCCTGCTTTATTTCTCTTTTAAACATCTGATAGCTTTGGGTAGTAAAGCTATCCAGAGGGTCTTAAATGATTCAACTACATAAGATTATTTTCTTTACTTAGCTTACAACTCTTATTTTTAATGGTTTTAACTTAATCATTAAAAATAATAGAATTAGGTTTGCTGGTATAGTGTGATTATAAACCACAATAACTTTCAGAAAATAACCTGGCAGCTTGTTATCCTGACAAGCTTTAAAAGGTTCACTCCCTTTGAACCCAAAAAGGAAATAAAGAATAAGTTTTATGCATAGAGTTTCACCAGTATAAATCATGGCATTATTTATACTGATGAAAAGTTAGAAATCATTTAGACATTCAACAGCAGGGGCACAGTTAATTAAAATACCAAACATACAATGGAATATGGTATATCCATTAAAATATGATTCCTAAGCATATGATTAACAAGCAAAAACATTTATGCTATAATACTAATTAGAAAACAAGAAAATATCATTATATATATATACATATGTGTGTGTACATATATACACACATATATATATATACACATACACACACACACACACACACATACACATATATATATATACACAGTAATAATTACAGCTATGTAAAATAAACCCTATCAAAATCATAATACCTTTGTATGAAAATAATTGGTAGGGCCGAGACCGGTTTGGCTCAGTGGATAGAGCGTCGGCCTGCAGACTCAAGGGTCCCGGGTTTGATTCCGGTCAGGGGCATGTGCCTTGGTTGCGGGCGCATCCCCAGTGGGGGGTATGCAGGAGGCAGCTGATCGATGTTTCTCTCTCATCGATGTTTCTAGTTCTCTATCCCTCTCTCTTCCTCTCTGTAAAAAAATCAATAAAATATATTTTAAAAAAAGAAAAAAGAAAAAACAAAAGAAAATAATTGGTAGGGATGTATTTTCTATCTGCAGTTGGAAATCCACGATGTTAATTTACAACTTAAGTCACATGTGACTTTTCGGTGCCCCAAGTCTTGTGTTGTTCAAGGGTGAAGAGTATATGAAGATATTAACAGTGGTTTCTGAGAAGTGGTAGACAGGCCCAGAGACGGCCCCCATCATTCCTCCTCTCCCTGCATGAGCAAGCTGCTCCATCCATCCATCCGAGGTGGAATCCTTTCCCTCCCCGTGAATCTGGGCTGGCAGGGCACTTGCTTTGACCAAGAGCATGCATCAGAAATGAAGCTGTGCCACTTCTGGGAAGCTCTACAAGGCCTGCAGCTTCCACCTGACCATGGGCTAGTGCAGCTCCAGCTAGACTTACGGATGGTGAGACACTATAAGGAGAGAGAGGGCCATGTGGAGGAGCACTGAAGCATCGGAAATGCAGGTGAAGCCTTCTTGGACCTTCCAGCCCAGCCCAGTGACCTGCAGATGAGCAAGTGACTTTAGTCTAACAAAGAACCGCCCAGCTGAGACGGGCCTCAATTCCTGACCCACAGAGCTCTGGGAAATAATAAATAATGGCTGTTTAAACCAGAGTTCTGGCGTGGTTTGTTATGCAGCTAGAGACCCCTGAAACAGCAGAACTTGGAATATATTTGTTCTTTCTACTTTTTTGGTGTTTTTCTGTACTTATTTTTTAATTTTCTTTTTTAAAAATAACAAATTTTTTCACATTATAAAATTGCTAATGTTCACTATAGACAAGTTGGAGAAATCAGAAAAGTACACATTTAGACAGACAAAAAATATAAAATGTGCAATTCCCAGAGAACCACAGTTAACTTTTGGTATATATTCTTCCAGTATTCTATATATGAATACTTTATATTTGTTCCTATAAATGTATAATATAAATGCAGGCCCATGTATATAAATATATCTTTAAAGAATGGTGAAAAGAAGCAATGAACTTAATTTCTTAGGAATCATATTAATTTCTGAAATTATTTTCTCCCAAGGGAGCAAAACCTTTGCTAGATTTCTTAACAGCAGACTATGATTTTGTGTGAGCTCCTTCTGACAAGGGATCAAACACAACAGAACAGGCCCCTGGAAATACGCCTGGAAAAGGGAGACTAGTTAGGAATCCACTGGTCACCCACGTGAGAGACACTGAGGCCTGAACTAAGACACTGGGAACAGGGACAGAGAGAGGAAGGCTAGAGAGGAGAGACACCAGGAACGTGGAAGCAGTCGGATTTCTTATCCTGTCAGGGAGGGAAGCAAATGAGATTAGGGGAAAGAGGCTCACAGATATCTGCCCTGAGAGACTGGCCAGTGCAATAGGAAACACAGCAAAAGGAAGCAATTTGCTTAAGTTGAATGTGAAGGGATGTGTAAGTGGAGTTAGTGAGTAGGCTGCTGATTTCTTGGGGCATGAATTATCTGTTTTTCTATCCCCAGCACCTGGCATGTAGTAGGAACCCAGCAAGTGTTTGCTAGAAGAATGAATATGAATGTCTAGAGCTCAGGGCAGGCATCGGGACAAGAGATTTGGCAGTCATCGGTGTATAGGTGATGTCTAACCTTGGAAGTGGATGAAATTGCTCAGGAAATGGAACAGAGTAAGAAGAGACAAAGGCTGGCAGAATTCTAAGGAAATGCCTCACCTGTAAATGACATGTTTAGCCAGTTCCACATCATCACGGGACTCACATAAATGAAGTAAGGTTCTCAGCTCCTCCTTCAAGATGAGCTTGTTCTGGGTCAATTTCTCCTCCAAGTTGCTTAAATAGGTTTCTGGAAGAAAGCACAGTAGGATGACCATCACTGAGTTTGACTGGGACTATCAGTCTAACCTCAGGGAGAAGGGAAGCCAGAACCTGGCACACTGCGAAGAGCCACTGAGAGGGTCTCACAGCCTCGCAGCTCCCATCACAGGCTGGTCCCCTCGAGTAGTGTCAGAGATGGTGTGTGACACAAAGCATCTGTGTCATAGGGGCAAAACCCAGGCCCCACTCAAGACTTTCCAACACAGAATCTCTGGGAACAGGAGCACAAGAATATGTATCCTATATAATAAAAGCATAGTATGCAAATTGTCCCCTCAACCGGGAGTTTGTCCGGGAGTTCAACCAGGGGGAGGGGGCCGGCCGGGGGAAGGCAGCCACTAGGGACCCTACCAGTGTACGAATTTCATGCACTGGGCCTCTACTTTTTAATATCTGGTAATCCTTATGCACACTAGTTTGAAAGTATCCCAGAGGTTTAGCCCAAACAACTGTATTTATAGGAGACTTATGAGAGGGGAAAAAAGAAAATGTAACCAAGATATCTAAACCAGTCATTGTCAGGGCACCTAGCAGGAAAACTGAAAGGAAAATGTGAACTGAAGAGGGTTGTACATGCCACAGTGGTTGACTCACATGATTCTGTGTCTCTTTCATTTGGCCCATCTTTACCTCTCTTTCATTCCTCTTGGTCTCTTTCTACTCAGTTGTTAGCATACTGAGGGACTATAGAATGCATAAGGGCAAATAAAAAAAAGTCACTCTTTTCAAGGTGATCATACTCTGTCTCTGTCCCTTGTCTTACGTCTGATCAACTGTGGGGACCATCACACCCTAAAAGGAAACACAGCTTCTTGGCATTAGGAAGGAACTGTATTCTCGCCAGAATGTGGAGTGAGATGCAAGGCAGGCACCAAAAGGCAGAGCTGTTTTCAGTAACAGAAATTGCCAAGAAAAGTCCACAGGAATTGCTCCAAGGCTCAGAACTTTGCAGGAATGCTGCTTACAGAAGTGCCATAATATACATTGAAAATGCAAGATCTGGAAGCTGAGGAAGATACTGCTCTGGATTTACAGGAAAAGAAGGCCCACTGGGTTTGAGTGGACCCTCCCATCTTTACTTGCAGAACCACATAATGGTTAAAGGTTTTAGCGATAGAAGGACCCGAACTGAAATCTAGGCTCTGCCACTTGCAGGCTATGGGGTGACCCTCGTCTGTGAGACCTGATTCCTCGTGTGTAAAGTTAGGATCATGACACCTACCTCATGGGGTTATCCTGAGACAATATACATGAAGCATTTAGCACAGAGCCAGCAGAGAGTAACTGCCAGTAATCACAGGCATTATTGTTCTTAATTTCATTCCTTCTATTTCTTCTTAGAGTTAAGAGGATTTGTTCTATTAAGTAGTTCTAAGCAATTTCCAATATAAAAGATTTCAATGGGATGACTTTACATCTTGTACTTCATTATCCTTTTTTTGTATTGTTTTTTGTTAATCCTCATCTGAGGATATTTTTCCATTGACTTTTAGGGAGAGACAGAGAGAGAGAAACATTGATGGGAGAGAGACACATGGATTGGATGCCTCCTGCATGCGCTCCTGACTAGGGCCAGGGATCAAGCCTGCAAGTGAGGGATGTGCCCTTGACTGGAATCAAACCCAGGATCCTTCAGTCCTAGGGCTGATGCTCTATCCACTGAGCCAAACTGGCTAGGGCCTTGTTAGTCCTTTTTAATAAACCTTAAAAATCCAAAATTTCAACAGATATAATTTGTATTTTAAAACTAATCAATCAAGATGTAAGTGCTTATCACATATTCATACACAAGAGGTATGGTTCCTACCCTGAAAGAGCAAAGTCTAGTCAAGAAGACAAGATATACTTATAGAAAGTTACCTGAAAACAGTGATGGAGTAGGTAACACATGACTATCTATTCTATATAATAAAAGCCTAAGCGACCATTATGGCGGAACGACCAGAACGACCAGTCACTGTGATGTGCACTGAACACCAAGGGGCAGATGCTCAATGCAGGAGCTGCCCCTGGTGGTCAGTGTGCTCCCACCGGGGGAGCACCGCTCAGCCAGAAGCCGGGCTCACGGCTGGTGAGCATAGCAGCAGTGGTGGGAGCCTCTCCCACCTCCGCAGTAGTGCTAAGGAGCAGCAAGCCGAGCAGTAAGGAGCAGCGAGCAGGCAGGTGGTAAGGAGTGAGGGGTCCCGGACTGCGAGAGGGATGTCTACCTGCCAGCTTAGGGCCTCCCTTCCCCAGCTGCTGGCTGCCAGCCAGGGCCTTCCTTCCCTGGCTGCTGGCCGCTGGCCAGGGCTTTCCTTCATTCCATGCTGCCCCCTGGTGGTCAGAGCACGTCATAGAGAGCAATTGGTCTCCCAGTCAAACTCTAGTGGGGACAATTTGCATATTAGGCTTTTATATAGAGAGATGATTAGCAGAGCAATGAAGGAAGACTGATTTCCAGAGGGCTGGACTATGAGTGAAGAGCAGCAAGAAGTGTTAAATAGGTGCTCTTAACCTTTTGCACTTGGATGTCGAGTGTGACTTGACACGGTTAGCATTAGAATAAAGGAATCGAGAAAAAAGCAAGCGAGTGCAAAGGGTTAAACAGTTGACAGTAAAGGAAGAAGAGCTAAAAAAGTGAATAAAGGCCCTGGCAGGTTTGGCTCAGTGGATAGACCGTCGGCCTGCGGACTGAAGGGTCCCAGGTTCGATTCTGCCAAGGGCACATGCCCGGGTTGCAGACTTGATCCCCAGTAGAGGGCGTGCAGGAGGCAGCTGATCAATGATTCTCTCTCATCATTGATATTTCTATCTCTCTCCCTTTCCCATCCTCTCTGAAATCAATAAAGAAATATATATATTTTTTAAAAAGTTAATAAAGAAAGTAAAAGATCCCAAGAAACCAGAAACGTCAATCAGAAAGGATATATACACCCCTATGTTCATAGCAGCACAATTTACAATAGCTAAGATTTGGAAACAGCCTAAGTGCCCATCAGCAGATGAGTGGATTAAAATACTGTGGTACATCTACACAATGGAATAATACGCCACTATAAAAAAGAAGGAACTTTTTACCATTTGCAACAGCATGGATGGAACTGGAGAGCATTATGCTAAGCGAAATAAGTCAGTTGGAGAAAGATAAATATCACATGATCTCACTCATATGTGGGATATAATGAGCAACATAATTTGATGAACAAGAATAGATTGATCTAGAGACAAATGGTAGGGGAGGGGGGTTAGAGAGCAACTAAAGGACTTGTACGCATGCATATTAGCATAATCAATGGACACAGACACTGGGGCAGTGGGGGCTTGCCCGGGATGGGAATGGCTGGGAGGGGGTGGGGGGCGGGGTTGGGCAATTGGGGAAAAAGGAGACATATGTAAAACGTTAGACAATTAAAAAAAAGAAGAAAGTAAAAGAGTGATTAAAAGAGAGGGGAGTCTTGCTGTGTTTATCAAGGAATTTAAAGGACTGGGAAAAACTCAATGTGCAGGAGAGGGGGAAAGAATGCAACAAGATTTCTCAGATGCTGACAAGGAACAGGACCTACGTGGTGATGATGCATTTTTAGCTTTTTATAATAAAAGTTTTCAGACTACCTAAAAGTAGTTTGACCTCCCATGTGCCCATTACCCAGCCTCAATAATTGCCAATATTTTGCTAATGTTTAAAATAAATCTTTGTGTTAGCCTATTGACTTCTCCAGCACAGGGTAGAAAATATGAACATGCATCACCACATATAGCACGGTTTTGTTTCATTTTATTGCATTTATATATAGTTATGTATATGGGTACTGGAGATGTAACATAAAGTGTATTTTTTACTAAAGGTTGCATCAAAAAGTGTGAACACCAGTCAACTGAAGCAGTTCCTCTCAGACTTTACTGTGCATACAAATCGTCTAGGGCCTGAGGTTTGGCATCCCAATCAACCTCCCAGTTGCTGCTGATCCCTGAACCTTTAAGTGGCATGGATCAGGAGGACTGGTTTTATTATTTCTCTGGGGTCCTGGATAAAGGGATTAAAGGAAAGCTGTAGACTCTGCAGTAGTAGAGAATGAGATGAAAGGTGCATGTCAGGGTACACCAGGAAACTCAATTTTTCTGAGACATTGAAGGAGAGACTGAATAAGGATAGAGACAGAGAAAACTTGAATGACAGAACAATGTAAGAATTAACAAAACAGATTCAATTACCTTTGGTACCAGGAAGACTGTATGCAATAGCCACCTTCTTTTGCTGAAATTCTTTTAATTTCACAATATTATCTGTAAGTAGATATCTTTTAGCTAAAAATCAGAGAAAGAAAAAGAGTAATATCATTTTGACTGTTTTATACTTCGCAAATAATATGACTGTCTCTAATAACTGATTCACTTAGTATAAATAATTTGTCTAGATAGGTACAAATATAACAGTCACCCTGGTGGGGAAAAAACATCTCCAAACTACCAGATAATGCAAATCCTCAGCAAGACAAGTTATGTTTATGTGTGCAAAAGGAGCTAGTGATTAATTGTGTACGGGGATGAGATGGCAGGAATCTGGGATCTGAGAGACAAACAGACTTTCACCATCTGGTTAAGGGACAACAAGGGGATTTCAAAACAAACAAACTAAAGGCTATTGTTTAAATGCAAAACAGGAACATCTTGTTTTGGCTTATCTAGGCAGAAGCACATAGTGCAGTGGAAAAAGCTATAGTGTGACCACTGGAATCCCCAGTCCTGTCATTTGTGAAATGAGTATGGCCTCTCACATTTGGACTCTCAGTAACCTCAAGATATATCAGAAATCACTAGCCACAACTTAGCAGAAAAGATGAGTTTGGGAAACATCACCACTTCTTTAGGATGCCAGGCTGTGCGTGGCGTGGAGCTTGGCCAGAGAATCAACCACCAGAAGAGCTCTGGGCACTGCACCAAAAAGGTAACAATAATAATTGCCGATTGGAGAGCCAGTCCATATAAAGGGTGACAGCAGAACTCTACTGTGGGGCTGCCTGTGTTCAAATCCCTCCCCTACCAGTTCCCTCTAACCTTCGGCACATTAGATATACTTGCTGTTTCCTCCCCTGTAAATGGAGAAAAGAATGGTACTCTGTCACTGGGTGTTGTAAGAAGAAAAGGAATGACTGTAAAACATTAGAATAATGCCCGATACAAGGTGTTACAGGCTGTATCACTCATCGGCATTTCCAAATTCATTTTCACAAAGACATTAAGGGGTAATTAATTGTACAGATGAAGGAACCTGTTCAAGGTCTTTCAGATTGTTAGCTGCAGAGCTGGGACTCCGCTCCCAAACTCTGCTGGGCACCGCACCCCAGGGGTACGGGGCAACGTCGCCCGCTCCGAGGGGATACCACAGCACCAAGGTCAAGACCCCGGCCCGGCGGTCCTTGGGTTCCCAGGTACATGGGTGTGCACGACACCCAGGGGTCATCGTTGCACACTCGCGCGAAGCCACGCTCGGCTGCTCCAGGCCGGTAAGTGACCGTGGCGCTGTTATTTCTCCAACGTGGTGCCCGCGGAGGTGTAAAGGTCCCTTCTGTCCCGCCCCCGCTTCACGGCGCGAGCCCGCGGATACCTCCGAGGGGGCAGCGGCAGCAGGCGGAGCCAGAGCCTCCCACCCCAGCATACACCGAGGAGCGCAGCGCCCGCAGTACAGCCTGCTTCGTAGGCCTGAGTGCGACAGCCATGCCGTCCCGGGCCGCACCAACTGCGGGAGCCGGGGGGGGGGCGGTGCGTCAGCGCGACGGGGGCCCCACCCCTTCCTCCGCCTGCAACCCCCCCCCGGTCGGCGTCCGCCTTGGTATACTCCAAGATGGCGGCCCCCATGGTGCGGCACGGGCTCCTCCTGGCGCGGAAAGTGCCTCTGCCTCAGCTCTCCCTGGCAGGTGGGTGGCTGCTGCCTTCGTGGGGCTGCTCCGTTAGGTCCCTGAGAACTCTGTTCCTTGGGTGAAAGGAGCGATGGGCTTTGAAGAGGAGAGGGGATGCTCCTGGGATCTTGTTGCTAGAGAAGTCATTTGGGATGTTCGGTGGCACAGAAAGCGGAGGTAGGGTCTCTGACCCATCTCCTTTCGTGAAGTAATGGTGTCTGCCCATCCGCAGGTGTACAGAGCAGAGGAAGTCTGGCCGTGAACGCTTTTGCGTATGACTTGCCGGGTTTGTGTTAGGGGGGTTGCCTCCTGCGGAACCTGAAAAGCCCAGATGTGTCCACCCCTGGGGCTATGAACCTTGTCTCCCTGCTGAGGTTTCCTTGGAGGGGCGTCCTAGCGTCCCCTTCACCGCCTCACATTGGCCAGAACCCCCGGTCTTCAGTTGGTGGGGGAGGTTTTCCGTGTACTCACCTCACTTTACCGGATGACCTTGGACACAATTTTTGATTGACCTTCCTTTGCGAGTCTTCTACCTTTAGACAATGAATGGGAATCGTTACTTCTAAAGCACTTGGCTATCTGCGTGGATGGCAGCCCACTCAAAACCTGTTTAATGGATCTGCTGATAAAGACATTGGAAGAAATATTTTTTAACATTTTCAGAAGCTAAATCCTGACAAGTGTGTATGATTATATGGTTAAGACAACCCCAGTCGATGTTTCAGTGCCTATTATCTCCTCTTTCCAACATTCCTCCTCTCGCCCCTATAGAAAAGCAACACATACACTCCTGCTCACACTTCTTCAGCACAGCCATTAAATATCAACGTGAGATCACAAAGTTGGCCACCGGAAGTTTTCTGAGGATGAACCGGTTGACCTAGCTGGTAAAAATATGTAATGCCACACATTTGGTGCAGTGGTATGCACAGTGCCTGGCATCTCCAGCTGTTGTAGCTATTTACAAGCATATTTAGTTATGCTTGTTCATGTTTCGATGTAAACAAGACCTTAGATGGTCTATTAGGGAGGGTATTGTGCTTGCTTAGAATGTTTGGGGACAATCATTCATTCTAACAAAGGGAATGGCGATTAGATAAGGGAGAGAATTTCCAGTTAGCATTTTGGTCTTAGTTTGAACTGATGAACTTGCAGTAGGTTATACACCTGAGCTATTATTCCAGTGTGGTAGCTACTAGCTGCATATGGCTATTCAAATAAGTGAAAATTAAATAAAATTTAAAATTCATTTTCTTAGTCACACTAGCTACAGTATAAGTGTTCACTAGACACCTGTGGCCAGTTACTACTGCATGGAACAGCTGAGAATTGAACATTTCCATCATTACAGGAAGTTATATTAAACAAGCACTGGGTTAGGCCAGAGATGAAAGGAGTCTTGAAATTAGGAAATGGAGGCTGTAGGCAAGTAATATAAATAAGTAGGATAGTGCATTATAGACCCCTCCAGATTTGAAAATGCTGATAAGGAGCCTGACTTTTAAGTCATCAAAACATCTTGAACCATTACAGGATAAGAGAGGAAAAATAGTCTACTTTGTACAAACTCACAGCAAATGTATTGTTCTGTCCAACTTTATAGAAATTCTTTGATTCCAGTGTTAATATATAGACCTTCCAACTACTATACAGAGATGGAAAGAACTTTAAATGGTGTCATTTATAAAGCATCTCAGAAAGATGAACATCCTGCTTTTAAAGGCTTACAGAAAATGGAATGTCTGTCTGTCTTAAGGTGTGAGATAGAGCCAATCTGTGTTCTCTAAACTTTGAAATTCTGGTCCTTGGAGGTATTTTTTTCAGAATTAAATGGAAAAATATTTCTTCTTATAGTGGATAGTTAAGTTAGAGAATGGTTGTGTTAAATATTGACTGGCTGAAGGATAAGCAGGTTACCAAATTACCACAAATTTGGTGGCTTAGAACAGTGGTCGGCAAACTCATTAGTCAACAGAGCCAAATATCAACAGTACAACGATTGAAATTTCTTTTGAGAGCCAAATTTTTTAAACTTAAACTTCTTCTAATGCCACTTCTTCAGAATAGACTCGCCCAGGCCGTGGTATTTTGTGGAAGAGCCACACTCAACGGGCCAAAGAGCCGCATGTGGCTCACGAGCCGCGGTTTGCCGACTATTGGCTTAGAACAATGCAGATTTATTATATTACAGTTCTGTAGTTCAAAAGTCTGACACGGGGTCTTGCTGTGCTAAAATCAAAGTGTTGAAAGGGATGTAGAATCTGCTTCCATGCCTTTTCTATCTTTTAAAAAACCATCTGCATTCCTTGGCTGATGGTCCCTTTCTCAAATATCTTCAAAGTGAGCAATGGCAAGTCAAGTCCTTATGTCACTCCTTATATCCTTCACATATCACTCTAAGGACCTAACACCCTCTTCTAGCCATCATCACAGTCAATTTAGGACATTTTCACCACCTCAAAATACAAAACAAAATAAAAACAAACAGTAAGTTACTCCCCAACTTCCCTGAAGTTTTCCTGACCCCTAACCCTCCAAATCTAGGCAACCACTAATCTGCTTTCTGTCTCTATAGATTTGTCTATTATGGACTTTTCCTATAAATGTAATTATAGAATATTTGGTCTTTTGTGACTGGCTTCTTTTTCATTTAGCATTATGTTGTAGAGATCCATCCATGGTGTAGTCATGTATCTACTTCATTTCTTTTTTTATTGCCAAATAATAGCCCATTATAAGAATACACCACCATTTTATGTATCTATTCAACATATCTGCATTGTTTCCACTTTTTGGCTATTATGAATAATATTGCTGTGAACATTTTTATACAAATTTTTGTGTGGAAACACACTTTCATTTCTCTTGGGTATATACCTAGGAGTGGAATTGCTGGGTTATATGGTAACTTCATTTTTATGTCTTAAGGAACTGACAAATTTTTCCAAAGTGGCTGCACTACTTTACATTTTCACATGAAATGTAAAAGGTTCCAGTTTTTCTACATTTATATCAACAACTGTTACTATCTGTCTTTTTTTATTATAGTCACCTTAGTGGGTATGAAGTGGAATTTCAATGTATTTTGCATTTCCCTAATAGCAAATGATACTAAACATCTTTTCATGTACTTGCTAGCCATTTGCATGTATGTATATATGTTTGTGTGTGTGTGTGTGCATACTTTTCCTGTTTTAGAAATATTTGTTCAAATCCTTTGCCCATTTTCAGTTGGGTTATTTGTCTTTAGAAATTTTGAGTAGTAAGAATTATTTATATATTCAGGACACAAATTCCTTATCAGATAAATGATTTGCAAATGTTTTCTCATTCTGTGAGTTTTCCTTTCACTTTCCGGATAGTGTCCTTTGAAGCACAAAAGGTTTTCATTTGAGCTCATTTGTTGAGCATTGCCATATGCCAGCCCTTGTGCTAGGTACTGGGAATACAGCTATGCCAGTTTGTGAGTTACCTGAAATTTGGCTTATTGGTTTCTCTTATTTACCACTAGGGTGCTGGTTTACTGGGTAAGATATTATTGTTTGCTTTATGTGAAATAAGGGTAAATATGCCGATCTAAGTAACATGGCAATGTTTTGAGAACCAACTAATGATTATGAGGCATTCGATTAATGAGTTAAGCAACAGTTCAGCAAATGTTTTCAGTTCCAAAGGGTCCTAGGGCTTACCTCGGCTATAATTTAATGGAAGCAAATGGTTCCTAGGCCTAAAGTTAAAGGAACAAAATTACCAGCATTTCTACACATAACATTATTGTATAAATTTTCAGTTTTCTGTTTTGTTTTGTTTTGTTTTGTTTTTTTTAGTTTTCTGTATCTTATACTTGCTAGAGGTTGAGTGCATTTTGTCAGGAACTGAATTGTTAACTGTGCAATGTTGGTTACAGTATCATGTTAGAATCTTTAAATCTAATAAATTGAACATATTACAAAGATATGTTTAACGAAACAGGCATATAAACTGAACCTGTTGTGAAACCATGAATGTTGAGATAATTGTCTTTTTTCCTCAGGTAAACGATGTCTGCTTTCTGCAGCATATGTGGACAGCCAGAAATGGGAAGCAAGAGAAAAAGAAGACTGTCACCTCGGTAGGTACCCGTGTGTCATTTTCAGTCATTCCATATGTTTATGATAATATGTTCATATGATGTATTATGAAATGATGCTTTTATGATAACCCAATTCAGATAAGTACATTTTAGCTTTGAAGAAGAATTAGACTTTTGTTTCACACATGGCAAAATCATTTTTGTTATCCTGCTATTTCTTTTTTGCCTTGATGAATGGTCTTCCTAAGTTATGTAAACAATTCTTTTTTGTTTTTGTCCATTTTTATTGTATAGTTAGTTAGTTGCTCTGCAGCCTCTGTTTTATGTTATCTGCAAAGAAAAATTTGTTTTATATTTTTTTTTTAAATATATTTTTATTGATTTCAGAGAGCAAGCGAGAGGGAGAGAGAGATAGAAACATCAATAGTGAGAGAGAGAAATTGATTGGCTGCCTCCTGCATGCTCCACACTGGGGATCAAGCCTGCAACCCCGGCATATGCCCTTGACCAGAATCAGACCCAGGACTCGACGCTCTATCCACTGAGCCAAACCTGCTAATACTCTTTCATCTTTTTTTATCGTCATTTCTTAACTTGTGGTCTTCAGACAGCTTTTTTACTCCTCTATTTCATTGCCAGATGACAGATAGATTTGAAAGCAGTGTGATAATCTCATATAAACCATTTAAGGAAAATAGTTAGGTAACACTTCTCAGGCAGTAGGCTCCTCATTATAGGCTCCTGTTCCCTATGTTATATTACACTAATAGCAGCCCTTCTTTTATAAAATAACAAAGCCTAAAGAAATCACTGACCCTATGATCATTTTATAGAAATGTACATGCTACATATATATAATTTATTTTATAGATAACATCATTGTGATAACATCAGATGATTGGTGATAGTTTTATGGGGATAATGTAATTTGTGGATCAGTTCCAGTGCTGATCTAATATTTTCCAAAAAATTTCTTTCTCTCTTTTTTTTTTTTTTTGGCTTATGTTAAATAAGAAGAAAGTCTCTCTGTGTTTATGGGTTCTTCCCATAATTTGAGCAGGCAGGATTCTTTCATAGCTAGCTATATCGTCTACCTTGGAGAGCAAGAGTTGATTTGTGAGACCTGGCATTGGATGTATGGGCAGGAACCAGCCAAAACAGAGCTGTGGAGAATCTGAAGATTAGTAACTACATGTTTGCACTGAAATGTAGAATCACTGTGAACCACAGACAGAAATGCAGATGGATACAGATGTGGTGTATTAGCAAAGTCAAATACCATTTGGTATTATAGCATTATCATAGGTGCTGACAGCTTTATTCACAAAATGGTGAACAATTCTTGGTAAAGTTCTGAATGAATCAAAGTGCTGTCTTTCCTCAGTTTACCTAGTAGTTGCATTTATGGAAAATTCAGCTTATTTTCAAATTATGCCCCCCAAAGTGCTTTGTTTTTATATGTAAAATGGAGTTTTGTTAATTATAAACAGATATTTTTAATAGTGTAGATGTCTGCCATGTCATACATGATATGTGGATCGAATATTTTTTAATTTTTATATGGAAATAATTTGAAATTTACAAAAAAAATCATAAGAATAATACAAAGAGCATCTGACCCTTACCCCAGATTTACATATTGTCACCATTTTGACCCATTTGTTTTTGCTTTCTCATTCTCTATATACACACTTTTTTTTTTTACTTTTTGAAGAGTTTTTTTGCATATATTACAGCTCTTTATCCTAAATGCTTTAGTGTATATGACCTGACATTTTTAAAGAAGCCAGTCCCTTTTTTAAATAGGATATTCTTCCTTTTGGGTTTGTCTGAGGTTTCCTTATGATTAGATTCCAGATATGCTTTCCCAGTCAGAATATTGTCAGTGCTATTTTGTCCTTCTCGAGGCACACCTAGAGATACCTGTTGTCGATCTGCCTTCACTGGCTGTGTTAATTTTGATCACCTAGTCAAGTGTGTCTTATTTCCACACTGGAGAGTTATGATTTTTCTCCATTATGACTACTAGGCAATCTGTGGAGAGATATTTTAATATGCAAATATCATGTTTAGCAAAGGTTTCCCCCTAGATTTAGCATCTATTGAGGCATCTTGCCTGAATCAGTCTTTATTACAACAATTGCAAAATGATGGTTTTCCAACTCCAGTAATACTTCCTCATTTACTAGTTAGTACTCAGTATTCTACTGTGAGCATGAGCCCTCCCTACTTTCCCATTTCTTCCTTTGAATTATATTTATCTGTTCATTATCAATATGATCTTCTGGATTGTGGATTTCTCTTGTTTTTCTTTTTAATGATTCATTACCATTCTTGTTCCATATTTGGCTAGTAGGAGCCCTTTCAAGCTGACTCTCAATGTTCTAAGCTCATCTTGTACCTTTCCTGCTCTGGCCCAGGTATCAGCTCTTTCTCCAAGGCATCCTGGTTCCTTTTAAAGAGAATGGTATTAGAAGCCAAGATCTGCATATTAGATGTCCTGTTGTCATTGTGGAGTTTTTGCTTCTTGGCCCATTCAGTTGAAAATATGTATACACCCTATATAATAAAAGCCTAATATGCTAAGTGTCGGGTCGTCCGTTCAACCAATCAAAGTGTAATATGCTAATGATATGCTAAGGCTGCTCAACCGCTTGCTATGACGTGTACTGACCACCAGGGAGCAGATGCTCCAACCGTAGGTTAGCTTGCTGCTGAGGTCCGGCCGATTGGGACTGAGCAAGACTGGCTGGACATGCCCTGGAGCCCTCCCACAGTCACTCCCCAGCTGGCCAACCTCCCGCATCCCTCCCTGTGTCCCTCCCTGGCCCCAATTGTGCACTGGTGGAGTCCCTAAGCCTGGCCTGTGCCCTCTCACAATCTGGGGGATGTTGGAGAGTCAGTTTTGGCCTGATCCTGCTCAATGCAGGAGCTGCCCCCTGGTGGTCAGTGCGCTCCCATAGGGGGAGCGCAGCTCAGCCAGAAGCTGAGTTCACTACTGGTGAGCGCAGCAGCAGTGGCAGGAGCCTCTTCTGCCTCTGTGGCAGTCGGACATCCCCCAAGGGCTCCCAGACTGCAAGAGGGTGCAGGCCGAGCTGAGGGGATCCCCCCGCCCCCCAGTGCATGAATTTCATGCACAGGGCCTCTAGTAAACTCATAAGCATACAGATGTGCACATCCATGCATATATATATATATATATATATACATATATATATATATATACACATAAATATATATATATATATATTTTTATTATTTATTTATTTATTTTTTAAATAATGAGTTCATACTAATACTTCCAATTCCAGTATATCCCCATAGGGTTCTTCCTTGCCTTCCTCTAGTCCATATTTGTATCCTTCCCATACTGAAAACTCTGGCTCCCAAAAAGGATGATGTTTTGATGTATTGGACAGTCTCAGCAGTGTAGGTTATCTAATTTTCTGTTGTTCTGCCCATTAAGTGCCCATTGGCTGTCATTCTCACAGTAAAAAACAAAACAAACAAACAAAAAAACACCCCCATATATTCTAAAATGCCCTCTAGGGCTAATAATACTCCTTTTGGAAACCACTGTTGTAGTGATGAAACTTGACATGGACTCAATTATATTGCAAAACTTGTTCTGATGTCCTATATATGAATTAAAAGAAAAGGACTATGGAAGTACAGAGAAGAGAACGAAGAATTTCAGGAAAGTTATTGCTAACACTTTCTTAGATATGAAGGGAAGATTAGTAAATGAATCGACTATATTTGTCACCTAGATATGGGGTATAGTCAGCTGTCTGCTATTCTGAGACAAATCTAGGGGAACGTTTTCATGGATTCCTGAATAAGTAAAAACTTTTTGCCAAAAAATGAACATAATAATCTGCAACAAATAAGTATATGGAGATAATTGTCTCCTTGTCTGTTAAGAGAGTATACTTGGGAATGCAGTACCAGCTACCATTTATTGAACACCACCTAGCCTAGAATACCCTTTGTACATCCTGAATCCTACCCAGTCAGAATAGAATTTCCCTCGCCCTATCTTCTTACAACACTTGGTTATGCAGTGTGATGTGGTGAAGAGCCTGCATTTACGAGACAGACATCTAGGTGTGACCCCCAGCTCTTCCAGCTTTCCAAAACTGTCACTTAGCCTCTGTTCCTGTACTTGTAAATTAGGGAGGATGGCCATGCCTGCCCCAGCTAAGACCCTGACATGCAGCAGGTGCTCCAGAAATATGTGGAATGAACAAGTCCCTAGGCCCCTTGATTTTACCTCTATATAAAAGGTGGGAGATTCTGAAACTCAAATGGCTTGGAAGGAAAAGAGGCATTTGAGACAATATGCTTTTCCTTACTGTGAAATAGAATGTGATTAAAACAAGCATTCGCTTCTACGTGCTATTACTACATGCTTCCCCTAACTCGTATTTGAGTGTCTGGGTTAGTACCTTGGCCCTGAGAAGTGGGGGCACCTGTGGTCCGGGCGGGTGATGGATGGTTGATGCCGCCTGCGGAAGATGGGGCAGTAGGTGGCAGTGCGGACTCTTCGGCGATGCCGCGCAGCCTGTGGAGCCGCCTTTGGGCCGAGCCTTTCTGTAGCCCGCAGCCTCTCCGGAAGCCTCCTGCGCGTGTGTGGGAGGCCGGCCCTCCAGCATGTGGAGGGCTGTGATTGGGCGCGCTGATCTGGTGCGGACTCGCTGATTGGGGGAGCGAGGAGGAACGCACACTCCGCGAGTCCCCATTGGAGGACATCGGGAGGAGTGGAGCGGGGGAGAGGGGAGAGGGGAGAGGTGTGCGTCTGCGTCTGCCATCTGTCTGAAATGATTTCGGAAGATGGGGCAGTAGGTGGCAGTGCGGCTGCCTGCAGTTCTACCATAGAGTCTTCCCTTGCATTGAAGCACTGGATTAATTTTTGATTGCAGTGTAATATATGCTGAGAAGTGCACAAATCATAATGTGTAGATTGATGAGTTATCACGAAGTGAGCAAAGCTGTGTAGGATGGAACATTCCTACCACTCCAGAAGCCCTTATTGCCTCTCCCATTCTCTACAAAAGTAACCATTATCCTGACTTCTAACACAGGTTAATTTTTTTTAATGGCAAATCTAAAACATATACAAAAGTATAGTGGTATAAGGAATCCCCTTTATCCATCATCTGACTTCAACAGTTATCAGCCACGGCCAATCTTTACTTCATCTCTACTTCTCATTCCCCCATCCTGTTCCTTTGGATTATTTTGAGACAAATACCAGGTAGTATTTCAGCCATAAATATTTTATTGTATACCTCTAATAGGTAAGGTTATTTTTAATACCCATTATCACACCTGAAGTATTAACAATTGTTTAAATATGAAATATCCAGTGAATGTACACATTTCCCTGATATTCTTATAAGATTTTTTAGGGGTTTGGTTTAATCCAGATGCACATAAGGTCTGTACAATGCAATTGGTTATGTGTGTCCCCTTCTCTTGCTTTTAAAATCTTTTGTAATAGTAACAAACAAAAGAAAGAATAGTATAATCATCCCTGTGTACTGTCACCCAGCTTCAGCAGTTATCAATTCCCTGCCAGGCTTGTTTCATCAATCCTCTACCCCATCACCAGATTACTTTTTATCAAATCCTTGTTTTCAGATCATTTTATATGTATTTTGATATGTACCCTAAAAGATAAGGATTTTTTAAAATAGTTATAATGCCATTCTTATATCTAAAAATGAGTAATTCCTTAACATCATTATATATTCCATCAATGCTCACATTTCCCCAAATATCTTATAAATTTCTTTTTAATTTACAGTTTGTTGAAATGGGATCCAGATAAGGTCCATATTTATATGTGTTGAGAGGTCTCTTAAATATCTTTTAATCTGTAGGTTTCTCTCTTTCTTGTAATTTATTTGTTGAAGAAACTAGGCCTTTTGTCCTATAGAGTTTCCTACATTCTGAATTTGCTGTTTTTTATCCTTTTGGTGGTTTTATTTTATTTACTTATCCCTACCTTCTTTATGCCCTATACAACTGAAAATTAGAAAAGGAAGCTTGACTAGGATCTTTCTGTTTTGTTTTTTTTTTTTCTTTTGGCATGAATACTTCATAAGAAGTGTTGTTTACTTTTGTCAGGAGACATAGCATTTGGTTGCCCCTCTGTGATGTTAAAGGCCATTCATGATCAATGCTTAGGTCCATTATTTCATTAGGAGCTTCAAAATGTTGCTATTTTAGCTTTATCGTTTCTTCCTCACTTATTAGCCAGGAAACTTTTGTAGAAGGATTTCATTTCAGCAACAGTTTAGTTATTCTGAGAAAAAGTGTGTATGGAAAAGACAATTTTCAATAATGAGTTGACCCCTTACCATCCTCCAAAGATAATCAGTGAGGTATTGTTGTTCATTATCAATTCATGGATTTAAGCATTTCAGACATTTTAATCAATTGCAGTTGGTATATTTTTAAAATATATTTTTGTTGATTTCAGAGAGAGAGATAGAAACATCATTGATGAGAGAGAGTCATTGGTAGGCTTGCCTCCTGCATGATCCGCATGAGGATTTAGCCTGCAATCCAGGCATGTGCCCTGACTGGGAATCGAACTGTGATTCCTGTCTCATAGGTAGACACTCAACCACTAAGCCACACCAACCATCTGCAGTTGATATTTTTTTGGAAAGGGCCTTAATTCTCCAACTAGGGTCTATAGAACCTTAGGAGTTCTTGGACTTTCCAACTCAAGTCAGATGATTTCAATTTTAGACTGTTTCTGTACTGGGCTTCCTTTTGGTTAAAATAAACACTGAATTTAAGCATTGCCTCTAAATTCCTCTATTAACTGTGCAGATCTGTTGAGAAGGTACAGGGTGAAAGTTATTAGCTTTAGTCAGTTAGCAGCTTTTGAATTACAGACTAGGATCCACAGTGAATTGGATATAAGGGAAAACTATTTTCAGGAACTGGGTATAGTTCAGGTAGGACAGGCATGATGGGGAAGCTCTCTAAGTTCTATGAGATGAAGTTTGCTTGGGTCACCCTGCTAGAAACAAGGGCCCGGGTAAATTGAATTGGATTCCTGAGCCCTACTAACTTAAATATTTTTATTTCTGATTTTCCAGTTTATACTAGTAAGTAATCATAAAGTAAGGGACGCCTTTTTTATGTTGTTGTTTTTTTTTTTTAAAGAATTAATTTATTTTAGGAACTCCCTTTCCAAATCCAAAGTGAATTATACCACTGACACATTTGCATTCAGTTCAGAACTGAGCACTGTGGTCATCTCTTACTGACATTTCTTCCATTAGCTGAGCTTTAGTTTTGCTGGGTCATTTCAGCTGTGGAGACCTTTGGCTTATTGCAGTAATTTTTCAAATCCTGCTCTTGAAGCCTGATGGAGATTTTGTGAAGCCTGCTTTCTTAACTTTGTCAGTTCCATATTTGCATCTCTGTGACATCTATTCATTTACCAAGTTCTATATTTACCATCTGCTGGCTGGGCTGTTCCAGAGGTGGCCTGATTTCTGTGCATCCTCCTCTTTCAGTCTCATTTTCACACACACACACACACACACACACACACACACACACACACACCAAACGTTATTGTCTAATATTAAAGTCTTACACGCACACACACACCCCAAACGTTATTGTCTAATATTAAAGTTTTATTCTTTAAAACACACGTAAGACATTACTATTTTGCATAGTCAATTTTTCCTCAGATTGAAGCAGTTTTATTTACTTGCCATTCTAGCATCTCATGTCTATTTTAAAGGATCATTTTCTATCTTCTAAAAAAAAATCCAAATTCTAAAAAGTTCCTTTTGTAAATGTTTGTTGCTAATGAATTATCTCAGTTTCTGTTTGTCTAAAAACGTCTTATTTTTCTCTTAATTTTAAAAGATAAGATTACTAGATTTGTGAATCTCTGTTGGGAGTATTTACACCTAGCATATTATTCTGCCTTCTGATGTTCCTACTAAGAAAATACACATTGGTGTAGTTGTTTTTCCTTTGTAAGTAACTTATCGTTTTCTTCTGGCTACTTTTAAAATCCCCTTATTCTTCAGTTTCACTATAACGTATTATGGTGTGGGTGAAATTTTACTTAATTGATTTGAGATTTTATATGTTTCTTAGATCTGAAAACTTACGTCTTTCATCAGTTCTAAAATTTATTTAGCTATTATCTGATCATGTATCACTTCTCCCCATTCTCTTTATTTAACTTCTTTTAGAAATTCAATTAAATGCAGTTTAGGCCTTATTTCCTATTTCTATTTTATACTTTTCATCTTTACCTGTCTTTGTGCATTCTGTTTAATTTCTTTTAGATCTTTCATTTCACTAATTCTCACCTCACCTATGTCTAACCTGCTCTAATTTACTCATCAAGTTTCAGGGTTTTTTTTACACCTTCGTTGAGGTATTCTTTACACAAATAAACTGCACATATTTAAAGTGTACAATTTGTTAAGTTTTGACATATGTACACTTGTATATGTCGATGAACTTATCACCACAATCTAAATAATGAGCATTGTGTTCCCTTACCCACCACCACCTATCACCTTTGCAGTCCTTCTTTCCTGCCTCTTCTGCCCACCTTCCTAAATTCCCGGGTAACCACTGATATGCTTTCTGTCATTACAGATTAGTTTGCATTTTCTAGAATTTTATGCAGTAAAACCAACTCTTTAGACCACTTTATTATTTTTTTTTTAATTTCTTTATTGATTAAGGTGTCACATATTTGTCCTCATTCCCCCATTCCCATCCCAACCCCTCCCCACACATGTCCCAACCCCCTGTTGAACTTAACCGTTGGATTAAACAAAGTTCTCAGGTTGGTATATCTTGTGTAACATAAGAGTGCGAATTTGGGCCTCAGAGGTGTGAGGGCGGACTGTAGTTTAGAATCCTCAGGGACAGCATCCCTGCTGTTTATCTTTGCATGGTGCATTATTTTCTAATTAATTCACCTTTTCACTACAAGTGTAGCCCTAGCTGGTCCTGGCTTTACCTGAGCTCTCTGAACCAGTTTATCTTCTTATAAAGGCCTTGGTTACGTCCTCTGTCCCCCACAAGCCATTAAAACCAAAGCTCTGTGTCACTGGGACCTGCAGATCCTCTCAGGTGACTGCTGCCATCAGTGCTCCCTTAAACACTCAAGGTTTGTGCTCCCATCTGCCTGTGGCCTCTGACAATTACATCTACCTTCTTGAAAGCTCAGTCACATATATTTTAGTAACAGCTTTATTGATATGTGTTCACATACTATAAAGAAAAATGCTTTAACATGTACAGTATTGTGCAACCAAGCTCAGTCATGTTTGAAAATTTTTCGAAATATTTTGTTTTTATAGTAGGAGGAATATTTTAAATTCACCTTATTCCAGAAACAAAATTCAGTTTAATATATTCTTCAAGCTTAGGAGGAGCAATCAAGACTTATTATGTATCTCCCCACCGCCCCCCACTCCCATGGTAGTTTTCAAATATAACCCACTTTAGTCCCAAGAAGCTGCATCACAATCTGGTGGGGCTTTGTTTAAAAATTTGGATTCCTCTGATGTCACCTCAAACCTACAGAATTAGAATTACCCTCTAGGTGTGAGGTTAAGAATCTGAAGTTTTAAAGCCCCTCAGATGATTCAAATCCTCAACTGGTTTTATGAACCAGTACACCCCTCTATTTGGAGTAGTGTAGGGTCCTCAATGTGTATGTACTCAGATCATCAAGGGTATTGTTTTCTTCAAACAAGAAGGCTATTTTTATACTAGTTTACATGTCATTTTCTGGGCATACTTCCACATTATCTGTACAGTTTTGTTAAATTAAGTATTTTTCAGATCCATTTTCCATATAATCTTTGTTATAAATTTCCTGAGAAGCTGAGTGACAGGCAAGAAAGCATCTTCTTTAGCACATCCCTTTGAACAAAATCTGAGCATCTGCGGGCCCCTCAGTGACACATGAAGTGTGATTTTTGGCTATTGAAGCCCATAGTCCAGAAGCCTGTGGTGCTGGCCCTCTGCAGGCCGCAGCGGCCCAGCTTTCCTGGCCATCCCTGCTCGGTGCAGTTTTCTGCCTCATTCATCACGCCGGCACTACCATAGGAGGTGATTGGTCACATATTATATTTAGCAGCAAACCTCTCTCTGACTTGCAGTATGCAAATGTTATTCATCAGCTGCTGGGGCTGCAGCTGTTGCCCATTTGGAGGCCCCAGCCCTGATTTCACTTGGCTGAAGATGTCTGGTTGTGAAGGGTTAGAATAGAATCTTGAGTTACCACACTACAGAAGCCAACCTAATCCAATGTTCAGTTCTACATTGTGCACTCTGTGAAACCCACAAGGAAATGGAGGCCATTTTAATTAGGCCAGTAGACCCTGATCCTGCTTTTTTAAAGTTAAAGTTTAAATTTGAGGTAATTTGTTTTAATGCCTGTCATCTCAACACAAGGACCTCTATTATGAAGGGATTATAAAGATTTGGTATCGCTGAAACCGGTTTGGCTCAGTGGATAGAGTGTTGGCCTGCGGACTCAAGGGTCCCAGGTTCGATTCCGGTCAAGGGCATGTACTTTGGTTGCGGGCACATCCCCAGTAGGGGGGTGTGCAAGAGGCAGCTGATCGATGTTTCTCTCTCATTGATGTTTCTAACTCTCTATCCCTCTCTCTTCCTCTCTGTAAAAAATCAATAAAATATATATTTTTTAAAAAGATTTGGTATCATGGGAGTGTTGTTTAATATCATTCTGTGAACAGGTAGATTCAACAATATTAGTTTGCCTTAGTATGAAGAGGTTTTAGGGGTATCCTTATGTGTGTGTGTAGGGGGGTGTCTTTACCATTCTTTAATCACCTGGTGTTGTTCCTTTCTTGAGGAAAGTCTTGAGAAAAGCTAATTACTTTTATATCATATTAGGTTTAGGGGATTTGCAAAGTTGCTTTCCCCAGAAGCTCCTGAATCATTGAGATCATTACCTCCAGGAAAGAACAGAGGAAAAATTGGTTAAATGCACTGCATTAGGTCTTCAACAAATACTTGTCAGTTGTTTACCTCTTTCTCCTTATTACTTGATACTGATTTCTTCCACTAGGGAGCAAAAAAAATAAAAATAAAAATAACAAAAATACCCTTGGAAATCCAGTTACTTCTTTTTTCTGCTTTCCTCTCTGCTTCCCATTCTTTTCCCCCTCCTTCCCTCTCTCACTCCCTTTCTTTTACTCATTTCTTTAGGTATTTATTGAGTGCCTTTTATGGAAATGTTCTACAGACTGAGAATTTGTCATGAGTTAAAGCCTTGCCTTCATGGATTTTACTTATAAGTGTAAAAAAGAGGAAAAATAAATAGATAAAAACACAGACCAGCTATGTAGGCATTTGCAAGTCAGGAAATATTTTGGATTTTAGTCTAAGTGTGATAGGATGCTGTTGGTTGAGAGAAGAGAATGACAGGATGTAATTTATCTTTTAAAAGGCTGTGTAGAGATTAAATTGTAAGTGTGGGGGTTAAGGTGAGTAGTCAAGAGGTAAGAGATATTGGTGGCTTAGCAGTGGTAGTGGTAAGAAATATATATTTATATTTCAAAAATCTAGAGCCTATAAGATTTGCTGACAGCTGGTTAAAACAGTGAAGTCAAGAATGACACCTAGATTTTTGGCCTGAGAAAGCCAGTGAATGTAGTGGTCATTTACTGAGATGGGAAAGACTTGGGGGAAAGCAGGTTTGGAGTGGAAAGCTGCAGAATAAAGAGGACATGTAATGCTTAGACACCTATTAGACACTCAAATGGAGATGTCACCTTGGAAATACAAGTGTGGAGTTACAGGCAGGAACCAGGTAAACATACAAGTGTGGAGTCAGTAATCTGTAGATGATGATTAAGGCTGTGTGTGATGAAGAGAAGAGTCTACTGTTTAGACATTTAGGAGTCAAGAAGAGGCAGAGATCCTGCAAAGGAACCCAAGAGAGAGAGAGAGAAAAGAGTATTTTCATGAAGGCAACTATATTAAATGCTCATGAGCAGTCAGGTAAGAAGATGAGAATGAAGAATTAACCACTGGATTTAACTATGTGGAGGTTGTCATGGGTGTTAGTGGAATGATGGAAACCAAAATCTGATTTGAGAGAGATCAAGAGAGAGTGGAATTAAGGAAGTAGTCACAGTTGTACCAGGTATGACTCTTTTCAGTTGTCTTGCTGCTGAGGGGAGCAGAACAAACAAGTAGCAGGAAGGAGAGATGAGGGAGATGTGTGAATTTTTTTGTTTGTTTGTTTGTTGTTTGTTTAATAAAGTTTGCCCTTCGTAAAAAAAAGGGGAGGGGCAGAGTAAATGGGCAGAGATGCTGATAGCCTGGTGACTTGATGGTGGGAGGATGAGGTTCTCTTTTGGTTGCTTCTGATTTATACTCAGAAAAATAAGACCCATTATTATAAGTATGAGAAGACATGAAATAATGAATTTGAAGATATATGTTGCCTAGGATTTCAGATATTTTTAGACTCTGAAATAAGTGTAATCTCAGGAATACCAAGTAGCCATGTGGATATTCTACTAAAAGAAACTGGAATAGGAGTAATTCAGGCTGGAAATCATTAGGTATAGCCAGGGTACCTTCTCTGATTTGTTCAGGGAATGTATAAAAGTTATTTGATAAATTCCAATTTAAAAAAAATTAATAGCTAATATATTTACCTGGTTCAGAATGCAAAAGGAATAAATGTGAACAGTGACGAGTCTTCTTCCCTTGGCCCCTTACCATCTAATTCCTTTCCCTGGAGTCTGTCAATTATAACACTTTCTTGTGCCTCCTTTCAGAGCAACTTTATTGATGCATTTTTAAAAAACTAAATATATGCCATCATTTTTAAAATAACCCTACTGCAATTACATAAATCATTTTTAAACATTTCTAATATTTTTTATCCTCTTTAATTTACACAAAAATAATTTCTAAAAATAGCAAGAAAGTGCATCTGTTTTAATCCTGGTTTTATAACGATGGCAACCATGTGGCAGGAGTTGTATGTGTTAGGTTTTCCATAAGAAATATGTATATTTAACAAGTTCTTTTTTCTTCTTTGCCTCCACAGCTGATCTGGCATCTTTAATGGATAAAACATACGAGAAAAAGTTGCCTGTTAGTTCTTTAACAATATCACGGGTAAGAAAACTTAAATATATATATATATTTAAAGACAAAGGCGGAAGAAATCAAGAAAGGCTTTTTATATGGATGAGGCTGTGTAAATAAAGAATATCTTTTATAGGAAATATTTTTCCAGAGTATGGTATGTTTTTGTGGTTACTAATAGATATTTTATGGTGAAGTAGCAAATTTTTTGACTGAAATAAAAGCTAATAAATGTATCAGACTCTGATGTCAGTGATCATTGTTATGTATCTGATTTATTTTTCCAGGATATGGTATTCTGTTGTATAATATCATGATTTTTTTTAGTTTGATATACCCATCAGAGGAATAGTATTTACTTGTTAGTATTGGAAGTATTTTTGGTAGCTGAGAAAGTCTGTAAAAGAATGTATATTAATGTCCATGTTAAACTGCTGCAGAGCAGTGGAGGAGAAAATAATATTAGGCTAGGAACCAGGAATAGTAATTGATAGTAACCATTACTGAACACCTTCTATGCCATCTATTGTACTAGTTTCTTAACATACATTATCTTATATATTAATTCTTACAGGGGCCATAAGAGAGAAGCATTATTATCTCCATTTTACATCCAAGACTCAAGTTGATAAATTTCTCAAGTTCACACAGGTCATAAGTGGAAAAATTGGGCTTCAAACCCAGTTCTCTGTGACATCAAAGTTCTTTTCCTTCAAATAATAACTGATTTTGTCTTTACCGTGAATTAACTTTTTGACATTGGGCAATTGGGCCCCTCTCATTTTCCTCATTTCCAATCTGAGGACAATAGTATTTTCCTCGCAGGGCTGATGTGATGCTAAAATGAGCTTTTATTTGTGAAAGCTCTTTGTAGAAATTAATAGCACCATAAAAGTCAAGGTTACTGTTAAATCTAGAAGAGGAAAAGGAAAGGAACTATCATTATTTTTAGTCTGGGTTCTTTCTTTTTGTCTCTTGATATTCTCCTTTTAGTAGGGGAAGAGTTTAACTAGGTCATAACAAGTTTTATAGACTCATAATGTTCAGATTGAAGGGTAACAGAGAGGTCATTGGTTCATGAAGGATAAAATCTCTGTTGCCATAATACCTGATATTTGTTTAGGCAGCACTGCAGAATTTTAAAAACTTTCACATACATTTTCTTATTGGATCTGCAGACCATTGGAGGCAGGTGCCTTTATTCTATTTATGCAGATGGAGCACCTGAGTTCCAGAGGGGCTATGCCATCTGTTTATGCCATACAGCAAGCAATCAGGATAGCTAACTCTCAACTGCAGGTCCTGTGTTTGCACCAGTTTATCCGCCCCGTAATGAGATTTCTAAATCAAATTCATAAGTCAGAGGCATTTTGAGAAACTCTCCCCCTTTTTATTCTCCTCTCCCTCATTCTGAGGTTTTAATTATATTCACAACATGTGTTATCTTCTACTCCATCTCTTTTGCCTCTGAGTCTCTACTTTAGGGTAGAATCTATCCTTAGAATAGCTCTTTCTGTTTCCTTATTTAGTTTAGAATTAAGGAGCGTACTCATAGATTTTTATGGTTCAAAAGAAGACTTTGTTGGTTGGCTGTTTCATAGCAGAACTTAAGTCAGAATAAGAAAAATGGTTCCAAGATTGAGTTCTCTAAATTTAGATTTTTATCTCTTGAGCATATTTTTTTAGCCATTAGAGTCTTTAACCTTTCAGATATGCGTTCCCATGTATTTGGAGCTCAGAACGTAGAAAATCTTAGAGTTTAAAGATAAAGGGAAATATCAATGACTAGTTATAAATTAGTATAGTATAGTATAGTATAGTATAGTATAGTATAGTATAGTATAGTATAGTATAGTATAGTATAGTATAAAGAGGAGTGTTCTCTTGTTCTGAATAAGGTTCATGTTTGATTTCCAGTTTTTCTGATCAAGGTAGTTCTAAACAAAGAAAAAGAGAAGACATGGTGTATTTTTTTATTGCATTAGCACAGAGGGGTTTCAATAAAATTAGTGTTTTGTCTTTTTTAAGGTCGGTGTGTGAATTAAGCCCAATATATGGCATAATTCGTGTTCATTCAAAGGTTTCTATTTTTGTCTTTTAGTTTGTGGACAACATTTCATCTCGAGAAGAGATAGATCATGCAGAATATTACCTTTACAAGTAAGTTTTCCATTTTATTGGGCTATATACTTTCTTATTTCACACCTTTTTTTGACAAAAAAGGTAGTATGTATTATTATACTGTTCAACACCTTGCTGTTTACATTTCTGTTTTGGAGATCTTTTCCTATCAGTAGATAGAGAGCTTTTTCATTTTTTATATCTATATGATATTCTATACTATGATTATATCATTTAAACCACTTCCCTATTGATGGATCTTTAGATTGAGTGCCTTCTCTCTTTTTATATTATATATAATGTAACAAAAATAACCTTATACATATGTAATTTTGCACATAATCCTCATAAGTATTTACATTTGTAATTTCAATAGCTGTTTCCAAATTGTTTCCTTGGGAGGTTTTATCAGTTTACATTCTCACCAGCAGTGTATGAGAGAGGCCTGTTTTTACAACTTGGCCACTAGGAGTATTTTTACATTTTGGGATTTTTTTTCTTAATCTGAGATATGAAAAATTATATATTTATCTCTTCTCTTTATTTATTCACAGTGAAATATACTCTATATGCACTATTTGGCCTCTACTATTAATTAATACTATATTTTAAAAAATTTTTCTACGTCACCACAGTTAACTTCATTCTTCCTCTCAGCTGTAAGCAACTGCACTGTGAACTGTGTACAGATACACTCACGCATGTGTACAAAGAAGCTTGTTCAGTGCAGCACCATCTATAGCAGCAAAAGACCGGAATGACCTAAAGCTCATTAAATAATTGGCCAAATAAATTATGACTTATAGTTGATGTTCCACCTATCAAATATCTGTCAGAATGGTACCTTACAACTAACTTTTTATAATGTTTTCTTGTTGTGGTTTTAAAAATCTGATTTAGGATTTGGTCCAATTCCTGAGTTTCAAAAATAGCCTCAGATTGAAATTTAAAGTGTTTCCAGTAAGCATTACATTAGAATTCCCATTTGATCTTACTTTGTTTTGATCAAGAAGTTTCAGTTATTTTTATCAGGGTGCATTTTTAAAAGCTTTCATGAACATGTATTCAATTTTCTTTTACTTGATTTTAAAAATAGTAATGTGGCTTTTTTCTTTTTTCTTTCTGAATTGGGTGAATTCTACCACCTTTTTGGTGTTTTCAGTTTAAATATAAATCTCATAGAGGTTAGATTCTACACTATAAAAAACCTTTATTTTAAATCTACGGTTGCCTTTAACAATGTCCTAAGTTTAAATTTTAGGTCCTCAAATCATAATTGCAAGTGCCTTCCTACCCATCATTAAGATAAACATAAATGGCCCGGCTGGCATGGCTCAGTGATTGAGAGTCAACCTATGAACCAGGAGGTCACAGTTTGATTCCTGGTCAGGGCACATGCCTGGGTTGTGGGCTCTATCCCCAGTAGGGGATGTGCAGGAGGCAGCTGATCAATGATTCTCTCTCATCATTGATGTTTCTGTCTCTCTCCCCCTCTCCCTTCCTCTTCGAAATCAATAAAAATATATTAAAAAAGAAAAAAGATAAATATAAATGAATGCTGTGAGGACAGCAAGTTCTGTCTTCCTTTAGTGGTTCTTGGCCTGTGGGGCTCCTTTGATAGTTATTTTTGCCTATGGTGAAAGGTGTATTTGGCTGGCATCTGCCCAGTTCTCATCCTTTTGCTTTGCTTATGACAAAATGTAAAAAATAGTTTCAACTTCTAAATAGAAACAATTAGAAATCCACCCCATAGAACACAGTGCCATAGTCTTAAAAGAAATATGTCTCAAATTTTCTTATGTCCCAAAGTATATCTGTAACATATAACTGATTTCAATGATTCAACATTCAACTAGTATTTACTGAGCACTTAGTGGGTTCCCAGCCTCTGTCCAAAGCGCTGGACATGCAGGGATGAATAAATATGACCCTGTTCTTGTCCTTATACATTAAAGTTTAACTGAGAAATTTGTCCTACCTTTAAGATCTTCCATGATTAAATCTTCACATGATCCCCAGTTTTGTGTGGCCTGGAGTCTTACTAAAAGTTTCATAAAATCTCTATTTCCTCTTTTCATATAGGTCATACAGAAGACTTTTGTCTATCTTAAATCTGACCCACTGTTTAATTTGTCATCCTTTCCTTTGTTTAATTAAAACAATGTTCTAAGCCCTGACTGGTTTGGCTCAGTGGATAGAGCGTCGGCCTGCGGACTGAAGGGTCCCGGGTTCGATTCCAGTCAAGGGCATGTACCTTGGTTACGGGCACATCCCCAGTGGGAGGTGTGCAGGAGGCAGCTGATTGATGTTTCTAACTCTCTCCCTTCCTCTCTGTAAAAAATCAATAAAATATATATTAAAAAACAAACAAACAACAAAAAAAAAACCAATGTTCTAACTATGACATCACTTTTTCATTTCTGTTCTTTCCCTTCCATTACTAAGAAAATTCCCTCTCTCAGCTTATTTTTTTAAGAAAGAAACATTTTTATGATTTCTTAAGATGACTGTTATACATATATGAGACTAAGTATAACTCCCTAAAGTTGTATCCAAATGTAGCTAAAGTTACAGTTATGAACTCTTGGGATTTATCTCCATTGATTGAATTAGGAGTATTAATCCTGAAGACACCAAGGGCCTGAAGTATTTCTACCTGTTGGGTCTTCAGCATGCAATGGTTGTGATGCCAACATCCATCCCTACATGAGATGACTTTATACACCTCAGAGTCAACTTAAAATCACAGGTCTAGGGTGAGGAAATACAGAAGCACTTTCCTAATCCTACAACTAACAGCTTTTTGCTGATCTGCCTTGAGGATCTCTCATTCCCTAGGCAGTACCATCTTGAAGGGAAGGCCCACAGCAGGACTTTTGGCTGCTACCTCTATCATTACTCTTTCCCCGCCTCAGCCTGTAGAGACAGGCACTGCATGCAGGGTGTAGCTGCTACATCATCTCATCTTCCAGTGATCAAGTATCCACAATGGTTATGTGAAAAGCATTAGAGCCAAAGAGGTTTGGAAACCTCGAGTGATCCATGGAGAGCTGCTTGAGCCTCTGCCATTGTATATCAGGTGCACAGGTAAGCAGCTCCAAGTTTCAACAATTCAGGATACTGCTGGCAGATGCCAGCTTGTTATCCTGTCACCCCAGGACAGACGTTCAGCCTTTGAATCTCCTGAAGTACACAGGTTTCAAAGTTCAGGGGCTTGAACATGTGAGAGTCCCAGGGATCTTCTAAGGAGAGTTAGAAAGGTCACTCACTAGACAGCAGGAGGGAGAATAAATATCTAATCACCCCTGTTTTGGCTGTGCTGTTCTCTGGGGGACCCACAAATCTGTGATAAACTTCTGTCCTGCCACTTACAAATAAAGCATGGAAACAGACACCAAGAAAAGGGAAATGATCCTTTAAACAAAAGAATAATATGAACTAAAGATTATTAAGGCAGTTAATACCAGAAACTATACAAGTTGACGATTTTAAAAAAACACCTGATAATACTCGTCACAATCTAAAGGGGAAATAAACCAAGAGTAAAGATGGTTAAAAACAGTAAAAAGGCTAAATTAAAGTAAAATAAACAAAATGTAAAAGCTACAAAAAAAAAACAAGGCATGCTAAGAACTGTTACAAAATAAAGAAAACATGATTAAAATAAGAGAATAAAAAAGTAATAAATAAAACAAGATAAGAAGACCTGATCCAGGAACATTATAAAATATGTATAAATATGACTAAGAGGGTGGGAAATAAACAAGGCATGTTTCTGCATAGATAAATAATAAAAAGTAAGGAAACCGAGGCAAGGGATTTGGAGACCAGATTTTAGAGCATTATGGTCTGAGCAGAAGAAAATCAAAATGAAGGGATAAGAGGAAATCCCATATATTTCTCTCTTTTTTTAAAAAATATATTTTATTGATTTTAGCGAGGAAGAGAGTGATAGAAACATCAGTGATGAGAGAGAATCACTGATCGGCTGCCTCCTGCACGCCCCCTCCTGGGGATCGAGCCCGCAACCGAGGCATGTGCCCTTGGCCAGAATCAAACCTGGGACCCTTCAGTCTGCAGGCCCACGCTCTATCCATGGAGCCAAACCAACCAGGGCTCCCATGTGTTTCTTTTCTAAGAACCATGATCTTAGCTTTTTCTCCACAAAAATCCCCTTTTGGGATCTGTCAGCTTGAAGTCAATATTATTTTATAGTGAGGTTATTTAGAGTTTTCCTTCATCATTTGTGGAGAGCATCACTTTCCTGGGCCACCTAGTCAGTAGTTCAGAGCTTAGCACCTACAAAGTCCATGTGTACTGCCCGCATGCAGACAGGTGAGCCCTAAGGCAGGCTCTGTGTCTCCCTTTTCTGGAGATAAAACTGCGTGTCATCAGTAAAATGTAGCATCAATAAAAGCCATTATGTTCATGGTAATAACAAGCTTTAACAAATCCTATAAGAGTATTTGATTATTGCATTAAGAGAATGCAAACTCAAGCCATAAAAATTCCTTTTTTTCTTGTGGTATCCTCTTCACCGAGAATGCTTGCAAATTACATTTTTAAAGGCTTATTTAGACTTTCAAATCATTTTGGGACTATGGCAGTTTAGAGATGCATGAAATTAAATGTGTTCCTCTTACTATCAGAGCATCAATAATCAGGACCCATCATTTCATCTGCAACATAATGGCCATTTCTGAAGGATCAGTGATAGGAATCTCTAACATATATAACATTCTATTTTAAGAATGTAACTTTTTTTAAAGTAAACTTTTGATTTTTAGCTGAATTAATTGTCATGCAATAAGAAAAGATGGTTGCCGAGCTCCATGAGAAGGTCTGTTTTTCTCAGAATACAGCTCTGTGTTGTCGTGGAGAGTGGCATGCCACCCATTAATGAGAGGAAGTCAAGGTTGTGTTGCAGGATGTGTTGCTGCCAATACATTCATCTACACTATACTTGGGCCTCAGGCATCTTTCATCAGTTGCTTAACTGACCTGGCAGATATGAGGCATCCCTGGTTGGGGACGGATGGCAGGTCAGGAACAGCTGGGGTGAGGCAGATGGCAGCCTGCATGTCTCCAGGTCCTGGTTGGCAGCCAGCCTAAAAAGGAAGGACCAAAATAGCTTCATTTTTCAATAAGCAAAAATAGTCTGATGCTTCCTTAGAAGGCGCGTGTACCACCCAGGCCTATGTTATAAGAACCCACGTCTGACTAGGAAGATAGGAGGAAGGGATTTGTTAGGACGGAACAACATTCATGAGTTTAAGCAGTAGTAATTTTCCTTTGAGGACATAGAGATTGTTTGTGTGTTATAGCAATAAGAGGAAATTAAATTTTTTTTCTATTAGCATATTGCCAGGGCTCATTATGTTTGAACATTATTAAGAAAAGCATAAGAGCCTGGGGGAGGTAAATGACTCTTAGAGCATTTTTTAGAAACTTTAATATTGCCAAGTGCTTTATTTAGTGCTTAGTTGCTAATCCTTACCTTGGGCCTAGGAGAGGTTCTTATTGTTAATGTGCATTAGAGAATAGCTGAATGTCGGGTATTGTCCACGCCTTGTCAAAGACTCCTTGGAGCTTTGTGATGCGAGTTAGGATGGGAACCCTCGGCCTCTAAGCCTTTAGACTTTGTACTTCTCTCCCCACTGGTCTCATTTCATCCTGAAGCCTGGCCATGGAGGGCATGGAGGGGAGTAGGGGTAACCTTTAAGGGTATTCTCCTGGCTTTAGTTCTCACATTCCACCTACCTTTCCCAGAGTGACCTCACGCCTTAGATAGTTACTCTCTTTTATTCCTCCACTGTGATGAATGAGTCCCCTGAAGGTTCTTCTAGGAGTCCATAGCAGTCCATGCTGCTAGAAACATCTGTGTACAAGTAGGGACATATGTTTTTATTGGTGTGTAGGGTAAATCTCTAGGAGTGGAATGGCTAGAGTGGTTGTACTACTTTACAATCCCAACAACATTTTTGCCAACACATTTAGCCATGCTAATAGAGTTTAGTGGTATCTCATTGTGATTTTAATTTCATTTGCCTAATGACTAATAATGTTGAGCATTTTTTTCATGTGCTTGTCTGCCATCCATATATCTCTATTGATGAAGTATCTGTACAAATCATTTGCCTTTTTATAATTGTTGAGTGCTTGTTTTCTTATTGAGTTTTGGTAATTCTTTTTCTTATAGTCATGTCTTTTTATTCAGTTAACTGTTTTTCAAAGCAGTTTTTATTTTTTATGGAAGTACAGTTTGTCAATTTTTTTTTTTATGGATTGTGCTTCTGATGTCAACAAAGAAGTTTTTGCCTAACCAAGCACCACAAGGATTTTTCTCCTGTGTTTTGTTTTAGAAGTGTCAGAGTTTTAGGCTTCACAGTTCAAACTATCATTAACAGGATTAATGATGGGTTGAACATAAAATAAAGATAGAAAACAGGAGGGTTGAAAATGAACTGAAAATTGAACCTCAGTTAATGAGAAAATGGCTAGTCCATTGATAGAAGTAGTGAATTGGAAGTAGATTTAGAAGACAGCAAGAGGGTGGGTTTTTCTTTATTTATTTTCTTTTCATTATACATATACAGGGTTATTTCTTTTTTGTTTTTACTTATTTTCTTTCTTTTTATTAAATTTAGTGGGGTGACATTGGTTAATAAGATCACATAGGTTTCAAGTATCCATTTCTATACCTGATCTGTGTATTGTATTGTGTGCCCACCACCCAAAAGTCATCTTTCATCACCATATATTTGGCCCCCTTTACGCTTTACAATACCCCTACCACCTTCCTTCTGGTAACCACCATATTGTTGTCTGTGTCTATGAGCTTCAGTTTTATATCCCACATATGAGTGAAATCATATGGTTCTTAGATTTTTCTGACTGACTTACTTTGCTTAGCATAATATTCAAACTACCACCTCACACCTGTTAGAATGGTTATTATCAACATACAGGTTTATTTCTAAGTTTGCTGAATCACATCTCATGCCTACTGATCACATTTGAACTGTTTGAGAGGAACTGGCCACAGACCTTCGGAGAAAGAATAGCTGCCAAAGCATGGCTGTATTAGAGTCTTCCTTGCTGTCTTGCCCTGTCTGGGAAATTTTAGACTAGGTGGTCTCTGAAGTTCTACTGACTTTCAGAATCTGTGAAATTGAGACCTGGGAAGACAGCAGTTTTCTTAGAGCCTTGGGACAAGTCCAAGCTTCATCAGGATGAAGGCCTGGCTTCTAGTTCAGAGGCTTATCAGCTAGGCTTATCAGTGTATCACTCTGCCAATCCTTTCCCTAAGGCAGTCTAGTTAATAAACCAGAAGATGTAGACTCAGTGAAGACTGAAATACCTCATAACAAAGTGACATAAAATTCATTAAACCCAGAAAAAACCTTCTATACACAGAGATTCAACATTAAAATACATAGTCATTCAAATTTGGATGGGAGGAAAGAATTGGGTAACCTGGATTTTGGGACCATTTGATTTCCCACTTTGATCCGTAACTTGGAACCAGTTAATAAACTGTCTGGACACCAGTTTCCTTAGATGAGCCAATGATCTTGGATGCTTTCCAGGGCGCCTTAAGTATCTATAATACTGTGTGTCTCAATCTCTGATACCGAAGCTAGACTTTATCACCAGAAGCCTCAACTTTGAAAGCATGAGTTTCAGGACTTTGTTTAGTGTCTCACTAAGAACTTTATGGATATAATCAGTAGAATTGAAGTTTCAGCCACATTAACTATGAATATCAAAAGAAAAACTAATAGATGTTACCAGTCTTGGGACTTAAAAAGATTTGAGAGCTTAAGTAGATCCATTTTAATAACTGCAGAACCCTTTATAGATTAAACCTAAAAAACTGCTCCAGTTTCATATAAAAAGATATATCCCAAGTTGTTTTTTCCACAGTATAAACTCCTTTGATTCAAAATTCCTATTACTGGCTGTTTCTCTACCTGTGAAATCATAATAAAGGTGCCAGGAATTACAGCTGTAGGGCAGAGAGAAAGGCCTGACTGAATATATTGCCTTATATTTATTAAAGAGACTTCAGTAGGGTTTTGCATGTAAGGCTGTTTGATTTGAAGGTAATTAAGAGATCTTTTCAGGAGCTGTGCAATATTTAGGGGAGAGTTGAGTAGATAAACAGAAGCTTCAAGAAGAGATTTGTGGGAACAGAAGCTTCCGTTGTTTGCATCATCAGTTTTGAGGCCACTGGCAAATAAATTCCAGATTATTTCCAGATGCTGTGTGTCTAGGCAAGAGGACAGTTGAGGAACTAGAAGTATTTGATGTGAATTCTCTTTAGTGGTCCTGGCAGCTATCATTTCCAAGATAGATTTTCAGTTATGTTTGTTTTTACCAGACAGATTTGATATTTTTGAGGCCTATTCTGTTCTTTTTCATAGTAATGCTGGTTTTAAGACAAATGGGATCACCAGTTACATAGCTAGTAATGAGCAAGGCTGAGACTTAAAACCAGGTCTTCCAACTCCAGGCCATTACAGCACTTGTTTATTACCCACTGGCTGTTACATAGCTCAGTGATAGATGCTACCAAGAGGTGAAACTCAAATTGTTCATTAGTCTTCATTGATAAAAGCCTAGGAAGAATTTTAAGAGGAAGAACACGGAAATTATTTGTTAAAATAGTAACTTTGTGGGTCTCATACATATAGATTATTATAGTTCTCCATTTGCTGACTTAATAGCAGGTAACAACAGTTAACATGTATGGCACACTTACACAGTGCCTTCCGACTCCAGCTAGAATGGACTACTGTTCTCTGAATGTGCCCATGCTTTCTTTGCCCATGCTCTTTCCTCCCCACCCTCCAATCTTCTTCTAATAGAGTGCAACCTGTCTTGTAAGGCCTGTCCCAAATTCTGCTACATCCATAAACTTGCCCTGATTTTCACTATTTGGATATGCTCTCTGACCCCCTTCTATAGAATTTTCTTTAATCTATTCAAGGGTGCTTTGTTTTGTTTTTTGACTAATTAAAAAGTAGGTGGTGTTTTTACTTTTACTTGATAAGCAGTATATTATAGTAGATAAAAGCATGGACAATAGAGCCAGTCTACCTAGATTTGAATCCTAGATTTGCCATCTATTAGCTGTATGGTTTAGTTACTTATATTCTCTGTCCCTCAGTTTCCTCATTTATAAATTGGGGATTAAAATCGTGCCTATGCTTTAGGATAGTTATGCAACTTAAAAAATATTAATACTTAATAAGGCCCTTAGAACAGTCTTCAGTCAAAGATGGTCAATGCTCAAGAAATTTTAGCTTTAATGTTGGCTGTAATAGATGTAACATCTTGAAGAACAAGGACTATCCCTTCCCCACATTTCTCTCTTTAGGGAAAATGTACTTTAAGTTCCAGTTTTGGTTTCTAAGACTAATAGTCCCCCAATTGTCTCCACCACCCTCACCCCAAGGGTATCAAGGTACAAAGCTTATCAGGACTCAGAAATGGGGAAAAATAGATGTTTATGAGCACTAATAGGTCAGCTCCCAGATGAAAAGGATGTCCCATTTTGGAGGAAGCTGCCTGGCCCTAAAAGACAACTAACTGAAGGTCTCATGTATGCTCATATTCCTAAATTTGCAGCAGCCAAAAACCAGAAGGGGGCAGCAGAAAGTCATCTGCTTCCCCTCCGTGGAGAAAGGAAGAAACCAAAAGAAGGTGCTTCCCAGTTAGGAAAACCTACACCTAAACTGATCTCTCTCTTTTAAAAAAAAAACACAAAAAAAACTTGACATGTTCGTTAATTAAACTATCACTTAAATTTTAAAAAGTGCATAGAAAATAAACATTTAAAAACTCCTTTTTTTTTTTTTTTACAACTATGTATACTTTTTACTTTTACATTCAGTCTTTCGTAGAGAGCTTTCAGCATTATTATTTTTTGAACTATTAAAGTTATTTTCCTTCATCCCTGTCACAGGGAGTTAACACTGATGGACTTCAGACACATCCCCCCTCCCCCCGCCCCCCTAAACTGATCTCCGGTAAGATGTTATTGAATCAGTAATGAAAACATAGATTAGCCCGGCCGGCATGGCTCAGTGGTTGAGCGTCGACCTAGGAACCAGGAGGTCCCAGGTTCGATTCCTGGTCAGGGCACATGCCCGGGTTGTGGGCTCGATCCCCAGTCAGGGGCATGCAGGAGGCAGCCGCTGCGTGATTCTCTCTCATTGTTGATGTCTTTGCCTCTTTCTCCCCCTCTTCTTTCCTCTCTACAATCAATAAAAATATATTTTAAAAAAAGAAAACATAGATTAGACACAAAAAGAGAGGTCTGTTTTGAGGGGTGGGAGCATGACAGGAAAACATTTAAACAGTTGAAATAGAAATTGAGGGACAGCTTCTAGTGATTTTTAGCTCTGATATCTAAAGTGCACGAGAACAAGTCAGAATGGCTAAAGATGTTTAATGTTGTCACTATTCCCCATTGTTCATTTTATTTTATTGGTTTATTCCCAACTGTAGAAATTGAGTCATAGTTTCTATTTATGTGTCCTATTGTTTTATGGCCCTGCAGGATAGGTTAAAATAATACAAATTTCCCCATATTTAAAAAAAATTTTTTTTTTTTGCTCAGCCAATGTTACTCAGTGGTTGAGCATCAACCTAGGAGGTCACAGTTCGATTCCTGGTCAGGTCACATGCCTGGGATCCTTAGGAGGGGTGTGCAGGAGGCAGCCGATCAATCATTCTCTCTCATCGATGTTTCTATCTATCTCTCCCTCTCCTTTCCTGTCTGAAATCAATAAAAATATAAAAATTAGAAAAGAATAAAAATTATTTTTGCTTATGAAAAAGTTAACTACATGCTTCCCCCCCTCCCAACTTATAAAGGAAACATCGCTCACTTTTTAGTGTTTTCCTGCCAGCTTTTTTACTACATATTTCCATTTTGTTTGTTTTAAACTATTTGATACTAACTCTCAGATTTCATCTATAAATTCAATGCAATTCCAACCCAAATCTCAGCAGAAATTTTTGTGGGATCATTGTAAAATTCAAATGAAAGAGTAAATGGCCAAGAATAACTAAGTCAGTTTTAAGAAGACTAAGATAAAGTGAATGGTTTACCAGATAGCTACAATAAATAGAATGAGATGTTGGCTTAGACAGTCTAGTGGAATAGAACAGAGAGAGCCCAGAAATGAATCCATATGGAAACTTAGATGTTTTACATGGTAACAAAGGAGGAAAGAATAGATTAATAAATGGTACATGGGCAATTGATTATATTTATGGAAAAAAATTAATTCCTACTTCAAAACACACATGCATTTGCGCATTTTTAAAAGTAGATTAAAAACTTACATGGAAAAAGTAAAGCCTAAAACTTCTAGAAAGAAATATAGGAGAATATTTATATTTGTACTAGAGGCCCAGTGCACAAATTCATGCACAGGTGGGGTCTGGCCGGACTGCCCTGATGGGAGAGGGAGAGGCCGTAGGAGGTAGGCTGACCCTGCCCCTGATTGGGATGGGGGGCTGATCGGGGGTGGGGCCAGCAGGGGGAGGGGCCGTGGGCGATTGGGGGGGCCGATTGGGTCCCTGATCAGGCCAGTTGGCCACCACAGTGCACCTCATAGCAACTGGTCATTCCGGTTGTTCCAGCGTTCCGGTCGCTTGGCTTTTATATATATAGATGTGGTGTGAGCTATTAGTAAGTAGAATACACCTGTAGATCAATAGGGTAAGAGGATAATCCAATAGAAAAATGGATAGAGGATATGAATCAACAACTCACAGAATAAAAAACAGAATGGCCAAAAACGTATGAAAAGATGGTCTGACTCACTAGTGATCAGATAAGTTGCAGTATAAAATGCTACATGGCCCTAGCCAATTTGGCTTAGTGCCGTGGTCGGCAAACTGTGGCTCTCGAGCCACATGCGGCTCTTTGGCCTCTTGAGTGTGGCTCTTCCACAAAATACCATGGCCTGAGGATCTATTTTGAAGAAGTGGCATTAGAAGAAGTTTAAGTTTAAAAACTTTGGCTCTCAAAAGAAATTTCAATCGTTGTACTGTTGATATTTGGCTCTGTTGACCAATGAGTTTGCCGACCACTGGCTTAGTGGATAGAGCATCGGCCCTTGGATTGAAGGTCATGGGTTTGATTCCGGGCACATATGTTGTTTGCAGGCTTGATCCCTAGCACCCCCATCCCCTGGGGCGCATGTGGGAAGCAACCAATCCATATGTCTCTGTCACATCAATGTTTTTCTCTGTGTGTCTCTCCCCCTCCCATTCTCTCTAAAAATCAATGGAAAAATATCCTCAAGTGAGGATTAACAACAACAACAAAAAGCTACATGTTTTCAGATTTATCAGATACAAAAATGAAAAGTCTTGACAGTTATAAGCCCTGGCCAATGGCTCAGTTGGTTGAATCGTCATCCTGTACACACCCCCAAAAAAGAGATAACATGTTCGATCCCCTGACAGGGCATGTATGGGAGCAACCAATTGATTTTTCTCTCTCTTCCTTCCTCTCCCTCTCAAAAGTCAGTACAAACATATCCTCGGTGAGGATTAAAAAAAAAATCTTATAATTATGGCAAAGAAGAGAAGCAGCAGGAACCTGGATTTACTACTAGTGGGAGTTGAAAGTTGTATTGCCACTTTTTATTATTATTATTAAATCTTTATTGTTCAGATTATTACAGTTGTTCCTCTTTTTTCCCCCCATAGCTCCCCTCCACCCAGTTCCCACCCCACTCCATCCCTTTACCCCCTACCCCAACCTTCCTCATCCGTAGGTGTAAGATTTTTGTCCAGTCTCTTCCCGCACCCCAAGGATTGTCAGTCCATTCCCTTTCTATGCCCCTGATTCTATTATATTCACCAGATTATTCTGTTCATCAGATTTTTTATTCACTTGATTTTTAGATTCACTTGTTGATAGATATGTATTTGTTGTTCATAATTTTTATCTTTATCTTTTTCTTCTTCTTCCTCTTCTTAAAGAATACCTTTCAGCATTTCATATAATACTGGTTTGGCGGTGATGAACTCCTTTAGCTTTTTCTTATCTGTGAAGCTTCAATTCTGAATGATAGCTTTGCTGGGTAGAGTAATCTTGGTTGTAGGTTCTTGCTGTTCATCACTTTGAATATTTCTTGCCACTCCTGTCTGGCCTGCATAGTTTCTGTTGAGAAATCAGCTGACAATCGTATGGGTGCTCCCTTATAGGTAACTAACTGTTTTTCTCTTGCTGCTTTTCTTCTTAAGAAGATTTTTAAATTACAAATTAGTATTTTAGAACAGGTATATGGCTTCTCCATGCCATTTTATTATATGTATATACTGTATAATTTTTTACAATCTTCACCCGAGGATATGTTTTTATTGATTTTAGAAAGAGAGGGAGAGGGGGGAGAGAGAGAGAGAGGAGAGAGAGAGAGAGAGACATTGATCTGTTGCCTCCCATACACACCCCAACTGGGGATCAAGCCCACAATCTGGGTGTGTGCCCTGACTAGAAATCAAACCCGAGATCTTTTGGTGTACAGAATGACACTTCAACCAACTGAGCCACACTAGCCAGGGCTATTTTGTATATTTTATTATTGATGAGATTAGAAGTCATATTTTCATGAACTTTCTTATCTTATATCCTTTCTCCTGGATTGTTGGTCTTTCTCTTATTGGTTTGTAGGACCTTTCTTAACCTTTAGGAAATAGGCTTGAATTGATAAATATTTTTTCTATTTCTTTTTTTTTTTAAGATTACTTTGCCTTATGGTAGTTTTTGCTATATAGACATTTTTATTTTTTATGTAACTGATTTATCTCTTCTTTTATGACTTTGTATCAGACTAAGAATGACATTCCCCATCCCAAGAAATTTTCCCCAAATTTCCTCCAGTGAATATATGCTTTTGTTTTTAACATGTAAATATACAATTCATCTAGAGTTTATTTTGCTTTGAGTATGGGAGGTATAGATCCATACATACACATATTCCTACACATGCATAAAACAAATGGCTACTCAATTATTCTAATGCCACGAGTAATCCATCTTTTGCCTATTGATATGACATGCTACCTTATCACATGCTAACTTATTATTTGTGTTGGGGTCTATCTCTAAACTTCTTGTGCTGTTCCACTGATCTGCTTTGTCATCCAGTAGCATCACACTTGTTTTAACTATTATAGCTGTCTAATATGTTTTAGTTGAGGAAAAGGCCACAATTCTGTCTACCCTTTTGCTCAACCTCCATTGCCACCCTTCTGTTTACCTCATTAATCATTAGAAATATTTTCCAAATACCTTATTTATGAATTCCCTCCTCACTATCTCTCATGGGAAGCTTAAGTGCCGGTTGAAAGTCTGAGATATGTGACTAGGACCTCAAATAGCCTTTAGGGCATCTTTGTACAAATAAGAAAAAAACTGCCTTTTCTAGACAGATAAGTTAAGGAAAAGGTAGCATTTTCTGAAAGATGCAGCCTTGGACCTGATTATACAGTTGCTGGGGCTGATTTTAATCCCTAGTCACATCCCTTATGTAACGATTTTGAATTGTAGTGCACCATACAGATAATATAGTCAATGAAAGAATTACCCGGAAAGCCAGATGCATATTCCTTCCTTTGCCCCCTCCTTCCCATTGGAGCTGCGAGCGCCAGAGCTGGCTAATCACATCATTCAGTAATGCACTTCTTTAAGTGGAAGTACAAATGGCTGTTCACACTAACTCCCTGCCTTCAGGAATGCTTAGTCAGATGGGGGTGAGATGAATAAAGCTCTCAAAAGTCCAGTTGGCCACCCATCAGTGGGAATGACATTGTGGGTGATCAAGATAAAGGTCAAACAATGATAATTATTTGTATCTATACAAAAGTACATTGTCATCTCATTTTGTTAGCCATCCTGCAAAATTGAAAGAACAGATACTGTTTTGCCCTCTTTTGTGGATAAAGAAAGTAAGCCAGAGAGGAAGCTTTTCCAAGACCAAACAGCTAGTGCAGCAGAGAGCCTTGATCCTAGCCTGAAAGGATGCATTTTCCATATCACCCAGTCTCATAAAATCATTATTGTCAGCTCCACAAACATCCAGGTCGGTTATATTTAAATCATCATGACATTGTGGTGGTATGTTTCATCCTCCTCAACATATATGCTCATATTTCTGACATGTTCATATCACCTTCCCTTAGTGGTTCCAAAACACTGTACTTCCTGTTCAGAAACACTCATGCTGCAAAGAGAATCATATCTTTTTAAGGACAAAGGCACAAATTGCCTAGTATTTGTTTTGATTTGTTAGTAGAGGTCTGTAAGCCTCTGGGTTTTTAGAAGATTGAAAGACAATGATTTTGAAAGTAAGGTTATATTGTGATATAGTCCTATGGTAAATTAAATTTGTCATGTGTATGATTCCAAATTTTTGTTATATTTTAAGGAGTGGACTTTTAGATTATTTTTTAGGGTGATCTTTCCCTGCCATAGACACAAAGTTATTTTTCAGCTCTGGATACAATACAGATTTGAAACCAAGTAGGAAAACTTCTGAGACTCATTTTTGTGCCCATGTTTATTGAGGTTGGGAGTCACTGTGCAAGTAGTTTTTGATGCCTTTAGATTATTTTTTTTCTCTCTCTCCCTATTTTCATTGCTAAGTATTACCTTTCTTTGCAGATAGTCATCATTTGGACTGTGCTGTCAGATCTTTTTGGCTAAGTATCTTGTAGTGATTCACATAGTTCACCTGGATATTTATTTAGAAAGTAATATCTGAGCACACATTTTTATTTTTTAAAGATCTTATTACTGCATGACAGTACAGATTCTTTTCCACTTGTTTTGATATCTACATATTTGGCAGCAGTAAATTTGATTTTGACTGAAGGCATTTGACTTTGGATAAAAAGTATTTCTGGAGAACCACCAATCTAAGGTGAACTTTTCAAGGATAATGATTATATCTTATTTGATTTTGTATTCCCAGCACTTAGCCATGCCTGGAACATAGCTGAGCCTCAATAAATCTTTGTTGAATGAATGATAGAAAAAAAAAATCTATAAGCAAATTAATACCAATAAAATCCTTAGTGCATACACATTGTCTCCCTCTGCTCATACATAATATGAACCCATTTTTTAAGGCAGTTTCAAATAAAACAGAAAATCAGTCTAGGGAAGTGTGGTTGGCAATAAGCCATGGACTGGAATTGGAAATTCCATGTGGTTCTCTACCAAAGTGATTATAGTTTGACACTGGTCAGGTCAGTGAGCCTTGCTGACCTCAGTTTTCTCATCTTTAAGATAAAGATAGAAGCTGTGTAAGAATCACTCAGCTCATACATGTAGAAATGCTCTGGGAAAGTTAAAGACTCCCGTACCTACAAAAGGGCACTGCTCTCCGATGGCTTTCCCTCAAACCCTGCGCCCCACTTTGGGGAGGCTTCAGGGCCCTATTGCCATAAAAATAAGTATGTGTTCTACTTTGTGGAAAGGATCATGGACCTAATGGTAACACATAGCACATTTTGGTCCTTCTGTATTTCTGCTTCTCCTATAGTTCAATAGCATTCCCCTTGTCATTTCTCTGTCTGTGGTTAGGACCTGAGTCGACAGCAGATACATAGAGCGTGAAAAGCACACAGCGCCACCTTGGGGACTTCCCTTACATTCAGATTCATGCCTTGGGAAGTTGGCTGTTGAACTCCTTTACTGAATTGGGGCAGTGGTGTGTGCCCTCCATGGAGCCATCATTGCGGGAAGTTGATACAGACACCCACTTCCATGGCACATTAGGAGTGGGTCAGACAGGAAGGTGTGGGTCTCAGAAGTAGGAGGAGGCTGTGTGGATATCTGATTTTCTAGACCCAATGTCTTTCAATTCTATGAGAATAAAGGAACTGCTGCATAGGTAAATGGGTATATGTACTCTTCCAGATTGTCACCTCTTTCTTCATGACTTACTTTTAATATCCCAGTAATTTTGGTTCATCTTTTTATCTATTTACCAGGGCCTATTATTTCTCCCTCCACATTGTTATATCTTCCCCTTCTCCTAGGTCAGTGGTCGGCAAACTCATTAGTCACCAGAGCCAAATATCAACAGTATAACGATTGAAATTTCTTTTGAGAGCCAAATTATTTAAACTTAAACTTCTTCTAATGCCACTTCTTCAAAATAGACTCGCCCAGGCCATGGTATTTTGTGGAAGAGCCACACTCAAGGGGCCAAAGAGCCGCATGTGGCTCACGAGCCGCAGTTTGCCGACCACGGTCCTAGGTCAAGCTCTAACCTGTTTTCTATTTTTGTTTCTTGTGTCCATATTCAAATTTTGTTTATGGCACCCCTTCAAAAAAGAGAAATATCATTAACAAATTTCAAATCAACATCCTCTTTTATTTCAAAAGTCTAATCATTAGGTCTTATTTTAATGTTGTAGACATACTTGAAGTCATAGGCTTGGTTTTCATAACATACCCAGGCTCCTATTTCAATCAAGACGCTAGATATTGCTTGTGTTTTACATGTTATATTCATGGTTCATTAGATTTACAATTCCCAGTTGTAAAACAGAGATGTGAACACCATCATTCACTTGTTTTATAACTATGTGAGACATCTGTCCAACTAAACTTCCTTTATTGAGGTGAAAAAGCTGTGTGACTCATGTGTTCTGACAGTTATCAGTAGGTCCACTAGCATTTACTAGATTTGAAGTTAGAGGAGCAATAAAATGATTATCCAACCTCCCCATTCCCTAAGGCTCAACGCTGTTCTTCATGCCACATATTTCAAGGATAGCCCAGACTGTTGATATAATTTGGGTCCGACCTAATTTTCCCGCCAGATATCATCAATCCCTAACATAAACCTTACATTTATGGAGTTATCTTTCCTGACTCATTCAGTTTTGCTCAACAAATATTAATTGTATTTCCTCTATAAAGTGGGCCCTGCTCTTGGGCCTGAGGACTTATTTCTTTCCTATAAAAAATCTGCCAAATCCTAAGTGCCCGGGATCCATGATACCGTCTCAGATCCCTCCAGCCAGCAGTAACCCCCTGACTTGCACACAGGTAACACTTAGTTTGCATGACTCAGGTTACAGTGGTCCCAATTGGCCTAGCTTTGTGTTATTATCAGTTTGTGAGATGATCTGCATTTTGAGTAAATCTTGTCTCAAATAAGAAAAGGGCCTTAAAAATGGGTCTAAACTATCCTATATAATAAAAGCATAATATGCAAATTGACCAAACGGCAGAACGACCAGTCAGTGGGGGGCAAGGCCAGCAAGCAGGTGGTGCCGGGCCAGCCAAGGCGTATGCCAGCAGGCAGAGGGAGGGGATGGCAATGTGTGTGTGTGTGGGGGGGGGTGGCAACCAGCGGCGGCAGAGGGGCACTGGGGGGGGGGGGGACGGCTGCTTGCAGGCCCGCGCCATCCCTTGATCAGCCCACCCGGCTGCCTCCCACAGAGGGAAGCCAGACGGGCTTAGGCCCGCTCCCCACGGGAAGTGGGCCTAAGCCATCAGTCAGGCATCCCTTGAGGCCTCCCAGACTGCAAGAGGGCCCAGGCTGGGCTGAGGAACTCCCTGAGTGCATGAATTTTCGTGCACCAGGCCTCTAGTCAATAATAGAAAGATAAACATTCAATAGGAAAAAATTAAAAAGGGCAATTTTAGAAACAAGGAAGTAAAATAGACTGTAAACATATGAAAAGATGTTTAGCCTTATCACTAAATAGAATATGCAAATAACCATATGAAGTGCTTTTTGCCTGTTATATTAAGGAAGATTAAAAAGTTAATCAATATCCATTCTCAGGGCAACAGACATTCTCAGCAAAGTGATAGGAACTTAAATTGGTACTTTTTTGAAAGAATTTATTCTAAGGAGAAATAAGGGTGTTCAGAAGGTCTGGTAATAGAACTCAGAGCATCAGGTTTTCTGGATTGTGTGATCTTAGTGATCTTAATTACATAGGTCAAGAAAGCTAACTGTAGTTTGTTTATACTAGTGAAATGTGCCCACCATTAAGGAATTAGTTAAATCACTAGCAGATTAGCTAAATAAACAATGGAAAATCAGCTCTGGGTGGTGAGTATTCAAGAGATTTTCCCTTTTTTTTTTTACTTTTCTATAATGATTAAATTTTCAGGAAAATTACATTTATATCAGAAGAGATAGCTTCTTGCAATTTAAGATAGGTTTTAAAGGAAGCTTATAAAGAAGCTACTGAGGGAATTAGATTTTTTAACTGGGTAGAATAAAAACTAACAGAAGTTCAAAAGCATAGAGTTTTTTGGATTGGGTGAACTTAGTGATCTTAAGTGGTCTTGGACCATTGGAAATCAAGAATACAGAAAGTTTAAGAACCATGGTTGAGGGAAGGAGGGTAGAAGGTAGAGTAGATACAATGTGCTTGGTTCTGAATATGATGTGTTGAAGAGCCTGAGTGAGGTCCAAATGGAGGAGTCTAGAAGGCAATTGAATATATGGGTCTGCAGCCTTGGGAGATATTTGGGCTGGAGAGGTGGTCACCCGCAGCTAAGCTCCCTCCCCCTTCTCCCTCTCCCTCTCCCTCTCCCTCTCCCTCCCTCTCCCTTTCCCTCTCTCCCTCTCTCTCTCTCTCCCTCTCCCTCTCCCTCTCCCTCTCCCTCTCCCTCTCCCTCTCCCTCTCCCTCTTCCTCTCCCTCTCCCTCTCCCTATCTTAACAGGACCCTAAAACACAGTTAGTGGTTACTTGTATCCACGTGTGTTTTTTCAACATGAGAAAAGCTGGTGTGTATTTTTCTCTTTTTTAAAAATATATTTTATTGATTTTTTTACCAAGAGGAAGGGAGTGGGATAGAGAGTTAGAAACATCGATCAGCTGCTTTCTGCACACCCCCCACTGGGGATGCGCCCACAACCAAGGTACATGCCCTTGACTGGAATCGAACCTGGGACCCTTCAGTCCGCAGGCTGATGCTCTATCCACTGAGCCAAACCAGTTAGGGCTATGGTGTGTATTTTTCATAGATATTTCATTAACTCAGTGGCCCTTTGCTGTCATGTGGCTGCTGTCAGGTGCTTTCTTCAGGTTGTCTGAAAGAAGTTCTGATGGCTCCATTTGGGTGTGGGCTGGAGTGGGAGATCTGAGCCTTAAATCTTTTTCGGTTACCAATGTTGGGTAAGTGGTGAAACAAGAGGGTTGTTGGCTGCTCGGCGGGCGGGGGGGGGGCGGGGGGAGATTGCAGGCTGGGACAGCTGCTTGCTTAGCAGCAAATGCATTGTCTTTGCTGCTATTTTCCTTTTTCCCTGGGCTTGCCTCGGTGACATGTCCTACATAGATACCTATTTCCTTCCTCTGAGATTCTGTCCCAGGCATACACAGAGCATGATCGTTGCAGCTTCTCTTTTGAGTGGTTCAGTTTATCTTTAGTAGGTGTCCATTCTCCTTCATTGTTGACTCCAGCGAGGGGCTGGCGGGCACCAAACAGACAGAGGACTCAGCATAAACTCTATTGTGTTGTAGCTCGTCTTGCCAAACTTATGAAAACTGGTCCAAGGGCAGAAGAGCACTAATAAGCAAATGAACTCCTCATTAGGTCACCTCCCAACTCCCTTCTCCTGTCTGGACTTTTTTCTGTCGTAAATAAGATCAGAAACCCTGCTACCAGTCATCAGAATGACTGGCACACCCTGTACTGTTTGGCTTTGAGCCTTTGTGATTGTGAAAAGTCTCTCTGTTCTCCCCTCTGCTTCACCTCCTAGTTCCTCATTTGAGATTATGTCTAGAATGAGCGGCACAGGACTCTTAACCTCTTAATGACCCTCTCCTTCCTACTCTATCCCATCCCAGTTGGCCAGTGGTAGTCAGGTATTTGTTGCATATATGTGCCCAGCACTATGCAAGTCACATCCCATGTGGAGGGAATCCTATATAATAAAATCCTAATATGCTCAGTGTCCAACCATTCATTTGACCCTTTGACCAGTTGCTGTGATTCACACTGACCATCAGGGGGAAGACGCTCTGACTGGTAGGTTAGCTTGCTGCTGGGGTCCGGCTGATCACGACTGGGCAAGACAGGCTGGACACGCCCTGGATGAATCCATGCACCGGGCCTCTAATTAGTCATAAGAGCTCACACTGATCTCGTGACCCTTCGCATGTGGCTGCTGTGGGCTGCTCTGCCCAGGTTGTCTGAAGAGCTGCGTGCTAGCCATTGTATAAGCAGTTCATATGTCTGATCGCCTCATCTTCCTATCAGCCCAGACTCGTGCTGTATGAAGTGGATACAACTTTTACTCCCATTTTACAGAATAGGGTTCTGAGGTTTTACCATTGGTTTCCTGGGGTTATAAAGTAGGAATGACGTCTTGTCAGATGCCAAATCTTATATCTTAATTACTCTCTACCACCAAAGGCAATTATGCCACAGGCCTTAACCTAACACTTCACCAGGGATTTCTCTGGTGGCAGTGCTGATTGATTTCCATGGTAAAGGTGGCCTCTGACTCACCCTCATGTCTGAGATCGCAGTAATTTTGTTTCTTCTCCTCCAGAAGCATACATTGCTGTGGTTTGGCTCAGGTCTCTATCAGACAAGCCCTTAGATGCAGAGTTAAAAGGCATGTGTACCTTAAAGTACTCAACACAGGACACATCTCTGCGTCATAAAATCATGTATGAGAGTGATGGGACACCAACTTTTCTCCTCTGGAAAGTGGGAGGAGGCAGGTGCAGTTTTATTTATATCTGTAACATTTTATTTTTTAAATATATCCAAAGAGAACAAACAAAAAGACAGATTATTGGGAAGAGAAGAGAAAAGTTGAATTCATTTTTCTATTGAGAGTCAATTAAAAATACCACATGATCTCACTCATTTATGGAAAATAAAGAACATTATAACCTGATGAATAAAAAGATAGATACAGAGGCAGTGAAGCATCAAACAGACTGTCAAATTAAAGTGGGAAGGCTGGGGAGTGTTGAGGAGAGGGGGAAAGAGATCAACTGAAGGACTTGTATGCATGCATATAAGCACAACCAATGGACACAAGACACTGGGGGTGTGTGGGATAAGGGCATGTGCCAGGGAGTAGGGGAGGCTGGGGGAAGGTCAATGGGGAAAAAAAGGAGATAAATGTACTACTATTTGTAATACTTTAAACAATAAAATAAAATTTTTTAAAAATGTAGTATCAGGGTATTATGAAACAATCTACGATAATAAAAGAGTAAGATGCAAATTGACCTACCTTCGTGACACCCACCAGCCAATCAGGCGTGATTATGCAAATTAACCCAACAAAGATGCCGGGTTAATTTGCATACACAAGCACCGAGCAGCTGGGGGCGTTTGCAGGCGTTCCACACCGCCCCAGCTGTTCTGGGCCTCTGGGCATCGTAGGAAGGCGGAAAGGTGGCTCCGGGCCAGAGCGAAGGCAGTGCTGGCAGCCAGGCGAAGGAAGGCCCATTCTTGCACGAATCTTCGTGCATCGGGCCTCTAGTCCTATATAATAAAAGCCCAGTGACCAAATGGTGGAACGACCGGAATGACCACAATGACCGCAGCCCCCAAGCCCCAACTGGCCCTGCCCCTGAGCGGACCACCCCCCACCCCCGACCCTGCTCGGGGGCAGGCCCGGACGGCAAACCTCCCGCAGCCCCTTGCCCTGGCTGGTCCCACCCCCGAGCACCGGCAACACCCCTAAATCACTGCCTGGCTCCCTGGTGCATGTGCATTTAGTGAATGCACAAGAAAATAATTATCAGTTTCTTCTGTCCCCAACCAGAGTCTCCAGAGGGCTCTGCTAATACTGCAGCCAAGGTATGGAATTCTCCCTCACAGCCCGCAGCCCCAGGAGACCTTCCAAGTTAGCCAAAAAGGTGACCTAAGCATTAACGAGATGGTGGCCCTTTGCTGAAGAATGTAGAGAGGCTTGGTGGGGATTTTGTGAAATTGCGGTGCCTTGCAGATTAGGTGAGCTTTCAATCTCTCTTTAAAAGGGGTGGCAAGAGGACCCACAGGCTGCCAGGAGCAACAGCGAAGGATAGGTACATTCAAAAACAGAAAAACTTTTAAACAAACAGACATGAAGATCTTATTGGGAAACTGAGGGCAGAGCCCCAGGAAGAGCACAAAAATCATTAAAGGGCCATCATCTATCTTGATATACGTTTGCAAACAACATATAAATGACTTCATCTCATGTCACCTGAAATACAAAACAGTTCTGTTGTGTGTTTTCTTTTGGACATCCTTAAAGTATAATTAGATCCAGCTGGGGGAAAGCTATAGCTTCCAGCATTAGACCCCTCTGCTGGCCCTGCCCAATGGGCCCCCATCAGGGCGGGCCCACCAGACCCCACCCGTGCACAAATTCATGTACCGGGCCTCTAGTCATTCTATAAATGAGGGCTTGCATATGATGTTTCTGAATTAGCATTCTAAGCTTGTTTTAGGGTCTGCTCACAAAAATACTTGTTTTTAAATAATCCCAATCTAACCTCATTGAAGGCAAGGAGTGTGTTTCTCTACATCACTCAGCGCCCAGCATATTATCTTGATTCATAGTGAGTGGATGAATGATCACATGCAGAATAGAGCAGCTTTGCCCTCACCAAATGCTCTGTTCTGTTCTAACACAGTGATTCCATGTAGGCACAGAAGTGGAACTGTTTTCTCTCATGTTATTCTGTGTTTAAAAACAATGTTTTTAACTAGCTCCCTTGCTTTTTTGCCTAAAGTTAGTGCTGGGAAAATTGTGCCTGCTCACTGAAGGCTTCATGCATCGTAGCAGCCATGTCCCTGTGGAAAGCCTATGGCTATTGCAGTTGAAATTCCACTTAATGTGCACACATAAAGGACGAGTTGCTGCCCCTTCCAGCTCGCTGCAATTGTCCAGCAGATGAGCTAATGATGTTTAGGAGGCTAGGGAAGTGGAGGTATTTTCATAGCTTGTTTCTGTCTCCTCTCCCACAAGGTGCAGCCATCATCTGACACATGATCAATGGGCCCAGCCCTTTTTAGGATGCAGAAGATGCTTCCCTGCGTCTGTGGCTCACAATGGAACAATAGACTTCTGCAATGATATATTGCATCCCTGGTGTTCAAACGCCGTCAGTTAAGCTTATCTGGAATCTATTTAACTATTATCCATCAAGCTTTATATATATATAGGAGCGCTCTCCTCTCCCTATGATTCATGCTTAGAGAAGCAGAGGGACTTGGGGAAGCTACCTGCAGTCACATTGAGGCAGGCAGTTTTCCTGGCACTTTCTGACATTGAAAATAATTTTCTCATGCCATGAAAGATGTTTTTCAAATTGTCTGTGCTGTCCTTCTGGGCCAGCCTAATAGCTTTTGTTTAGCTTTAGCATGGCAGTTCTATGGAAGGTTTGCCAGCCAGACAAATGAACCCGGACCTTTGTATTTGGTATTTTATTAAAGAACCAGCTCTTTCCTGTTTAAAATTTGTAATCATTCTTTCTGATGATTGTTAACATATTAAAAGGGATGATGTCTGACCCTTAGCCTTCCAATGGCATGAAATTTGCATTTGTTCATTCTTGAAACTATTTTTTAGTATATTATGTTTGTACAATTTCAGATGTTCAGTTTTTTATAAGTTTGGTTTTAGAATGGAGGGCACTGGCTTGAGCTGAATAGAGGAACTGCTAATTAAATGTCGTTATTCTGATTTTTACCATTTGACAGCACAAGAAAGAAAGGTCACCTTAATTTTTCTACCTTCATATATAAAGAAGGGTTGTTTTTTTTTTTTGGTAAATGCTAAATTAAAGCTTCCTGAAAACCAATTGGACTGACAAATACAAATCTCAACTTTTAAACTCCTTTCCTTTTTAGCTACAGAAAGTGATTGTGTCCTTTTATGGTTCCAGAAACGGGCAAGTAATTTCTTAATCCCTATGATCACCCCCATCTCACTCTTTTCTTTTTTAAAGAGTTCAACCATTTCTGCTTTAGGAGTTGCCAAATAACAAGGGTTTTATACCAAAAATAGTAAGGTATGGTGGTGAACTGTTTGGGTGATTATGACTGCTTACAGTAATTTTTTAAGGAGTAAAAGAAAGTAGCAACATATGAAACAATTTGTGTTGCATAAGAAAGTTAATTTGGTGACTTTTAGATATAAATTTAATGCAATGAAGTATTATTCATTTGAGTAGAAAATACTGATGGAGGGATCAATTACTGGAAATTTTATTTCCTACAAAACTTGATCTCCAATTTAAATCTACTTTAGGGACCTGAATTTAACTTTAGTGATTGTATCATTTCATTTTGAAATTTTAGATGCCAGTTGGCAGGGTCTGCTCACCCCACAATAATCTGTGCTCACTGCCCAAACTGAGTAAAATGATACTCACCTGGTAGGGGAATGGAGGCTAGTGGAATAAACGAGAGTAAGCTGTTGGCTGACTGGTAGCTTATTTATCTGTGAGTCTCTATTGTATCACTGACTTTTTTCTGTTTCAATAGAAATGTGTAAATAACTGATGTTTTAATGCGTGGATGAGGCTCAGTATTCTTTAGGGTCATTAAACTTGGGAGCTGGAAGGAGTTTGGGCCGTCTGGTCTAGCCTAGAGTTCCAGTGTATTTTGTTTGGCACATATAGTATGTTTTCAAAACCAGTGTAAGTAGACAGCCAGTTTGCTTGGTCATAATACAAGCAGCTTTGCACCTATTGTCTTAAATGATTCTTCATGCATTTATATTAATAGACTGGCCATTGTAGACATTTGAGTTCGTGATGCAGATAATCCTACCTCTTCATCTTACAGTTACAGGAACTGAACCCCTGGAGGACTGAGCGGATTTCCAAAGTTAAACAACTAGTTCAAGACAGTTCAGAATTATTTACAGCCTAAGTATTTTTCTCTGAATTCTGCTTCTTAATTTAGAAAAGATGTTACTTATTTTTCAGTGAGTTAGAGACCTTTGACAAACTGCAGAGATGATTTTTAAAGATGCCTTACAAATATAATAAAAGCATTGAGAGACAGTGGTGGAATAGTAAGAATAAAGGATCTAATTTAAGTCCTATGGCTGTGTTTATCTTGGGTATTGCGTGGATATCATTCAATATCCATTCAATAAACAGTGGATATTGGAGGTCCCTACCAGTACTAAATTAAAGATTCTCTAATTCTATGTAAACTTTTCTTCCTCCTCTGTTCCCAATTTACTTGACATAGGTGGCTCTCAAGGTCTCTTCCAATCTTGAGAGAAGTCTAAGTGTTTGGATTTAGAACTTGTTAGGGGAGTTCTTTGAACCTGTGTACTCTTTCCTCTTTGTTTTCACTCTCCTATCAGCTTGTCTGTTTCCTGAACTTACTATTGTCCTGCAGAATCCATGCATCCTTGTGTGTGTGGGAATGAGATAGCAGTGGGGAGGAGATAGTAGGTGGCCCTCCAAGATGAACACATATTACGCCACATCCTCGGCCATCTCTGACCTCCTCCTGCCTGGTACAAAGGCAGCATTTCCTACTAGCTTCATCCATTTAGGCAGGATGATACTTCAAAACCAAATGGATTATTGTTTCAAATATAAATAATACGAATTTTGACATGCAGAGGTAGGCAAAAGTAGGTTAAATTACCAGCTATCATTACCTAAAATATAAACCATAAGTAATGATACAAAGTGATAACAATAATAAGAAGACAAATAATACAAATAAATAATACAATAATTAATAAAGAAATAATTTATATATATAAAGAGCTAGGGTCGTAACATCCAAAACAACCAAAGGCTTGACCGAATGCCAGGCTGCTCGCACAGCAGGCATTACCTCTCCAAGTGAGAGAGAGGCGGGGCAGCTGCTGATCAGCCCCGAGATAGGCCCAGAGATGCTGACTGGCATAGAAACTGACCAATCAGAACCAAATCTGGGTGAATTGCAAGGAGCCAATGGCTGCCTAGGAGGTGGAGCTTTTGATGCTAACTGGCATAGAAACCGACCAATCAGAACCAAATCTGGGCAAATTACAAGGACCCAATGGCTCCCTAGGAGGTGGGGCTTTTGACGCTGACTGACATAGAAACCGACCAATCAGAACCAAATCTCGGTGAACTGCAAGGAGCCAATGGCTGCCTAGGAAGCGAAGCTTTTGACGCTGACTGGCATAGAAACCGACCAATCAGAACCAAATCTGGGTGAACTGAGAGGAACCAATGGCTGCCTAGGAGGCGGAGCTTTTGATGCTGACTGGCATAGAAACCGACCAATCAGACCCAAATCTGGGTGAATTACGAGGAGCCAATGGCTGCCTAGGAGGTGGGGCTTTTGATGCTGACTGACATAGAAACCGACCAATCAGAACCAACTCTGGGTGAACTGCAAAGGCAGAACCTAAGGTGGGGGCTGAGGAGGGGTTTTAAGGGCAACAGCTGTTTGGTGTAAGGTGTATGAAAGTGATTCAATTTTTTAATGACCGGTTTGGCAGTATAGTGCATATGGCTGGCTATCAGTCCAGATATAGGGATTATGTGTTTTTGTCTGCCAAGAGCATCCCTTCCTGCTGAAAAAGGCTCCCCACCCCCGACACACATTTAAGCAATCCTATCCTATATAATCTATCTATACTAATAAAAGGGTAATATGCTAATTAGACTGGGTCAACTGGCCATCTTCCAGATGTCCAACTTCCTTCCGGACAAAGCCATGGTGGTGGGGGCTGAGGCAGAGGCAGTTAGGGTGATCAGGCCGGCAGGGGAGAGCAGTTAGGGGTGAGATCAGGCTGGCAGAGGAGGGCAATTGGGGGTGAGATCAGGCCGGCAGGGGAGGGCAGTTAGGGGTGATCAGGCCAGCAGGGGGGCAAGGTAGGGGCGATCAGGCCAGCAGGGGGGCAAGGTAGGGGCGATCAGGCCACCAGGCAGAGGGGTTAGGGGCAATCAGGCAGGCAGGCAGAGGAATTAGGGGTGATCAGGCAGGAAGGCAGGCAGGCGAGTGGTCCCAGATTGCGAGAGGATGTCCAACTGCCGGTTTAGGTCCGGGATCGGCAGTCGGACATCCCCTGAGGGGTCCCAGATTGAAGAGGGTGCAGGCCGGGCTGAGGAACCTCCCTCCATGCACGAATTTCGTGCTCTGGGCCTCTAGTCTATATATATATAAAAAGCTAAGTGATTGTCTGACCGTCTGACTGGCTGGTAGGTATGACATGCACAGACCACCAGGGGACAGATGCTCAATGCAGGAGCTGCCAGCTGCGGTGACTTGGCAGCTGCAGTGAGTTGGCAGCAGAGGTTCTCAGGTGACGCACCCTGGAACCAGAGAGGAGGAGGCCTGATTCCTCTCAGGGCTGCACGCGATTTCACCTTCGGGTGTGGGTTATGTTGTTGCTGGGGCACTGTCGGCCCCGAATTTGGTTTATTGCACACTTGCATTTACATTCCACACCCTGTACGACAGCAACTCTCACATTCCGGGACCCCTTGGGGGATGTTGGAGAGCCGATTTTGGCCTGATCCCCGCAGGCCAGGCCAAGGGACCCCACCTGCCGGAGGGACCCTGCTCACTCCGAAGACACCCTTTGAGCCATGCTGGGGAGGGACTACGGGAGGTTGGCTCCAGGGTGCGTCCGGCCTGTCTCGCCCAGTCCTGTCCTGCTGGCCACCTTCTAATTAATTTCCTTTCAATGTGCACGAATCCATGCACCAGGCCACCAGTATAATAATAAATTCTGTGTCTCGTGGACTCACAGTTGTGAACCTACTTTTGCCAACCCCTGTGCATTACTGGTATTCATACATTCTCAGCAGGTTTAGTCATTGTTGCCATTCATCAGATACCCACTATTGTAGAACACAAAAAGATAGAAAATGTGTCCCCTGCCTTGTAAGAGCTTAAAGGCTTAATAGAAGAGTTAGTAGAGTTACAGAAATAGAAAATAGCTATAAACTTAGCTGTATAACTAGAAGAAAGTCCAGTCTTACCTTTTGCTGTAAACAAAGAATCCTTAGGGATTCAACTTTTCCATGAATTAGAGAATCAGAATGTTTAGAACACTGAGATGCTTTTCTTCTTTATTTAAAAAAAAAAAAAAAAATCTGACTCTTAAGAAATCCAGATTAGTGCTTAGCTTTGTCTCCCCTCAAAAATGCCTCTAAAGAAATCCATAATCTCACACACAAGTACATAAATCTGCTCAACACCGCTTAATTCTTCCTGCTTCTATACTGCTGCACTTCACCCCAGCCAGGCGTCTTTGCCTGCTCATTTCTTTTCTGGCAGACTTAATCCTGGCAACTCCACTAAGCCTAGAATACTCCAGAAATTCTTATTTCTATTCCTTTGTTTTCCTCCTTTTTTCTTTCTGACCTTTCTTTTCCTCAGAACTATTCAGATGCACAGCCTACCAGTGATTAATTAATATATGTGATTTTCCTGTCTTAGTCACTGTGTTACTCTTGATTTTGCAGGCATGTTCTCTGAAGTTCCTAGCCAAAATTTGAGAAGACCTCAGGAAATGTTTGTGTCTTGTTAAAACTGGTTTGCTCACTGCACATAGATTTCCTACTCAAAACCAGAAATATTTCCCTTATCTCTGCCCAAACCACGCAGTTCCCACAACATTATGTTCTTTTATAAATAGGACTGGTTCCAAGATCCAGTTTTCTCAACTTCCTGCTTTTCCTAGCTAACGGCCCCTCTCCCTTTAGCCTTACCTTGCCCTTGGGAGAGTGTCCCTCAGGCGTGATGTAATCTGTGTGTCCAGCTTTGAAGTGGCTGGAGGGGCCCCACCAGGTGCTTCTGGGAGCAGCTTCACTGAGGTCAGTGAATGGCCACAAAGACAGCCATTTCTGCTTTTACATCATCACAAAGAGGGCACCTCAGCAATCACTGTAAATACTTCTTCCCCTTTCTCCCCACAAGTCATTCTCCCCTGTTATCCACATAGGTCACCTTATCAAAGCTGATAAAATAGCGTCCCAGGCTTCAGACAGAGAACAGTTGGCTTCATTCTGACCGACGCCTTACTTTTCTGTTCTGTGAAAGAAAGAGCAACAGAGAATGGTCAATCTATAGGCATTTTCTTTCTGTATCAGAAAGGGGGGATGTCATCTTTAAGGTTGTTTGGAATTAGAGGAAATTGGGTAGACTAACAGGGATAGAATAGGGATCATGGTGCCTGACACATACTTATTTTGTGAATAAGAAATATGTCTCCAAGGTGACAAGAGAAGATTTGACTTTGGGTGGTGGGCACATGATGCAATATACAGATCTTATAACAGAAACCCACACCTGGAACCTGTATGTTCATGTTGACTGATGTCATCCCAATCAAATTAATAAATAAATATTTTTTTAAAAAAAGAAATACATCTCCTAGATTGAGAAAGGTCTGGCAAAACAACAGCGAGATCAGAGAGAAGAGAAAGAGATAATTTGAGGGACATAATGTCCTCCTTGTCGTTGGTTGCTCTCTGTTCCATGAGAAGACATAGAAAGTAGAGTATGCCCTGGCTGGTGTGGCTCTGTTGGTTTAGCCGCGTTGTCCCGTGCACTGAAAGGTCACTGGTTCGATTCCTGCCCAGTTTCGGGCTCCATCCCAGGTAGGAGGCAGCTGATGGATCTCTGTCTTTCTCTCCACCCCGCCCCCTCACTTCCTCTCTTTCTAAAATCAATAAAAACATATTTTTAAAAAAGAAAAAAATAGAGTATCTCTCCTAGAGTAGTTTCTCTTATTTCATATTTCCAGGTGAGACACTAATGACCTCATTTTTAAACCCTGGGTCTGACAGTTTAGACTTTCACTTTGATAATCTAACAAGCCCCTCTTACCTATCTTCACTTCAAAAAATGTGCTATTGTGCTACATTTATTTAGCCCTTCACATTTGCAAAATTCTGTGCCTGTGTTATTCTCTACCCCAAACCCACTTAGTTATCACCCATTTTTAGAATGGCTACAGGGAAGCCAGGTCTAATGACTATATATAGGATGTAGAAAACTACCTGCACACTGGGTTTTAATTTTTTTCAATTTCTTTCTGGAAATTGAAAGAATATAAATTACAAACTAACAGATAAAACTTGTAGTTTTATTAATTTGCTTTTTCTCTTACAAAATTAATATCTGTGGGGTTAGAAAGAGACCCCAGGAGGTTATCTAAATAAAATTTGTTTAAATTCACCAGTGAGTCCTGAAAGGGTCGACTACAAAGGCGACAGTAAGGAATTGTTAGGGATGACAGAACTGTTCCGATAACTTGACTGTTGTTGTGGTTGCACAACTGTTCACATTTGTCAACACTCATAGACCTGCACTTTGAAAGTATAAATGTTACTGTTTTTACCTTATATCTCTGTAAACCTGTCTTTTTTAAAAAAAGAAAAATGTATTAGAACTTAAAAATTAAAAAAAAGGCTCAGCCCAGCATGGCTCAGTGGTTGGAGGGTCAGCCCATGAACTGAAGGGTCGCGGGTTCAATTCCAATCAAGGGCACATACCTGGGTTGCAGGTTTCCAGCCCTGGTTGGGGAGCATGCGGGAGGCAACCAATGATGTGGCTCTCTCACATCCATGTTTCTCTCTCTCCTCTCTCCTCTTTCCCCCATCCTCCTCCGCGCTCCCTTCCACTCTCTAAAATCAATGGAAAAAATATCCTCCCGTGAGGATTAACAAAAATTAAAAAAAAAGACATTATTATCTGCTTCATGAGGTAGTAATGAATTTGTTGGAAATGCTAAGCCCAGACGGGTTGACCATCAAGGGGGGAATGTTTGGGAAGGGATTCTTGCTCCTGCTGCTTCACTTGGTGCTCACTCAGGACATGTTTGCTAAAAGTTAAAATTAACTGTTCTCCTGTAAGAGTAAGAATCTAGGATCTCAAGCAGAAAAATTATTTTAATCTAATGTCTTCATGATCAGTTCCTATATTAGACTCTGACATCCTTTTAAACACTTGACAAAAATAGAATAGTCATTAGAAAATTATCTCACCAAAATATGATTTTATTCTAGGTAGGTGGAGGCAACTAATAATAGATGAAAGCAGAATTTAAAGCAGGATGCAAAAGAAAGTTAATTATCCTTTTATAATGAGAGAGTGGGTGGTAGTGATTGAATCCAATTCTGGTCAAATAATCACAGGATACCCTCCTTGGTTCTAGTTCACGAATGCACTCAAACCTTTTACTAATTACTATACACACTTTGCTTCATTAATGAGATTCCCAGTCCACATTACAGGCTTTGGAACCAGCTACATGTTCTTCTTGGCATTCTTTCTTTCCTCCCTTTACCCAATCACCCATCTCCATGTCTGCCCAGCTCAGGGACTGCGGTCTCCATCTGGAAAGCCTGTTGCCACCGGATACAAAATTCAAGTTCAGGGTGGTGGCTCTCATGATCAGATAAACGTTGTGGAAAGCTTGCTCAGTCATATGGAAGAGCCAGTGCTGCCGCTAAATGGTGGAGCAGATGAGCTCCGGGCTCTGGCGTCTGTGCCTCTTTCATCTGTGCCTCTGAGAGAGCTGATGGCATTGCCACTTTCACCTTCAACAGTAGCCTTTATTTGAATCCCCTGGAAGAAAAGCTGTATCTCTCCCCCCTCGCCTTTTTTTAAAATCCTCACCCAAGGACATGCTTAGAGAGAGGAAGAGAGACAGAGAGAAAGAAACATCGATGTGAAAGAGAAACATCAATCAGTTGCCCTCTGCACGTTCCCCAACCAGGGATCAAACCTCAACTCAAACATATGCCCTGACCAGGAATCGAACCAGCAACTCTTCAATGCACAGGACAATACTCAACCAACTGAGCCACTTTTTTTTATGAAATTGGTCACAAATAGGAAATCCCATGTGACTTTTACCTTCTGTGTAATCATAGTGAGTCTCTGGTGCTTTTCTTTTCCCTCTCGACTTTTATGTAACCACTCTTCCCTTCCGAGATATCTCCGAGACATCAAAGACCTTTGCAGCCTGTGATTCTGCTCTCCTTCCTTCCTGGTGACATTGGTCTTGAATGAGCAGCAGGGCAGGCAAATGCCCTGAGGAATCCTGAACATAGCCTGACTTTTGAGGAGAGACAGCTTCTCAATTCCTGCCATTTCACGAGTCATGATTTGGCTTCCTAGGCAAGTTCTGTCTTCACCTGGCCACCCCTCTTAGCACCGTGGACAGAGATCCTGCAGCCCTGGTAACCAGCTTTTAGAACTAGAGCTAGAACTTGAGAGCATACTTCTTCATTCTCTCCTTTCTGTGACACTCCTTCTTCCCCCAGGAAATACTCATGTCTTTAAAATTGTTGTAAGTTTTCTTATATTTTATAAACTGGAAGCTCAGAATGTCTCTGCCGTCATGAGCACAAACATTGTTGGGGTTATTTGGGTTGCATTTGTTTATCTTTTGCGCACACACACACACACACACACACACACACAGTTTGCCTAGCTTGTCAGCCTGCTGGCCTGGACAATAATAATGCTTCTGTCGAGGTGAGCAAACAGCTGATGGTGTGGGGCACGACGGGGACTCCTACAGTGGCTGCCTGTAATCTGCCAGGCCTGTGGTCAGAGCAGGCGAGAACAAAGGCCAGTCTGTTTGCAAGCAAATTGGAAAATCAATGTGTTAGTTGTTTTCTTGTCTCTTTGCCTTTCTCCTGGCTGAAAGGGAGATTGCCGGTCCAGCAGTCTGCAGACTCATTCCAGGCAAGTACCCACTCTGGAGACATACCTGCCTATCATATTACCCCTGGCAATTCTGAAAAGGGCCCAAGTTTATCTGTCTGAACTGCTTCAAAAATCACTGACAGAGCGATTCTTTCCAAACTCACCATCCAAACCTGGGCCCTTACTATGTCAATATTTTGAGTTGTTTATTTTCTAGATAGCTACTCCAATAAGTTGTGTGCTAATTTCTTTTTTGTCGCTGATGGGGTCTTGGAAAGGAGTTTATTTCCTGCTCGGCTGGGAAATGCAGGAATTGCACTTTGGGCAGCATATGTCATGGTATATGAGGAAGTGTTTTCCTCCTACTCCTGAATTTATTTAATGTTGTGATTTAGTTGAGAATGTTCTCGCCATGGTTGTGTATCTGGAGTATTAGGTTTAGAGAGGAGAGATCATACCGAGCAGCCCTGTCCCAGGAGGGAGAGAGTAAACTTATTAAAGACCCCTTTGAGTCTGCTGGCAAATCACTCTTTCCCTTTAGGCTTCTAAGAAATAAAGTGTGAGAGAGAAGACTTTTCTGTTCTCTGTGTGAAGTTAGCCTCACCACGTTAGCAAGTGGCTTAAAACCGATTTTGATTTGAGCTTCGAAGCTTTTACAGCCAGGTCTTATCAGTCTTTGTCATTCTCGCTCAAAGCCTAACAATGGTCAGCTGGTCAGAGAAAAGGCTGTTTTGCTGGATACGGTTGTGGTGCTCTTATTTTAAAGTCCATCAAAAACAAAAGTCCTTTGGAGGTGGAAGAAGGCATAGAGGGGATAAATGGTGATGGGAAAAAATAGTAATTTAATTTAATTTTTTTTAAAAGTCCTAACTCTTTAGTGGTCGTCGGAGATATCCTAAAGTGGAAGATTAGATTGTAAATGAGGATAAGGTTTAAAATAATCTTGGGTAAGGAAGTAATTGACATTTTTTATTTTATTTTGTTTGTTTTTAAAAGGAAAAATGTACTGATCCTAACATCCATTACTACCAAAATCACCTCCTGGCAAGCAACTAGCCGTGCCCTTTTAGGACTTACTGTTCCACTTGGTATAATTGTTCAGCTTTGTATGCTTTGCTTTGGAATGAGACTATAAATGCCCCAAACAGCTAGTTTACAGTTCTTCATATATACCACAGATGTTAACAAAATGATCAGCACATGGTAGCCTTTAATACGTGTTGAATAAAGCTCTTGTTTTATTGCTGAAAACCTGCCATGGGCCACGAATGGTGTCAGGCACTGAGGAGCCAGGGTTGAGCTACTCAGTCACTGCCCCTACTTGCCCAGGGAGGTTACAGGCTAACGAGGAAACATCTCCATCATTTAGGGAATACTCCTGGTATGTCATGACTTTTTTGTTTAAAAGGTAAAATTAACTTTTAATTGGCCATTATACTTTAGATCTCAGATTTTTCAGAGTAAGCAGGAGAGGGGCTCAAGTGGCTCAACAATTGATTTTACAATCATCCTATATAATAAAAGGCTAATATGTAAATTGACCGAATGGTGGAACGACCAGTCGCTATGATGCACACTGACCACCAGGGGACAGACGCTCAACACAAGAGCTGCCCTCTGGTGGTCAGTGCGTTCCCACGGCAGGGGGTGGGGGCACTCAGCCAGAAGCCGGGCTGAGGGCTGGCGAGCACAGCAGCGGTGGCAGGAGCCTCCTCGCCTCTGCTGCGGGCCTAGCCAGCAGTCGGACATCCCCCTAGGGGTCCTGGATGGCAATAGGGCGCAGGCCGGGCTGAGGGGACCCCCAGTGCACAAATGTCATGCACCGGGCCTCTAGTGAAATAATAAAAGACATATTTTGTTTTGTTTTACTTCTCTACAGAGGATCTCATTAGATCTAGTATCTCTGGCACCTATATGATGCCTTTCTTTGACCAGATCACTCTCAACCTGAACACAATTTAACCAGTTTCTATCTTTATGCTTTTAAAGGGCTTAATTCTGTAGAGAAAGATAGAGAGAGACATTTTCTAGGCAAATCTAAGATATTCAAAAGACTAGAGAGGGCTTGATGAGTCTAAATCCATAAAACATCTTCAGATCTTGTTTTTGCGTAATCTATCTGATTGGAGCACTAATAAATAGCCTAAATTAAATACTACCTCTCACTTCCCCTTTTTCTCGTCTTTTACTTTGGCAGAGAACTTGTTTAGCATGAAACTCTCCCAATAGCAGATGGCAGGAAGGAGCAGGTGGCAGATTGAATAAACAGCCTCTGAAAAACACTGGGATACGCCTGTAGCCCCAACTCTCAATCTGGCACAAAATCCTTGCACTCCAAGTTTTTGTCTTGCCTTTTTATTTTTAAGAAAACACTTTGATTTTTGTAGAGCCCAGAGATTGACCTGCTTCTATCAGGTTAAAGAAAAAGTGGGGACTTTAACTGACATGATGTGATATTTGAAGATCCATCCCAATCAAAACAGATAAACAAAAAGAGGACTGCAAAGCCCCTTATATTGTCTCTGCTCTCACTCAGGCTTGTGGCCTGAACCCGCCAAGAGCGAGAAGCGCTCTGACCCAAAGTGTTACCAATGTGTGCAAACTCAAGGCAAGGGTAGTGTGCGCAATTCCTTTCTTTGTGGCAACACTGTGCTACCTACGCCTTAGCTTGGATTGCCTTTTAAAGCCATGTGGGGAGCAGTAGGAAGCAAGAGGAGGCAGACTGAAGATCTAGAGCCGAGCTATGAAGAAGGCAGCAGGACTGTGGGTTCCGAAGGCCTGGGGGACCTGAATGTTAAGTTTTGCTTAATTTTTATTAATTTTTCTTCTTTTTTGTTTTCTTATGATTCATTGATGAGTATGCCAATCTCCCCTAAGTGTCACAAGAAATATCAATATGACACAAAGCTAGTTTCCCTCTAGAGTTGCTCTGCTCTTTATTTTTCTTTTTTTGCTTCATCTGTTTTATTGTGAACTTCTAAGGGTCAGCTTCAGTTCCACATCTCTCTTCTAATGAACTATGTATTCACTTAACACCATGGTTAGTATTTCTCCCAAGTCATTTTTCATAAGTCTCATATTAAAACAAGATATTGAGCCCCAACTGGTTTGGCTCAGTGGATGGAGCATCGGCCTGCGGACTGAAGAGTCAGTCCCAGGTTCGATTCCAGTCAAGGGCATGTACCTCGGTTGCGGGCACATCACCAGTGGGGTTGTGCAGGAGGCAGCTGATCAGTGTTTCTCTCTCATCAATGTTTCTAACTCTCTATCTTTCTCCCTTTCTCTCTTTTAAAAAACAATAAAAATATAAAAAAACAAAAGCAAAAAAAAACCAAGATATTGATTTATTAAATAAGGGGTTATTAAATAAGGAATACAATTTTTACAATCTTTTTGTTTGTTTGTTTGTTATTTATTTATTTATTTATTGCCTTCTCTTTTCCATTTCAGACTATGGTTAGTGAGTTTTAGCCTCGAATTTTTGTAGACTGTTGACTTTTATGACTTTGGTCCTATTGACTACTCATCTGTAAATACCTAAGAGAAATACCTGCTGATGGAAGATGTATTTTGGTATTGACATTTAAGAGTTAACACCTGTTTTCTCTCTCTTATGCTCTGTTTAGATTCCGGCACAGCCCCAATTGCTGGTACCTGAGAGACTGGACTATCCACACCTGGATTAGGCAGTGTCTAAAATACGGTGCACAAGACAAGGCCTTATATACCCTTGTAAATAAGGTGAGGGCTCTCCTGGCGTTTGCAACTTGTTCTTCTGAGTTTAGAGGATACGGTGTTGGAACCAGCAAAAATAATACAAGAAATAACTTTTTAAAGTTATTTCCTCTCAGATGTCCTTTTTGTAAGGGAGCTGGATATAAATCAACATATTAAAAATAAAATTCCTGTAGCTGCTGCTCTCTCAGCACAATAACTCAGAAATGGGCAGGTAGAAGCAAAGGTAGTCCACTCACGAGAATGCTGCACTGGTGCTCCTTTCATTCTGGTTCCCTTTGGTGAAGTTTAGGGGGAAAGTCAAGGCCCTAGTATTCATACTATCTTACACATTTTTAAAAGACATATTCCAAGTTTACTCAAAGCATGTCTTACCCTAGCCCAGTGGTCGGCAAATCGCGGCTCGCGGGCCACATGCGGCTCTTTGGCCCCTTGAGTGTGGCTCTTCCACAAAATACCACGGCCTGGGCGAGTCTGTTTTGAAGAAGTGGCGTTAGAAGAAGTTTAAGTTTAAAAAATTTGGCTCTCAGAAGAAATTTCAATCGTTGTACTGTTGATATTTAGCTCTGTTAACTAATGAGTTTGCCGACCACTGCCCTAGCCAGTTTGGCTTGCTAGTTAGAGTGTCGGCCTGCAGACTGAGGGGTTGCAAGTTTAATTGCGGTCAAGGGCAGTGTACCTCAGTTGCAGCCTTGATCCCCTCCCCAGTCTCTCTCTGTGTCTCTCCCCTTCCCTTTAACACTTTCTAAAAATCAACGGGGGGGGGTTGGGGGCAATATTCTTGGGTGAGGAATAACAAACAAACAAACAAAAAAGCATGTCTTCTCAGTTCCCTGACCCCTACCCTCAAAGGCATAATGCTAAGTGAAATAAGTCACTCAAGAATAAAGTACAAAATAAGCAAAAATTTAGAATGTTATTATTGTGAGTTTCAAACTATAACACTATAAAAATATTTTAACAATAATTCTATGAAAATGTATTATTTCTATAGTATCATTGGGTTTTGTATATTAAAACTCAAAAGGAAATACTAGTTTTGTTTTTGGGAGTTTTTTCTTCCATGACTTGGGTCGAATTAAACTTAATATACATTGCAGAGAGTTTGTATGTGAGACATTGCATTGGGTATGGCATTGTCTACAAAAATGAGCAATATCCTACCCTTGCCCTCAGGAAACTTATAATTTAACTAGAGGCCCAGTGCACGAAATTCGTGCAAGAGTAGGCCTTCCTTCCCCTGGCTGCCGGCACCGGCTTCCCTCTGGCACCCAGGACCCCTGCTTTCCTCACAGCCCCGGCTTGGTCCGGAAGGACATCTGGTCTAATTAGCATATTACACTTTTATTATTATAGATAAGGCAGATAAGCAGATTCACTGGTAAATCTAATATTGGCCCCAGGGGAAAGAGTAGATTAAATCCTGCTCTCTTCAGTTCATAGTTTAGTAACACAGATTATACTAAAAGAAGAAAATTCCTGGGCAAACTGAGCAAGAAGGATCTCAAAAGGCAGAAAAGTCTCTCGTTTTCTGCTGTTCCTGCTCTTTTATGGAAAGAACACTCAGGCTGTTACCTCCAAAATTCCACTAGTTACCTGTAACTTCAGGCAAATAATTTATCCTTCTAGGTTTTAGTTTTGTCAGTTCTAAGTGAGTTGTACTAAATCAGTGATTTCCAACTCTGGCTGCCCATTAGAATTACACAAGAAGCTTTTAAAATTTATAGATATATCCCCAAGATTTTCATTTAATGGATCTTTCTGGAGCCCAGGCATTGGTATTTTTTAATGGATTATCTAATTTTTAATAGACTTTATTTTTTAGAATAGTTTTAGGTTCATAGCAAAATTGAGCAAAAGGTACAGAGATTTCTCATCTGCTCTCAGTCCCCACACATGCACAGCCTCCCCCATTATGGACATCCCCTCTCCCCCACAGAGTGCCACATTTGTTACAATTGATGAACCTGCATTGACACATCATCATCACCCAAAGTCCATAGTTTGTATTAGGGTTCATTCTTGGTGCTGTACATTGTATGGGTTTGGACAACTGTATACTGACATGTATCTACTATTAGGGCATCATACAGAGTAGTTTTACTGCATTTAAAATCCTCTGTGTTCTGCCTATTCAGCCCTTGGTAGTATCTTTTTAAAGCTCCCATGTTAATTCTGATTTGTCTTGCCAGAGCTGAGAATCACTAACCAGTCGATTTCTAAGGCTCTTTCTAGCTTTCATAATGTATCACTCTAAAATATTTTGTTTTTATCATGCCCCTACAGATTAATACTGATTTGGATGACTGTTGAGAAATATAGATGTGCCCCTGAGCTCCAGCCTTTCAAACAATGGCTTCTAAACAGTTTTTCCATTTCAGCAATCTGAGGCATCCCATGCAGCCTGCCAGTAACAGTGATTCACAGCTGGGGGGTAGGACCATCAGAATGTCCCGAGAAGATACCTAGAGTTTGAAAAATTTCCTTAGGCATTTCTGGTAGTTGGTGGGGGAAGAATGGGGCAGTGTGGAGGATGGTGGTTAATCCTACTGAAGTAAGAATTTAAAACAAAAATGTAACCACAATTTAGATCATTAGTAGTCAAACTTGACTGTGCATGAAAATCGCATGGGAAGTTCACTAAAACTTCAGGGTTCTGGCCAGCCCAGCATGTCTCAGTGGTTGAGCATTGACCTATGAACCAGGAGGTCACAGTTTAATTCCCGGGCAGGGCACATGCCTAGATTGCAGGCTCGATCCCCAGTGGGAGGCGTGCAGGAGGCAGCTGATCAATGATTCTCTCTCATCATTGATGTTTCCATCTCTCTCTCTTTCTCCCTTCCTCTCTGAAATCAATAAAAACAAAAATAATATTTAAAAAAACACACACACAAAACTTCAGGGTTCTGTGCCCCATTCCTGGAGATTTGATTCTGTAAATATGAGGCTTATGAATGTGCACTATTAAAAGCATTCCTGAACAGTCCATATTTGAAGAAATCTAGATTCTCAAGTGTTATGTTCAACTGCTTGTGAACAAAACATCTGAGAAGCTTGATTGGTACTATTTCATTAACATATTTCTTGGGTATTTAAAAACCAGTCAAAGAGACAACCAAGAGATAACAGGTATGGCAAGGATCTTTCTGGAGCCCAGGCATTGGTAATTCTTTAATGGGCTTTCTAAATTTTTTTAGTGGACTTTAAAAAGGGAACCCTTGTGCACTGATGGTGGGAATGTAAATTGGTACAATTACTATGGGAAATAGTATGAAGATTCCTCCAGAAATTAAAAGTAAAACCATGATATGATTCAGCAATCCCACTTCTTGATATACTAGAGGCCCGGTGCATGAAATTCATGCACGGGGGAGTGTCCCTCATCCCAGCCTGCACCCTATCCAATCTGGGACCCCTCGGGGTTTAGGCCCAGTCCCTGCTGGCTCCTAACAACTCGCCTGCCTGATTGCCCCTAACTGGTTCTGCCTGCCAGCCTGATATCCCCCTAATCGCTCCCCTGCCGGCCTGATTGATGCCTAACCACTCCCCTGATGGCCTGATTGATACCTAACTGCTCCCCCACCAGCCCAATCGCCCCCAACTGCCCTCCCCTGCCAGTTCAATCACTCCCCAAATGCCCTCCCCTTCAGGCCTGGTTGCCCCCAACTACTCTCCCCTGCCGGCCATCATGTGACAATGTGGGGGCGGCCATCTTGTGGTGGCCATCTTGTGATGATGTGGGGGCAGCCATCTTGTGACAACAGCAGTTAGGTATGGGGTGGCCATCTTGTGACATGAGGGCGTGAGGGTCAATTTGCATATTACCTCTTTATTATATAGGATATCCGAAGGAAATGAAATCACTATCTCAAAGAGTAATATGCACTCCCATGTTCATTGCTGCATTATTCACAATAGCCAAAACATGAAAACAGCCTAAATGTCTATTGACAAATGAATGGATAAGAAAAGTATGGTCTGGCCCTAGCTGGTTTAGCTCAGTGGACAGAGCATTTACCTGTGGACCCCTGTGGACCAAAGGGTCCCTGGTTCGATTCCAGACAAGGGCACATGCTCGGGTTGTGGGTTCGGTCCCTGGTGGGGGGCATGCAGGAGGCAGCCATCTCTCTCATCATTGATGTTTCTGACTCTCTCTCCCTCTCCTTTCCTTTCTAAAATCAATAAAATATTTTTAAAAAATATATGGTCTGTATACACAATGGAATATTATTAAACTATAAAAAAGGAGATCCTGCCATTTGTGAGAACATGGATGGAAGTTAAGGGTATAATGCTAAGTGAAATAAGTCAATCAGAGAAAGACAAATACCCTATAATGTCACTTATATGTGGAATCTAAAAAAACCAAACTCATAGAAAAGGAGTATAGAATGGTGGGTGCCAGGAGCTGGGGATCATGGGAAATGGGGAGATACTGGTCAAAGGGTACACATTTCCAGTTAGAAGATGGATAACTTCTGAGGATGTGATGTACAACATGATAAGTATGGTTAACAATACCATATTGTATAATGTGTGGTGAAAGATGTGTTAACTAATCTTATTGTGGTAATCATTTCTCAGTATCATGTGTATTAAATCATATTGTATACCTTAAACTTAAACAATGTTATATGCCGATTATATTTCAATAAAGGTGGGGGGGAACAGTCTAAGGGCCCGAAAATGTTGCATAAGGTGATAATGTGTGCTTTCTTATGGGAGTCTCTTTTTGCATGATATTCATACCTTATAAAAAGAATCTCTGATTCAGTGGAGTATGTGGGGGTGGAGGGAGTTTGTTTAAGTTTTGTTTGTTGTTGTTTTCACTTTTTTTGTTTGTTTGTTTACCTATGATAAGGTATTAGAATTGAGTTTTATTTTTCACATATCAATTGTCTTACATCAAACACCCCCCACAACTTTCTCACCCCAAGCAGCAGTCCTGGTTACCAAAGCTCATGAGTCACAGCTTCTCTTTCCCTGTCACAGATGCTGTAAAATGATAGTCAAATATTTTAAAGCTGATGTTGGCAAGTTTCATCCTGAATAATAATAGGCATATATTATAAATCCAATTAAACTGGATGTTTTTCTCTTACTTTTCTTTTATTTTCATTTTCATTACAGGTTCAATATGGAATTTTCCCAGATAACTTTACGTTCAATTTACTGATAGATTATTTCATAAAGAAAGAAAATTACCAAGGTAAGAAACCAAGCCCAGGTCCATTTATAATGGGGCTTCAGCTCCCAAAGAGAAGTAGATATAGTCACTTTTCCTTTTTTTTCTTAATGATATCTCTTTACATCACTCTTTTAGACAGAGATAGATTTATAGTTGATTTGAAATACCACTTGGCCAGAGAGGAAATCATGTCCAGGTTTTTTTCCCTCTGAGTTTCTCAAGTTTTTCTTGTTCATGTCTCCTTAGGCAAAGGACAGTGAGTTTAATTAAGCAAAAACCCTGCCTGAACTTTCATGGCTAGTCAAGGTTATAATGATCCTGTTATTAGCTCGCCCCTTTTTCGGGGCACCATTTGCTAACTTTGTTTTATTTAAAAAGTACAGTTGTATTATGTAAAACATAAAACCAGTTGACTCATCCTGGAAAGAGCAGTACAGTCACTATGAAGGAAAGCCATTTCCCCTCCCTGGGACTTCATTATTGCACTAGTGGCCTGGTGCACGAATTCATGCACATTGAAAGGAAATTAATTAGAAGAAATATTTTAATATCGCTCTTCGCCCTTTCTCTATAATAGAAGTGTCAACCAAATTCATGATCGACGATGACATCAAAACACATGCGTGTGATTGGCGCCAGCAAGAGCTTTATATGTATTGCGCATGCTTGAGTCAACTTAGCCTTTTTTATATATAGAATAAACTTGCTTAATTAGACCTGCTTTCTGATTTAGCTGAACTTTTCCCAGGCCAGTGAAGCACCCCAACTTCTCTTTCAGGTAATTGTCAGCAACACAGCAGTAAAATCAACACAAAGCAGATTATTATTGTAGATCATGCAGGGAGAACAAAGGGTAAAATATTTAACTGCAGCAGTGTTTGACTAAATTCTGCACAGTGAGAAAACCTGAAGTCATTTTCAAGGTCCACCGTTTCTTACTTCTTTTCAGTCAGGTCAAGCTTCTAAGCTTTCTAAATCTCCATTTTCTGGCTAATGAAAAGAAACTAGGATTATACCGAGTCTCCTATCTACCTACTCCAGGATTTCTGTAAAGATCAAATGAGATGAGGCATGGGAAAACACTTCACAGACATTTGGTTAAAGTGTAAAATGTTTCCACCTGGCTATAAAGCAAGTCGTGTTCCTGGGCTGAAGAAACTCCAAGGATGCTAGTCGCTAGGGAGAGGAAGCTGGGCATTGCTACATGACATCATTACCCGGTGCCCACAGCCACCGTTTCCAGGCTGGGCTAGGCTGTTGGCCACATTTTGTGCCATGGGATCTCTGCAGCGTCAGCTGCGATTTGGTGAGGTGTTGCTCCAGGGTGGTGGCGGGGCCTGTGTCCCACTTGGAGGAAGCCGAGTATTGCTTTGTGGGGCCAGATCCACGGTGCCATTTCTCTATAAATGACCAGTGCGCATCACGGCAGCTCCTGCATTGAGTATCTGCTCCCTGGTGGTCAGTGCACATCATAGCGACTGGTCAGATGGTCAGACACTTAGCATATTAGCCTTTTATATATATAGACCTGTAAATAAGTGGAACGGTGATCTCTGAGATCTCTTTACCCCAAATTCTCTGATCCCGTGAAATTAATTTAAAGTGGCTCTTTCACCTCAGCTGTAATAGGGGAGCCAAGGAAAGATGGTGATTGCAGTAGACTCTACAGAGTGGTCAGGTGGAACCCTGACAGTCTCCAGTGGAGTTCTTTTTCTAAATGCAGAGTAAATAATATTGAAAATGTTTAAATGGATTTTTGATTAAGATTATTATCATTTATGGCAAAACTTAGAAAAAAATTTTGTTGTTAGGATAAGAAATATCAACATAAGTGATTATGGAGGAAAATTAAAATTAATTATACAGCCAATATAATTTTACTTCTCAAGCTGATGGAAATATAGAATATAAATAATGAAAGATAAAGTAAATTTGATTTCTTTTTCATGTGTAATTTTAGATTCAGTGAACAGATACTAGCAACACTACATTTTTTAAAAAACTGGACTTTTAGCTTTAATTTTGCTTTTAAAATATTGTTTTATTTCCAGGGTGTGTTTTTTTGTGTGTGTGTTTGTGTTTTTTTTTTAATCTCCTTCAGGTCATTACTTTGCTACTGACTAGATGACTTCCTGGTTTGCTTGTCTATCTCAGTTTCCCCATTTGTAAAAAGAATATAGAAATTCTTGCCTGTTGCCTCATTCCGAACCATGACAACATGTACAAAACCAGCTGGCTAGAAACAGCTGCAAATCAGTGCTAACTCCTGTAATTATGAGTGTATGCAAAAATTGGCTAACATAACAACTCAGAAATATTTGTTTCTGTTAAATGCAGGTTCCACATTTTAAATCAATATTAAAATTCTCTAATTTAACAACAAATATTAAGAAGAGGAAATTGTTTGAGCTTGATTTTCTTGGCTCTGTCTATGTTGTGGAATATTATGGGGAAATAAAAAATTGCTCAATTTCCAATCTCCTATGACCAGTGTTCATGTGGAAACAAATATGTTGTATATTACATGCAGGTGCTTATAATTTATGAATGAGCATTTTCCTTTCCCTTGTTCAAGTCTTTTAAACTGAGTTCGATAGTCCTCTTTATATTAATCAGTTTTTTGTCTTTGAAATAATACCTGGGATTGAGGATTGCCTCTAGCATTTGTCTTCTTTTGCCCTAACAAGGAGAAGGTGCCAGAACACAGAATGGAGCAGTCAGCCCTGCCCCACTCTGCTTGTCAGGGTGATCTGGAAAATATATTTGCCTCCTTTCTGTATGCTTGAGCTCTTCCAGCTGATAGACATGCTGCCTTAAATTTGCTTCTCAGTTTATGAGGCATTTTCATATATATTATTCTGTTGAACTGCCCAACAATCTTTTGAAGTAGATGGGACAAATGATATTTTATCATTAGGATGTTGAGGCTGGGAGAAATTTAATGGTTTATTCAATGCCCTTGAGGAGAGTGGTACAGTAGCACCTGGTTTAGTGCATACAAGTATGTACAATAGAAGCTAAAGGTTTGGGAAGAACTAGGAACAGCCCACATTTTTTACTTCTTAATTCTGTTTATTTTTCTATCGTGCCCCACTTTTTGTAAGAGTATTTATAGTTAAATAAAGATTTGGTGATGTTACCTGCAGCTAATTTGCTCTCGTTTTCCATTTGATCTTCTTGCCAGATGCTTTATCCGTGGTTTTTGAGGTCATGATGCAAGAAGCCTTTGAAGTACCTTCCACCCAGCTTCTCTCCCTCTATGTTTTATACCACTGCCTGGCAAAGAAGACAGACTTCACTGTAAGTGATCTACCTTCAAGCAGTCCCCAGAACCTTAGAAAAAGCAGGGAGTGGCTACTGGGCAGGGCTAAAGTGGCCAGAGGAAACCCCAGCTCTCTCGGATCTGGAAAGAGCTGTCTGCTGGGGAATGAGTGTTCGCCCTCCATTGTAGTTACTGCTTTCTAACAAAGTGGAACTGCTCCACTCATGAGAATCGCAAGTGAAAGTGGTTAGGCACGTTTTGAAAACTTGATCTAGTTCCAGTGCTCCTCAGAAATGGGTAACAGATAGTGAGAGCTGGACCTGGCATATCAAAGAAGAAATGAGGTTGCTGACTTTGACCACAATCTTAGGTATTAAATACCAATTATTTAATTTCCTTTCATTCTTAGGAAAGTACAGATACAGTGGGTCAATCAGAATGTCAGGTTTTGGTTTTATCTATTAGGTTAGGTATTTAGTCATTATTTATTGCTGTCCTAAGAATAACAACAGTGATAACACAATAACTAATATTTAAATAGCACTTTATGCCAGGAAATTTATTAATGCAGTCAGTCCTCACAACTTCGTACAGATGAGAAGGCTGGGGCACAGGGATATCAGTTAATAGCATGAAGCTGCCTTGTGAAGCCAGGAAGTCTGATCCTATTATCTGCCCTTAACCTCAAATGTAACATTAAAAAATTCTGATTTGGGCCCTAGCCAGTTCGGCTCAGTGAATAGAGTGTCAACCTGCGGACTGAATGGTCCCCCTCCCCGCCCCCCGGGTTTGATTCCGGTCAAGGGCACATGTCCAGGTTGTAGGCTCGATCCCCAGTAGGGGGCGTGCAGGAGGCAGCCGATCAATGATTCTCTCTAATCATTGATGTTTCTATCTCTCTCCCTCTCCCTTCCTCTCTGAAATAAATAAAAAAAATTTTTTTTTTTTAATTCTTATTTGGGTAAGAACTGAAAATGTCATCTAGTCCAGCCCACATTCTAAAGAATTTACGGTGTGTTTGCTTTTCTAAGATGAGTGTTAATAGCCTATGGCAAACAACACATTCATTATCTCATTAAATATATATTAAGCACCTATGACATTTCATACCTGTGCACAGAGGTAAGCAAACATTTCCTGCCTACAATCTAAGAAGATTACAGGCATTTAAAAATGAAACAAACACACAAATATAAAACTGTGACTATAATGAGTACTACAAAGATGTAGTCTATGAAAAGGCTATAGGAATTTTTGTTTGTATTTTAAACTTAGATAAGTTAGGAAAGGCTTTCTTATGGAAATAGTTCTCGGGTTAGTATTTGAAGGATGACTAGGAATTAACTGACTGAAAGGGGGGGAGAAAATCCAAAACATGGGGTGGATGAGAACAAATATGTGATACCTTAATCAATAAAGAAATTAAAAAATAATAATAATAAATCCAAAACATGTGCGGAAGCAGAAAGAATATGATGAGCAGAAAGGGGCTGGAGAAAAATAGGAAGATAATCAGTGTAGCTGCAACAGAGAGAATGGAAGGAAGCTGTAGGATGAGACAAGGTAGGAAAATGTAGATCATGCTAAGCTATTTGTCTTCATCCTAAAATAGTGAGAAACCATTGAAAAGTTTTTAGCAGAGGTGTAACATGATCAGATTTGTATTGAAAAGATGCCTCTGGCTGTAATGTGCATAAAAGATCAGAGTGGGACCCGGATGGCTGTGGTCAGAGCACTTTGGAGATGATTATGGTTGAGCAAGAGATAATGGTAGTTTGGGGACTAGGATGTGGTGGAGTTAGAGCATAGCCAATGGACATATTTGGGAGGCAGATAACATGATGATGAACTAGATGTGGAGGCAGGAAAATGGGGGTCAAATCTTATCTCCTCAGTTTCTGGCTTGTGTATTTAGACAGAGGGGTTGCCATGTGTTTGCAAAGGGAACTCTGGAAAAAGACTGGGTTTTATGAGGAAAATCATTAATTTAGCTCTGAAGTATGGCTCTGAAGATTTTGCATTTTGAGACAGTCAAGATTGCACAAGGGAAATTAGGAGCTTAATGGAAAAATATGGATATAAAATGTATACATCCATGTGTAAATGTCTGAAAATGAGCCACAGAGCAAAAAGGAAATAGAAATGTGCAGACCACAAAGCCCACAGGAAGAGAGTGGCCTGCAGTATAGCATGCTTCTGAGTAAGATGAGGACCTTTGTAAAGTTCATTAAATGTAGTGGCATGAAGGCACAAAATAGTAACCTTTGTTTCCATAGAATAATGGAGCAGGAAACCAAATTGGAGCGGATTGTGGAGTGAGTTAGAGGCGCAGAAGGGAGACAGCAAGTGTAGGCAGGTGTTCTGAGATGTCTGACTGAAGTCGAGTGGAGCAGGGGGAAGAGGCAGAATGAGGGTTTGCTTTGTATTAATGGGAGAGGCAGAAGCATAAAATGGAAAAACCTAGAGGACATTGGTGAAATAGCACCTGACTTAGTCCGTAACAGTACGTACCCCAGAAGCTAACGGCTTGGAAGAGACCTAATATTTCAGCCGTGGTTGCATTATTCCCAGACCATTTTTTAAAAACACCTCTAAGACACTCATTTTGTTTTTGTTTGTTTTCACCTTTTAAAAGTCCTTTGGGAGTATGGCCATTCCTGTCGCTATCACCACGTTGCTTGGCTCCCAGCACAGAAGGATACCGCTCACCTGGCTTTTTGCCCTATTGCATTCTGATACTTAGACCATACTTTCCTTAAAGAAAAAGAAAAAAATGTTTTTAAGGCTCCTTATTTATTATTCACTGGCCCCTTTTCTTGCAGTTTATGTGGGGGAAATCAAACCTATAGTGAGTGATTTGCTTTTGAAAGTGAAAGGACTTGGTCCTTAATCACCAGCAATTTCACTTCTCTGTGCTCAGAAGTGCCTGGGGAGGCTTTGTTTCTCTCCCAAGGCCTTTGCTTTTTTCAGACCTGAAGAAATTATACTTTTGTCGCACAAAGCCCATCCCCAGGAAGAAGCTTAGGGTGCCCATTAACACCTGGGGTGCCTCACTCACACCGAGTTGCAGTTGCAGGGCAGATGGCATTCATTCCCTGCTTCCTCCCTGACCTCTGTGTGCAGACACCAGTGCCGGGCAGCCTGAGCTTTGTGTTCTGTATTTCCAAGCGAGAGCCGGGCTCAGGCCAGTGTGTACTCGTGTGGCACTGAATGACCCCAGCTCTCGTGTCTGGGGCATTGCCAAGGCTCTCCTCCGGGCCCGCTTCTCCAGGGAATCCCTGTCATTGCTGTTGCTGTTCTGCAGAAAGCTTAGCGATGCTTGCTAAGCTTGCCCCATTTTCTCATGTCTCAAAAGGCTCCAATTTTATTGAAGTGTAATTTTGCACCCTGGGCTGAAAGAAATGATCACTAAGTGTTTCTGATTGCCTAATTTATTTTTTATAGGCACAGATCTACCTAAAAGCAGCCTAATAGTTGTATTTATTTTAACACTGTCAAGTGGGAGTCCTGTCATTGCTGAATTGTTTAAAATTCAAAAGCTTGCTCCATCATGTCATAGCCATGGGAGTGAACATGGGGCTGGCAGCGTGTAAGTTTGTATTGATTGCCCCAGGCAATGTTGATCCAGAGTGTACTCTTTATTTTCGTTTTGTTTTGCATTTCTGATTGTAAAAGGAGCTCTTATTCAGTGCCAAAATTTTAGAAAATAAAGAAAAGTACAAAGAAGAAAACCAAAATTACTCATAATTTCACTACCCAGAAATCTGTTAACATTCTGTATTTTTCATTAAACATAAATACCTTTTACTTACAAAATTGTGGTTATAGTGTATCTATAGCTTTATTGTTTTGCTTTTTTAACTTAATGCTATGATGTGTTCTTTTTCCTCCATGTTATTAAAAATCACATTTTTGCATAAAGTATTCCTTGCTTGGCTGGACAGTGACCTGGTATATTCTGTTGCAGTGGGAAGAGGAGAGGAACTTCGGTGCATCCCTGTTACTCCCAGGCCTAAAGCAGAAGAACTCCGTGGGTGTGAGTTCCCAGCTGTATGGCTATGCTCTTCTGGGTGAGCTAAGTGATCCTGACAGATACCGTGTTTTATCGGGATAACTAATGCACTCTTCTCCTCCACAATAAAATTATAGTTTGATTTAGATTTGCTAGTGAAATTCCTATACAACTTTCACTTTTAGGCACAAAGAAATAACCTTTGATGGCCTTACTGTCACCAACTTGCTAGCTGAGAACTAGTGCTGGTGGCCACAGATTACGTTTGTGGTAATCAGTGTGAGGAAGGGCTAGGGAGCGAAAGGAAAGGTCCGGCCCTCTTTGGGGAGAACCAGCCAGTAGAATCTTCCCCGGTATTAACAGCATCTTCCTCTCTCTTTAGATCTGAAGTCCAGGGAGTAAGAAATTGAGAGTTAGGGTTGAAGTCCTCTCCTCGGTATTGTTTTCAGGTGAGGGAAGAGAAACTCGGGGCAACTGGTACTAGTAGCACTTCAGGAAAGCAGTGAGCGGCTCGTTGGCTCGGTGTGGCTCTGCCGTGCAGGGTAAGGGCCCTGACTGCCCTGGAATCAGCCAGGTCAGGAGGCGAAGCCTGTGCGGTGTGGCCTCAGAACCTGGGCTCTGTGCAATCGGGGCAAGTAACATTCAGCCTTAAACGTGCCCTGTGTGCAGAGGTTTACTGCGTGCATATTATGTCATTATTCTTCCAGTCTTTGTCTTACTTGATAGGCATTTGAGGAAGCACCTTCTGTTGATTATGCATTGCTTCTGCTGACCTTTGTTTTTTGAAAATCGTCACATTGGCTATTTCATTTCTAGGGTGTAAAAGTTAACTTTGAGCTGCTTATTTTGTTATAGCAGTTTGGCTGCCTTTTGAAGTTTATCTTCAATAGAATGTAATGTGGCATCTTTGGAGGCTGATTCTGATATAAAGTGACTCAGGGAGGAATTTCAGAGTTTACCAGACGGGCTGTCAGACTCACGAAAGAGTGGAACACTTTTAAAAAATCATATTCTCCTTATTTGCCATCTCTTTTCAATACTGATTTACATGTTTTTGCCCTGAGATTTGCATTCAAGTCTGTTGTACTGTAGGAATTATTCAGGAAGTTGTCAGGGCTAAGAAAATGTACTTTGTTGTACTGGCAGCCGTCCCATTAGAAGCTGTTTGCTCTTGTGTGTCCTGGGCTGGGCAGCCCCACTCACCTCGATGGCAGCAGCTTCCCAGAATGTGGCCACAGTCTGGCCCCAAGCATCTTAAAGCTCTAAAATTAGCTGTCACCTGATAAGCTTTGTCTATTTGTGTCCTGCTAGAGCTTTTCCAAATCCTCCTTCCCAGGAAAGATAAGTGAAGGTGGATTTGAGACCTGACAGCTCAAGGTGACTTTGGTCATTAGTGCAGAGAGGGCTCTGGGCCCCAGGAGTACAGACCCTCCCCCCACCAGGGGACCCTGCTGTCTGGCACCCTGAGTTCCAGCGGTGATGATGGTTTGAGGTGCCAAGAGAAACACTCAAGTCCTGAGAGCCAAAGGATGATGAGGACTTTATGCTTTAAGCATTGACAAAACTCAAATAAAGGAAAAAAGAGCAAAATGGGATTTTTTAATTTTTTTTTTCATGAGGACAGTCAGTGGGATGTTTGGGAGCATTTCAAAAACTGTCCCACATTTCCTGGCCGGGCAAGTTGTCCAATGATGACAAGATTTTCAGTGGAGGGAAGTTGTAGTAGAATTTTTTTCTGAGGAAGATTTTGTTCTTAAAACAAAAGTAGCGTTTCAGTTGTTTGACTCATTTTATAAGGGCAGCTCCACTTAGAGGGAGATACATCAGTCTCTCTAAATTGCTCTCAGCCTATGCTGCAGACATCCTCATGATAATCCCCTCCAGTCTAGATGAAAAAGAGGAGAAACAAGTTCATAAAATTGTGTATTTAAAAACATATATAGTGAGTCTTACCACATTCTGCACCAGCCATCTGAAATGTCACCAGGTTGCTGGGTGGGTTGGGGCCCTTGGCACAGGTATGAAATGATCCTTCTCTGTTTCTAGAGCTGCCAGGTGGGTGTGCGTGGGTGCCCCAGTCTCAGGCCCAGTGGGAAGGCATGGCTGAGCTTTCTCCTTGTTCCTTTGGCCACAGGGAAGGTGGAATTGCAGCGAGGGCTGCGGGCTGTGTACCACGACATGCCTCTGCTGTGGCGACCAGGCTACCTTGACAGAGCCCTTCAGGTGATGGAGAAGGTGGCCTCCTCCCCAGAAGATGGAAAGCTATGTAGAGAAGCGGTATGTTTCTCGGCCCTAATTCAATGGGAGTTAGCCATCTCATAAGTTGTGTTTTGTATTTGTTTTTATTGTCTCCCCTGCCCCCTACTTCTTTTTTATTTCTGTAGAATCATGTACTTATTCAGTTGAAAAGGAATGAAAAACCACAAACATTCTCAATGTTACTAACAAAACGTACTAGCAAATAAGGTTATTGTTGACTTTATAGCCCACTGTCTAGGAGGGAAACTCTTCCCCTCCCCTGAGTTCAATAAAATACTGCCCACTCCCCAATAAAATCTCTGTGGCAGCTCAGGAGAGGTTAAGATTTCACTTAAAAATGTTGGCCTTTCTGTACCCTAGAGCCCTGGGAGACTAAATGGCACCTTTTCCTGAGCCCACAGAAATGAAGCTGGGGGCCAGCGATGGCACAGCCTTCTTCCCCTTCCATTTGTGAGTTCCATGGCGAATGCACAGTGCTGAGACCTGGATCAGAGGTCCCTTCAGAGGTCCAAGGAGTTCATGCTGCCTGGACTAGGAGGCTGTCCTTCAGTCCCAAGCTCATCTCTCTTAGTCACCTAGGACTCTTGACACCAGTTACTAGACTTAGCTCAGGCTACAGGAGATGAGGCATCTTAGGGCCACATGAACACTGTATCCCACAGTGGAAGCCACAGTGTCCACTCCTATCCCAGCAGCCTTTGTGTCAGAGTGAGACCTAGAAGCACATTGCTTATTTCATTGCTAGGGTGTGAAAGTTAACTCTGAGCTGCTTATTTGTTTTACCTTGACCCTGATCACTAGGACTCATCTCTTGGCTTTCATTTCAGTCGGGAGATGTGCAAGTCTGGTTTCTGTAGTGGCTCTGCATGCTAATGTCCAGTGAACCATTATGTTCTTTGCCAGGTTTATAACAGCATACACACTTCTAAGTATATATTCCTACTTAGCCCTGCTATAGTCAGTGCTAGTGATTGAAAACAAAATTGTACATCAGTTCTTTGCCCGGGAAACAGTCCTTCCACTCTGAGCCCGATTTGCATCTTTGTGTTCTGACTTAATAAGAATGTGATTCAGATGTCAGCAAGAATGGGGCATGTGTCAGGTTTGAGTGCAATGTATTAGTGCCATTACAAGGCCTTGGAGTATTTCTGGAATTTTATTCTAACGTGGCATGGACAGAATTAATCTGTGTTGAAACAGGTGCTAATGCTGGCTCTGAGGTTGTTTCTGTGCCATCTCTGATGATTAGTCCCTCTGAGTCAAGGAGGTGTACCCCAGGGTGAAAGTGGTGAGGGACAGGGGCCAAAACAAACCCTCTGTTGTATAATTTGCTTTCTTTCTAAGTCACAGGAATCACCTTGTGAAAGTGAATTTCATGTGTGCCTCTGGTCTTTGCCAGCAGCAATGTGGGTTGCGCTGATCCCTAATCCACAGACACTCTGAGAGCTAACTTCTGGAGGCCCTCGCCTAGGCTCAAGCTTCACTGTGCATTCGCGGTGGTCTATGCTGGTGTTCCTTTGCCTTTCTCCCAATTCCAAACTAAGGAAGAAAGACCTGGAGCTGGGGAGGGGCATTCTTTTGTGCCCATTGAGCATAATTCTTGGATTCCTACCTGGTTGATTCAACGTAAAATCAAATGCCATTGTGCTGATTCATACACAAATAATTCTGAGCTTGCTTATTTGTACCATTTGTTTTGTACGAAGTTTTCCATGCCGTCCGACAGGATGTTTCTAATGGAAATCATATAACCATTTCTGTTTCCTATAATTTGATAAGAGAACTCTTCTCACGACTTTTTAGATCCCGGGTTTCCTCCTTTTCCCTTCTCCAGCCTCTCTTCTCAATGTGCTCTCACGGCCATGGGCTGATGAGTCCCTGCCCCTTTCTGCCCCACAGCTCGACGTGCTGGACAGAGCACTGCAGGTTCTGACGGCTCCAGCCCAGGAGTCCTCAGAGGAACAGCCCCAAGGAGGGGAAGACAGCCAGGGCCCAGAAGAGCTGGTGGAGCAGTTGGACGTGGAGGAAACCGAACAGTCGAAGCTTCCCCGCTACCTGGAGCGATTTAAGGTTAGTCACAGCACTCAGCTGTGCATTAAGCATGCTCTCTGCCTTAGTGATAGACAGGCAGCCCTTTCATGCATTAATGTCACACACAAAGGCATTAAAAGCTGACATCAAAAATTGCATTTTTATTGCTTCACACAGGAAGTGGTCTTAAAAGGAACGAATGTAAATTTCTAGGCTCCTTTTTGCACTTGAGCTAATGGGTCGCCGTTTTGTTCGCTCAGGCAGCATGTCATTACCCCTCATCCCTGACATGTGCCTGGGGGGTCGGTAATAGCTTGCCTCCTCCTAGCCATCACCTGACTCCAACCCCGAGAGGAAAGGATCTGGTCCTTTCTCCATGTTGTGCTAAGCGTGCTTGATAACCCAGAAATGCAGGTAGGAATTACCAAGCCACATTTGAGCAGGATGAAGGTTAGATGCGGGTATCTTCCTTTGCTCCTCTTGGTGGCTCTGTGTTGTGTGTGAGGGCCATTAGAAATGCTCTCTTGTACCACGTGGAAGATGGAAACAAGACCACTCTTTCTTTCAGCAGCCCTGAGCACTGAGGCTGCCTTTGGTAGCTCTCAGCTAACATCCCCAGAGCCTCTGTGGTCGTCAGGAAAGAAGAGCCATGTTCAAAGTTTAAACCCTTGGCCTCTTCTTTGCTTTTTCTCATCTGTTTTGTGCAAAGAGAACAAAAGTGCTGCCCGAAGGAGAATTCTTTGTATGAAGCAGAAACCATTCCCATCCATGCCAGCTGACCCATTATATCACTTTGGGACGAGAGGTGTACATTTTGCCACATTATTACCTTTACATCTTTCCGTAATTATAGTGAACCAGCTGTGAGATACCTATTTCCCCGTGTTATAAGGGGGATTCTGTTGTACTTTTAGCAACTGTTTCTACCAGCATTCTGTAAGGTCATTGCTCAACTTCCCCTTTTATAATTTGAAAACTGAGAAAGAAAAGTTAATCAATGTTCACAGAGAATTAACAGTAGAGCTGGCTTCATTCTTTCCCAATTAACTTCGCCTAATTTTGCAGATTTAGAAAGGCTAAAAAACAAAGTAAAATCTTCTGAGCCCCATAGATTATTATTTGCCATATTCATATTGACCAAGGCTGTCACACCATTCCTGAAAATTACCACCTCTTTGTATTGTTTCTTATATATTTAACCTCAAAGAATAGAAATCAGTGCCTAAATTAAATTCTTAGTCCTCACACTTCCAAAAAAATATATATATTTTTTTTAATCAGAAAAAGACAAGAGACAAATACTAGGTGTACCGGTTAATAATGTGGATTTTGTAATCAAAGAAAACACGATAATTTCAAGAAAAACATCAAAAGTGCTTTATTCAAAGTAATGTCCATCGCTAGCTACACATTTCCCCCATCTTTCAGGTAATTTGTGGATACCATCCCAATAGAACTTTTCTTGTTTTGAGGCAAACCATTCAGAGACCCAATTTTCCACTTCTTAGTTCATTTTGAAGTGCTGCTCAGAAAGTGCGTGTGCCATCGATTGGAACAAGTGCTAATCTGAAGGAGCAAGGTGTGGTGAATACAGTGGGTGGGTTAATACTTCCCAGGCAAGATCTTTTAATGTGTCTTTAACTGGTTTTGAAGTGTGTGATGGAGGGTTATCATGAAGCAAAATTACTTTGCCGTGTCTTCTGGCACATTCTGGTCATTTCGCGATCAAAGCATGGTTCAAATTAATTATCTGTTGTCGGTAGCGATCAGTATTAACAGTTTCACCTGGTTTTAGAAGCTCATAATACACCACACCTTCCTGATCCCACCAAATGCAGAGCATTGTCTTCTTTCCGAAGCAATTTGGCCTTGCAGTCAATGTTGATGGTTGACCTGGATCAACCCATGATTTTGTGCATTTGGAATTCTCAAAATAAATCCACTTTTCATCACCAGTCACAATTCAATGCAAAAACAACTTTCTTTCATGCTGGTGAAGCAACATTTTACTGATGACTTTTCGGTTTTCCATTTGTCTTTCATTCAGTTGATGTGGCACCCATTTTCCTCCCTTTAAAATCTCTCCCATTGCTTGTAAACGATCGGAAATTGTTTGCTGAGCAACGTTTAATCTTTCTGCAAGTTGTTTTTGAGTTTGACACACATCTTCATCCAATAATGCTTGTAATTGTTGGTCTTCAAACTTTTTCAGTTGACCTGGCCGTTCTTTGTCTTGCACATCGAAATAATCACTTTTAAAGCATTTAAACCAGCGTTCACAAGTATCTTGAGATGGAGCATGTTCACCATAAGCTTCTCAAAGTATACGATAACTTTTTCTTCAAAGTAAAGTAATGAATTAAAACTTCCCACAAATGCTTTTTTGGCACGAAATTCGACATTTTTAAGCGTAAAAATATCTGTGATGTTAACACCTTCAGCAAATTTGACATATGAAGTTTTGAAGCTTGCTGTCAATACAACAAAATAGCATACATATCAAATCGCATATATATCAACATATGTGTAACTCCATCTATTGAAAAAAATCCGCATTAGTAACTGGTACACGTGGTACTTATTGGTTACTAACTATGCATCGGACACCCCTGCATTTCGTCTGTCCTCACCGTGGCCCTGGGTGGCAGAGGTGGCTCGTCCATGTTACAGGACACCACGGCTGAGAGAAACCAGCCCATAGACTTTGGACTTGAACAAAAGTTTTCTGACTCAGAGTTGAGTCCTTATTCTGATGTCCCAAGCTGTCTCCTTGGCCTCAAACCCCATGAATAATGATTTTCATTTTACATTTCCTTGTCTTTCTGTTGCCTCATGTTTATTAGTGTCAGGTAATTTGTTTGGGGCCAAATTTTACATGACAGACCCATCGCACCGCGCCTCTGGCCGCTACCTGGGGCCTGTGGACCTGCTTGCCTCCCACTCCCCCTCGGAGCAGACCTCCTCGCCTGGGCCCGTGAACCGCAGTTGTTTGGAACACGGAGATGTGTGGTGTAAGCTATAGTTGGGCCATAAGTGGCTCTCTCCAGTGATCTACATCTTGAAGCACATAAGTAGATTAGTGTTTTTCGTACTTTACTTCTCCGGGAATACAATGCGAACAAACCCGGCTGCCATTTCCGATGGCGCGGAGCAGTCAGTACTGCAGGCTGACCTGTGGGCACGGCACCCGCGGGAGCTGTTCGCGCGCCGTTAGCAAGAAGTCCTCGAATGGCTTCCATCTGTTGAAAGGAACGCGCATCCGGCAGACATTTATCTCGGTGATTCTGAAGGAAAAGATGTGGAGGGGCTTCCTCCAGCTCATCAGCCGCATCTGCCATTTTGTTTGCATCTTAGAGTTCTTTGTTCTTGGGGTTGGCTGCTTGGGTCAGTGCAGGTCGGGGTGGAAATGTTGATTTGTTATGCCTGTGCTGTCATTGTGGGTTAAAACGTGAAACTACAGGGAATCACAGCATGTGGAGGTTCATTTACTGTGTGTAAGTGAAGGGGAAGAAATGACATGTAGTACATCTCAGCCACATGGCTGGGCTGGGGGGAAACAGAGCAAGCGCTGTCAGTGCCTGCATGGAAGGCCTCTGACAGGTTCCCGACACCATGCCTTTTCCTGCAAGCTGGATGTGTGGAGATTTTGCCAAGGACTTCACTCTCCTCCTCCTTGTATCCTTCTTCCATCTGCCTCTGCCTTCCCACACGCACACCCTTCTCCTCGTTTTTCCTTTCTTTCCAACAGGCCTTACATTCCCAGCTTCAGGCTCTGGGCAGAGTGGAGTCAGAGAGCCTTTTGACGCTGACCACCCAGCTCCTCAAAGACCAGCTGCCCGCCTGTGAAGCAGAGGACATCGCCACCTACGAGCAGAAGCTGCAGCAATGGCATCAGGATTTGCTGTCCTTGATTCAGAGGGAACAGGAGTTCAGGGAGAAGGCGAAGCAGGAGCACCTGGCTCGGCAAGCGGCAAAGGCGGCTGCCTAACAGGGCCCCACAGCTCAGCCCCACTACAGGGACTTCACCAGCCCCGTCCTGGGATCACTGTGACCATCACGGGCTCGCTGTGACCGTGATGGCAGCCTCAGCCTCCTCCACCCGCCTTCTCCTTCTCTAAGCCGTCCACTTGTCTGGGAATGCCGAGATGTTCTACAGACGGAGGCCCTGTGTCTGCCCGTCCAGGCGGCCCACTCTTAGTTCCAGGGGCTGTGGAACTAGGAAAGCGGTCAGACTGCAGCCACCAGCTACCTCGGAGTTCCTGACGGGGTGCCAGGGTGCAGGGATCAAGTCTCAAACACAGGCTTTCGAATGGTCTCTCTCCCCGCACCCGAGGCAAACTTCACCTCCTAGGACTTCGGTCCCTTCTCCTCCCTGGGGCCATCTCCACATTCCCTTTCCCTGTGTCTCACCCAGACCTGCACTGGGAGAAGGTCAATCAGTGGCTTTCAAATTTCAGGAACCTCTGTGACATTTTAGAATGTAAGGACTCTTGAGGAAAAAGCTAGTCTCGTTGGCTGGTAGCTTCTCTATCATGTTGGGCTACCTTTTTCCAATCCATTGTCTCAGCTCCTTCATAAAGTAGGTCAGATGAGCCTTTTGTGCACACACACATACACCCACACACACGCATGCGCACACACACAGCTTGTGAACACACATTTCAGTCAGAGAAGTTGCAGAAAATCTGGGACAGCATGGGCTTCCAGTGCATGGGAGAATGGATAATCATCAAACCCTCAGGAGGCCAAAATTCCTGAAGTTTCTCTGTGAAAGGGGTTTGGGCAGCTCTTGCTTGCTGTGTAATTTTGCCTTTAAGTGCCGTGGTGTACTTCTATTCTGGATTGCGGTCTTTTATCAAGAACCTGTGGAAATAAATGTTCTTGGATTCTTTTGTTGGATTCTGGGGTTTTTTTCCTCCCCCCCCCCCCCCCCCCTTTAATGTGTTCTTTATCTTTTGAGGAAGAGAGAGAAACATAGGGAATCTCATCATCATAGTTACTATGATTTTCAGCAACATATTTTCAACCCTTCTTCTCCATTAGACTGACATTTATAGAAGTTCACTGTGTGCCAACAACCCCAGCAACCCCATGAGGGGGGTACCAGAACCCGTTTTAAATGAGGAACATGAAACTGAAGACCTCACCCTGCACATTCCCTCCATATACACCTGCAGTTACTATCCGACACGGGCCCTCTGCTAGCAAAGCTGAATCTAACTCAGGTAGAGGGCTGTAATCCAAAGTCAGTTCTGACATTTGGTTTATCAAGGGCAGGGTTTTTTCTGCCATTCCCTTAAAGCAAGAGAAAGGTCCAAGATAAATCAAAAGGCACCATTTTGCCCAGCTGGTGTGGCTCAGTGGTTGAATGTTGACCTATGAACGAACCATTATGGAAAAGGGTAAATGGTGGTTTATGTGATTTTACTGTCTGAAGATATATATCTGGAACCAGGGGTCTTGAGCCCAAATGAAGCTGCTGTAATGTGACCTCCAACAAGGCCGCGGAATCCAACACCACTGTCCCCATAACCTCGATGGGCCTGTGTGGGTGAGGCAGGGACGGAGTTTAAAATGGGCTCAGGGGGCTTCGGCTTTAGTGACTCATAAGAGCAAAATATGTGGTGTTACTGTATTTTCATTAAATGGTTAGAGCTGAACTTTTCAAACTCTGAAAATGATAAATGTTTTAAATCTTTTTTTTTTTTTAAATGGGGAGAAAGGAATGCTTTTCAACAGTTTCATGTCAGGAAAATTGCCTTTTATTCTAAACTAGTGGCCCGGTGCATGAAATTTGTGCACATTTAAAGGTAATTAATTAGAGGAAATATTTTAATATTGCTATTTGCCTTTTCTCTATAATAGAAGTATCAGAGATGAAAGAAAATTAGTAAAATGCATATGAAAATCTCCCTCCTGTCAGAGTCTGGGGCGCACCTTGGGATCCAGAGTCAAGTCCCCGCCCACCCACGTGCCCCTCGAAATCATGCCAGACCGAGACCCGGCCGGCCCCACCCCCATTGGGCAAGACCCAGACCCGGCCAGCCCCACCACCGTCAAGCCCCTCCAGGTGGGGGGCGCAGCCTCAGGTCCCCCATCAAGCCCCACCAGGCGGGGGGCACAGCCTCAGGTACCCCATCAAGCCCCTCCAGGTGGGGGCATGGCCTCAGGTCCCCCGCCCCAGCCTAGCGCCACACAGCCTCAGGTGCCTGCTGATCGGCCGTCATGGCGTGATGACCATTTGCATATTAGCCTTTTATTATTATGATAACAGCTTCTTCGCTTGAAAATAACCTTCCTCCCCCCGTTGATTTGACCTTTTTGCTGATATCGCATGCTACCCTGAACATGTCATTACCTTTATGGCAGGCGTCCTCAAACTACAGCCCGCGGGCCACATGCGGGTGTTTTTGCCATTTTGTTTTTTTACTTCAAAATAAGATATGTGCAGTGTGCATAGGAATTTGTTCATAGTTTTTTTTAAACTATAGTCCGGCCCTCCAACGGTCTGAGGGACAGTGAACTGGCCCCCTGTTTAAAACGTTTGAGGACCCCTGCTTTATGGTAACAGGGATGTCCAAAGCAAAGGTGGTGGCAATGCCACTGAGACTGGCGGTCACCACTGGGATCTTTGTTTAAAACAAAGCGGTTACTTGGGCTGTGTGTTTATTGTGTAGGAACGTGAGGGGTTCCAAATCCGAGCTGGGCATGTTCACAAAACAGTTTATTACCAAAGAAAGCACCTGAAAATAAATTCTATTGTGGGCTTTAAAAGCTAGATCAAGGACACAAAGCAGACTTGTGCAGGTTTTATAAAGGGGACACCACAGCCTTTGTTATACCTGGTGGAAGGAGGGCTTTGGCTGCTGTGACGCTTCCTCTGCAGAGCTTAACATCTTAATCCATAAAACACCCTCTAAGGTGGGTGTGCCTAAGGTAGAATGTGAAATGGAACAGGTGTGGTGACCAAACTGAGGGCTCTAGGGACTGAGGGGTCTCCTGGGACAAGGGATGTTCAGTCCCAGGGCAGTCCCAGCAAACCCGGAGGGCTGGTCCCCCTAGGTTCAGGCCAGAGAGCCTTCCTGAAACGGAATAGTGTGACAGTGGAGTAGAAAACTATTTATTTACTTAAGGTTAATCTGATGTCATTAAAATATTTTGGCGATGACTTCCCACCCTGGGTTTGCACATGTTTGCTTAACCCTTCCATTTCTGGAGGAATTTCAGAATCCCTTCTGGCAAAGTGACTTTTAGGGGGACGGGTCAATGAGGCCCCATAGTCTGGAGGCACAGTGTAAGATCAAAAGGAGTGTGTGATCTTCCCATTGATTCAGAACAGACCTATGGCCAAAAGCCCATCCCTGAAGACAAAAAGGCCACTGTTGAGCACTCTGTGGGCACGTTTTCTGTGCCGCGTGGAGGGAACTGAGATGCCAGGCCGTCCACTCTATGCTCTGCCATTCTGAAGCAGTCTGGGCCCCCAGATACACTCACCCTGCTCTCCACTGAGCTTCTATGTGAGCTGCTACCTCCGCCTAGAATTTACTTTCTGTCCAGCACACCCACACACCTGTTCTCAGCTTAGCCATCGCCTTTGGTGCTTTTCCTATGGTCACCTCAGCTTGCCCTTGGATTTGGGGACCCCAGGCACCCCAGTTAGCCAGCACTTATGCTTTGTTCACCTTTAAGTCCTCACAGTATTACCTACTGCTGGGTATAGAGTAAAGGTACAAAAATGTGAATGAGTAAGAGGAATTTCTCCTTTTTTCAGGTACTTTATGCATAATCACTTTTCTGAAACAGCTTTTAGTTCCTCGGTGTCGGTCACATCAACAGGGTATTACGCTACTTACATAGAGCTTACTCTGTAACTGCGCAAGAAACCAAGAGAAGGTGTTGGATGTAATTACTAAGATGGCCTGTAGAGCCCAGAAAGTCAGCCTTGGGCGGGCCATCCAGTGTGACCATCTTGTCAAAGCCGTTCCTTAACAGGTGAGAAAAGAAACTCCAGAAGGAGATAAAGTGAGAGAGGTCCCTCAGCCAGGTGTGGCAGAGCTGGGAATAACACCTGGTTTGGGGTTTATATTGTGGCTCACGTGGGAAACCCTCCCAATAACCCTCTCCAACTACACTGGTATATTTACTTTTTCTTTTCACGCAATGTTAGTTGTCTCTTTCCCTCACTTTCCAGCTTCTGTCCTAAGACCCCTAATGTCCTGGAGGGCTTGGTTATACAAGATAACAAGGTAGCAGTTACAGAAATAGTATCAGGATCCTCTCTGAGGTTTGCTCCCCCCAACCATAGATGGCAAATCACAATTCCCGATGAGCCAACTCAGCAACACAAAACTTAAGACAGCACACACCTGAACTTTTGCCACTTTTGTATTTTATTGTGGAACTGCGTTTGTTTGTTTTTTTCTTTTACATCAAATATCCTCAATGGAAGAGGGGATATTGCACACAAATATCATAAAAGCACTACATATTACTTCCACTGGAAACTAATCTTCTACATTAGATATGACTGGATAGGATAGAAGTGATGCAGGATTATAAGACATAATACCATACACAGCTGCAGACTGACACAAACACCATTCAGAATAAGAGAGAGGAGGGGGAGGTGCCTCCACCAGGCTCAAGACCACCTTGTTCCAGGGCCGGAAGGAGAAGGGCTGCCTTCTGCGCGCAGGTGCCCCCCGACCTGGCCCCGGGCAGGGTGTTCCCGAAAGGGCAGATGGTCTGGATGCCTCATCTCGATGGTCCGGCTCGGAGCTCTGAACAAGTGCAGAGAAGCTTTTTTCCCCCTTCCTTTGCAGTTTTTGATGCTGCCTTTTAAACCAAGAAAGTCACAGATTTTTTTAAATAGTAAATCGTTTTAATACCAGGTGAATAACCTAATTGCTTTCAAAGAAATGCTCATCCTTAGGCTGCTTTTGGTGTGTTGTTCAGTTGGTTAGAAGATAAAAGCTTACAGTTCCTTTCAAATGGAAGCAAGATCTTTTCTTCTACATCTGAAGCGCAAAAAAAAAATGTTATTAAATCTAACTCACAATGTCATCACTGAGCAAGAACCTCCTGTGACAGACAGGTGACTAAGAGAAGCAAGAAAAGCAATTCAGAATCATAGAACAGCTCCCGAGAGCTGAAATTTGGTAATACAGGAACAATGGAAGGTGGTAAAATTCCCAATTAGCAAATGATTTAACCTTATTAAATGACTATTGAAAAGCTTCTAAACTGCATAAGCTATTGGAGACACTTAAAACATTCATATACACTGGGGAAACCATTCACTATGATATGTAAGGTTAAGAAAAAAATTTTTTTTAACTCCATGGAAAATGGTGTTTGGGGAGGGGGGTCAGTCATTGTATCCAGTCCCACAAGGCTGAGAAAGCATGCACGAGGATTGGGTCTTGAGAAAGGGGATAGAATTAGTTAAAATTGAAAATGGAGGGTCATCTCTAACATTTAGTCTCTGTAGAATTTTGCTTAAGAATACTACCAAAAAGTTCATGATCATGAGTGCTATCTCGATGGAATCCCATCACTTAACGAGTGTCAATTCCTTCCACTCAAATATTCCATCTACACAATTGGATCAAGTAACCGGTATGAATACAGCTCCTAGAAGACTGTGTCAATCTTTAGCTCTCACCATGAATGTACATGGTACATTGTGATGGCTGATACTAAACTAATTGTGTATTTATGGAACCAGCAAAATTAGGTTAGTCACCCAGGTAGAGAGAAGGTTTCTGGAAGGACAGGAGCAACCTGTAATGCAAATATTGGTTTTCCTGGTACACTTGGGCTCTGTGGTCATCACTGAGAACAATGAATGGAGAAAGGTACTGATATTTCATAGGAAAAAGACCAGCTGTATATTTTTACAAAGACCAGCTTGTATATGTTTCCCTTAAATCCCAAAGCAAAAAAAAAAAAAAAAAGGAGTGGGATAAAATCATTATAATTGAAGACTGGTTATAATGCTCTTAAAATGTTTGTATATTTTAAAAGCAAAAAAAAAAAATGTACATGTTAAATAAATTTAGTTTGAGAAATTGGAGAATAATTCCATCTTCTATCAAAGAAAAGTCAACCAGAGGTCTGGATTTGGCAAGAAGGCTGGGAATCTGTTCCTCTTCCCATGCATTATGTGGGCTAACTCAACCCCCAATCGTTAAATAATTGTCTTGGGTATCTTAAGGTTGTCTCATTAAATAAGTTTGAAGCAGATGAGTTTATGCTCAATTAAATTCATTTTTGTCACAATGAGTTTTCCATCGTGCGGTAATTTCTTGTACCCTTAACGTGTTGTTATTAAGGACTTGGGGGGGAAATGGAGTAATAAATAAAAGCTGCATTTCTAGAGAAACCTAAAAAAAATAGAATATTAATTTTTCCTAAAAAAATTAAACATTTGAAAATGTAATTCACAGCATTAAGTAGACTGCATAGGTCCTCAGTGAAGGGACCCTGAAGAAGCATTGTTTAAACCCTCATAGTAGTTAGCAGTGCAAAACATACACTTATCAGACAAAAATAAACTAAAATGTTACTTTTGAAATAAATAAAATGAGGTCATTGTTCACTACTCCGTAGATCTCAGAATCTGCGGGAAACGCCACATGACAGAGCACAGCAAAGTCGTCACTGAGAAGTCTGCCACACCAGAACACCGGGTGATGGATCTGTCACTCGAAACCTGACGTCAGTTTGAATCATGATCTGGCTTCCCAGATTCATAGTTCAATGATGGGAATGATCTCTGAATTCTACACGATGAACAGTAGGAGTTGGGAATTCATTTGTTTTCAATGTATTGTTTCTTTTTTTTTATTTTTTTCCAGAAAAGAAATCCCAAAGCAAATTTTCGCTAGGGTTCTTTGAACTTGTCTTGGCTCTTTTACCTCATGGTTGAAGATCTTGAAAGAAGAATGCAGGATGTCACTGGGTGATGTAGAAGCCTGGAAAAGGAGCTTACCACGCCATTCTCCCCACTCTCAAATAGCACATACTCAGATCTCTATGTATGAAGCAGGGTGGGAGGGATCACTTCCTGGTAGTTATGGGTTTTAATAAATATTATCACTGCAATATCAGACTTCAATCTCACCAGAACTTCAAAAACATTATTCATTTTGTCTTACGAAACACTTAAAAAAAAAAAAAAAGACTGTCACTTGAAAATTTTCTTTGCATTTTCCTGCAAAGGAAAACATTTGTTAAAAAGTTCATCTATGAAAAGTCCTGACATAGCTCAAAAAAAAAAAAAATTTCTTCTGTACACTTGTTCCCATAATTATACTGAATTTAACGAAAAATGGAAAAAAAAAAAAAGTCAATGTAAGACAAAGGAAGGTAAATACTGTACACTTGCTGAAAATCTCTTCCACCATACGATTCAGTTTTCCCAGTTCTGATCATAGAAGCCACTTCAATCTTGAACTCGCAGTAGTAAAGAAGCTATTAAAGGCTCAGCGTGTTTGGCTGAGGGGCCACAGGGGGCACTGAGGTGGTAAACCACACGCATGACTCAGCATCAAACTGTTGCACCAATCAGATTGGCTTCTAGTACCCCCACACGCGCACACACATGCTCCTGTAACTGGAGTAGCTATAATCCTACACGGATGTTTTATAAACTTGCTGTCTCGCATTAAAAAATAATAAGTGCATCAAGTATCTTTGTACATTCAAGTCACTTTCTAAGGCAAATTGTCTACCGTATGTCCTCCCAACTGCTTTGGTATTTGCTTGTTCATTGGGGTGGAATTGGTTGTTTCCGCATGCAGGTTAATTGACTCAGAGTGGACTAACTGGGTACACAGGTGCTGGGAGCATGCCTTAGACCAATCTACTCGTGTGTTGGAAGAGTCTGAGAGTTCCGAATGGGGTTCAAACCACTTGTGTGTCCAATCTACACTCACTACGTTATGTCAGCGTGCAGCCTTCAAAGTGAAGGAGCTTAAGTACAGCATGAAAATCTCACATGCCCTCATAACAAGTTTTGTTCTTTTTGTGTTCTTCCAGCCAGCTCGTTTTAGAAAATGAAGACCCTTTTTGATGACTCAGACTGACACAAGTTGAAAACTTTGCATATATGGACTACAGAATATAAACTGCCTAAGAAAATGCAGACCAAATTATTGGTTATTTTCTCTTCCTTACCCCACCCTGTTCTCCCTTTTCCTCTCTGGGTATCTCACCAGCCCTCTCTACCATTATATCTCCTTCCCTTGCATTCTTTTTCTTTCTCATTCTCTCTCTCTCCTGCATTCTCTCTCTCTCTTCCTCTCTCTTCCTCTTGCTTTCTCTCTCTCTCTCTAAGACAAATGCCTCTACCTAGCAGAAGTCAATTGAGTTTGCTAGTGCATGAATTCCAAATGTTCAGCAGAGATGAACTAGGGTAGGTCATTTTGCAGTAACTTGAACCCTATTGTGGGGATACTGTTATTTCCCTTAGCAATCAGCAAAAACTGAGCAATATTAGTGACTTGCACCACCATGACACAGCATAGCGTTTGGCAGGTAAACAGTTCAGTGACTTATTTAGATGAATTGACTTTTTAGAAAAAGTAGTTTCAAACTGAAGAATTTCTGGAAACAAAGTTCAAATCCTGTGGTGTGGCTGGCCTTGGTCTTTACAGTTCGATCTTGCATGCGGGGAAGGATTCATCTTGCATAACCACGGTGCTGCTGCTTGCTAGAACCATGATGTTGAGGTCTTGCTGTTTCTCATGGGTCTCCTGGTACCATTCCCTCATCACCTCGGAGTCATGAGTCGGGATCAGGGTCACCTGCAGGGAGAGAGCAAATAACTGCTGAAGGGCAGAGCCAGAAATCAGATTAAAAAATAGAACAACAATAAGGTATTAATTAATTAGAGAGAAGGGTAAAGAAAGGAAAATTTTACATTTTCCTCAGGAAATGCAAAGGACTTTTCTTCAACTTACATTTCCCATGAACCAGAATCAAGCTGCAAGAAAATATCAAGATTTTGCGGGGAAGTTGAAGACTGGAACCAAATGCAACTAATGACCAGTCAATTGGTTCATCTATATTCACCATCAATTTCTCAATTTTTTAGTGTTAAAAGAAGTGCTTCAGCTAACGTGGAATTTCTGTATTTCCTTTAACACACTTGGTGAATTTTGCATCAAGGACAATACATATTTAATGCAAGGAGCTTTGGTTATTATTGCAGCTCAAAGTTTCCTACTGTGTGTAACTAACATTTTGTCCTGAGAACAAAAATTTGTATCTTTAATTTGGTGGGGGAGAGGGGGAAGTGACAGAGGAGTGGCATGGGTGGGTGGATGGGTGGGTTTGAATAGTAAAAATTCCATCCAGAATTCATTAAGAGGCCACTGGTGCTTCTCATGAGATTTCATATGATTAACTAACAAACAAATCTATTTACTATTATGCAAACACAGTTTACTAGGTGACTTCGCAGACAAGTAAAACTTAGATAAGCAAGGATTACAGCCAAAATAATAAAGAGTGGTCCGTGGCCAGTCATGTTTGTGAGGGGAATATCCTGTTGGGGACCATCATTAGCAATGCCCCTCCTGTAGAATTTCACATGGACAGCTACTTTTCTACTTGGCCACACTGCTAGCTTTGGTCTATTCATGAAACACAAGGGCGTAAAGACAATTCCTTAGCAATTCTCACACAGAAATATGGCCACTGTGATTCATGCACACTTACTCTTGGTTTATTAGGAGGAAGGACAAGTCATCTTGGGCCCATGTGGCAGGTAAATGAATTACGCCTGCCTTAGGGTGGGAAAGTGGCTTTCCTCCCAGGACATGGTTGTTACTGGTACCAAGAATAATATTTTAGACTTATCTTCTGTGTGTGAAATCCACTCTGTCCTCAGGATATTTCACGTGTGACAGAACCATGAGCACTACACGTGGATCCACAATCACAGCGATGCCTCCTTACACACGACACCTTCCCTCTGCCTCTGGGCACAGCTCCACGGGCTGTGCAGACACGGTCCTGGGCCCTTACCTGCATGTTGCTGCCCCACTGGGCCTTCCCTTCCAACAGGGCATCCAGGACAGCCCGGCTGGGCTCCTCGGCAGCAGGGTCATTCCCACTCACCACGTAGTAGGATGACCTCACTCTCTTGAAAAATTCGACATCGACATTCTTACTATTGCTGTGGTTGGGAATATAGCACAGGTCCAAGTACACAGGCGGGCCTGGAGGCACAGCTGAGGGTTTGGTTGTCTTGGTGGTCCCTGGTCCTTTGGTAAATAAACAAAGAGAAAGCCAGGGTCACAGGAATGCAAAGAGACCCCCAGGTCCAGGACACCACCCCTACTCATCCACAAGAAGGTCCACAGGACATGCAAAGGGAGAGTGGGCATTTCCCTCTCTCTGGTAGAGGGATTTTTACTAGTAGCCCTGGCATTTAACCATTTTAATCTGCATTTAGTAAACCACAGTGAAGCAATGTTAGTAATCCACGTTAGGAACTCATTTGAAAGCAATATTGCCCATAGCTGAATATTATACCCTAACATTTGACCTAGAAACTGGTTTAGATCTTAACTTTGTATGATTTCCAAGGCCCTCAGCACCTCAACTTCATTCATAAACTGTTGAAAGGTCACTTTCCTTAGCACAATACTCTCAAAAGAGAAACCTCTCCCTAGACAAGGCGGGATACCAAACTTAGTGAGAGGAGGGTTCAGAAAGACTCACTAGGCTTTCTCTAGCCAATCAGGACATACCAAACTGGGGAAAGGGCTATCTGGTTGCCAGAATTCCCAGTCTGAAGTCAAAAAAGCCTGGGCAAAGTGAAGATTCAAATTAACCCCAAAGTTTCTTGGCATCTTGTTAGGTGAGCTGGCTTTCTGACTTGTTCTAGTTAGAAGGTTTAAACTTTTTGAAACATTAATAAGAACTAGCATTCTAAGGCAGTGATTCCTCACCCTGGCTGCATAATTAGAATCAACTAATACTTATTAGTACTTAATGCTTAATACTGATGCCCAGGCCCCACATCCCAGAGTCTAACTTAATGGGGATGGGGTGGAGGCCTGGCCACCACCATCTTTTAAAAGCACCCCAAGGTAGTTCTAATGTGCAGCTGGTTTGAGACCACTGCTAAGTCATTTAAAATACCAACTGGATTCTATATATTTAATCCTATTTCCTTTCTCCTTAGGATGTTTAAAGACTGTCACCCAGAGTCAAAACCACCAGTGAACTCCATCAACTGCCCAGTTTTATTTTTAAGGGTTTGGGGGAGTGGTGAGAATCAACCAAGCTGATATCTAGATACACTGACTCATTTTAGTGAATCTGAGCTGAAAGCCCTCAAATATCCACGTGTAGGCCTCCCAAAGACTCTGACTTACAGCAGAATTTTGTGAGGTACAGTTTTTTTAATAATTAAAAATGCCTGGCCCTAGCTTGTTTGGCTCAATGGGTAGAGCATCGACCTGCACACTGAAGGATCCCAGGTTCGATTCTGATCAAGTCACATGCCTGGGTTGCGGGCTTGATCTCCAGTAGGGGGTGTGCAGGAGGCAGCCGATCAATAATTCTCTCTAATCATTAAAGTTTCAATCTCTCTCTCCCTCTCCCTTCCTCTCTGAAATCAATTAAAAAATGTATATATATTTTTAAATGCCTACAATTTCCCCTTGCACACTAAATTGCTACCATCAACACCAAACGAATGTCACTCATACAGAAGCACAAACTGAGGGAACTGACAGAAGTTTGCAATTAATAGTGCAATTTTGTCTTTTTAGAGATCTGTTGGAAAAGCATCTTCATGCAACAAAAATGAAGCCATCTGAGACTTGTTCCATCAAAAACCCAGGTATTGCTGAGAACTTGATAAATCTGAGAATTGGAACCAAAACATGAATGATCAGAAGTCAGGCATATTGCTCCTGCCACGTGCAATTTAATCCAAAATAGAATTCTGAGTCTCAGTTAGCAAGACTGTGGGGTAAGAGGAGGGTATAAGAAGAGCCTTTGATGCTCTTCTCTTAATTTGTTCAGAATACCCACTGGCCGACTGAAATTATGGTATTTGTTGGCCAATAAGAAAACAGAGCATTGCCTTTAATGGGGATGTAGCTCTAGCTTGGTGGTTTTTTTAAATTAAACATTTTATAATTTTAATTTTAAAATGTTATGATTTAAAATTTTTTTAATTAAAAACATTAAATCTAAATCTTGGGTCTATAGTGGACATTCCAGGGTTGGCTTAGAACTCTAGTTCTCCCTAGGCCTTTGGGAATTCTGTCACCTGAGCTTCATTCTGGGGCCAGCATGACTAAAGCCATTGCCAATACAGTCTTCCAAAGGAGGCTGAAATACTTCCTTGGTTCTGAAGACTTAGAACAAAGCTGCAGTTGCTGTATTGCAGAATGAGCAAACCCAGGAATCTCATCTGGTGAACCAGAGCTACTCTGGGCCATATACTGAGCTGTCCCCAAGCTTTCGGACAACTTTGGGCTGAGATTGATACCTTTAGGCAGAAGAGATAGTGAAGGGAAGGGAGAGCACCCAGTTGTGCTCTCTCACCTTCCCAGTACGAGGTCAAATGGAAAGTCAAAGGCTGCAGTTAAAAGTGGGATGGTTGTGGATGCCAGCACCTTCCACCTACCTGCAGTTGCAGTCTTGACTGATTTGGATGCGGAGGCGTTGGCGGCATTCTTGGTCTCCTTGTCTTTCTCTTCCCCACGTGCAGCTTTGACCTCAGGTGTGGTGGTGGGTTTTGTTACTTTTTCCACCGATTCCTTCTTCTTAGGAGAAGTTACTCTGGACACCTTATCTGAGGATTCTTTCAAGCCCCCTGGTTTGGGTGAAGCTGCAGAAGGCTTGGACTTCCCATCACTCTTTTTGACAGGCGAAGATGACTTGGTCTTTGTACCTGGCTTTTTGGTTTTGGTCTTCTCTTTCAGGTCTTTCTTCAGAGCTTTGCCCAGGTTCTGCTCATTGGCCAAGGCCTCTGGGTCCATCATGGACACATCAGGGTGGCGTGGAGAAGGGCTGCGGTCCTGCATGGGGGCTGGAGGTGGGTCCATGTGTTTGTATGTGACGGTTTTGTCTGTGGGGATGGTTTCTGATTCATCTTCAGAGTCAATATTTGCATCAGCTGTGATGGAGGGGCACTCTTCAGTCTCCGGGGGGACATCAGAGTCAGTCTGAGATGGGGCCGACTCACTGACTGAGGTGGGAGGGGTTTCATCACATTGTCGCCCCTGTGGCTTTCCTCCTGGAGGCGGTGGGGGCCCCCCTGGTTGGGTGAGGGGCCTCTCGGATTCTTCAGTTGGCTCTTCACTGGCAAACCACTCGAGAGGATTGGGATTAATGAAGGAGGGTGACAGCTCTGTCTTGGGATGTTTGTATTCACAGGAGGACACGAGGCATAAGTCAACATCCTGGCGAGCCTCCGAGGGGGACTTATTTTCTGTAGTGTAGCACTGGTCTGAAGTCTCATAGGAATATGTATTCCCCTGGGGGGTTCTAGTGATTTTCTCTGAAGTCTCATAACAGTATGTGGAAGCATCAGGGGTTCGTGTAGTTTTTGTAGATGTCTCATAGGTGTAACTTTCAGACTCAGGGAAACTGGAAATTTTCTCAGTGGTCTCATAAGAGTAGCTGGAATCTCCAGGTGTGTGGCCACCATCTTCAGAGTCATCATAGCCATTGCTGATGTCATCCAGCAGTCTACTAGACCTCTCAGTCTTTTCGTAGCTATAACCACTCAATTCAGGGGTTCTTGTTGTCTTCTCACTTATCTCATATGAGTACCCACCCTCTTCCGGGGCCCGTGTGGTCTTTTCAGTAATTTCATAAGCACAGCCACCATCTTCAGGAGTCTTGGTAGTTTTCTCAATGGTCTCATAGGAATAGCCACTGTCATTTGGGGCTTTAGTGGTTCTCTCTGTCTTCTCATAGTAATAGCCACCCTTATCTGGGGTTCGGGTGGGTTTCTCATAAGACTCGTAGGGGTAACCTTCTTTATCTGGGGAACTACTTGTTTTCTCATGCTTCTGGTAGGCATAGCTGAAGTCACCAGGAGTCTTCCCTCCATTGTCCTTCTCCAAACCAGATGTGATCAAATCTCTATTCAAGGCTAGATGGCGTTGCATCGTATCAAATAGCATCGAGGCACGGAAGCCATAGGGCTCTGTGGATGTTGCTTCCATTGATGGAGGAGCAGACGTGTCGTAAGCTGCTATGTTCTCTTTGACTGCAGAGGTAGAATCTGAAAAACCAGGTGAATATAAAGGAGAGGACTCTCTTGGGGTGAGTGGAGAGATATCAGATTTTGGTGACAATGTCTCTCCTTCCAGATTTCGCACTTTTTCAGAGGTGAGTGAGGCATATAAGGACATATCTCTGGGAGGAACATCAGATAGAGTATCTTCTTGGAGAGGAGAAGCTATCTGAGAAGGGGTATGTGCAGAAGAGGTGGATGGGGAGGCCTCGACCTGAGATACTGAGATGAGCTCTGAAAGATCATTATCTTGGGTGTAGGATGGCTCCTCCATTGGTGCTAGCTTATGTGATAAACTAGAGTCCTGCATGTCAGAAGGACTGTAGTCCACCTCAGTTGGCCCATTTTCAGTGATGTGAAGCACACTCGCACCCATTGTAGGGTGATCTGGAGACTGTCGACTAAAGTCCATAGCAAGGGAGTGCTCAGGGGATTCTTGACCAAATTCAATAGACATCGAGGATTGTTCAGACCTATGATCTTGAACGGGTGTCCTGGATTTGGCTGTTTTAGGGGAAAAGTCTGGTGGAGAAATTGACATTGGTCTTGGGCATTCTTCTTTAGATGGAGACATTTCTGTTTCCTGAAAAGTGGTAGGCGTTTGCACGACAGACACGGAAAGGGAGTCGTCTACTTCTGTGGAATGGGGGGAACCAACCTCAGCATGCAAAGAAGGAGACACATCATCTGTTGTTGGCTCTGGAAATGAGCTTGTAGCCACGGAGGCTGTGGAGACTGAGGCCACACCCTCCATATGAGAGTATGTGTCTTCCGCTACACCTTCATCAACAGGAGTAGCTGACTTGTCTGAAACAGTACCTTCAGAAATGGACATCTTAGTGTCTTCTTTAAAAGATCCAAACTGACTGACATCTATTTGTGTAGGAGAAACATCTCCTCCTAACTTCCTTTCATCTAAAGCCAGTCCTGATTGAGAGCTCATGGTTTCAACATTGTCAGTTTTCTTTTGTTGACCAAAGTCTTCCTTTATTGGGATAAAGTCTGTGCTTTTCCCTTGCTGTTTGTCTTGGAAGAGACCAGTGGAAGTCATGTCAGAAACTGGACTTATTTGGTCTGGAAAGCCTTTTTTTCCATTCTTTCCTTCAAAGGAACTTTCAGTGTATCTACTAGGTGCCTTGTGGTCAGCACTCAGAAAACTTTCATATGCAGACTCGGATCCAATTAGGGGAGGGCTCCGTAAAGGAGACAACACTTTTTCAATAGGAGACTCTGAGTCAGGAACAGGTTCATCCATGGGGCTTATGGAAGCCCTTTCATTCTCATCTTTGGCTTCACTGAATTCAAAGCTCACTGGAACTGCTGATGATTTTTCAATGACTTCTGTGGGGAGGTGACTGGTTTTCTCATCAGTCGGAGATTGGTAGTAAGGTGTGTGGCCAGCACTGCCAGTCACAGACTGAGATGGGGACACCACTTCCAGGGTCTTATCCTCGGGACTAGCACAATGTTCTTCCACTACTTCTTGGGTCACTTCAGGAGACACTGGGACTGCTTTTGTCTTTACTAAGAGTTTAATCTCATCGGGTGTCAGAGAAAAGTTCACATTACGTTCACCCAGGAAGGTCTTTTCTAGGGGTGGTGGTGGTGGATACGGGCCCAGGGATGGGCTCTTGGATGGACTAAGTTTTTCATCTGAAACTGCTGAGACAGTGTCTTTGATCTCCAACGTGGCACTGGCTTTCCTGTCTTTCTCTTCAGCACAGTAAGCATCACGTAGAACAGATTTGCTAAATTTGTCTTCCTCCATGGATGAAGGTGGCGAGATGGTGGAGGCTGAAGCATTGTAATCTTTCCCATCAGTGGCATCTGTTTTTGACCCTTCAGATAATCCATTGAGTGATGTGACAGCAGGTTTGGTGTATTCCTGAGAATACAGCAGAGACTCATATTTGGTGATGTTTACGAATTCTTGAGATGGGGATTCTGTCTCCTCATTGTTGGTCTCATCACTCATCACGTCGCGAGGAGTAGACATCTCATCCATTGGGGTGGGCTCACTGGATATCTCAATGGTAGACTGAGTGTAGCCAGAGGTGGCAGTGAATTCTTCAGGCTGGTCTTCTCGATTCTCCTCATCAGAAGCAGTGGCCTCACTTTCCGAGCCTCCAGGTAAAGTCTCATCCTGAATTGTAGATGCAGGTTCCTGGGCAGGAGACTGGGCTCCCTGTTGCTTGGTTGAAGTGGTAAGGAATCCATACTGATCCTCAGTACCACTAGCCTCCGCAGCCTTGTCAACCACGGCCATCACATAATCTTCAGCTTCAGCTTTTTCGAGCTCACATCCTTCCTCTCTGGCATCCTCAGCTTTGTCTTCCTCATCCTCCTCCTCCTCAGATTGTTCAGCTTCTCCTTTCTCCACTGCCTCATCCATGTCTTCTTCTGCTCGGTCATCACCACTGGCCACAGACTCCCTCTTCTCCTTGATGTGTGCATCTGCCTCAGCCTTGGCACTTTCCTCCTCCTCCATGAGGCTGTGCTTGGAGGTGCTCACACACACATTTTCTTCACCATCCTCTTCTGGCTCTTCAGCCTCTTCAGTTTCTGCCTTCTCTTCATAGTCTCCAGTCTCTGAAGATTCTTCAAAACCTGCTCCTTCGTCTTCAAATTTTTCGATGTCCTCCACCCCTTGCTTCTCAACTGGCTCCAGCTCCTCTGGTGTTTGCTCACATTCACCCTCCCCTTCGGTGGTGGTGATTCCCTCATCAGGGGACTCGGCAGAACCTTTGATGACTTCTGTCTCTTTTTGAATGACATAGGCTTCGACTGGCTCAGTTGCCTTCAGTTTCTCTTCATCTTCAATCAGCTCCAGCTGAGGCTTGATGTCTTTTGCTACATTGACCTCTTCAGCCTTTAGTTCTTCAAAGTCCTTGGTTAGATCCTCAGGGGATGACATAAGGGACCTCTCAGCTTCCAGTTCTTTGGCAGGGCCAGTGGTTGCTATTCCAGCTGCTGCCACCATGGCTGCTGCAGTGGCCACAGTGCCGATGGCTGCCGCTGCAGCCTCTGTTGTCTTGCCTTCCTTCTTAATGACTTTAATTTTCCCCTTCTCCTTTGGCTTCCCGGCAGCAAGAGAATCTTTCTTGGCAGATTCTTCCTTCTTGGGTACTTTTGGTTTTAATGCAGCTGGTTTCTTTGCTTCAGATAGAGGAGTAGATGATTTCTTTACATCTTTAGGAAGTTTCTTAATTTCTTTTTTGGGTTCCTTTTCTTCCTTTTTAATTTCCTTCTTGTCTTCCTTCTTAACTTCCTTCTTGGCTTCCTTCAGGGGTGTTTCCTTCTTAACCTCTTTCTTGGGTTCTTTTTTCTCCTCTTTCTTGATTTCTTTTTTTACTTCCTTTTTCACTTCTTCCTTTTTTGGTTTTTCCTCCTTCTTGATAGGTGTTTTGTCCTCCTTTTTAGCCACTTCTTTCTTTGGCTTTTCCTTCTCCTCTTTCTTTTCTTCAGACTTGACTTTTGTTTCCTTTTTCACCACCTTCTCCTTGGTGACTTTGGGTTTGACATCTGTGGCTTGCTTTTCGGCCACCTCGGCTTTCACCGGAGGCTGTTCTTCTTTGCTAGGCACCTCCTTTTCGGTCGCTGGAGGTTTGGTCTCTGTTTTTACTGGCTTGTCTTTTTTCACTGTTACCTTGTCTTTGCTTTCAATCTTGGGTGGCTTTTCCACGTGATTTGCTTTTGTGACTTCTGGAGTTTCTTCTTTAGACTCCTTTCGCACAGATTTGCTGGCAAGCGGTTTTGTGGCTGGCTTCAGACTCTCTCGGCTATCAGCCCGCTGTTTCAGTTTTACTTGTTTTACAGCAGGAGCAGCCACCTGGCCAGTTAGATCCTTCTGGGTGGCCAGTGGCTGTTTCAGGAAGTCTAAATGTTTGAGCTTTTCCAGTCCCTCCAGAATATTGTATTGGGTGCTGTTTCCAGGAAACAGGACTCGGATGATTTTCTCTGCAGGGTTTGCTGGATGCCATACAATCAAAGATGAGACTGAGGTTAAGTAGGAAATTGGGATATCTATTTCTTGACCATTAGGCAGCATAAATTCAGCCTTGTCTTTGTTGGTGCCAGTCCACTGCTGCATAAAATACTGCATTTCCTTGCTGCTCTTGAGTGGGTTAAGCACATACATCTCAAGTTTACCAACTCCCATTTTTTGGAAAAGAATGACAGGATCAATGGTGTTGCCTACACTTCTGAACAGAGGTTCTGGTTTCATGGACAATTTGCTTAGATACTGGAGAGTGAAGCAAGCTTCTTCTATGCTTCTCTTCATCTTGATGTTTGGCTCTGGGTTTTTCAGATTTTCTGGGACATTGAGAAATACAACTCCTAAGTCAGGGGAGATGAGGTTTTTCATCCAGTCACTGTTGGTGGTGGAGCCTTGGGACTGTTCTTCCTCAAGCTCTGCGATTTTCCGCTGCAGCATGCTGTTTATTCCCGGCAAATTGTCGTCCCCAATGTGGGTGAGCAGGATGGAGTCCACTCGGTCCAAGTGTCGGATGAGCTTCCAGAAGCAGGATTTTCTTTCTGACCCTCCATTGATGAGCATATTGAATCCGTTCACTGCAAACAAGGCAGAATCACCCCTCCCTCCTGGAAAAATGTAGCAACATGGCTTGGAGAGCTTTAGAAATCCACCCGATGTGGGGGGCTCCAGGATATCAAAGGGAGATGGGACTTCCACGGATTCTGAGAGATACTCGGTGAACTCGGAAAGTCCTTCCATTTCTGGCAATATAGAAGCTGAGTTGAGTTTAATATTGATGAAGTCTTGGAGATTGTGTCTGTCAAGGTTGGAGTTCTTCCAGTCTCCTTCTTCGGGACAGAAGAGGGTCAAACTAGCTTTGTTGGCAGGATGGGTGGTACTCAGTAATTCCCCAATCTGGGATTTAAAAAATAATAAACAAAGAAAGAAAAGGTTGAAGTGAATGTCATCACTGATCCACCATCTCCATGTATTACTAGATATTATAGGATCATTGGACGCACAAAGGACTGACTTCAGGGATGCTGGTTGTTTAAATTCTGAAATATTTCTACAATGGTAGGTGAACAGCCTCTGTCCTGACCACCCCACACACTGCTCCCTTATGCCTCAATCACCTCCCAGAACACCTCTACATAATCTTTCTTGTACAGCAGGAGAACTCCAGAACTCTGGTCCAGTTCTAAGACCAGTGACCATTTGGAAGATCAGGGCCTGTGCTACAGTGGTCATGAAATACTTTGATATTACAGTGGGGTGTGCAGGACACAGCCTCTCCCTTCCTCTCTGAAATATATATCTCACAGGGGAAGGTTATGTGAGTCATTTTACCACTGATATAAAATATTTTCTTTTATCACACTGGGCTTGGCAAAAAGGCCTGATTGATACATTGAATGAATTTAGTTTTGGTTCACTTATTGTTGTCTACTTTTAGAATTTTGTAGGTGCAAAAGAAAAAAGTTCGGTGTGCTTTCTTCCCCTCTGCCCCCTCAGGAGACAAGGAAGTTATGGATTGCTCATTATTACAAAAAGGTATTGGTCCTGGCATCAGTTCACACTATTTAAATTATGAGTGGTTCATCCAGCAGATTCTCTACAAATATAAATACTTTTATTGAAGCCATGATGATGAAAGCAACTGGGCAATTACACAAGCAAGCATCCCAATTTATCCCCATTTACTCATATTTGATTCCAAAGTGAGACATTCTACTCTTTCACAACTCCTGTTCTTTTCAGGGCACGCTAGGTATGAGTGGTTAAGATCAAATATGGCTCAAAAAGGTGAAAGGATTAAGAAGTACAAATTCGTAGTTATAGGGATGTAAATCAAGTACAGCAAAGGGAATATAGTCAATAATACTGTAATAACTATGTATGGTGCCAGGTGGGTACTGAGGGGGAGACGGGGTGAGGGGGGGGGGGAGAGAGACACTTTGAAAAGTATATGATTAACCATTATGCTATACACCTGAAACTAATACAAAATAACACTGAGTGCAAATAGTAATTTTAAAATATTATTTTAAGAAAAGAAATAGTTGAGCATAAACCAGAAAAAAAAATTTGAGCTCAAACATTTTTTAATACATTATTTAATATTTCCCATAGGACAGGAGTGCAGAAGAGCAAATTGTGTCCAAAACAGCGATTGTGGTTCATTGAAAATGCTATTTTTGTCTCACTCCATATTATGGCCATATGTTTCATGGTCTTAGCTTACTAAGTAGTAAGGGAGAATCATGCCATAAACTCTGGTCTTCTTTTGGCTACAGCAAAGCTCATAAATCAGCCCAGAGATTCAAAAGAGCTCTTGACCTTGAAGGTAAATTAGGAAGGGCAAAGCAAAGATTCCATGTGGTTCAGGCTTCTCTAAGCCAGCAGGTTTGAACTCTCACCTTCTAGTTTTAGGGTGATTTCCTCTGTCTCATACAACCTTATGGATACCAATATTTGAGGCTACTAGTTGCGTGTGCATAGAGTATTTTATAGAATCTGATTTTTTTTCTACCTAAGATTGCAGTAAAATAGCCATTTTTGTTTTGTTATGTCTATTTGTCCCACATTTCATATGAAGGGTCTCAAAATAGCAAAATAATAAATCTTTGATTTTGCTATTTCCTCTGATTTGACCATCTCCTATAAAAAGAATAGGAATCAACTATTTTGGAAGCTAAGAAAACTAAAAAAGTCAAAGGTAACCATCCTGGTAATTGTTGCTCAAATTATTTTTTGGCCAAAGCAAACATGAATACTACATATGGTTTCTTGTCCAATAATTAGGCATAGACCTTCATCGCCACCACTATAGCACAATTAGGAGTCTCTCAATCCTAATTTTCACACAGAGCACATGCAAACTATTCATGTTTTATAATACATTTTAGAGGAGAAATCTAGGCTAACTCAACTGCTAACTCTTTTTTTTTTTTTTTCAACTGCTGACTCTTTAATGGTGAAATTTTAAATTTTCGTCTATTTTAATTTTTGAAATTCCACCCTAACTAAAGACTGTGGCAGCCCAAGGATTTGATCCTGTGTGTAGGAGGTATTCAATCACTAGCTCTTTTTATAAGACTTGTAATCACCAAGTTCAAAGAGTAGGTAAAAGGACTTGAGGAATACCTCCCCACCTTCCATCTTTTCACCTCTATCCAGACAGCCTATAAAATGAAGGAAATGACCCCAAAAGAAAACAAGGTTGCAGAGAATTCTGAGGAAATCAAGGGCAATGAAAAACAGCAAAGAGGCTGGTGAATGGGAAACTATGTTTTATGGGAGAAACAGGAAAAAAAAGTCAGCATTGCTGGACAGGTTTCTTTTCAGAGAGGGAAAACGCCGTCTCTCGGAAGAAGAAGCGGCAGGATGAGACAAGAATGCAGACACTGAGCTAGAAAGACCCCTTCAAGAAGGAGAGACGAATGGAATAGGTAAAGAAGCACAACTACTACAGCAAGCGTGTCAAACTCAAAGGCTAACATGGCCAAATAAACCCTGTGGGCCGCGAGTTTGACATGCTTGTACTATAGACTTGGAGCTACACAGAGGAAATGAAATCCCTGCTTCCCCCGAGCGGCCCCCAGGCCTCTACTCCAACATACACCCTAGAGACCAAGCACCTCAAGATTGGGTCTTACAAGTGTCCAGACCATAGTGGCACTCAATCAACGTCCACTCAATTGTGGAATGAGAGCATCAATGAGGATCCAACTAGCGAGCAGTGGCAAGGGAACTTGTGATGAGGTCTTAGATTAGGAAACTGAGGCTTCTAAGAGATTGGAAATCATCATCAAAGTAAATGGTAGCTATTATAGCACAATATACGAAAAAGTCCTGAATTGGAGGAAACACACCTTCTATCTCTCTGTATCATAGTTATCTATGTTTCCCCAACGTATCATCAGATTCAACAGATGTTTGTTGAACTGCACTGAACTTCATCAATTCAATACGTGCTGTCTTCCTGGAGTGGACACTTGAGAAGTGACATGAGCCTGCTCATACTTCTCAAGCACACTGATTGCTACCCTCCCCTGGTTCTTACAAAGATGGATGAGAGACATGACTGGAAGAAATATTGCTCGGGGCAAAGATGGTCTTTTTGTCAATTTCTTTTTCTAATTAAATGCAGGCATACTGGAAAAGGAAGGAAGATAGAGGAAATAAATTACTTTAGTGCAGATAATATTAATGAAATATGATTTGAATTTCTAAGCCATGGCCTCCTAACTACATTTCCTTTTTGATTAGGTTACTTGCTTGGCTAATGAGGAAATACAGTGGACTGCGTAACTCTGCAAGACATTTAACAGGATTTCTGAACAGTGTGGTAGCAAAATCAGGTGGATTTGTACCAAGCTATATATACAGTGCTGCTTAGTGTTAACCTGGGAAGAGGTCTATGGTGGGCTGCCTCAGGGCTCAGTTATGTCCTGTTGAGTATTGACTTGGATAAAAATGAAGACATGATTATCAAATCTGTGATGGCATGAGAATGAGAGGCATGGCAAAATGTGGGATGGCAGAGTTAAGACATTTACAAAAGCTCTGGACGTTAGGATGATGATGGCAAAGTCAACTGTGACAGGATGGTGTTCTAAAGGGATAAATGTGAGGTCCAATAAACCAGCTGGCTAAAGTGCAGGATTTGGAGATGTGGCTTAACAAGAATATCCATAGAAAAGACTCAGGCATTTTATTTGACAGTCAAATGGATTTATCATAAAGCTACAGAAGCTTAAACTTCAAGGCCCCTCGCTGGCATGGGCACCTCCAAAAGCCCTGTACTTAATTGTATATTAATAATTTTGTTTTCTTTTTCTTAAAAGGAGCCCCCAAATTATGTAATTACAGAGCTCCTCAAAGCCTGCATCCTCTCCCCATTGATATTTAATTGTGGATGGTAACAGTCAAAAATCACTTTTAGACTTACTTAATAGAAGACTGTATTGAAAACTATAGTCATCGGCTCTCACAACACACCTGGTCAATGACCCTTGGAGTATGGTGTCCAGTGTGAGTCATGGCATTTTAGAGAAACTAGACCATAAACAAACAAGCAAACAATTTGATTTTAGAGAAACTAGACCATAAACAAACAAGCAAACAATTTGAAAGAGGTCACCTTGCTGGCTCCTTCTTGGCCTTAACCTCTCTTCTAATACATTGCTCCTTCTAAATTACTTCATCTACTTTTTCATATGCTGATGGCTACCAAATTAACATATCCAGCCCAACTCCTAGTTCTCTGAGCTCTGGACTCATGTATCCAACTTGGTGTCTGATAACACCAAGGCACTAAAGCATGACCAAGACTGAACTCCTGCATTTTCCCCATACCCACTCCATCTCCCCTTCCTACCAATGAAACAAGTTTGAAGGACAGTAACCAGGGAATACAGGAAATCTTTAATAGCTTGGTTTATGTAGAACAGTGGGTGGAACCGAAAATGATTAATCTGGAAGAAAAAAAATTAGCATTGTTAGTGAAGAGTGTCTAAGACAGTGTCAGGTGGAACAGGGATCACAGTTCTTCCTTGAAGATACAAGGAGACAAATAAGGAAAAACTTTCTAACAGAGAAGCTAAAAAATGTCCCCAGGAGATGGTGATTTCACCATTCTTGGATTTCAGGGAGTGGTAAGGTTAGCCAGATGACTGTTTTAAGTCTAAATTCTGGTTTGGAAGTTGACCTCCAATGACTAAGACTCCCAAAATCTGAAGCTCAAAATGCACTGATAATTCTATTTTTAAGTCTTTTTTTTTTTAAACTATTCTCACCCAAAAATGTATTATTTTTGTTTTTCCAAAACTGTGTTTCTGATTTCTCTGGAGTGATGAGTAGGTATCAAGGACTGGATAAAAGGGGGGGAGAACTGGACCTTTAAGGTCCCTTTGTTAGTGAGTCATTCTATACTCAAGCCCTTGTTCCAGTGCAACTACAGGCAATCATAGCTCTAACAGGCTGGTAACCATTGGTCCTGTCCAGTGATTTTCAACCCACTGTAGCAGCCTTTCTTCAAAGTCTACAATGTCAAAGGAATAAAGGCTGAGTTGCTCTGGTTGTGGCAAGAGGGAAAGAGTGAATTCTACCCAATATTCTCCCCTCTCTTGTCTTCTCCCACCAGCCCTGACACCATTGATCTAGTCTGTTAGGGAGAACTCCAAAGACCCTTTTGTGTTGCCTATAACTTTCTCCAAAATAATTGGGTGGTGTTATGGGGCAAGCAGAAGAGACTATGGCAGAGTCTCTGGCCTAAAGCTCACCTGGCTAAGTATAATAAAGGTGTATGCCCTTCAGAGCCCATCCCAGTGATTTCAAACCCTGGGAATCTGCCCTTCCACAGAACTCACATTCTTCATTTAAGGCTGGTTCTTTTTCTTTGGTAATTAGGGGTAAATTCTAATATGTGCAGAGCCTATTGTGCTAAAATTCTACTTTGTGGGCTAATAAAAAAAACAAACACGATTTAAGCAGCAATTTCATAACACTATGCCTTATTTAAAGAGAGAGAGGGCTATTATTTGGGGTCAGATGGATGAATTATGATACCTCCTTATTTAAGATTTGGGCAATGACAAACCCTTTTCTTTACATTCCTCCTTTGTTCGATTTTACAGCAAAGTCAAACCAATGATGTGGGATAGAAGCCAGCCACCAGAAACTAATTGCAGAACTGCACAGGCATGCAGGGGAGGCGCCCAGGCATATAAATGAGCTGAGGGTCAGGCTAAACTCAGGCCAGTGCACCACCCACCCGGGCTATTAGGCCACAGGGCAATTTCCAGGCCTCTACAGCTCTCTCCCTTCCCCGGGGCAAGGTGCTGATAATGTGTGCAACCTCTGACCTACCAGACAAATGCCCTCAGATATAATATGCGCTGGAGAATTCAATCTTGCAAAAGATTCTGACTTTAAAGCGATCACGCATCCGTTTTGGGGTGGCAGGTAGAGTGAGAATTGTAGTTCTAGACTGGAATTTCAGTGCAATGGACAAAAGCCTTTCCACTGTGTGGGTGCAAAAGATATGCCTTAGAGGGAGACAGATCACAGCCTCTGGAGAAAGACAGGGCCCTGTGACCCCTTCTCGCTGTGAGGAGCCAGGACTGCCTGCCTCCGGATCCAGATGACAACGCTAAGTAAAACGTTCCTTTTCATTTTGTTATCCCTCCTCTCCCCGTGGGTAGGGAGTGAAACATAGTTCTGTCATCTGCCCAGTCTTTTTATAGAAGCCTCCAGGTGAGCCAAATGAAGCTGGGCAGTTTATTTACAGCTCTGGCCAGTGATGAAAAGTACACAGAGACCTCTCTGTGAAGCGCAGCCTAAGGAAGATTAAATGCAGAAAGACAGATGGCCCTACACGACACCCAGGAGGCCGAGAGGCCGCCATCTCAGGAAGATGGTTTTAAATAGATGTGGTAACTCCTCCTGTCAGCACACCCCTCAACCCTCCAAGTGGAAATCTGCTATCAGCTGCCGGACAGGCCCCAACCTGCTGCGGTGACAACCCTGAATGTGTCTGTAACGACTATAAACAAATAAACAGAATGAAAGAGGCACATTCCTTTGGAAAGAGAAGTTGCCCAGCCAGGATAAATTCTCCAGCAGACATAACCAAATCAAAATCTTCACTTGGATGTTCCCAAATCCCACTATCATCATCTAGTTTTCAACACCTCTCATGTATCATCCTTGAATAAGATACACCCATCAGAAATATGAAAGACCCAGCTTCAGTCCAGCTTCTTCAACCCTCTTTTTCTTGGAGCATAAATGTGAACCATGAACCTGCCCCATTTCCCTACTTGTAGCCCTTTCTTGAACCCTCTCTTTTGGGGGCTGTTCAAACAGCCCAAACATTGGGAAAAGTAAAAGAAATCAGAAATAATTAGATCAGGGAAAGGAAGTTCAAGCACTGAAAGAGATCAGGAGTGGTTAAATCCTACCAAAAGTCCAAAGGATTTTTGGAATATTCTTTCAGAAAACAGGAAACCTGGGTTTTCCTTTGGGCCCTCATTTCAAATGTTTCCATCTTTTTTGCCATCCGTAAAATGTTGACTGTTCCAACACCCCTCCATCTGACTCTTGGGCCATAAGAATGCTTCCGATTAATTATAGATGAGTGCTCTAAATTCTTTTGGTGATGAGTCACGGTGCGGCTTATTTCAAAGGAGGTGTGACATTCCCTCCCCTTCTTCTTCTAGGGGGCTTTCAAAGAGCAGCCTGAGGCTACAACAGTAACAAAGCAATTATAAAGCTTAGATACTCCCAGACAGGAGCCCACCTCTTGATCGGTGAAAATTTCTATGAAGTTCTGGAAGGAGAAAGAGCCGGACTGGAGAATGAGCTCTCCAGTATTTTCAAAGCACTGCCCCGTCAGCACGAGCAGCTTGTGTCGAGCAGCGTCAGTGATCATCAAGCGCACCTGAAACAAAGCACAGGCAACAGGAGTCACAGCAGCTCCCACGTCCCACCTCAGGACAGGGCTAGCCCTGGGAATGCTCGAAGTTTATTACCAACAAAAACCATTCATTCCCTGGTTATTCATTTCCCCCCTGGGGTGTTGGACAGAGCCAATGACTGTGGTCATCAGATCGCCCATGAACGCGATTTTCCAAGTTTGGCTCCAACCAAGACAGTAGCGGTGGTTGACCTTCTCTCCCTAGTTTCCTTGTCTCTTTCAAAGCAGCCTCCATAGCTGGTGATCATTTGTTCCACAGCTGTGTCTGCTAGCAGCTCGTGGTCTGAGCCTTATGACTATCTCACAGGCTGAGTCACCAAGTACAGTCCAGGTCCCACCACTGCTGCCTCAGGAAACAGGTTTCCAACTAGGGTCCCAAGTCAGCCCCTCCCATGCAGGATCCCCTTCCTTCCAAGCCACACACCAAACACACAGCTCCAAATGCAGCCTACAGTGGGATCAGCCAGGTACCTAGCCTGGAACATAAACAAAAGACTGCCCCTGAATGGGACCTTTTAAATAAGACTGTAAATGGTTTGCACTAAAGAACTCTGTGAACTTGAGGTAGCAGGTCGTCAGCCGATCCTTTAGCAGAAATGCTGCCCTGAGCCCCAAGGTAATCATTCTATGCCAATTCCGCTCAGGGGGTGAGGGGGGCGGGCAGGGACACAAAGATAAACAGGCCACGAGGATCCATTTCCCCCCAAAAAAACCCAGTCTAATCAAGGAAACGCACATATACTGAATTATTCCAGCCCCATCTGTTCCACAAGCAAGCCTGAATTCCTTAAAGAAATTCTCTATTTTTTCCCTTTTCCATGTCTCACAGATGTCTGGCTGGGTATACAGCTTTTTTCAAATTGTATTTCACTTCCTGATTCTGTTAGTCAGAGAGAGAGAGATAGCCCATCACTTGCCTCAACTTTGTACCTTAATGGATTGTCAGAAAGGTCCAAGAGGACCTGCTAATCTGAAGCAGGAGGAAGTGGGATCAAAACAGGCTACATAATGCCCAGCCGGTGTGGCTCAGTGTTTGAACGTCGACTTATGAACTAGAAGGTCAGGATTCGATTCCTGCTCAGGGCACATGCCCAGATTTCGGGCTCGATCCCCAAGAGGCAGCCAATCAATGATTCTCCCTCATCATTGATGTTTGTATCTCTCCCTTTCCCTTCCTCTCTAAAATAAACAAAAAATATATTTGGGGAAAAAAAAAAAAAAGGCTTCATAATGATAGCCCAAAAGGGGAAGCAACCCAAACCCATAACTAATCAACGGACAAACAAAATGTGGTATATCCATACAATGGAATAGTATTCAGCCATAAAAAGAAATAAAGTACTGATATATGCTACAATGTGGATGAATCTTGAAAACATTATGCTAAATGAAATAAGCCAGGCACAAAGGGCCACATATTGTATGATTCCCATTACCCAAAAAATTTAGAATAGGTAAACCCATAGAGGCAAAAAGTAGGTGAAATAGTTGCTAGCAGTTGGGGGGAATGGGGAGTAACTGCTAATGTGTTCAGGATTTTTGGGGGGTGATATCCTGAAATTAATGGGGATGGTTGCACAACTTTATGAACATACTAAAACCCACCAAATTACACACTTTCAAAACATGAACTTTATGGTATGTGAGTGGTATGGATGTAAAATATCTCGATTTAAAAAAAAAGAAAAAAGGCTATAATCACAGAGATGCTCAAAGCATCTTCAGGTAATGCAGTCCCTCCCCTTCCCCAGGGCCTATAGTTACTTCAATGTCCAAGAAGCAACTCAATAAAGGAAACAGTAAGTGAAGATATACCCACTCCTCTGGCCTAGGTCCCCAGAGATTCTTGGCTTCAGCCAAGTTCTTATCGTCTAGTGGGCTCTGAAATAACCCGTTACTCTCTCTGGCAAAAATTTCATATGTGGAAACAGAAATATTATTAATCAGAATAGCCAGTTCATATTTCAGTTGTTATGTGCCATGCTGTGTTCTAAGTGCTTCACATTTCTAAGCACCACATTAAATATGAAAATTAAATGTAAGCACTGTATAATCTCCATTTCACAGAGGTGGCCATGGAGGCAAGAGACAGTAAATACCCTTCCCAAGGCCACCAGCGAATGAGTGGAAGAACCCAGGCAATCGGCACCACGGGCCACGCTCCTGACCGCCACGCTCCCCTGACTCTCAACAGTGATAAGGGATTGAGCAGGAGAGATCTGAAGGGGCTCGCATCTGAGATGCCATTCTTCTTCAAATTTGGGTCCTGGATGTCCCAGCCTGAGGGCTTGCCATCTATGTCCCCTGCTGCACCCTAGCAGAGTCCGTCCCAGCAGCACACCCTCCATGTACACACAAGATTTCTACCCACTAGCCTCAATGAAATATTCCAGTTCCAGAACGTTCTTCCACTTTGTCCTTATTGGGAAGGGCAGTCTGGAGTGGTGTTGACACAGAGAACCAGCCACTGACTGGACCCAGCATCCTGGACCAAGAACTTTTCTCTCCCATCTCCCTCTCTGCCACCTGCCCCAGTGCCTCCTGTCAGCTGGGTCCTGTAGCTGTGTGAGGCCCTGCCCAGACCCCGCAGAGCTGAATGCCCACCTCAGTGCTGACTGCTTCATCTGAAGGGTTGATCAGGACCACTGTTTCTAACACGTCACTTCGGTGATGAAGGATCTTTTGTCCTGCAGGCACAAAAACACAGACAAAAGAGGAGACCTTTAGCTTTTCCGGATTAAAACCGCCCCGCCTGCTTCTGGGGCAGCTGAAGCATTTCTGCTTCTGACAAGGCACTGCAGCAGGATTCTCCACGTCGTCTGGGGAAACACAATCGGTGTTACTAAACAGGAGTGTGCAGGCCCCCGCACGTTCCTCCAGGAACGGGGTCTGTGTGGTCTGGGGCTCCTCAGGCTCTCATCACCCCCTCGTTTTCAAGGTTGATCGCCAGGCTGCCTGTGGGTTAATGGCAATTTTCATCTGAGACAGGGGTGGATGCCAGGAAAACTCAACGGGGCTCTTGACATTTCCTTTCTCATGGTAATTGGGGATGTTTCTGCGTATCAGCCTTTCTTCTGGTGAGAACGGTGCTGAGATTAATTAGGAGCCTTATTGTGAAATGAGTGACATCCAGAAACCCCGGCTAACAATTAGCCCAACAAGCAGAATGGCTGTCTGAGGCAGGCTTACAGTCTGTTGGGGTATTCATTCATTAATTCTCTTGCTCATAGAAAAGTGGAGAAACTGTGAGCAAATGAAAAGTGGAGAACAACCCTCCTGCTGGACAGGGAACAACACAGCAAGGTGCTGTGGGAAGGAAGAAGCCTGTTGAAGGGGGGCTGGAATTCTGCAGTGTTTGTGGCTCCACACCCCTGACTTCCCACACCTTAGAGGTTTTAGGGTGTCCTGTGGCTAAAACCAGCCGAAGTGGACTGAGGCCTATGGATGACCTACAAAGGCTCCCCCTCCTTGGACAATGAGATGAAAGTGATCAGGCGACGTGTGGCCAGAGTGGGTGATATATGCTCTGCCAATCGATGAGGGACAAAGAAAGACACGTGAGAGGGAGACACACGGTTGGGAGGGGAGACAAGAACATGTGTGCGGACTGAAGTACAACGAAACTTGGATAAATGGGAGGGAATGGAATAGAATCTCAGGGAGAGAGATACCAAAGGAGAGATATACAAGAAGAGAGAATGACCAAAAAGCAACTGTTTTCCAGGAAAATTATTGGTGTTTCTTCAAAAAGCTAAAATTAGAACTACTATATGACCCAGGTATTCCACTCCTAGGTGAATTAAAAGTGGGGGTTTGAACAGATACTACTTGTGTGCCAATGTTCATGGCGGCATTATTCACAATAGCCAAAAGGCGGAGACAACCAAATGTCCATCCATGGTTGAAACAACATATGGTATACCCAACCAAAGGAATATTACTCAGCCACGAAAAGGAATGAAGTTCTGATACAAACAACAAGGATGAACCCTTAAAATACTATGCCAAATGAAGCCAGACACTGAGGGACAAATACTGTATAATGTCATTTATATGTAATGTCTAAATTCATAGAGTCAGAGAGCAAATTAGAAGTTATCAGAGGCTGGGAGAGAGGGACTGGGGAGTTACTGCCTAATGAGTACAGAGTTTCTGTTTGAGGTGATGAAAAAATTTTGGAAATAGAGGTGATGGTTACACAACATTGTGAATGTAATTAATGCCACTAAATTGTACATTTAAAGATGATTAAAATGACAAACTTTATGTTTTCTGTATATTTTACCAGAACTTAAAAAATTAATAATGTAATAATGCCAAGACCTATTAAATAGTACACTTTAAATGGGTGAGTTGTATGGCATGCGAATCTTAATAAAGAGGTTACAGGAAAAGAAGCAGACCAGGATACACAGCTTAGTCAGGGCTTTTCCCCTCCATCTCATCAGGGACTAGCACTACTATGGAAACAGCGGCATGATGAAATACCACCACCGCATCATCAAGCCTGTTCCTTCCATTGTCTTCTCTTTCCTAACTGTAACATTTCCCAGTAGACCCCACAGCAGACATGGAAGAAGCCCAAACTAAACATTAATGATGTCAGGCACTGTTCTAAGCACTGCACATGTACCAACTCACTTAATCCCCAGAAGAGCTCAAGAATCGAGGTGCCATGTCCCCTTTTACTATAAGGACAATGAAGTCTACAGAAGACAATTAACTAGCCCAAAGTCACACAACTAGTAAGTGGTCGGAGCCAGGACCCGAACAAGGCACAGGCATTAAATGCCAAGGAAGAGCTAGGGAAAATCCAGAGGAATAAAATCAGAAATGTGCTTAAAGAAGCAAGAAGCATCAGGAGAAGAATATTAGCAAAAGTAATAAAAATAAATAAAAAAAGGTGGCAGGACACCCACATAAAAGAGGGTAAATTTAAGAGAAGGTGTGTGATCCTTTACTCCCAATGCCTGAAAATACAGAAACCCCAAAACAGAACAATGTCACACAATTTGAGCAGGCGAAGGACTGAGCCTCAAGAAAAATAATTCAACTCAGATATAGGCAAGAACGTTCATTTAGGAATGCCAGAGTCTATAATTTGCTGGACGTCGCTTTTTGGCTTGGTTGCTTTTGCTTTTGACAACCATATGCATTTAAAGCTCACGCAAAAGAATATCCAATCGAATAAGCAAATGATAAAATGACAACCAGCGAAACACAGCAAACGGTCTCCTTTCTAAGTCCTTCCATCCGTGGCCTCCGTGAAACAAAGACTTCAGGGGCTTCAAAGGCACTAAGTTGAGACAAAATTAAGCAAAAGCTTAAAGCCCAGAAGAAATGAAAGGTCGTTTCCTTAATCAAACTTTGGACCTGTTTTCAGACAGCATAATGCCACAGTGTGACTGTAGCCATTGCTGTAGGATGCTGTAAGAACCCACAAACGCAGACGTGGCTCCTTCCCCGAGATGGTAAAGGAATCAGAGCCCCCTTCTTTCCTAAGTGATCTCCACGCTGCCCCAACTGCTAACAGCATCCTTCCAGATGCACATCTAAGCAACAACCCAGCCTGCCCGAGCCTCGGCCCACCCGGCATGCCCTTCCTCGGACACTCCCTGGCAGGGGACTTCTTACCATCCACACGAAGTTCCTTCCCTCTGTGGCTTCATCACTTCCAAACAAAACAAATGCCATGTGACAGTGGCTGTGACCTCTACTCCTTCCAAGTCAATTTTCAGACCTGTTTGCGCAGGATTTCAACGGAGGATGCTCTTTCTGTCCATCTTTGGAAACACTGACACAGACGCGCACCAAAATACCATGGCTGCTCCTTCAACAAAAGCCTTTTTATAGGATTGAATTTGAATGAAGGAGGGGATTTAGAGAGAGAGAGAGAGACAAGCTTCAAGCTCTTGTCACAGCCCGACTGTTGGCCAGATTCTTCTCCCAACGACGTAACCAGGGGCCGGGCCTTCCTGGCATCCGGCAAGCCCAGGGCCTGCCGGAGGGGCCGGGGCGCTGTGCCCCCATCCCCGCGTCCCCATGGGATGCCAGCTCCTCTGGCAGCAGGCTGCTCTGAGCTCTGGCTGCCTGGACGCTTACAAAGTTGCATATTTGGGGAATGTTTCACACTGGGAAGCGGGCCAGGCATTCTGAAGAGAGGCCGCCTGCCACCCCCGCCTGAAAAGGTCTCATTCAATTGCTTCAAAGAATAAGTTCCCAGGAAAGAAAGACAAGCCGGTTGCAGCGGCTCCCTCCACCATTACCATTATAGATCGCTCTCTCCACCATTACCATTATAGATCGCTCTCTCCACCATTACCATTATAGATCGCTCTCTCCACCATTACCATTATAGATTGCATGCTACAGAAACAGCTCACGGGGGAACCACTAGGCAGCCCGATGAATAGGTAACTCCCCTCAGCACTGGTCTGAGGGAGGCACAAGCAGGGGTTTGAGATGGAATGCCTGTCGTCATTGCTTTGATAAGACAGGCTTTGAGGGCCCCCACAAACGCCGTGTAATTGTGAAGGCTCCATCCCAGGGGGGATGGGGAGATTGTTATGTGACACAGAAAAATGGGTCTGCTCCACCTTAGAAACAACAGAGGATGGTCGGGGACCCCTGAGACAGCAGGGTCCTTGGAGACAATGAGACTTTTGTCGATATACTGGAAAAGGCCATGCTTGAAACTCCATAAGCCTGTATTTTTCAGTTATTGCTGGGACTTTTTTCCTTTCTGAACATTGAATCTGTCTTTTAAGGTTGGGCTGTTCTAGTGGTTTATGTTTTACTATATTCAGGTGACTCTGAAATCTCTTAAAACGGAATGTTATTTTCTAGGTATATAATTTTTAGGATGCTTATGGGGTCTCTTCAGAGTTTAATATGCATTTAATCTAGTCTCCCTCTCTCCCGCTCCCTCCCTCCTGGTTTATGAAGATACTGACCACGGCTGGATTCAAAGTCACCCAGTCCTGAGGCACAGCCATAACCAAACCTCCGTAAACTTGGCACCTTCTCTCTTACACAGCTGACCCTTCTCCCCCACACCCATCAGCCCAGAACGCAGTGACTGAAGAGGCTGTAACATCTCTGTCGGGGGCCACAGCAACACCCAAAACTGTCAGCCCAGTTAGGCAGCTGCTGAATGAAACAGCCTGGCCCAACGGAGAGCATGCTGGGCCAAGCGCTGCAGCTGCGCTGAGAAAGGGGGAAAGCCCTTGACGAAAATAATAGCTAGTAATGCTAAATAAAGCCTTTTAAACTGTCTTCAAGTGAACGATAACTCTGCATGTCTTAAGGGTAAATATTTAATTTCTATTCCCAGAAGTTTATTTCTATAACTCCCTTTGCCTGCAAAATGAATATATTGCAACATAATCCGGAAATAGGAATTTAAGAAAAAAGAAAGCCTTTGATAGGTGTTCAGGATGGAAGGGAGAAGACGAGGGGGATCCCGAGTCACTCATGTGGATGGAGGTGACCAGAACTGAGTCGTGGCTGGGCCTCCAGCAGAAGGGCCCTCAGGCCCACTTATCTCTGCCCCCGACTCCGCCAGCTCCCGCCGCTGCCCCATCCTCACCCACCGCCCTTGCCCAGGTGGAACCAGAGTGGATTCTTTTTGGAAAAGGCATCTGACATTGTGACTCAGCATTAGAAAAGCTTCCAGTGTAAAGAAGCAGAAATCTTCGGGTTAAAGAAGTTTGTAGAGTTAGAAAGGGAAATGTGTGGGGTAATGAAGGACTAGGATTATTTAGCTAAAAGTTGGTAGACCAAGAAAAGGTCAGAAGCACAAAATGCGCTGACATTAAAGTCTGTCGTCATTGGGAGGGAGGGAAGGAGAGAGAGAGAGGGAGAGAGGTAGGGAGGGAGGGAGGGAGGGAGGGAGGGAAGGAGGGAGGGAAAATGAGAGCAGTGAGAGTTCTTCAACTCTGCCTCTTCACCAAAGTGGATGTGCAAAGAGGAAACATCTCACCTCCAATCCCACATGCAATAAACACTCCCCAAGCTAAAATTCAGATAAATGGGTGAAAGCAAGAAATGACAAGTCCTCAGTGCTGGAACTAAACATTAATTACTAGCAACTCTCCCAGCAGCTTTTCATAACAGTCTCTTGTTTGTAATAACACCAGGCCTCCTTTCCGCAGGAATCCACATAATAATGTCAAGCAAGTGTGCTAAGAGGTGGGGCAAGTATGAAGAGAAAGGGTGCTGGTGTGGGGGGAGAGTCACCCGCATCAGCAGTTTCGTAGTGAAGCTCTCTCCTTCAGGAGCCCTCACAGATGCCCTCTCCATCCCTCACAACCAAGGCCAGGCCCAGAGCAGGCCCTGGCCCAGCCCCCGCCTCAGGACGAGGTCTCCCAGGCTCCCGGAGGACAGGAGCAAGTCAGGAAGCCTCGCAAACAGCACCAAGGCCTGTTCCCCAGAACCTGCATGGTCTCCCTGCCTCCTTCTATCCCACCTCATCATTTCTAAGCAAGAAAAACAGAGAGAGACCGACGGGGGTGGGGGCGGCGGGGAGGGGCGTGAGCATGGCTTTGGGAGACCACAATCAGCAGGTCTTTCCCAGGTGCCCAGGGTGAGGGCTCAGAGGAGGGACCAGGTGGAGGGCTGAGGAGCCTGGCCTCACAGAAGCCTCCCCGTGTTCCCTGGCACAAGAAATCACTCCAGACCTGGGGGAGGAATGACCACGAGGCAGGACTAGACAACTTAGCCCCTGGCGTCTCCGAGAAAACACCGGTGCTGGGAGACTTGGTATCTCCTGGTTACACAGGTCCCCAAAGACCAGGTGGCGGCAGAGAACACGAAAGTCAGCTGTTACCCGAGACTGTACAGATCCCCCCACCAGGGAGGTAAAACTCCTGGCTGGAGGGAGTTTGATTTCCCACGCCCCTACACCCCCACACATCAACGTCAACTTGTTTCCTGTCACATCTGTCTGTTCTTGCAGCTCTAAGCCTGAGGCTGGGAAAAGGGTCCTTCCTAAGCTGTCCCAGAGGCAGCAGGGGACATGGGTAGAAAGACCACAGAAACATGCTGGTTTTCAGGTCACACACACGTTGGAGCACCTTCCATGTGCCTTACTATCCTACCTGGATCAAAATTATAGCTAGGAGCCAGGTGAATGCATGGCGGTGTTTAGTAAGGGCTCCTCATTCTCTGAACACCAGGGAGCCCATTGTTAAGAAGACAGCAGGAAACCCTTTCCCGTATAGAGAGCATTTTATCCTTGGATGGCACCTCATGTAAACCTCCTCACATTCCTGTGAAGTGGTGGGGACAAGTATTATCATCCCCTCTTCACGAACCAAAGTTCTAGTGACTTGCTCAAGGCCTCACAGGCTGAGAGAGCGGAACGTGGCCAGGCATGACCAAGGCTAAGACACTATTCTTTTCTCCATCTTTTCCTGATTAAAACAAGGGTTTTCAAGGTGTGAGGCCAAGATTCCCCTTTGTAAGAGGTAAACATGCAGCCGGGTCAGCCACTGGTCAGCCAACGCTGCGGAATCGCGGCCCACTCAAGGGCACGCTGGCCTCCCACACGCACCCTGAGGCCAGTTCTCTCTTTGTTTCGGCTGAACAATCAGAGCCCAGTTCTCTCCCACTTTCCCCCTGAGATTCCTGGAAATGGCGTTTCTTTTCTGTTGGAAATAAATTTTGTTGTTTCTGCATTTGTTTCATCTCTGATGTATGTCCCTGCGTGTCACGTAGCTCTCCAAATGTTCAGTGCTTGTTTTTTCAAGAGAATAAGAACTGGAATTCCATTATAACAAGATCAGGAGACTTTGTAAAAATAATAATAATAAATAAATAAATAAATAAAAAAAGCAACAAAAAAAACTTTTTTACTGTGATAAGTTGATCATTGCTTGGGAATTAGACTTTTTTCTTTTTTTTTTTTTTTAATCTTAGATGTCTTTTTGTTACAGAGAATTTAGTTGCTATGGAATTTGCACCTACCCCTATTTTTCTCTATATTTCCTGGAGTTAACTAGTTTTTCTTTTTGTTGTCATTGGTTAGATTTTTCACGTGTCTGCTAGTCCTTCCACCCATCCTTCCCGTGGTTTCTCTGCCATCTTCTGATTTATATTCCTCTGTCTTGTAGATGCCCAGAAAAGCAAACAACTAAATACCCCAGACTTCCAAGGTTCTCTCCTTGTCCTGAACGTGTTCACTACAGGCAGAGACAAACCGAGCCTTCACGTGACAGGCAGGGCAGCCTTGCTCCTGGTGGCACATGGAGGCTCGTTTTGCACTTCACATCCCCTCCTGGTCCAACTGCTCACCCCAGGAGAACTTGTGGGGGGTGTGATGCCAGGTGACAATAGGTCTGATTCTTTCCACAGGGTTCTCATCGCACCCTCTTTCTAAATCCTCTCTTCAGGGTTTTTCTCCTGCCTAATTTATTCTCCTATGTTCTCCCCGCACCCCCCCCCCACCCCCCTTTTAAAGTCCTCAAGGCAGAAGAATGAGAACTCAGGCCTACAAGGGTTAGCGTGGAAGAGAGTGGAAAAAAGAAGTTTCAGAGAATGTTTTAATCTCACTGGTCTTCTCCTGCCTTTCTAAGTGATGCTGTATTTCTGTTTGTTAAGATGATGTGAATTATTTACAAAGGCCACAGTTTCCTGGAGTTGACTTCAGGCAAATTAGTGCTACCTTCATAAACCAGTATTGGAGATTAAAACATGAATGGGATGCTCTCCCTATCTTGGGGAAAAGATAGTTTAATGGGGAGACCTAAGAGTTTTGACAGTGTCTAATTTGGGAAATGCAAGTCAGAAGTAGTGTTTGATACACAGTGAGCGCTCAGTCAATATTTGATAAAGGAATCTACACTAATAAAAGAGTAAGATGCAAATTGACCATACCTTTGTGATGCCCACCAGCCAATCAGGAGTAAGTATGCAAATTAATCCAACAAAGATGGCGGGTTAATTTGCATATGCAGGTGCCGAGTGGCTGGGGGCGGGGCGGGACACTTGTATCGTTGAATGTGTTCCGCACCGCCCCCGGCCGCTCCAGGCCTCTGGGCAGTGTGGGAAAGCGAAAAGGCGGCTCCAGCCTGAGCGAAGGCGGTGCTGGCAGCCAGGGAAAGGAAGGCCCATTCTTGCATGAATCTTCATGCATTGGGCCTCTAGTGAATAATAAAAATGGCTAAAATATATTGAATACCTGCCCTGGGTCAGGCCCTGGCCTATGTTCTTGATGTGCGGTTATCGCATTTAATTTGCATATTAAGCCCATAAGGAGAGCACCAGTCCCATCCTACAGGTGAGGAAAATGAGGCATAAGGCAGTTAGGCAACTGCCCAAGAAAGTACATAGTGAAGCTAGGATGGAAACCCAGGTGGTCAGTGCCCAGAGCCCAGGCTCTTAGTTAATACGCCATTTTAAAAGGGAGGATGGTGGACAGATGAGAATGAGTTTGGTTTGGGGCACGTTGAGTTTGAGGTCCCTGTGGAAGATTCAGGTGGCTCTGCCCAGTAGGCAGGCAGAAGTGTGGGTCCGCTGCTGGGCAGGAGGTTGGGCCAGAGGCACAGCTCTGGGAGGCATCAGCGTCTTTTCAGTGATACTCTAGGTCTAGGAGAACACAGAAAGAGCCTTTTCCTGAGAACAGTCTTGGGAAACACCATTATGTAAAGGATGGGCAGCCCTGGCCAGTGTGTGGCTCAGTTGGTTGGGCATTGTTCTGTGCCCCGAAAGGTCTCTGATTCAATTCCTGGTCAGCTCATGGCACATGCCTGGGTTTTGGGCTCGATCCCCAGTAGGGGGCATACAGGAAGCAGCCAATCGATGTTTCACTCTCACACCAATGTTTCTCACTCTCCTTCTCCCTTCCTCTCTCTGTAAAAATCAACTAAAAACATTAAAAAAATAAATAAAAGATGGGCAAAAGCAGGGAAAAGCCCATGAAGGTGATGGAGAAAAGCATGAGAAAAAAAATGGTGCCACGCCTTCTTTGCTCACCTTCACCCGCAGCCCCAGGTGACCTAGAACCTCAGTCCTGTCCTGATTTGCAAACTTAACCCACCTCCGCATACAGGAGAGTGGAGGCAGAATATGCCAAAGACATTATCTAATCCAATAATAACTCTTATCTGCTTTTCAAGTTCAACTCAAAACATACTCACTTTGACCTACATGTCTACTGCTCTGATACAGTGCTTAGCCTGTGGGCCTGGCTTTATTTCCTGTCTGGGAGACATCTGCCTGGTGGAAGAAAATGAGTGTAGGCTGGCAGTTCTCAGAACATAATATATGACCAATGTCACCCAATAAATAAAGTAAAAGAACATAATATGCCCCACAATCACCTGAGTTGCTCACTGAAAGTGCGGATAAAGGAATGGTCACCCTCAGAAGGTCTGTCTGATTCAGGAGGCTGGGGTGGGGCCTGAGGCTGCATGTCTGCAATCTCTCGGTGATATCGATGGTTCTGGTGCCTTCTTTGAGAAGCCAGACAGGGTAGATGATGCATACGCTACTGATCGATAACAACATAGTAAGTCACCTTATTTAAAATCATCCTCACGTTGTTTTTATGTGATGCTATCCTAGTGTCCGAACATACAGCTAGAATTATTTCCCTTGGGAACAATGTGGTCATTAAGGGCTCAAACAACTTTTCCCGGTAAGTATCGATTCCCTAATTATTTGACAGCTTTATCTGACATTTAATTTGCCATCGAACTCCAGCCATTGATCAAATCCAGACAAACGGTTGACCTTTCTTTCTTGTCTGTTAATGTTCAGAACCAAATCATCACACTACTCACCCTCAAAGCCAGCTGCCTTTAAAACAAAAGTCAAGTTAATCCCTTGGGTACTGGCTATTGAAAAGGAAACAGGAAAAGAAAAATACAAACAGCTGACATAACAAATATCATACCTAATGTCTAATAATTACCAGCCCTTGGAAGCCCTTAGCCCTTGGCCAGAGAAAAAATGTCATGAGTTGGTTTTTCCCCAGTAAAGTCCCGAGGGGGCAATGCAACCCAACAGTGGCCGCGCCAGGCTAGGGCATCGCCACCAGCTGGGTGAGCTGCCAGGAAGGGACTTCCTAGGGTCGAGATCCTGCCCCGGGAGGAGGAGGCTCAAGGGACCTGAGGTCTGGTCTTAGCTGAAGTGGAGCCTCACCGCCGCCATCTGTACCAAGTAATGGGAGGGCGGAAGGATACTGGGGTCCTGTGTTGCGGCCGCTATGAGTAAGTCTGGTCATTATCTTTAAAGTATTTGGCATAAAGCCTTAGCCCAGCCCAAAGGAGCTGTGATTTTTTTCATTTTAGTTTGTTTGTTTATTTACTACCTCATTCCGCAGGGGGAGGGGGAGATGGCTCATTCGCACATGCTGATGAAATGAGCACGTGCATATTTCCACTTTCCTCACTGTGCCCGTGTTGTCCGGTCACGGCTGGCTGCTTGGGCTGCCCAGAAAGTACACGCAGTCCTCACGGACCTGGGGCTCCCTCCGCTAGTGCTACAGGGCCAATCAACCCACATGCGGGCCCAGGCCCGGCTCCTCGTTATGTCCCTGTTCTTTGCTCTCAGTTGTGTGTATTGTCTGTTGACCCAGAGAGAAGTTCCACTTACAGCCTTCCACCTACAGGCTTGCAGGTGTTGATGGTTTTGCGAAATAGGACAAACGAAAATATGGACATCCCATAGCTACACCCCAACACCCATTCAGTTTCTAAGTGGGATTTAAGTAGACTGAAATTCAGCTTATAGAAGTGAGTAAATCAGGAATCTACTTTCAGGATCTGAAAAAATATATGCCTGTGTCATACATAAGTAAAAGAAAACACTGTTTAGCTCTTTTTATGTGATTAGGACAAAAAAAAAAAAAAGGTCCAAAAGTGTTAGGAATTGTTTCTGTTTGTGTTTTTTTCCCCACAAGTACATTTAATTCTGCCTCTGGTCATTTGGCCCCTCTTATGATTCCTCAAAGAATTAAAACAGGGCATTTATTAGGAAGGTTTCACTTTGATTTTATATTCAACTACAAGGTCTTCACAAGGTCACCATCAATGGCGTGCCACAGCACATCCCCGTACGATACTTGATCTTTTCCGGGAGCCTGTGGGTGAATGACTACATCTGCAGAGTTAGGAAAATTTGATGTAGGAAACAAGGGATAAGTACAGAGCCACATAATTAGCTAATGTTTACTTAACAAGCAGAGATATGTTTCTGACAGATTCAATCAACTCTGACTAAGGGGCATTTTCAAGACATTGAGAGATGTGTTCTGAACCATCAGATGTAACTCTCCTGAGAACAAAGGTCCAAAACCTATGATGCAGAAGTGATTCAGGCAAGCAGGCAAGTAAATTCTGCCCTCCTCTATCTTCATCTGAGAAAGATTGAACTTTCGATTTAGAATGAGTTTAGAGAGGAAGGCTCTAACTAGAAATTCCGGGAAAATCTGCTCTTGCAAATATCTGCAGATTTTCATTTCCATGAGAATAGATTCTCATAAGAAAATCAGCATGCATAATACCATGTTCTACATTCTTCTCGTGCATTATTCTCTATTGGTTATTCTTTATGTATTTAGACACTTGGGATACATGCAATTATCCATACGTATGTTAAGCGAAGTTCTTACGATGCTTTATTCTTTGCTCTCTCACAAATAAAATAATGTGTTTTGTCCTAGTAAAAATGCTGACAGGTAAGGAAGGTGGCTCTGGAGAATGGACTAAATCAGGTTCCACCGATGAAGTTCTGGAGTATGACTGAAAGAAAGAACATTTGATTCTGCTCCAGAAAGCAACACTGAATGCGTTCCCATTTATTTTGGAGTAGATAGAGGCTGTCACTGGAGAAGCTAGAAAGGGGAGGCAGCACACTAAGGCTGTAGAGGGCAGTCCCAATTCCCTTTAAACTCAGATATCAGGAAAATGCATGGATTCAAAATTAAAGGTTGGAGAGGCAAGAGTGAAGTTGTCCTGAGCCCTGGTTGGCTCAGGGTATCGGAGAAACAGCAAAAGTTGGACAGGGATGGGAGTCAAAGAGAGGTGAGCAATGTTTGACCTGGCATCTGAGGTCCAGTGGTCCAACAAGAGAAGAATCTAACCTTGTTCCCGATTGCCAGCCCTTCAAGGACAAAAGGACCCCCAAATTCTGGATCAGGTTTGAAGCTTAAATTTATGTCCTTTTTCCCCCCTCACAATTCTTAAATGATATAAGCTAATGCTTTAATGTGTTTTTTTCTATTGTTCTGGAAAATATCTGCATTGCCTTCCTATCAGATCCAATCAAATCCATTATGAAATTTCCTAAACTTTTCATGTCTATAAAATTGCTTTCAAGAATAAATTACATCTTTTTTTAATTATAACAAAATTAAGGGTTATCAAGGTAAAGATAAGAAGTCCACTTAGCAATACTTCCACCCTTGGGATTTTGATGTCAAAATTGAAAATATATTTCTCTCCCCTGGCCCATTTTTTTTCAATATAAAATGTGCACTTAGATAAGCTTTATTAGAAAAACCATTATTTTAATATGTTAGTCTGTTTTTATTTGATTTAAAGAATAACAGTTGTGCAAGGGTAGCAAAAGGAACACTAGAGTTATATGATTTGACAGGTAGAAAAACATTCTGAGTGAGTCTTTCCTACTAATGGATGATTATGTTAAGTGGAGCCAATTCTGTGCCCTCCTCAGTTTGCATCTGAGTCTTTTTTTTTTTTTTTCACCCAAGGATATGTTGAGAGAGAGAGATAGAGAGAGAGAGAGAGAGAGAGAGATCGGTTGCCTCCAGTATGCGCCCTGACTGGGGATTGAACCGGCAACCTAGATATGTGCAGTGACCAGGAATCGAACCCGCATGGGATGATTCTCCAACCAACTGAGCCCCCTGGCCAGGGCTGCGTCTGAGTCTTATGGTGTCTTGTCCAGAAAAGTAGAGAAAAAACCAGCTCACACTTTCTTATTAATATTTACTGGAAGTTCTAGTAATTATCCTGGGATTTCGTTTGCTAACTTTTTATTCTTTCCAGAGGTGAAATTTTGCTTCTAGTTTAAAAAAAATCCAACCAATCACTTTCAGACTATGTATGGGACAGACGCTGGATCACAGGAGACCACAGCCTCTGCTCACTTCTTTCCCATGGGCCCGCGTGGAAGAGAGGTGCTGGGTTAGCAGAGTGCTAAGCCATTATGTAAATTCAGGTCCTGTGTTTCCCTTTGTTCCTCCTCCTTTTTTCTTTCTTTTTTCTTTTTTGTAATGTCTACATTTTGGCATTTCTGCATGGCCTCTTTGGTTTCAGAGCTTTACAATCGAGCATTTCCCGTTGGAAGAAAAAAAAAAGGAAATATAGCAATTAGCATACATTACGTAGCTGCACCAAACCAGTGTACTCGCAAACAAGTCTTTGTGACAGGCAAGTCGGCCCCGTTTTGTCTGGTTTCCTGGCCGGCCTCGTCCTGCTCACAGACTTCAATTGCCAACTAGCGATGCCGCCCCTTCCCTTCCTCTGCTTCTGCTTTCCCAGCCCCTGCCAGCTTGACTGGCTCGAAGTATTTAATGAGTTTTTAATTCAGTTTTGGCCCTGGAACCCAGCCAGCTACTGCTGCCCGGGGCTCGCATTTCCCTTACACATTATCAGAGGACAGCCGTAAAAGACAAGTGCTGTCACTATTGGACTTTTCCCGGGAGGATTCGCTTGGCCTCAGGTGATCACAAGGTCTTGCTGACCGCAGACAGTGGAGGAGCGGAAGGCAGTCCCCGCAGAGCCGCAGGGACAACGGGGGAGGCACCTCTGGGTGCTCGGAAGCAATTTCTAGGGAGCGAACGCCGCTCTGTAACCGCTGGGCCTCCGTCCAGCGGGAGAGAGAGAACCAGACCGCACTGAATGCTCTTTGGACCAAAACTGCATGCATGCTTACCCCCAGGTGCCCTCCATATAACAAGACCCTGGCATGCTCTGCACCGCGATCCCCATGGCCGATTGTCTCCTCCCAGGCACTGGAGAGGGGTGGATGCTGCCCTCATCTCCCGGGACTCGCATGTGGATCATGAAGCGGTGGTGCTCCTGGTAAGGAGGCTCTATAGAAGCCACAGAAGCTATTACTCTGGAAGAAGGTGTTAGGAAAACTCTCCGAGCCTTAAAGGGCTGGGACATAGCTCATAAATTACGCACTGTTCCCCACATTAGCCAAACCATAGCCAAGATGTTTCAGTCTATCCACACAGTCTTTCTGGGTCTGTGCATATGCTGTTCCCTCTGCCTAGAACACCTGTCCCCATTTATTTACTTGGCTGCTTCCTATTGATACTTCAGGTCTTGGTGCGACACATCACCTCTGGGGAGTTTTCCCAGAATGCCCTGTGCCCAGAGCAGCTGGCACTCACTGCTGCAGTCGCAAACACCACACTGAGCTGCTGCACGTGGCCAGCACGGAGGCCTCTGATGTCAGAAATCAGGTTTCAGGAGGGAAGCTGTTGCTTCCTTACATATGGATGTTTGGCATTTATTTATTATTCATCAGTAGTGGAGATGGCTGGCAAAGTCTCCCTAGTTGAAATTGTAGTTCCAGGTTTTGAGAAGCGCACAGTCATATTGATTGAATAATGGATGCAGAATGGTTGAAAGGAGGGTTTGCAAATGCGGCAGACAGGAATAGGAACTGATTTAGGTTAAAAGTTAACGTCAGATATTTTAAAATAGCAGCATAAATGTATCCCACACAAGCTATGATTCTACCTATTCATAAAAATAGGCACCTGATTCAATCTAGTCATTAAATAAATGACTGTATTTTACTTAAAAACATGGGTTTTAAATACAATCAACCGATAATTTAAGGCACTTTAGAGCCAAGGCACATTTCCAAAGACTGCTGCACAGGGTTGGTTACCTCATGAGGTAGTGAGGCCCCCCGCTGTGGAGGTGGACATGAAACCAGGAGCTGGTGGCACCTGTCAGCAGTTCTAGAATGGTGGTTTCTGGTTCTGGCTGAGCATCAAAAGCACTGGGTATTTGTTAAAACTATACACTGAGTGGCCAGATTATTATGATCTCTGAACGCAGTGTATATCCTATATAATAAAAGGCTAATATGCAAATTGTCCCTCAACCAGGAGTTCGACCAGCAGGCAGGCCGGCCAACCGCCCATGTCCCCTCCTCCTGGCCAGGCTGGCCGGACCCCACCCATGCACGAATTCATGCACCAGGCCTCTAAAATAAATATATACCGAGTGGCCAGATTATTATGCGTTCAGAGATCAGAATAATCTGGCCACTCAGTGTACATGGCCAAACCCAACCTGGACCTACTGAATCTGAATGTCTAGAGCCAGAGTTGAAGTCTGTGATTTAAAATCTCCAGTGACAATTCTGATCACCAGGCAGATTTGGGAACCTCTGTTCTAGCGACCCTTTCAAACCTAAATTTCAGTGATTTATAAACTACATTTGACATTGCAATAAGCAACTCCTCCGACAAGACTCCTCTCACCCATATATCAACATAGTGATCTCTAGGATTTGAAATGTGAGATCATCATAAGGGACGTTCACAAATTAGGAAATAGGAAAAGAAAGGCTAAGTGACTTGACTAAGTCACACGGCAAGATAATGGCAGAAGCAGGAATAAGGCGTGGCTAGCCAGACACAAGCCTTTTCCTCCCCAAAGGACTGCAGATTCCGAGGTGGCTCCTAGAGGCCCTTGTGACCTTACAGCTCCATGACCCAGCTGCCTTCACCCATGAAGTGATATCATCTCAAGTGACATAAAAGGTGTCTTTGATTCTTCATCTAGATATTTCTTAGATTCCTTATTAGAAGCCAAAGATGGGCTACCAGAGAAGTAGTGTAATTTAATTCTTACCTTACCTTTTTGGGTCAGTGATGCCAGAAATCTGGAATATCATCCACTTAGGCTAAAACTGTTGGCATAGAGATGGTCACACATTCTCCCTTCTTTTAAAAAAGGATTAGAAGCAGGGAATTCTAATCTAACACAGAATGTCTGGGAAGTTGCCTCTCTTTCAGCTCTCCTAGGTTTTGCCTTTGCATGGACTCCTCGTGGCAAACTCTGAAGGATGGATTTAATGAAAATCCTCATACATTGCACTGGAAGCCTTCACCCCGGCAGCATAATCACCCCGAGCAACACTCACTGTGCTGCAGCTAATTTTCCACCCTTGTGCATTCACAAAAGGTCTCCAAGTGCAGAGGGAAGTGTTTTTTAATGACCATGATTTAATATTTCCTAAGTCCCTACTGTGTTGGTGCCCTCACAATACATGTAAATAGCAAAGCCTGTGGGCTCTGCTGAGGTGATAGAATCTAAGGAAGGAAACAAGAATGATGTGAACAGCCTTATATTTCTTTTGAAATAGTTCAGAAGCATGGCCACAATATAATGCATGTAACTTCAGGAAGTCAGAGAGCTTTTGCCTTTTGTTTTTTTGTTTTGTGTTGTTAACTTTCTATTTTTAATGACATTTTCCTTTTGTTTAGCACCATTTTATTTTCATCTCTCCTCAAGAAATAAGAGATGGGGGATGTTGGGGCGGGGGGGGGGGGGGGGGACGAAGGGGGCGGGGAGGAGGGGAGGGTAGAAGATGCCCTGCCCATCATGTCATGGCCTCCCATCAAAGATTTTCCAAGTTAGACACCACAAAAAGATCTCAGAGGACATGAAAAGATCTTTAAATTGTCACGTTGACAATGACTTCATAGGGGAAAAAATACTACTGCCTTTACTTATGGTTCTTCCCTTTCTCCCTAGTTCAGACACTCATTGTGTCAATCATATTAGTTTTGTCAAGAGACACACCGTATCCTTGATCACAGAATGTTAGGTATTAAGTTCCACAGAATCAGTCCAATGCCTTGGCACATCGTATGGCGTGATGCTGCCTACAGCGCTGTCCCAGACTCGAAGGCCCTTTCACTCCTGGTGATGGTAAGTTAGTACTAATTCATCACAAGGCCTCTGACCTAGTTGTCAGTTCTGGTTTTTCCAACACCTATATTTTTCATCACACCATCAGCAAAGCCTACATGGGAACTGACTGCAGAAATCACTACGGGTAGAAAAGAAGGTCAGAGGATGCCAGGAACATCACCATTCCTCTTCACTAACTGCAACTTACCCTGTCCATCTGCCAGACTCCTGGCTGTGGCAGCAAGAGGCCCTATCAGTTGAGAAGAGTCTCAGAGAGAGAAGCATTTTTAGTTCATTCGTCCCTTCACTGTAACACCAATACTAGTGCTAGCAGGAACCACACAGCCACCATTTACTGACTGTTCGCTCTGTGTATTTTGTCGATTACATTAAATCTAATCCTCAACAAGAGCTCTATGGCCAACTTCATTGTATGTTCACAACTACATGGAGAAACTAGGGATACAGAAATTAAGTGATTGGTCCAAAGCCATGGCTGGTGAGTGACAAAGCTGGGATTCAAACCAGGTGCACCTGACATTGAAGCTCATCTTCTCTCCTCAGCCCCCTTGGTACCACCAGGTCAAACACCCTGGCCAGGTCAGGGCGAGGCTCTTCTCTGTCCTCAGACCCAGACTGAAATTCTTGAAGGTGGAGATACCAACATCTGAGGGAGAAGCAATATGTTCTCTCCAAGGCCCAGGAGCACCATTCACTATCCACGGGATGTAAATGGTGTGCTCTGGAGTGAAGACACCCAGGTATGTGCTCCGCAGTCTCTCTGGCCTATAAAATCCCCAACCCTCTCTGGGCCTAAGGCTAGACTCACTCGTCCATCCAGGTACCACTTCAAGGCCCAGGACCCATGAACACTTACTTAATTCTGTGGTCAGTCTAGCTTGCCCTTGAAGATCTCCAGAGACAAAGATTCTACAACAACCTCTAGCAAGTCACCAGAGGATTCTGGCCCCTGAGGTGGACAGGGTGGAAGTCCTCCTGTTTGCCAATTTTCCACTTTCTGAGAATTCTGAGATTTCTTAAGAGCCTTGAGGTTGCCTATAGACTTGTCTCAGGAATAGAACTAGCCCTGTTCACTTCACAACAGACTTAAAAGAGTACAGTCTAGAATAAAATGGTTGCATTGTGAGGCTGCTGAGTTGATATAAAAGAAGGCACCATGAAACAATCAGCCACAGGAACATTTATGAACTCTCTTCCATGAAGAGATTGCAAAAAAGGGGGAGGGGAGGGGGGAGAGATTATTTCTAAACAGTGTAATCAGCCAGGCTATTCCCAGCCTACACTCAATTCCTAGACAATAGTCATGGTTGCTAAAATAACTTCAGCTATTTCCAGCCTACCAAAATAAATACAGGCTCCAAGAAAAGTATAACGTAGTAAACGACTAATACTATTGCTCTTGATTAAAGATGTTATGTTCTTTTCAGAGTCTTTTTAAAAATAGCTGAGAAGTGGCTGCAGGAAGTTTTTGTCGGGGGGGGGGGGGGGTGTTACTTCTGAATACACAACTGACCACCCCCTTTTCCCCTGACCCTAATCCACAATAACATCTTCTTCCCTCCTGCTTCCAAAGTCCCATTTATAGCTCAAAATGAGAATGGAAATACAAAGAAGATAAATGAATGGATAAAACCTTCCCTTGCTCAGTTCAAAACCTCATGTTTGCCCTTCTCCACCAAATCTACAACAGTCATCCCATGTTGACTCTAGAAGACAGCACAGAAACACAAGGCAATAGAGAAGGAGCAATTTGGGTATAATCCTGATGGCGCCCCATCCTCTACCAGGTGAAAAGTCTGCATGTGCCCCACTTCTCAAGTTTAAACAACCACAAGTAAGGCCTGGATCTCACACTGTTTGTGGAAAACTGTTTATGAATTTGGTCTGAAACTGCAGGGCCCCTGAAATCTCTACTGAAGCTTCACTAATGTCCCTTTCTTTATCTCTATCATTCAACGACTAGATCCATCAATGTCAAACTTTAATAAACATTAAGAGTCTGGGAGGCACTTCTTCCTCCAGGCCATAAGCTAAATCACTGGTATATTGCTGTTTATCAACAATATAATACAATATGTCAACTTAAACAAATAATGTCATATATAGGAGATGGCCTATTGTTAATCACTTGCCAGCCCTTAGGAAGTGAGCACTTAGTAATACTCTTTATTGTGTTAACATAGCCTATCTGCCTTTTCAGGAGCTTCCAGATGCTGAATACATTTTTTCCTGTCTTAATTGCATAAGGCCCCTTCTCTCCTAGAGGCAGTGAAGGAAGCTATGGAGACAGACAGACCTGAGTTCAAATCCTGACCCTGCAAATTGCCAGTTATGACCTTAGGCAGATTATTTAATTTCTCTGATCCTCAGGTTCCTCATCAGTAAATGGGTCAGACAGGACCCACACCTTGTAGGGCTGAAGTGAAGATTAAATGAGATCTGGTTCATAAAGGGCCTGGCATGCGGGTGCTCAATAAATGGGTATAGCTTTAATTGTGATAATAATTAAACTGAATATAGTGCCCAAATCCCAAACTTCCTGCATAAATGAACGCTTTCAAAATCAAAGTATAGACACTTATATAAAACCTCCCTTACCAAATCCCTCTCCTCCTCTTGAAGATGTCTTATTGTCTCCGTTCAATGTCCCCACCCATCAGCAAACTGCGCGGCTATGAGAGTTCCAGAGCAAAACCAGCACAGGTGCTTTGTCCTACCTCAATCGTACCTGTTCTCTTCCTTTTTCATTTCTATGTGCACCAGTTTTGGATCTCATTAGGAAATCGCCAAAATTCTAAGTTGTCATTGCTTTACCAATCAACACACTGGTGATCCTCTCCAAATTAGTCGTCCCAAAATCACATAACTAACACACCATTGATAACTTCCTCCATTCAGCCACATGGCATTTCCCTGGTGTCTCCATTGCTGATGTATGTAAGGGCATTTGGTCACATTTTCTAAAAAAAGAAATCTTTCTTCTTTCCAAATGCTTTTGTTATCTAAATAGTTGTGTGACATTAAGACATTTAAGGTTCATTTAGTTTTGCATCAGTTTAGAATTTCCCACTATCCCTTACTAACACATCTATATTATAATAGAAATCAGAGGGAAAAGAATACCACTAGCTAGCACTTAGTAACTGCCTTCCATGTACAAGACATTGTTGAAAATGCTTTGCATATATTATTTCCTTTGCCACTGTCACTTCCCATAGTCCAGAAGCAATTACTGGAAGGTTGGGATTTTGCTTCTCCAGCAACAGTCCATTAGGGGATGGCCATGAATTTTATCAGGCAGGTATGGGCTGTCTAGTCATTTTTTCCACTTTCAGGGACCAAGATAAATAATTCCCTTTAGGCTCTGCTGCCCCCAGATCCTCTCTTCTTCCCTGTAATCAATGATGTCTTCCCTAGTCAGTCCCTAGGGGGCACGTGGGAGACCCAAAGCTGTCTGTCCCCAGGAATCCCATCTCCATCTTGTCCCTTGGCTCCCACTGTCTGCGACCCACAGTTGCAGCTGCTGACCTGTTTTGCTGCTATTTGCATTTCTGCATTTGCATTTCAAATAAGTTAATAAAAGGAATGGACCAAATAATAAATTGGATAAAAAGGCCCTTGATGAACCCACAGTACCACAGAAAAGCAACTCAGTTATACCACTGATGATACTTTATATATATACAGGGCCTCTCAGCTGATTGTCTCAGTATTTTTATAAATATAAAATGCAGAGTGAAAAATAACATCTTTGGGTAGGAAAATTAAGTCATGACAGATATGTTTTTTTAAGTACTGATTTGCATATGGTTACCATTAAAGTCAGTGATTCACTCATACATCTGTTTAACACACATTTACTAAGCACTCACTAAGCATTGGTCACTGGGCCCCCGGCCATCAGGTTGGATGTCGGGAGCTGACAATGCATTGCTCTATTCAAGTAACCCTGTAAGTGGTTAGGAGCTGGGAAGGCTGCAGGTCTGGTCCATGATACACACGACTTCTCAGCTCTGACTCACAAGCTCTCCCTGGGTCTCAGTCTCCTCGTCTGTAAAGTGGGCATAGATGGGGAGGCAATTTAAGCCTTTTTCATAAATTGGCTCTTTACTGTACATAACATGGGATTACCACTCTCGAGCAGTTTAACATTCTAGTCAGTGAGGACAGATTTTTGTATATAAAATATTTAGAAAATAATATATGCTAATATATAATCAAATGCTAAGACAGTGAAGGGACACAGTGTGTAAGGACATGGATTCACTTCTAATTCAACAGAATGTCCAGCCTTACATTTCTACTCTCTTTAGAAAAATACCTCATCCGTTAACCAACCCGAAGTTTAGAATAATATAGGCTTTGGAGCACCTTGATAGCATTGAAAAATTTGCAGTGCAGCTGGATTTGTCAGGGCAAAATTGCCCAGATAAAAGACTCCCAATTTAGAAGCCACTCTCAAGATGGGCAGAGATTGACAGGAAGGGTTAGGGTACCTGTTCACAGTGGGAGGAGGAATACGCCAAGGGGAAGGAGTGAGAAAGCTCAATACCTACCGGAACCCGCAGGACCACCAGTGGATCTAAGCAGCTTCCAATTCCCCAAGTCTGGTCACACAGAATGGTACATTTGCAAGGCCTGGAAGTCTCGTTCTATAAGCACCTCTCCATCTGGTAGGGTGTTTATTTATTCAGGAAAACCCTGGTTGGCAAAGTTCATGAGCTCAGCTGGGCAGGATGCTGGGCACAGCTGAATGGATAAGCCTCACTGCTCCAACGTTTCCCCCGGACTCTCGCCGGCCCCTGGCCATCTGTATTGGCCAAGTTAGCTACAAGTTGTCAAACCTCCCTTCATGCTGTACAGACACTACCTCTGTGTCTGTTTACAAATAGATCAAGTTGTGAACAGCAAACTGGAATGGGACCAGAAACATTCAATTGGTCCAAAAATTCGTCAGCCTAACATGCACGTGGAGGAAAGTCACTAAGTCTGTGTGGCAAAACATGGGCCCCCGGGGGGCCATCCAGATCCCTTGTCCTAAATCCTGTCCCCTCTGCTCCTGAGAACGTCTCATGTCCACGCGATTCCTGGAGAACCTGACAGTGTCACATCCACTGAGACACACACAAGCACGAGCGAGGAATAGGAGGCAAGTAATAAAGGAAATAAATCCCCCAATGGAAGCAAAAGCAAAACAATAAAAGTAATAATAATTCCACACCAGTACACTGTTTTGTTTTGCTGCTGTTCAATACAGGAGAGACTGCATGGCATTGTAATCAAGAACTGCTTCCTAACTATAGTTCCAACCTACAAATTTTGGTCAGAATTGTGTTTTGAAGATCATCTTGTCAAACTAAAGAAAAGAGGGTTTTTTTTAAAGTGCAATAGCACAAGGTTTAGGGAGGGATTCAGTGAAGCATGCTATGAGTCCCATCGCTGAGCAATGCTGACCTGAGGTGTCTAAACAAAGGGACAGGGACCCGTCTCTCTCCTGGTTTGATGGCCAGCAGAAGGGAACCCAGAGAATAAAAAGGGGAAAGTAGATTGATTCTGACATCTTCATGGGTTTGTATTCCTAAGTGCCTATCTTATTTATCTGCCCCCGCCCCACCACCACCCAAAGCCACACACACCCCATTGTGTGTGGTCCCGCCAGGATCCAATTCCAACCTGTCGTTACAAATTACCACCACACTGACTCTAGGCCTCAATTCTGCTTGTCTTCACTTTACTTTTGAGTAAGACTATAATGGAAGATTGGTACCCACGGAAATGGCAAAATACTATTGCTTCTAACAAATATTTCCATATTTGAGCCAATTAAAAGACCTTCACATGACTGAACTTCAGGGAGTGATTCTTGTCAAGTCAAATGTGATCCCGCAAGTCTGAGAAATAGTTTCCAGCTGGGCAGATGAAGCGGGTTTGGCACATCCACACCCCTTCCCGGCTCCCTGGTGTGAGAACTAGGCCACGGTGAGAAGCCAGCCTGTTGCTGTGTAACAGAGCAAAGCTAACATGTGGCCTCATATGTGTGCATGGGAAGAAAAGAAAGGCAAATCTGTGCAAAAAGACTCAGCAAATATGTATCTGAGGCCAATACAAAGTACTTCAGCAATACTTGTCTATCGTCTGGTCAGAATTCATAAAGCCAGACGCCAGACCTAGCCAGAGAACAATTTCCTGACTAAATTTTGTTTTCTTACACTGACTCTTGGGACCCTGGACAGCTTTCTTCTCAGACTTCAGACGTCCTTGGTTTCCTTGTGGTTCCTCGGGTGGGACCACGTGGCTACCTCCTCCTACAGCAAGGCCGGCCGGCGGCCCAGGGTCCACACTGCAGCCACACTGCTTTCAAAAGCCTAGCTGTAGAGTGTTCTCACTCAAAATGATATTTTTCAACAAAAGCTATTTAAAAAAAAAAAACAAACACCTGCTTGATTTATAATGTCATAAAAGATACCATAGGAATCTAAATTTTTTCTGTAAGTCTACATTTCTTTTTTTGCACCCCTAGGTTCATAGCAGCACAATTTACAATAGCTAAGATCTGGAAACAGCCTAGGTGCCCATCAGCAGATGACTGGATCAGAGAACTATGGTACATCTACACAATGGAATACTATGCTGCCATAAGAAAGAAGGAATTCTTACCATTTGCAGCAACCTGGATGGAATTGGAGAACATTATGCTGCGTGAAATAAGCCAGTCAATGAAAGAAAAATACCACATGATCTCACTCATTTATGGATAATAAAGAACATTATAAACTGTTGAACAAAAAGATAGATACAGAGGCAGTAAAGCATCAAACAGCCTGTCAAATTACAGCAGGAAGGTTAGGGAAAGGTGGGGAGATAAGAGATCAACCGAAGGACTTGTATGCATGCATATAAGCATAACCAATGGACGCAAAACTCTGGGGGATGAGGGCATATATGGGAGTGGGTGGGGGGGCAATGGTAAGATATGTACACATATAATACCTTAATACAAAAATGGAAGAGCCCTAGCTGGTATGGCTTAGTGGATAGAGTGTCAGCCTGTGGACTGAAGGGTCCCGGGTTCGATTCCAGTCAAGGGCACATGCCACGAGCAGGAGGCAGCCTATCAATGATTCTCTCTCATCATTGATGTTTCCATCTCCCTCTCCCTTCCTCTCTGAAATCAGTAAAAAATATATATACTTAAAAAATCAATAAAAAATATATTTTAAAAAAAATGGAAGAAAAAGAAACGTCAAAGTGATTAAAAAAGCAACTCAATCTTGACAGAATGGTTTTTCCTACCTGAAAAACAAGGGACCCTGGGTTTGGGCCAGCCACATGCTGCAGCTTTGGGAGCCCACCCACATGAGCAGCAAGACCACACTCATGTCAGTCTCACAAAGACAGTTCTTCTCAACTTCTAACAAGTGATGAGATTAAATGCATGCCTACGGTAGGCCGTTTGGATGACACCAATGAAGCAGCAGCTAGCATTCATCTATAATCACCTTCCCCCAAAAACAATCATTATTATTCATCTTTCCTTTCATTCCCACACGTACATTTTTCACATAGTTGAGGGCAGATTGGAAACACAAGTTAGTGGTCCTGCTTTCTTCACTTAATGTTTTATCATAAATGACTTCCCCACGTTAACCCAAAACTTTGCCAACACACGGTTTAATGACTGCCCCTGAGTCCACGGTGCACCAGCTCTGCAGTTCACCCAGCCAGACACCAACCACTGACATGAGGATGCAACAAGGTCGCGGATGTTCGGTTAATGCTACAAGATGGTTAAGGGGACAAAGTCAGGCCTGTACCCAGGTCTCTCTGGCGTTAAGGTCCTCCTCACTGGTAAATCAGGCAGAGGAGGTTGTTCCAGAATGTTTGGGTCCATTTTGGTTTGTGGCCAGTTAGTGATGTTTAGAATAAAATGCCAGTCACCACCAAAGGAAACATTAGACCAAAAGAGAAGAGAATGCAAATTAAGTGCCCTGGGTAATATGGGAATAAAATCTTAAATGGATTCTATCTCAGTAATTAGTTTTTAACAGCAATTTCAACCCTTTTCATCTCATGGCACACATCATAAACTAATTACTAAAATTCTGCAGCACATCAAAAAAATATATTATTTTTTGCCAATCTGACAAAAAAAAATAGGTATAATTTTGATTAATTCACACAGGACAGCTATTGTCACGTTGGCTGTTGTCATTTTTGTATTTGACAATCTAAGGGAAAAGAGGTCAGTGCCCACAACTAAATAGTCAGGTATTGCATGTTTTAAAAATTCCTGAGGTACACCAGTTGGACATCACTGGTGCACAATAAAATAAATATAGCGGAAACCAAAACCTAGAAAACTATGGTATTGTTTTAACGAGCCAGCCTGCTTGTGCTGCACACTAAGTCAACATATTCATTTTTGTAAAAACTAAGTGGGAATAAATATCAGCCCAATATTAAGACTGAGTGAAAACCTAGGATGTAAAAGATGCAGGAATGGCTTAGGCCTAGCTTCTCTATTCAGGAAGATGGGATCCTACATGATGTACTTACTCAGATACACACACACACACACACACACACACACACACACACACACATACACACATAACCAAATCCAAAAATAAACTTAATTCTGCTAAGATTTTCCTCCCCATGGTGCACTCAAGTGGCTATAATATTCGGGGGGGGGGGAGGAGAAGGGACGACAAACATACACAGAAAAAAACAGCTTTTTAGAATACTAGTAAATTTAAATTCTTATTTGAATTTCATTTTCCTTATTTCATCCCTTCTGGCTATTGGGTGTATCTAGAACTATAAAACAGATCATGTATTATAGAAATCTACACTTGAAATCTATATCATCTTATTTAACCAATATCACCCAATTAAAGAGAGAGAGAGAGAGAGAAGACTTTTCTTTTGCTTGGCCTCCTGCCCCACCCCCATCCCATTTTCAGTCCCAACCCTCTCATCTCCATGGATCTGAATAAAAGTACAGAGGAGTACCTGGAGAGGACAGAGCACCCCCACTGAGCAAACAGACTCTGTCCAGAGGGTGCCCTGGGAGACTTTCAACCATCTGTTGGGAAAATCAGGATCTCCAGTCCTGAGAGGAGGAGGCTGGACCATAGTCTTACTAACAAGCTAACCATCTTCAACAAGGGCAACACACCACCAACACTTCTTGTCCCGTGTAGTGTTCATCAGATTTTGAAATAAGGGAATTAGATTTTACTTAGCACCTCTCCTATAGGGCAACATGCGTTAGTAGTACACTTTTCCAGTAGGGGAGAACCCATTTGGTGAGAAACAGGACACTTCTTCCGAGCTAGTTTGAAGGAAGAGTGATGCTTAAGACCTCAGGGGTCATTTACTGCTTCTTGACCGTGTAGCTTTCTGAAGTCCAGAAAGAGCAGAAACGATCAGGGTGACATTGAGGATAGGTGGCTGGTTCCTGTCTTTTCAAGAAGGTGCTAGCAAAGGCCTCCCTTTGCATGCTCTTCTTCTGCAGGTCTCCACTGGTCTCTGTGTGTGGAGGGTTTGGGGCGCCCTCTGAATCCCCAGGGGACAGGAAGGAGAGAGGACTTTAAGGAGCCCCGTGCAGCCTCAGGATGAAATAGAAAATTCAGAAATGGCTTAACTAAGCAGGATGTGTTCTTTGGTTCCATAGCGGCATTGTCAGAGAAGTGTTTTATGAAATAATTTGTATTTTAAAAATCTTCATACCCCTCATGACTACCATAAAATTTATTCATAATTAACATGGATCATTTGCTAAAAACTGGGTAACATCTTTATAACCAACTGTTCTTATATTTAAGGAAACTTTCCATTTCCCTAACTTGGGTGATTTTTCCCTCCTCCGTAGCCAAGACAAGTTTTGAAACCACTGTCCTGACATCTGCTTTGCATAGACTCCTTTTAATTCTCACGTTAACTTTTCATTTGGGTCCGGTAAGATGGCTTTGTTTTCAGTCTATAAACTTGCAGCGAAGACAGCAAACTGGATCCTCCTCTGGTTCACTCTGTAGTCGGCAGGGTTTCCCAGGCAACAGCCACCAACCCCAGTCCATCGCATAGTCACCAATTTTCTCCCTTGAAACCTCTCCCGAGCCCTCCCCTCCCAGCTGGCCATCTGCACCACACCACTAATCTCCCGTCCGCAGTGGGAGGAGGGGATGGGCAGTCCTGGGGAGGACACGGGAATACTAGCCTATTAATCCCCAGCCAGTGTCCTTTGTGGGCTTCCCCCTGGGCTTCTGAGGACTGAGCAGCTATGTCAGTGGCCTGCCTTTGCCTCTCAGACATCTCCCACCTTTTCCTTTTTGATCACTAAAAAGAATTCTTCCAGTAACTCCGATTCCTTGGAACCTAAAGAGCTAAGAGCAAGTGACGGGGCACAGGTTGTCTTCAAGATGTTGGCCCCATGACAAGGACATGCCTTTCGGCTACAGCTTTCTTGGGAAAGGTGCAATCAGTGTGGATTTCAGGTTTACTCTTTTTCTATTGTTAAAGACATTTTTTTGTTTGTTTTTATTTTTTTATCATTTACGTTATACCGTTTTGTATTAGTTTCAGGTGTACAACATAGTTGTTTGACAATTATTTACTTTACAAAGTGTTCCTCTGATATATCCAGTACCCACCTGGCACCATACATAATATAGTAATTATATTCTCTATGCTCTACTTTGCTCCTTTTTTAAATAAAATATACTCTTCCAACAGCTGTGTAAGAGAGTCTCCTTTAGCACATCCCATGTCCAATTAGGCTCTGCTTTCAAAAAAAGGTTTAGGTGCCCAAGAAAGGAGCCGATGCTGCACGTGAAAAGCTTGTAGTTCCTGTGCTTGGGGTCCCTCCGCCCCAGACCTACAAGGTCCTCAGAAGCTCTGTCCGGGGACACAGGTGCTCTTTAACTAAAGAATGCTTTCCACTGGTAATCGAGGGTCTTCAGAATTGAGGAGTGGGCTCTGGAGCCTGACTGCTAGTGTCTGAGCCCAACCTCCACCACTCACTGGCTGTGTGACTTAAGGCAGGCTACTTAACCTCTCTGGGCCCCAGTTTCCTCATGGTTAAATGGTGATGATAACTGTACCTCCATCTTGGGAGGCTGTGAGGATTGAATTAGTAAAGTCCTTAGAACAGTGCCTGGCACACGGTGAACGTTCAGCAAGTATTAGCTATTATTATTGTTGTTCGCTCTCATTAAGAATGCAGATCAAGCCCTAACTGGTTTGGCTCAGTGGATAGAGCGTCGGCCTGCGGACTCAAGGGTCCCAGGTTCGATTCTGGTCAAGGGCATGTACCTTGGTTGCAGGCACATCCCCAGTGGGGAGTGTGTAGGATGCAGCTGATCGATGTTTCTCTCTCATCGATGTTTCTAACTCTCTATCCCTCTCCCTTCCTCTCTGTAAAAAGTCAATAAAATATATTTTTAAAAAAGAATGCAGATCAAGGCAGGCAGGCTTCATGAAGGAAAGGGGAACAAACCCAGACTCAAAGTCACCAGTTGTGCCTAAGAAAAGCAAGGATTCTTCCCTAGAATATGATTCATCACAGAAATCCCTAGAAAGGTGGCCTGCCTGAAATTATTTTTCAATTTAATGAAAAAAGCAATCGAGTCCAAATTAGATGAGCGGGGTGACAGTGAGATTCAGCCCTGGGGCACTGTTCAGATTTTTGGCTCTGGTGTCATGCTGAGCTGAAATAAATTGATTTAAATGAGTTAATGCAAAATCCAACCTTCCTCTTTGCAACTGGTAATGCAAGGGTTTCTGAAACAGCTCAATGGAACAAGCTCCTTTCTTGTAAGAGAGACTGTCTCCTTCAAAAAGAAGAGTGTCCATGTCGTTTATGTAGCTTTTCCCAGCGAGTCCCTGATTTCACCTACGTCTTTATCCAGCTTAACCTTTCTCGGGATTCCTGGCAAATTGCCCACATTTCTGGGTCTGACTTTACTGCTGAATGGAATTTAATGGATTTGGCTGGTTCATTACCGGATCCATGTGGAACAATGTAGAATCATGCTTCATGCATAATAAATAAATGACATTTCTAAAACAAGAGGGATGAATATATCTGCCATCTAGAACAAGACCTTCTAAGTACTCCACCGGGCAGCATCATAATTAGCGAGTGATTTAGAACAACTCAATCTCCCACCGGCATTGCCTTATGCCTCAAGGAAACCCACCAACACTCTCTGCCTCTTGGAGGAGATGCTTGAAGTCCGAATGGAATACTGTCAGGTGAAATTAGGCCACTTCTGAGTTGTGCAACATTCCGCTTCAAAATCTTGCTGATTATACAAACACTGGATAATTACACTGATTTGTGCACTATATTCCGTCAGAATGACAAAGCACCCCGTTTCACTCTGCTAATGAAAAGCAGCAAGCAGTTAAGACCAACCATCCATCAGGAGACAAAAAGCACTCATTCACAGTAATGACAGGTGTGCAACAATGGAAATAGGATTTTTTTTTTTCAAGTACGTGAGCTGCTGCCAAAAACTAAAATCATGTTCAATATCATTCTCTTTCTTTGTGTTCCTCTGAGGTTTAGTATTTCCTTGCGCAGAGAAATAAAAAGGTTGATGCAAGAGATCTCACATTCCCAGGAGGATGTTGCTTTAATTTCATACTGTGTTGGTGAACATTTGCAACTGGGGTTTCCAATCATTTTCTTTTGTGGCCTTGCCCTCTGCCTTCAACAGTCCAGTGGGTAAATCTGCACAAAGGTAGTTCTCAAAAAAATATTAATAAACTGCGCTGAGAAGGGAATTTGTCCTACGCAGTGCCCCCCACAGCTGTAACAAACGTGATCTGCACCGACACAGAAAGTAATTCACAGGCAGATGAGAGATAGGCAGGGATGGACCGGCCTCTCAAGTCACGCACAAGTGGCCACAGTCTCCAGCAGCTCAGATGGCTAGCAGAAAAGAGGGGTTTGTGTCCCAGCTGTAAGAAGGAATGTATTCTAGGGCCTCTCCCACACAGCCTCTTCTCACACATTTCTAGTCATGGCCTAGGCGATGGCTCAGAAACATTACTTGGCTCATTTTTTCCTCTAGCATCCAAAAAAGCACTGTCTGAAAGATCCAAGCATAACACATCATGTATTCAGAAGTTCTTTATCCAGCAGTCTCAACTAAGACATTCAGCCCAGAATCCAGTAAAAAAAAAAAAAAAAAGGAGGGGGGTGAGGGGAGAAGGCCCCAAAATAGATACCACTAAATCAAATGCTTTAGGACTGTATTTCAGGAAGATCCCTCCAAGTTTATGACACAGGATCTCTCTTTTCTCCTATAGACAGCAGGTCTAATAGGCTTAGCTGCAGTTTTGAATCTATTACAAATTCAAAAGAACAAAATAGAAGGGGTTTGAACAGTGCTCCCCTCAAGTTCATGTCTGCACAGAACCTCAGAATGTGACCTTATTTGGAAATAGGGTCTTTGCAGACATAGTTACAATGAAGTCATATCAAATGAGAGTGGGCCCTACTCCAAAGACTGGTGTCCTTATAAGAACAGAAAACAGAGACAGGGAGAGCAGACCATGTGACGACGGAGGCAGATTTTGGAGTGATAAACCACGATAAACCAGATACTGGAGTCTACCAGCCAAGGAATGCCAAGGAGTGCCAGCAACACCAGGAGAACAGGGAGAGAAGCATGGACCAGATCCCTCCTCAGAGCCTCTAGAAGCAATCAGCCTACGGACATATTGATTTCAGACTTCTGGCTTCCAGAAGTGTGAAAGAATCGTTTCTGTTGTTAGAAGCCACCCGGTTTGCAATTCTTTTCGCTCCAGCAGCAACTCTAGGAAACTAGTATGAAAGTGTATTTAGACAATTGAAAGTAATTTAGAAAGAAACATCCTACAGCACTGTACCAAGAGAGGAAACCAAACGGACATGTTTTCTAAAAGTCATATGAACTAAAACACCATACCTGGGACCAATAGGACACTAAAGGCATAATAACATAATCCAACTGTGGATGTTTCTAATGGTCTCTTTGCATTGGTTTTTATTTTTTTAAATATATTTTATTGACTTTTTACAGAGAGGAAGGGAGAGGGATAGAGAGAAACATCGACCAGCTGCCTCCTGCACACCTCCTACTGGGGATATGCCCGCAAGCAAGGTACATGCCCTTGACCGGAATCGAACCCGGGATCTCTCAGTCTGCAGGCCGACGCTCTAACCACTGAGCCAAACTGGACTTGGTTTGGGTGTCCAAACAAGGCCTCAATGCACAGCCTCACCCCACAGCCCTAAAAAGGAAATGTATTTGTTTGCTCTTTAGTTTGCACTAAACATTCCCTTTTATATTTAGCATCTCAACATGGCCGTGTATTGTATTGTTACTAAATTCTCAGATCTAATATTTTACATTTTATGTTTTGGGAGTCCTGGTCAAACGACACAGCTAATCTCTGGTTTGTGTCAAGATTTTTCTACACTTAGTATTTCTCTCTATAGCAGCTGCACATACACCCCCACATACACCTGAAGAACAGAAGAATCCTCTAGAACTCCACCACACGGACACCAGAGCAGTACAACTTTTCCCTATGGATTAACACAAGGACCAGAACATCTCATTCCTAAAGGATGAGCTGTGGAGTTGGGCTTCGAAATATTATATCATGTCTTCAAGTCACTTAAAAACTCTAGGCCTCACTCCATACCCCCACCCATCTATTAAGTAAGAAAGAGAAAACAAAAATCGTAAGTTAAAAATGTATAAATATAGGCTATAGCCCATGTAAAAATGGCCCCTAACAACTCTAATTTAGTGTTTGGTTCTCTGCCTGAACACCATGTGCTGAAATCCGTTTACTGGGGTTTGGTTTGTTTGTTTTTTGTTTTGTTTTTTTCATTGGAACTTACGCTGGGAAATTTCTCTTGTTCCACTTGGGGAGCACTGCTTTTCCCCCTGAGAAATCTTTTTCTTTATTTCAAGCCTCTTTAGCTTAAAAAGCTCTAAGTCTTCTCAAATCATCTTTGAAAATGAGAGGTGCACTGTATGTTATTACTTTTAGAATGCTCCCTTTAAGGTTCGATATTATACCCGTTTCCATGTGGTTATTTCTCAATTGGCTCCAATATCCCCGTTTAGAAAAGGCCCAGGCAGCTTCCCGGCCCCCAGCCTGGCCAATAGGTTTCAGGTTAAACCCCTCCTCCCTGCCTCACGAAAGGAAGCGGCTGCGGAAAGGCAGGTCCCACCCACAGGTGGGCAGACCTTCCCTTCACAACCCCATCTGCACCGTCAGCAGCGCCCACCCCCTCTCACCCCCCATCCCAGCCCTGATTTAAGAGGCACTTAAATCACTGCCCTTCACCTTGGCTTTAAGAGGTCCAATTTGCCCCTCCCGCTGCCCACCTAGGAGGTGGGAGGGATGGGGTCGGGGGATCACACGTGGGCCTAGGGAAGGTGGCCCCGCCCCTAAGCCAGCCCCCACTGCTGTCACTCACTCTTCTGGTCACAGAGCCCAGCGGAGAGGGTAAGCCAACTGTCGCTGGTGGGCTCCAAAGCTCCCCTTTGCTTTTGCACTGTCAGCGTTTTAGGATTTAGGGCCGGGGGCTGTGTTCCAGAAGTAATAAAAACTACCCATTTGCAGACACAGGCAGACAGTGTCTCATCACAGAGGGCTTCCTCCTCTGAGGCATTCAAGACGCAGGGGGGGGGGGGGGGGGGGGGAGTCAGCCAGAAGGGATGGATCCGCTGTCACCCCCAAGGTAACCCAGAATGAAGATGGAAACGACTGGAAGGGGTATTTTCTTTTTCTTTTTTAACCAAGCTTCTTAGTAACGTGATATGATTGCCTTAGGCTTTTCTTTCTTTCTCTCTTTTTTTAAACCATAATCCTCTTACAAACCAAACATAAAATAGAGCCTCAGAACCTTTCCATATAAGGAGTCTCCAGACAGGCTGATTCCACCCCTTGTTTCTTGGACTCGATGGAGAAAATCATTCTAGGGCACTTCCAAGCTTTCTGAGTCATGCAGTGCGGGGACAGCTCACACACAGCAGGGCCTAACCTTTCCAAGCCCAGGCTGGCCCTGAGTGGGTCACTCTGGCTGCTGGTCCCTGCTCCAGGGGTTAATGATTTCAAGAGAACCATTCAACCCAAAGGCAGGACTGGTCTGCAGATAAAATGCCTGCACAAAGGCTCTGTATTCAGACCTTTTTCATCTATATTTAACTGGGCATCACAGGGCATCAAAAACCTGTTTTAGAAATTAAAGGCTTGTGGCTACCGAGTCCTGTTCAAGGACCTCCAAGCACTTAAATCCTGGAGCACTGGGTGACAAGTGTTCAGCCCTGCGGGTCCTGCTCTGAGGCACGTCATGGTCACCAGCACCACGGGCAGATCAAAGGCAGAGAGAGGGAAAGGTGAGAAGAAACAAGGAAAGAAGCAGGAAGCAGAAGAGCGAGTTTGCAAGAAGTGTGGGAGGCACATGGTGGGAATGAAGCCCTGGGGGGGGCAGGGTGCTACAACCTCCCCTGGCCCGGGTGATGCTCCAGAAGACACAGACAGACACCAGAAGAAGCACCAGTCTTGCTTAATCATGAGACTGCGGGCATCTCCAGTATGGAGTGGCCCAGAAGGCGGGCGGGAATCGGACAGCGCACTGTCCCCACCCCCACGGCTGCTGCCTAGAGCTGCTGCCCAGAGCTGTTTTATTGTTCGGTCACCCTTTCAATCACAAGGACCCATACATAGATTGGGACTGAGACAAAAAGGGAAAGAACAAGATGGACACGAGAACCAAACCCAGGCCCACTTAGGTCTGGGCCCTTCAATTTCCAGGTTCTCTAACGTGGATGGCAATTTCATTCATCTGCGCAGTGTCACGTGATTGCTCTCATAAGCACAATTTCACCTCTTTTCAGATGCGTTCTTCTCACTTGGAAATTATTGGAGATATGGAAGTCTTCTCTTTAACATGCTCTCTTCCTATTTATTTGTGTATTTGCTCCGGTCACAAGGACCTTAATATAGAAAGGATCTATTTTTCTTTCCTCTTTCTCTGTAAAGAAATTTGTCAGTGATATTTAACAGATCTCACGGATATTTGATGATTTTTCTCTTCATTCTGGTTACCTCTTCAAAAACTCTATACCAGTGTTCGTCAAAATGAGGTGTGCTGTACTTTAGTGTGGCATGAAATCAAATCAGTGAGTCACAACCAGTATTGTTTTAATCGAATAGAATGACATTGAAGAGGAAATGTCATAACACACTGCAGACAGTAAGGACAGGTACTGTTCTGTGAAATCTTTGTCTCAATTTTATTTGTATGCATGGGTCACCATCTATTTTTTATACTGCGGTTAAGGTAAGTTTATAAAACATTCCTATACAGTGCACCTCGGAATAAAAGTTAGCTCGGAGGTTAAACAATAAAATCCTCTGAACTGGGTGCTTCTTATGTATCAGTGCCCCTTAACGTCTCAACCGCTGACAGAGGGAAAATTAACTTGATAATTACGAACTTGAATTTTTATGTAGGAAAAAAATATACATTGTTAAAGTATACACCAGCTTTGTTCCTATTCCATGGCATATCTCTGCCTTCAATTTGTGATCTCCAAGAGAATTAAACTGCCTTTCTTAGGCCATGGTAATTTATTACTCAAAAAGTGACAGGACCAGGATGACATCGGATGCATCAGATCCGAGGGTGTGACCCAGGAGCCTCCATTCTGCCTCAGCATTAGCTGGATACCCCTCACTTTGCGGGGCTTGAGACTGTACCCGAATGTCAGGCTGCACGAAAGAACAAACATCCAGCACGGGAAGAAACTCACGCTTCAGGAAGTTCGGTGACTTGCCCAAGGTTAAGGACAAAATGTATTAGCAGAGTGGCCGGAATGACAACCAGGCCTCTAAGGCCAGCTCCCGTGCCATGCACTTGGATACACATTGAACATGGAGGCACAGACTGACCCTAGCGGTTCCCAGAGCTGGAGATAAGAGATTACCGAATTTTCATCTCCATTGGCTGTGTTATGTGTCTCCTCGAACCTCCTTAACTCGAACTGACATCTGTGGCTTTTCATGCCATGTCATTATTCTACTACATACTAGTTTGAGGTTTCTGAGGTTAGTATTTATGAGAGCTTTTCAACCTCTGACTCAAGTGAGCTCTATTTTCCCCAGACATATAACTTACTTTTGAACTCATTTCCATGAGAAATACAAAAGCAATAGTGATTCATGTCTCCGATGCTAGGCTTACCATTTTGAAAACGCTCATACTTTTTTATCTGACTGTAAAAAAATGTGGGTTCACTGTATAAAATGTAAAAAAAAAAAATTAGAAAGAAAATTAAAATAGCTGTTGACTTATTACTTAGCAATAACTCAGATTAAAATGTGGGTGTATTTTGTCTATTAATACATAAAAAATATTTTGGTACAAAATTGTGATCAAACTGAAAAAATACTTTCATATACCCTGCCCTTTTCACTGAACATTACACATCAGTAAAAAATTTTAAGTATGTGCTTTATAATGTGGGTCAAATATTACATCCTATTGATAAATCATTATTTATTACACTATTCACTATTTTTGAGAACTTTGTTTTTACTATTTTCACACATATAAATAATGTAGCAGTAAGCATATTTCTACATAGTTGTTTGTGCATATTTCTGCTTATTTCCATAGAATAAATTCCCAGTAGGTAATTACTGGGTCAAAGTGTGTAAACATTATTAAGATTCTTGATATACATTGAAAAATTCCATTCTAGAAAGGTTGTTTTTATCCAAATAGCAGAATGCCTATCTTGTCCTCTACCAATGATGAGTAGTATCATTTTTAAAGCCTTATTTATATGTAAAAACTTGTATCTTGTTGTGTTCATTTACATTTCATAAATGATAGATTAAACATTTTTATATGCTTTAGTTTATTGGCCTTAAAAAATATTTTTATTGATTTCAGAGTGGACGGGAGAGGGACAGAGAGATAGAAACATCAATGATAAGAGAGAATCATTGATTGGCTGCCTCATGCACCCTCCCTACTGGGGATCTAGCCCGAAACCAGGGTATGTTCAACCACTGAGACACACTGGCCAGGCTGGGCTGTTGACCATTTTTTAATCTCTCACTCTCTCCCTGACCTGCTTCCTGCCTCAGCTGTGTGTGTGTGTGTGTGTGTGTGTGTGTGTGTGTGTGTGTGTGACTATGTATCTCTGTATGTATGTGTAAACGGAATGTTCACATCTACTAGTATACCCAATTCTCTACTGAAATGTTAAGGTTTACTTATTTATTTGTAAGACTTCTTTATATAATAAGGATATTAAACTTTTGACTGGGCAAATACTTTGGGGATCGCTTTTAATTATATAACATAGCAAAGTGACAAGATGCATTGGTTTTTACATTGTCACCAGCATAGCAATAATTCATGCCACCTGCTGGTAAAATAAAACAAAACAAAATAGATGGTAAAGTCTTCATATTTCCAAGATAGGATGCAAAGTTAGTACTTTTTCCATGATGATTTAATGAAGGGTTTGGAAATAAAGAAGAATGATTGATTGGAGTTATTTATGATTATTTCATACACATGGATCCTATGACTAAGAATTTTGTTCTCATTTAAATATCTTTACTTAAATGGACAAAAAAATCTTTGACTAATATTAGACATTATTAAGATAAAGCAAAGTTTAGTTCTGAATCTCAAAGCCATTTCTGGTGCCAATTTTGTACACAGGTATGTGTACCTTGTTATAAAGAATCATAAGAATTGAAAACCCAAACTTAACAATCAGATGAATTTACTTTTACAACAGGCTTTTTTTTTTTTTTTTTTTTTTTTTTTTTTTTTTTAGAAAGAGACATCTTCAAACCAGAGTTTCTCCTACACACTAATATGCACTAAATTGTAGATCGTTTAAAATCCACACAGGCCAGGTAAATTAAAGAAAGCTGCTGCCAGTTATAGACCAGAAAGTGTTCATAATTCAGCTGGAAAATGTGGCTTAATGTGTGGCTTACATAAAGCGGCAGTTGTGGAACACGTTTGTTGCCTGTATGCCCCTGGTAAACTGATCCAGGAAATACAATCCACTCAAAGGTTCTACACAAGCAGGCTGTCAAGATGATCAACTAGGTATAGCGACAGGGCCAATAGGTCATTGATTTCACTCATATTCATGGAGGTCAACAGCCGAGCTACAGCATCTATCACTGATTGGTCCGACATCCCCAGGAAGATAAATGGAATAGCTGCTTTGTAAAAAGCTATCCTAATGAATGAACTGAACTGACTTATGGTACTGTGAATTATTACACCGCTCTTGAGAGTTCTGATGTAAACAAAAATGTCAATCACACCAATAGCCATGCTGATGTATGTGCCATAGACACGGTGTCCACTGGGTGGAGAAGATGCAGAAATCGGAATCTCTCTATAGCTTGTAGTGGCCAAATACAAAACACTCAAAACTGACCTCACACATTTTTAATAAAATAAATGTTTATATTGTCCTAGCCCCCAAAAAGAAGATTCACATATTGTTCACTCCTCTTAACCTCTGGACAAGATTTTCCTTGAAGACTGACTTGGACCCAGTAGGCAAAAATTTTTTAAGTTTGTAGTTTACAATCAGGGGAGAGTACAAAAAAAACATACAACAAATTCTCTAACTGCAGGGGAAGAAAGGGGTTGGCCAACAATCAAGTTGAGAAAACAAAAGATGAGGCCAGATCTGATTTGAGAAAGGATCTAAAAGGGGGTAGAAGTAAAACAAGTATGTCCCCCAGTGAATGCAAATGAGAACGTCTCCCTTTTCCTACCATCTTGTCCATGAGGTCTTGGAGGGGGTTGGTGGAGAACAGATATTAAATGATCCCAGAGAAACAAACCCACAGATGAGGACAAGCCTTGGATTGTAGTACCAAGCTGAGAGCTTGGAGAGAATACAATTGAGCCACTGGGACCATGACCCAACTGCCCCATCAGCCGCCTGGGAAAAGAGCATCTGGCCAACCAAAGACAGCAATTTCAGCTCCAAAAGCAACTGCGATTTCCTATTGGTAATGTGTTTCCTATGAATCGCATTCACATTCAGGTAACTTGTAGGAAACCTGTCCTGTAATTCAGATAAACCGAGAAGTGCTGGAGATGGGTGTGGAACAATGGCAATGATTCATAGTCAGGAGAGAACTTGGAAAGCTCAGAGAGCACGTTTGCACAGGCACGCCTAGTGCAGTACCTGGCACTTTACACAGCAGGTAGGTGCTCAGCGCAAGTTAGTGCCTCCCTCCCCCACCCCACCACCCGCCCCCACACCCCCCACCCCGCCCCCCAACCCCCCCTACCCCATTCCACTTGAAGGACAGGTGGTTCAGATGGCCGAGTCCTTTCTAGAACATGCACACAGAGCTCAGCACACCCAGGTCTCCTTCCAACCAGGCAATGGAACACACTGACCTTCAAGAATTGCAACTGAAGACTTTTGGTCAAATTTAGATGTGCTATATATTCCTCAATACCAAGTGTGATTCAGTATCTTACTTCTAAGTATCATTCTAATAAGCAACAATCAGCTAGGTACTTGGACCTGAAAATTCAGGCGAGGAAAGAGAAATAACTCACTAGCTACCTTTCAAGGCAAAACGAAGATGAAATGGGAAGGCTCCAGGGCAACCTGGATGGAAAATGATCACCCGGCAAGAGGACCTGATAACGGTTTGGATTCGTCCTTCTTCAGAGGATAACTCTGTTCCAAAGAAACTGGGTGCTAAGAAAAGCTTGGTGTCCAAATATAGAGAACTGAGAAACATTAGAAGGGTTTGAAAATCTCCCAGGGAAAATCTGGGGCGACTTTTAAAAAAATTCGTCCAATGCTCTGGCAAAATTATAGAAGACTGAAATTCCAGAGCCCTTCGAACCCAGGGACCCTCCATCTTGTAGCTGCTAGGTCCACTCCCCAGGGAGGGAATCTAGGCCGAAAGAGCAGCTTCCCTTATCTGTGTCTGCAAGACAATGACAGAAATGGGAGAGAAAAAGGAAAGAGAAGAGGTCGCCCCCTTTCCTCGCTGGAGTAATAATAAGGTCACCTCAGAACACTAGCCTGTTTTCTGCTAGTGTTTTTGGATATGAACAACAACCAATAGGTACCAGGCACAACCCTATGGGATGTGGTCCCTATTGCTTTAACTCCACTGTACAGATGAACAAACTGAGGCTCAGAGCAATTCAAACTGAGCTCACAGAGCTAACTAAAAGTTGGAGCTGCTATTTAAACCCAGCTTTTCCGAGGCTGGTATATTGCTCCAAAGGAGGACAGGACTCCTTTTCCCCAAGTCTGATCAAGATACTCTCCCTATATTTATTTTTATTGGAGGAGTTGGACATATTGATAAAAATCATGTTCTTCCATGGACTTAGCTCTGAGGCCGCCCCTGATGTATTACTGCTGTTATTATTATTATTTTTTATGTGAGAAGGGAACAAAGAGCTTTCCCCTGAGAGGCAAGGAAAGAGACTGTAAGACATACTCTGTCAATGCCATCATGAAAAAGGGAAAGGTTTCAGAGGCTGATGGGACCGGCCGCCTGCAGTGGCCACAGTCTTTGCTTTCCTTTCTCAGAGACATTTTCTGCAGCAGGGCCCGGCACGGTGGGCTTTGAGAAGAACGATATTCTGCTTTTGTAAGAAAGGGAGCAGATTTCCCAGGCATGCTTTGTGTCCCAGACTCTTTCACTAATTGATAGAGTGGCACTACAGAGCACATGTCCATTCACACAGCCAGCACATGCCTGCTTCTACCTTCTCAAGTTTTCCTTTTTTTCTTTTCTTTTTTAAAATTTCTCCTATGAAGACAACAGTTCCTGCTAACAAAATGAAGCAAAAAGCAAATTCTTCCTAATGAAAATAAAAATGTCAATAGGATTTCTCTCTTCATGCTAATCCCCTACTTGACATGCAATGACATCATTCCACAGAAGCTGGGGACAAATGTAACATCCACTGTAATTACAGGCTTAATATGCAGGGTAAGGGAGGTGGCTGTGAGGTGCAGGCCAGCGCTTCCCAATGGGCCTTCCCTGGGAATACAATCGGACCCACCAAAGCGGTGGTGGAGTCTTGCTGTGACAACCCTAAAAGACGCAGAAATCAAAGCACTACCTTAGCCATGAACTCAGGTTTGATTTTCTGATGCAAACTTTATATCCCCAAGTGACCATTTAAATAAAATTGCATTTTCTTATTCAATCAAGTAGTGTCACAAAAGACATGTGCACACAGAAAACTCTCACTCACAAACATGCAGAAACTAAAGGTTTGAAAAGAAAGCTGTAATTCATAAGGTTTTCATCGGGTGGCAATAAGAATGAACGTGGCACTTCCTTTAGCAGAAGCTAGAAGGTGGGGGATGGGAGTATCTACAATAACCTAAAGAAGAGAGGCATTTATGTAAACTTTTGAAATTTGTAAAGTCCTGATGAGATAAATGGAAATATTTGGCTCTAGGGAACTTCAAGTACAAAAAAACTCGATAATGCTATAAACCATGAATCTGAACAAATTAGGGCTGAATAATACCGCAGATTTTATAGAGTAGCAACTGTTGCAGGTCATTTGAAGATTACAAGATGAATCAGCTTTTCCTGCTTGGCTAATGTTTCTTATTCATTTCCTTGAACAGGAGGTTAAGAGCATTAATCATTAACAAAGATCTTTTTATTTTTTTTAAAAAGCACTTTTACTTAAAAATCTTTTTTCAAAAAGATAACATATTTGGTAAAGGAAACTATTGGTTTATAGTACAAACTATCTGACGTTTACAATAAGAATGGTATGCTATTTACCATGGAACCAATCAAGTTTATGGGAGAATTTGTGTTACTCAAATGACATGTGTGATTCTCTCTTAAAGACGTTTTGAAGTGTATCCACAATGCCAAAATGGCACTACACTCCGTGATGATCACAGATTTTCACAAAGATGACATTTCATTATTACTTTGAGTTGGAATTAGGAAGGCTGGTGGGTTAAATATGGTAGCAGAACAGAATAACCTAATATATTCTTAACTAAATTTATGAATTTCTGAAGTATTCATAAAAATACACAAAACCAGAAAAACTGACTATGGTGACTTAGAGTAAAGAGATGGTCATATGCTAAAAAGTGGAGGGTAGAGGAGTTCGGCAGAGGGAGAGCTAGAGTGGCCAAAAAACTCATGGACACAGACAACAGCCTTGTGATCACCAGAGGGGAAGGGGTGGGGGGGGGGGAGGTAAAAGAGGGTAAAGGGAGGATAAATGGTGCCGGAAAGAGACTCAACTTGGGGTGGTGAGCACACAATACAATATACAGATGATGTATTAGAGAATTGTACACCTGAAACCTATATAATTTTATTAATCAAGGTCACCCCAATAAATGCAATAAAAATTAAAAAATAAGTTGCAGGAAAGACCAAGTGCAACAGCAGTATTTAAATCTGCACCCGAGGCAGTAAAGAGCAGAACCCACACTGCAGAACACTGACCGTGACATACAGGCCAGATGTGAGGCGCTCCCCCAGAGATGGGGGAAAATCAAAGGGAAAATGATGAGACAGAGGATGAGCATGAAAACGAGTTTGAGTATAAGATTTATACTTTTTTTTTCTTTATTGTTGAAAGTATTACAGATGTCTCCCTTCTTATCCCCCAATGCCCGCCCCTACCCAGTCCCCACCCCACCCCAGGCCTTCACCACCCTATTGTCCGTGTCCATGGGCAGTGAAGGTATGCATATAAGTTCTTTGGTTAATCATATTTTTAAGACTGAAATCAGAACCACAGGAACAGAAACAATGAAAAGGATATAAATGGAAAAGAACTTTGCTACCTGAAAAACGATCAAGGTGTGCAGACTGAAATGGTTCAGAGAATTGGGGGGGGGGGGGGGGGGGGGATAATGAGAAATATTTAAATCTCCACATTTCTTTACAACATATTTTAATTTCAGATAAGAGGAAAGTAGCCAAGATTTGGGAGTGAGCAAGTGACTGAGAAAGATCATCTACATGAAACTAAATTTTTAACATCTTCACATAAAATCCTAAATTGAACAAGAAAGTCAGTCCTGTGTTAGATTAATAGTGAATCCAGGTTTTAGTTTTTCCAGTAAAAAGCACAGATTTCAAATAATACAATACAGTATCTGCTTCAGTCACATCCTCCAAAAATAAAGTATTTTTCTATGCAAAAGTTGAGATTTTTAGATACATCACCAAGTCGGGGCAAGAGGTATCAATGCCATGGAAGAGGGGGGAGTGGACATTTAAACCAGGAGGTAATTGACAAATGACAAGTGATCAGAGATGTGATGCAAGAAAGCTGCTTTTAAATTGTCTTGAAAAAAAGACAGCATCAGTAAGAGATGACTGGCCTACCAGAGCCTTAACGATCACCAGATGACTATCTGTGAAGCAGACCCAAGGAAGATGCTGGAAGTAGAAACTGAATCTCTAAGCACCATGTACATAGGATATGTTCCAGAGGGAATCAGGAACCAGTTAGGTTACAGCACAAACCTTGAATTCTGATCCAGAAACTTCGGTTGCTTCACTCCTCTATCCCTGGGATTTTTGTAGACCAGCAAATTTATAATTAATCCTATGCCTTTAAGAGGCCAATGAAAATTCAGATAGTTCCCTTTTATATTCATTCTTAACTGAGAGCAAAGGAGTGGAATCCTTATAAGAATGATGATATCTCCATAGAAATGTTTTGAAACCATGTCTGTTTCATTGTTCCTATTTCCTAAGAAATGTGCTACTATAACCCCACATTGATCCCTGTGAAATTCAAGAAATATCTGTATACTCTAGAACCTATGAAACTAAGCAAAATTGCTACTATTGCATTAAAAGGAAAACATACAGTGTCCAATGTCTTAAAAATCAAGTAGTAAGTGTTTGTCACAAATCTGAGCTCTACGGTTCTCTCATTTTTCCCCTTACTAGGTCAGTTTCCTGTTTTATATCCTTATTTAGCTCCATATTCGCTTTCCTGGCACTTAGCACAGATTGTGAAACATATTTGTATGACATTCTAATTAATGTCTGCCCCCTTACCTTGACTGAGCGCTCCATGGGAGACCATGTAGGGACTGTAGATTATTGATTTTACTCATTATTGTTAACCTCAGTATTTGACACAGTACCAGATCCCCTAAGACAAGCAATACACATTTGTTTAATGAATAGATTGAGTGTACGTGTTTTAATTCATTGTTCAGCCAAGCAAGTAATTTTAGCCTATGAATTCCAAAAATCTTCATACAGATACCACATCTTGGCTTTGCACATTAGCGATGCTTATCGACTTTGCATAAAAACCATTTTTTTAAATACTAAAATGACTCTTTTTCACTATGTGTTGATATTGTATCACAGAATATTAAAGACAAAAGGAACCGTAGGGATAATAAAACTGAAGTTCATAAATGGTAAGTAATTTGTCCACAATAGCACAAATCTACTTAGCAGTAGAAGCGGGATTAGAGCACAGATTTTCCATCCCAACCTCACCCTCCAAGGGTTCTGGACACTGCTTCTCAACACACTGGCTCTTCCCCAGAACCTCTAGGTTGCCAAGTCTCTGAAAGTGATTGGTAGTTTGTAAAGAAACATTTTGCCACACCTCAAAGTTTAAAGGAAATTTGTAATTTAAAAAATGGTTTGAAATACAACCACTGCAAATTTTCAGATTTCTTATGCATATTATTTTTAAACCTAATAATACTTTCTCAAACCTGTAACACCTCATCATTCATTGTCATACGTGTACTAGTACTACGTGCCAGGCGCTGTTCTAAGACTCTTTCCCAAGGGACATTAGCCTAAGACCTCCTTAGTTCTATGGTTAATAGATAATTGCATTATTTTGCTCTTATCATGCAGTTGCAATTGGAAAAAAGCCATTTCTGAAAAGTTAGAATCCTGAAAATTTAAAAAATCGAACCCTATGATTCAAGCTCTTCCTTTGGTCTTCATTTTTTTTTTTTTTTTTTCATTTGAAGTAGGTTTTTATTTGGTTGGTTGTTTTTTTCTTTTCCTTCTTTTTAAGATGTAAGTTGGAACTTTTTGGGGGGGTGAAAGGGGTGACCAACTAGTTTAATATTTTTGATGAGTCTGTCTACCACGCACAGAAAATCCATTTGCTGGCTAAAGGATTCCAGCAACAGAAATTTCTATCTGATGAAGGAATCGTATTTCTGGACAAGCCTGGAGTGAGTCAATTTGTCAAATTATTTAATTTATATTTATATGCTGAAATGTTACTCCAAAGATTCCAAATAGTCTCTGTTCTATGTATAAAACAAAAATAAGACGTATTATAATATGTATAACTAATACATCATATAATACTTCTTTAAAAAGAAGACACCGATATCATTAGATCAGTGGTTCTCAACCTTTCTAAATGCCGCGACCCTTTAATACAGTTCCTCATGTTGTGGTGACCCCCAACCGTAAAATTATTTTCGCTGCTACTTCATAACTGTCATTTTGCTACTGTTATGAATCGTCATGTAAAAAATCTGTGTTTTCCCATGGTCTTAGGCGACCCTTCATAAATGCTGAACAAACTGCCAATCCAGTCTCGTTACCACTGGCCTTCATAAAGAGGACCTGAGACACAGGGGGCGCTCCTCCTCAATCAGCCAGGGAAAACTAAGTTAGATCATTCTGAGTCTGGGTTCAAGTAGATGGTAAAGTGTTCTCTTGTGTGAGTGCATCTGTCTTGGCCTGTGCTTCAATAAAATGCTAATATTTGCCCAAGGAGTGCAATACCTCTATTGTAAAAGCTCCCTTTGAAAATATCACTCTATTTGGGAGAAGGAAGGAATAACAGATTTCTAAGTGCATGTGTTCTATCAATAGTTTAAATATAACATGGGCTAACGTGTAAATTTGGTTTAGCAATTCTAAGTCAATTCTAGATAAATCAAGGTGTTCGTATAAAAGAAAGGACTATATCACCAAATTCTAAAACTTCAAAAAAATAATAATGCCACAAGGAAATTATTGGCAACTCCCTATCTGATTAACAAGACCACCGTATTTCTCATCCATAGAGATACTAACATTAATGCTATTGTACATAGATTATTTCATTTCGGTTTTTAGAAAACTGTTAAGTTTGCTGTAAAAATAATGTTACATATATGTTTTAGTGAGTGAATTAAACATTTTTTTTGCGAATATGATCAAACTGGGGATAGGAAAAATTGAAATTGTTACCTTAAAGGTATTAGATCCCAACAATCATATGATGTATTATCATAAAAATCACTTTTCCTTCCAGATAATCAGTGCAAGTTGTACACTGTCAATAATAATGTGACGTGAGCATTGCTCCCCAAGGGCATTCAGATATGCCTGTTCTCACTTGTTAAACTACATTGTAGTAATTGAGTGTTCACATGACAAGATATGCACAGCTGATCATGCTTATTAAAATGTAGGCCATTCTCAATGAGCCGTACAAATGCTGTACCTGGCACTTGTAACATAGTCAGCCGTAGATGATCCCCAGAACCCATGAAATTTCACTTTCAGCCTCTTTCTAAAGTAGCTAATGTGAGGCTCCATGCAGCACCAAACGTCCATGTGGAACTTCTAATTATAATGGGGAAAATGCAGCTATTTCCTGTTTGGCATCAGGTAGATAAAACACTCATGAATTTGACTTTTGAAATACTTTCCATGTGGGTGTTTGGCATTGTACAAACACCGGTACGTTTTGTCTGGTTTGGTTTGTCTGCAAGGTAAAGACAGAAGGAAAGGCTAAGGACCAAGAACTCCCAAACCAGGACATCAGACGGAGGGTCATACAGCTGTGCACGTTCCCCCAAAGTGTATAACCCTCTCAGATGGAACAGGCAGATTTTCTAAACTAAATTCTCTCATTTGTACTGGAAAACCTAGTTGAAAACCCACTTCAAGCTAAACAGAGAATAGGACAAGTCCCCTTCTTACGTCAGTGATGAGGCAATTTAGTAAAAATTCATGGGCTCATAGAACACACAGTGAGGCAAAAGTAAGTTTACAGTTGGCAGTATGCAAGACAGTTTATTCTTGTGTTATTAATTATTGTATTATTTTCCATACAGACAACTGTAAACCTACTTTTGCCCCATCCTATATAAACTGGAAGAGACTCAGAGATCACTTAGTCCAGCCTGTGTTCTAAAGAAAGTGGCGGTGGAAGGTGACTTTTCTTAACTCAAATAGGTTAAGAAAAGGTATGGTTATATAAAATTAAACAAGTGTATTTACATACAGTTACCTACTTTATGACTCCTCAAAGAATAAGGCCTAGTATGGGCAGTTCCAGACTTATTTCACAATGGAAGTCTTACCCACTGCCTACCTATTTATGTTTTATTGAACTAATGGCTAGCAGAACAAAGTTTCAGGTACCCTGATCTCGTCTAAGTCCTTTATTTTGCAGAAGAGAAAAGGCCTCATAGCAACTTTTCAGGGGGGCTGCCTGGGCAACAAGTCTCCGGTGGGCCCCGAGCTGTTGCAGTAGACAGGCCTCCAGGACTCTGGAGAGGGGCGGGGCCTGGGAAGCAGCTCACAACGCAAGTGCCCTCCCTGCTTCCCAAGCTACAGGAACCGCTGAATCAGAGCTCTCCAACGTGTCCATGCTACTAGCCTCAGGGCAGTGCAACAATCACTTCAGACTTATTTCCACAAAACCTTTCACTTTCACAATCTCTCCCACGTGTCTTCCGAGTCTGCCAATGGACAATGTTCCAGCACTCAGAGATGAAGACGATCTTGAAATCAAGCCTATGCATTCATTTCAGCAGTTTTGTTCTCACATGCTTTCAGAGAGCATGAATCCTTAAAATAGCAAGTCAGTTTCTTCATAATTAAATTAAAGCGCTTAACACAAAATGTAGTTCCAAACCACGAAATCATTAATTCTGTTTGGATCCAAGATTCCTTGGTCACGAAGAGAATCCAGTGCTTAATCTGTGTCGATAATATATGATTCTAGTGACTATTTTTATGTATGCGCATTTTTAAAATAGCCCGAGCAAACAGAATTTACAGCAGTCTCCTCCTACAAAATTCTCATTTGACACATATTATATCAGTACACTAACTTGTTTTGTTAGCTCTTATTTCCATGCTCAGTTGTAAACAACTCTCAGGCCAGGACTACTTAGACATCTAATGGCCTGCCGAGCTAGGAACTAGACCTGTGTCTTGCTACAGGAACTACTACATCAATATTTAATGGCAGATTGGGGCTGATAATAGGGCACCTTCTAAAAAGATATACCACATGCTGTGAAAAGATTATCTCCTACCAAATGAATTAGAAGATAAGGTATGCCTTCCTTTTATCTTTCTCCTCCTCCTCTTCCTCTTCCTCCTCTCTCTCTCTCTCTCTCTCTCTCTCTCTCTCTCTCTCTCTCACTCTCGCTCTCTCTCTCTCTCTCTCTCTTTCTGTTTTGCAGGTCTTTCACAAACATCAAAACCTCTAGGTGACAATTCAGAAGGCAGAGAACAGCTACTCAAAATGCCTCAGGAGCTCCGTGCGCACCAGGAGTGCTGCCATGGGTTGCAGAATTCATTCCATCTTTAGTCTTTGTGCTATCAAGTGAACTTGCCCAAATGTGACATTTCCATTGACGGACATTTCAGGAACACAAAAGCAACCTGTATATGGAGCGGTGTCCTTGGGGCAGATGCACTAGGGATGTGTGTGTTCCCTCAGGGCACCAGCTGTTCCTTCCCCAGACGATTCCTGTGTGATGCAAACAAGGAAATCTGTGAACTTGGTCCAAAATGCTCACCTGGGGCTCCTTTACACACAGCCTCCAGAGAAACCTGTTTGATTAAGAAAGGGCTGGCAAAGTGCAGGTTTAGAGGACTTTCTATACCAAGGCAGTCCTCGTGAAGTATGGTAGTAGAAACCACTGTTTGGGTTCTGTACTTATTTGTTTGATAAAACAATAGAAAGTTATTTTGATTTTCTGAACTTATGTATGCTATCCCAATACTCCATTGATGATGGTTTGAATATCCCATTGATTGTGATCTCACTGGTTACTGAAGCACATTCTTCTGGGAATCAGAACAGCACAATTATCCTAAATTGTCTCAGTAGCTACAGATAACTGAGTTTACTGAAGCACATTCTTCTGGGAATCAGAACAGCACAATTATCCTAAATTGTCTCAGTAGCTACAGATAACTGAGTTTCGGTTGACTCATTGGTCCCGGAATCAGAACAGACCCTAAACTGCCTCAGTAGCTACAGATAATGCTATCCGGTTGACTCAGTGGTCCCAGAATCTGGACAGCACAATTATTCTAAATTGCCCCGGTGGTCCCAGATAATATGTTTCTGTTGATTCAGTGATTCATAGATACTTTAGATAACTAACTTGCTCACGAAACAGGTTCCTCATTCCAGACCCAAAGATGTAATCGATACCTTTGTGATATTCTGCCAATATAAGCCAGATGTGGCAAGCTGTTCGGGGCTGTGAGGTCTGGAGCACTTTTGCTCCCTCGTATGCCGCCGGCTTTTAATAAATGACTCCATAATTCGACTTCTTGAGGCGTCCTTTGTAAGATGGGGGTACACTACAACACTCGGAATGTTCATTTTTATCTTAACCCCTCAGACAGTTAAACCCACAAGGCACTTTTTAGAGGCAAACTCAGTTTGAGTCTCTAAAATGAGGGGTGATACAACTGCAGTCAGGGGTCATAACCAATAAAGCACTGCCTTCCCTAGGTCTTTTTTGTTCATTTTTAATTAGATAACTTTGTTTTTAAATCATGTGTAGACTCTCTTGTTGCGTTTTCTGTAATCAATTATCTCATCAGTTCTGAGTAATAGCAACTCTTTAACAGAAGTTGGAATAGTTTATTAAAATAGCATTATTTTTGTCTTGTGTTTATGCTCGCTTCTCCAGTCCCTGTGGCCATTTTTAAGTGTACTTCCCCAGGGGCACTGCTTTCTTTCTCACGTTTTTCTATGACCAAAGAAATCTGACTTCCCAGCAATAGAAATTACCCTAAGGTCACAACAAAGAAAACAAAGGCAGAAGCCCTGGAGTATGATGTTTGGGGAAACTTGATGGTTGCCTGGGTAGCATTTAATTAGTCCTGGGTTGCGGCTGAGGGTGGGGGTGCTGGTACCTGGGTAACCTTTGTCACTACCACTAAATCTGTGGTTGAACAATCAAACTGCAATGCTTGTTATGATTTCTATTCTCACTCATCCTTTTCTTTAGGAATTTGAGAAAATCTAAATCTCTTTCTTCTCTCCTCTCTTTCTCACACACACACACACACACACACACACACACACCAGTTTGTAAATTAAAAAGAAAACACTCAGTGTTTTCTAAAGCTGTGAATGAAAATTTTCCAACTGAATTATAAACAGTGGGACACCTTATTCTTTAATCTATCCCTTTACAATTACTTGCTTATTAATAAGCACTCAAAAATAGTACTTGACATTTTAAAAAGGAAATGTTAGTTTACGCTTAATCCCTCTTCCACCATTATTTCTAGCATGCCTTCATAAATGCTGAACAAACTGCCCCAGAGAGAAACATGCAAAATTGGACAGTAAAGAGTAAAGGGACTGTACTTGCTAAGTGGTTTGCCGATATATATATATATATATATATATATATATATATATATATATATATATATATATATATATATATAAAGCCAGTGTCCCTAACGACCAGAACGACCAAATGACCGGTCGCCTGTGAGCGGGGGCGGGGCGGGACTGGCCACTGGCGAGCGGGCTGAACTGCTGACCTTTTGGTCCCTCTCCCCGGCCCACAGGCTCCGATGGATCAGCGATGGTGAACGGGGGAATCGGGGTGTGTGGCGGGAGAACTGGGCTGGCTGTCAGGCCATTGGGATCACCAGCTCATCCCCGGCTGCTCGGGGGCTCAGGCCTGCGGGAAAGCGGGCGCCAGCAACTTCACCTCCAAGCGCGTGCGCCGGGCTGGCCGCTGATGGTACGCACTGCCCGCTTAGGGCCGCTCATGCCGGGGCAGGTAGGTCGCAGGTGCGCCCTGCAGCCTCTGTCAGCGCCTCAAGCCCCAGCAGCAGCAGCAGCAGCGGCTGGGGATGAGCTGGTGATCCCAACAGCCTGACAGCTCAGCAGCGGCAGAGGCAGCGTTGGGCCTGGAGACTGGCGAACAGGCAGAAGATGGCCCTGACCGCAGGAGGCTAGGCCTAGGGACCCTACCCGCACGATTTAATCGTGCGCTGGGCCTCTAGTTGAGTACTATAAAACACACACACACACACACACACACACACACACACACACACACAACAAACAAAAAAAACAACAACCCTGTACTAGCAAAAACCATGGGCTCTCTTTGGATTCTGCAATGAAGACAAAAGCCGCCCTGGGTTGGCAGTGTTAGAAGCTGTTCTGTAATGCACTTAGTTGGATTTAATGGCAAATTACTGACATCCCCCCCAAATGGTTACTGGGCCCAGGCAGCCAATTTTCTGCCACCTTCCTGCCTATGCGTGTCTATGTTGAGTGGCTCCACAGTGCCCATTAGGAACAGCTTGAGAGCCATTACACTCGGTAGGGTAAAACATCCTTTTTACTCCAAAAAAAAAGTGAAATGAGTAGGTATTTCTAGGGTGGTCTGAATAAGCCATCAAAAACCCCAAGGAATGAAGGCACCTGAGTGGCGATGAAACACCATGTTATTCTTTTTTGTTGTCCAAACCTGCATCAGAAAAAAATATATCAGTGTGTGAGGATCTCTGTATATAAAGAATCCCCACGTTTCAAAGTTGTGCAAAACTCACAGGAATTATGCCTTGTGTAGCACACACTGTAAATTCTCGCTCTTCTCTTTGGAAAGTTTGGCCCTTTCATCCTTTCAAAGGAATTCAGTTGGGGGCGACCAGGCATTAGACTGATGAATGAATGGGAGCACTGGGGCAGGAGCGGCTGCTGATTACTCCACCAACTGCAACCCACAGGCTGGGGAGGCTGAGGGCAGAGGGCAAGTGGAAGAAAGGCGAATGATTTGCATTAAAATGGGAGTCTCCTTCCCAGGCGGGCGGCATTGACCTCAATGGATGCTAAACAGAGATCTGGTTACTTCAACACAGATAACGCTCTCTATTTGTCGTTTTCTTCTAATACTGGGATTCCTTCCATAACCTTAGATGACGAAGCAATGAGAAACAGTGAGCTGAGCGGTGCTGGCGTGTGGGCCGGTGCCTATACCTGTGTGTGTGCACCTGAGAGAAAACATGAGGATCAAGTTCCCTCTGAAATCGCAGGCTCCTTGAGGGTTAAGTCAGCCTCTTGGATGCAACTGAACATGCATTTGTGTGCTTTATTGTTCAAGGATGGGACCCGGGCTGAAAACACATTCATTACTCCCTGTCGTAGAGCAGCTAATGCATTCTAGGCACATACTATTAGGCTATAATTCTGTACAAGACAGAGTAAACATACAAGTCTAGACAGAGAAAGGAGACTGAAAATAGTCTTAGATCTTTGCTACAGGCGTTTTAGCATTTCCTTATCATTCTACTGGCAAATAGTATAAAACCTTGCCTCATTAATGTCAAAGGGAGTAGAGGATTCGCATGACTTAAATTCAAGGGTCTTGATTTGAATTCTCCATCAGAAACCAATCTCCAGGCCAGATAGCTTTAGCAGTCACTCAGCACAAATCTGACCGTGCTCAGCTGTGGCGTGTTTATCTTTGAAAAGGCCTGGGTTCTTAAACAGAACCACCCATGTTCACATTACAAAATCAATCACATTGTAGGAAGGTTTGTGTGAACGGGATCTCGGAGTTATAAAACCAGTGACAAAATGTAAACATGCCAAGGTCTTACTATTTATCCAGTTGCCTAAGAAAATAAACCGCCAGAAATGTTGGTTTCCTGAAACTGGCCAAGTTTACAGTCACTTGCTGACTGGAGAGAACAGAAGAAAGAATCGTGTGGTAGAATGGAGTGGAAGAAGTTGCAAGGGAACAGAGTGTGTGACCCCCAAATATGCTACTTTGGCACGTTGGATTTTCTTGAGCAGAAGGCAAGATCCCACGGATTCAAGAAAAACTTTTACTTTTCCCTGAACTGCCTAAGGAGAATTTAATTAGGGGGTCTGGCTCATAGAAAGAGCTATTAACAAAGATAACATTTACTTGAATGACCTACCTGTATGGCAGGGCAAACATCTAATCACCAAACATCTGCTCTTATTGTCCTATAAATTACCCTCCTCCTCTTTGAAGCCCCAGGCCTTTATTGCATTACTTAGTTCAGGGGGGCCGGGGGTGGGGGGAGCATAAAACCCTCATCTGCCCAACTTGCCCTTCCTTGGGACTTTGTGAGGTTAAATTTGTTTTTCTCCTGTTAATCTGTCTTATGTCAATTTAGCTAACAGACCAGCTAACAGAACCTATGAAGGTAGATGAACATATTTTCCTCCCCTACGCATGCATAGATTACCACACTGAGAAAACAGACTAGCACCCTCACCCACATCAGCATCCTCCGGTGGGCACCAACAGGACCATTTTGAAATGGTATTTGACCCTGCCCTATGGTGTGCTATGCCAGCACCTTAGCATTATGCCTCCTTTTTGCTCTCACATCCAAAGGACCTTCCTAAACTCAGTCATGGAATGTTGCTGCCCCCTACACATAATCAGCAGCGATGTTCCTTCTGATCACGCTGAAGGTTAATTGTTTCTCTGAGAAACATCTTTAATACAAGCTTTAATATCATTACAAAAAGCAAGTTAGCCAATATCTAAATCCAGTATTTCCCATAGATAATAATAATCACCAAATATATAAGTCAAATAGATATTCAATAAGGGAGACAATTTTAACACTAGCTCACATTTATTGTTTTACTATGTGACAAGCATTGTTTCAAGATCTTTACATGCATAAATTCATTTGATCCTCATGAAAATTCTGAGGTACTATAAGCTGAGGCATAAAACGATTAAGCGACTTGTCTGAGATCCTATAGCAAATAATTGTCAGAGCTAGGATCCAGAATCTGCACTCTTAATCATTATGCTATGTTGCTGGTGAAGATTTGGATTCTCAAAAATTTTTAATTATTTTAGTAGGCAGAAGACACAGTGATGGAAAAAAGAATATTAAAATTAATTTTCCTTCTGGTATCCCTTGTCCTGGGAATGGTTTGTGTTTGTTTGTTGTTTTGAAATGTTTGTCTAACACCAATAATTATGGAGCACTTCTTATAATCCCTAGGAGACATCCTACTCTATTGTTATATGGAGATGACAATAAAAGTTAAATTAGGGAAAGAATCAAATAGGAATGGAGAATGAAGCATGGTAACTAGCTCTACTCTTGTGGTAAGACTTATAAAAATGATTTTCATCCAACATAATTAAGGTACAAAAAACATGCTACATACGTAAATAAAACTTTTAGGACAGTATTTGAATTCCTAAATATAAGCAAATGTAAGACTGTCGCTCTGTTTTGAAAAGATTCAAGTGTTCAACACTCACTGGAGTGGAAGCCTGAGGAGTGTTGGTGAAGGAGGGCCTAACCGTTTCCTCTCACAATGACTGGTCTTGCTTGAGCCCAGCTTAGATGTGGCCTGGAATGGTTTTACGTCGGGGCAACTCAGCAGAGACCTGCTTTGCCCTGATGTACTTTGGGCACACAGCAGATGTTTATTGAAGGATTTTTAGGGAAGGCAATGTTGCAACAGGTTTTGGAAAGTAAGATGGCCTTCGATGACTGACCATCCCAAGAATCAAAGTATGCCAGAGCTGGTCAGATCCCAGGTCTCACATCTTGGAGAACAGGGGGAGGGGTACCTACAACCTCACCATTCATACTATACGACCGCCACTTATGCAGAGAAAGCATCATAGTCCAGGTTCCTGCTTCAAGGATATTTATTCAAGATGACTAAACCTTTCAGGGTGGTCTTGAGTAAGACCTGCAATCCTGAAGAAATAGGCAAAATGAACCTCAAAACCACATTAAAAAACTAGTACATTATGCTATGTTGCTTGTGAGGTTTTGGATTCTCAAAAAGTGTTAATTATTTTAATAGGCAGAAGACACAATCATGGAAAAAATAATATTAAAATTAATTTTCCTACATGAGCTGTTAGGTGCATTTGAGGCAATCACCAGTCTTTTATAAGCCATCTCTAGACACAGCACCTAGCACAGCACCAATACAACTAGCTAGGTAACCAGCCCTTACTGTAGGTGACAGGAAAAGGAGAGAGAATGGTACATTAGGCTAAAGTGGTGGTTTGGGGGAGACATGACCTTCCTAGTCCACTAGAGTAATGCTAGGTCTTTGGGCCAAAAACAGTTAATTCTTTAGCAATTCTTGCAGCCTTGCATTTTGCAATACACAGCTGTCATTCTATAAAGTCAACCCAAGTATGAATGAACACAATGGGAATCACAGGCTTTGTTTATACCCCCTCTCCCAAACAAAACAAAAGAAGTAGTCTTACAAACAGTGATAGTAAGAAAGCCAGAACAATCTACAGAGAAAGGATAAAAGCTTGAATTTACATATTGAAACATACTTATTGGAAAAGGGTACTTCCCTTATTTTCCTTTTTGTGAGATGATTTTAACATTTATGGAGATGTGCAAGTCACAAAAATACAACACAGTAACAATGAGAGAAACACATACTGTACCTTTACTTCAGCAAATCATGTGCCATCAGATAATTCCAGGATCATTCTCTCTTTTCTCAATACAAAGAGCTGATTTTGCACGTGGCTTTGCAGCAGATTTAACTTTTAATGAGCCAATTCTTGCTATGTTTTTATTAGCACATTTACTTGAGTCCATGTTTGAGGTTCACAATTCATTTGCTAACTAGAATATATAGGATTTTATTCTAATATCAAACTCAAAGAGAAGAACTGAGTCTGTCTTATGGGTATACTGCTGCAGTCAAATGTGATTCATTAAGGCACTGACATTCTGTAAGTGGTTTCAAATCTCAGTATGGATAAGGCCAATTGAACATGATGTGGTCAGTCAAAAAGAGGCTGAACCCATTCCTGATCTTGTATCAATGCCAATAAAATTAGCAAGCATACAACAAAATCATGTAGACAGGAAAAAGTATGCTCTACTCTATTTTACATAAAATTTAAGTGATATTCAGAAATAAAATGTAATATAGTACCTATGAATGATCAGTGGCAGAGCTTTGAGAAAAACATCCCAGGTTTGGAGTCTTTATGGGCCAGCAATTCTGCTCATAATCCCAAATGTAACCAACTGAGAGAAATATCGGTCACTGTTCTCAAGAGGAAGATAAGATGAGTGAGTCTAACTACATTCTCAGGCCTAGAGGTCAGAGTGAGGCAAGAGAGTAAGAAGCTAGGAAAATCCTTTGGCAAGTGGCATGAGGAAACTGAGACAGACAGCTAAACAGATGGCTGAGCAATTTACAGCGAGCTAATAAATCCCAAGATCTCATCTTTTCTAACCAAGGACACTTAGGATCAAATAATTTACACGTTAGAGACCAAGCTGGGAGAGAATGGCCTCAGTCCCAGTCCCTTTCCAGTGACATTCTTTGAAGGTGAAACTGACCAGAGAATGACCCTGGTCCCTCTATATGCTTATTTTGATGCATCGACATATCAAAGGACACACCTGGAAAGCTGACGAATATTCTATTGAGATCCTCCCCTAAAATTCCCATCTTTAGAAAACAGATAAAAACCCTTAAGGCAAAGGACCCAGTGTGTGCCTCTCCCTTGGGCATGCACCTGCCTTCCCCCGCTTCTCTCCTCAGGTGTGTATCTTTGCTTTATTTCTAAGCTCTACAAGTCCCCAGGATACTTACAACCAGGGGAGCAGCAGGCAGCGGCAGCTCATCCTGAGCAACCCCCGGAACCTGTCTGCAAGGGCCCTCCTTTTGCCTCTATAACTTGTTTCCTGAGTCCACACCGCCCAGCTGACTCACTGCTGCCTCTTTCTAAAGGACCAATGCAGCTCCGCCTAGGCTCACTCCTGTTGCTATGATCTTGCCCCTTCTATCTTAAGCCTGTCCTTTGTTTCACTGTCCCCAGCTTTAATAAACATACCTCAAAATCACTGGACTAGTATCGTGAAATATTTCCTGCATGAAGTCAAGAACCCACACATTCCAGACTGTTGCCAGGGCAGACCTGCCTCAGTCCTGGTCCCTTTTCAGTGACTGGTTATTGGGAGCATTTTCACATATGACAAATTTTTGTGTCCTTACCTTTAATTTCCTGTAGTATTCTTTTTCATCTCTGAAAGAAAGGCTATTTTAACAGCAATTGCAACCTCAGACTCTTTTACCCCTATTAAGAAAAGTGTATGATATTGCAAGGATGAAATTATGATGTATATTTTATTTTGAAATGCAGATGTTTCCTTTTTCTTGGGAGGGTGTCAAGTTGTGAGATTCTGGAGGCATCTAGTTTATATTCATAGCTTCATTTGAGTAACATTTAAAGTCAGAGTACAGTGAGATAGCAAAAAATAATAATAACAATAAAATACCCCAGAACTTTAAAAACCTCTAATAACACACAAAATATATAACCCACACAGTGACAACTTAAGTTGGCTTTCTTAAAATATGGCTTCTGACTAACCTAATCTATATATATAAAAGCCCAGTGACTGGAACATCGGAACAACCAGAACAACCGGTGGCTATGACGTGCACTGAGGCAGCCAACCATCCTGATCTGGGCCCCGATCGGCCCCCAACACCCCGATTGGGAGTGGGACCGGCTGCCAACCACCCGCGGCCCCTTACCCCAGCTGGCCCTACCCCCAATCAGCCCCCAACACCCCAATCAGGGGCAGGGCCAGCCAGCCAACTGCCCATGGCCCCTCCCCCCCCACTGGCCCAGCCCAATGGGCCCTCATCGGGGTGGGCTAACCGGACCCCACTTGTGCACGAATTCATGCACCAGGCCTCTAGTAGATAATAACGAATACAAAGAATCCTTCAGCAATAAGAGAAAGTCTTTTTTTTGATAACCCAGGCGGAGTTTTCCAGTCAATGGCCTATTTCCCCATCCTTTCAAATTCTAAGTTGACTAATAGTACACCCAAGTCTCACCTGGGACCTCAGGAGAGAATCTTGCAGAGTGTCGAGATACAAAAAGTTTCAGTTCCTGGTCTAAGTTGCATTCAATCAGGTTTGTGTCCCATGATCGGATTCCTAAGGAGGAAAAGGAAGACAGTTGACAGACTTCCAGTCAGTCATTTCAGAATGGTGAGGAGAGCATCACTGTGACAAGTCTCAGGCTTTCAGGGAGGATGTGGAAACTCCTTTTCTGCAGAGCTTGGTGATGGGATGCCCACAAGATGGGAGGGCCGGGGAGGTCTCTCCGCCAGGCCGCAAGGGAGGACTAACTAGCAATGTGGACTGAACTTCTGTCCCTCATAAAGCGTAAATGCAGCTTTTCTGCAAGAGTAAAAGAAAACAGTTATTAGGAAAATGACAGGCTTTCCTCCAGCGAGGGAATAGAAAGGACAGAAAGTTGGTGAGTTCTGAAGCAATTAAGAGGCCACCAGACAATCTGGCTTCCCCATGGTCTACTTGTAAGTGGCAAGAAAATGTAGGATGAGGGTGGGAAAGCCAGCAGCAGAGGGGCTGGCATTCGAGTCCAGGCCTTTGCTTTTTAAATGTTCCGGCAGTGTGCCTATGCATGTTGTGTGCATGTACAGTTTCTTTTCTTTATCCATCCCACTTTTGACCTTAGTTTGTTAACCCCTGGATATCAATCCAAAGTGTGTGTGATCTTGGGTAAAAAGGCTAGATCTCAATCTTCAAGGCTTGGCCTGTCTGTCCTCCCAGGCATTTACTTTACCTGATCAGCTTGGCAAGCAGCTCTTTCATTCACAATTGTTAGTTGTGCTGCATTTTCTTATCCAGAGGCAAAGAAATGTGGCCACTTTTTATATTTCATAAACTTTCTGCGGAGTTGGGGGCCATGCACTGTCTATTCCCACAGAAGTTCAGGCTTCCATTCACTAGGCTGGAAGCTGGGGAGAGAGGACACCCGGGCAAGGACTGCTGTTGCCCTCCCTCCCTAGTCTCCTCCTTCCTGCCCCTCTGCCCTCCTCTCTCCTGCCCTCCCAACGGAGATGCAGAGAGGAGCTCAGAGGACATCAGAGAAGGGAAATCTGAGGAGCAATCCAGGGGCAACTGAGGAACCACAAAACTCTGGGGTGGGTACGTGTTTTATATATTCTTATATTTCCCCAGATAACTAGATGGCTCACAGTAGAGCCAGTATATAGTGTCCATAATTGTACCTTTGCACGGGCATACTTCACTGCCAGGAACAAATCTCTGGAACAACAATCATTTACTACATACCTACTAAGGGCGGGGCTTGAAAGTAGGTATAACACAGCTAGTGAATTATCATTTTTGCTGGTCATTAGTCAGGTGCCCAGACTTGGAAGTACATAGAGGAGTGTGTTATTTAAATACACCTCTAAATCCTAAATGCATATCTGCATTTATTCCCATTTATCTCTTGTTCATTCTTCCTATCTTGCAAAGAATCAAGGTAGATTAGATTAGATTAGATTAGATTAGATAGGTGGGAAGGCAGGAAGGAAGAAAGGAAGAAAGAAAGGAAAAAAGGAGACCCGGGCAAAAGATACAATTATGGATACTATATACTGGCTCTACCATGAGCCATCTAGTTATTTGGGGAAATATAAAAATATAAGAAAGAATACACACACATTACAAAATATTCTGGAAACTCAGTTGACTATACATCAAAAATATCTTCAGCCCTGCCCTGACTGGTTTGGCTCAGTGGATGGAGCGTTGGCCTTCGGACTCAAGGGTCCCAGGTTCGGTTCCGGTCAAGGGCATGTACCTTGGTTGCGGGCACATCCCCAGTAGGGGGTGTGTAAGAGGCAGCTGATCGATGTTTCTAACTCTCTATCCCTCTCTCTGTAAAAAATCAATAAAATATATTAAATATATATATGTATATATATCTATATATCTATATATATATATATATATATATATACACAGATATATATATATCTTAAGCCCTAGCCAGTGTTGCTAAGTGGTTAGAACATCGGCCTGCACACCAAAGGGTCTTGGGTTCGATTCCCAGTCAAGGGCGCCCAAAATAATATGTATATGTATTCAGATTATACACCAAACACTTTTTCAACTATGAAGAATATTTTCCAATAGATGTATGTCCACTATAAGGAGATAGATATTTCTCCACAGTAATCCTTGGGAATAATTCAGGTGTGAAAGAGTTAACATTCGTAAAGAGAGGCTAAGTTGTAAGGGAGAATTTTATGAGTCTCCCTGGAAACATTATCAGTCTCAGTTTGCATTTGTGCTAATGGAGTATTTAAATTTTAACAAGAAAAGCATGTTGAGATATCGTGGATCTTTTTAGTGCAGAAATGATAAATGGGTTCTTTTTGTTTCACAGAAAGCTTGACAGGTTGAGGGGTCTGAATTCATTAGAATATTTTACTTCAATCTAAACATACACTATTTACTCATCTAGTGTGAAAAATTGAGGAGTCCTGTCTGAGCTGCTTAATTAGTAATTGTTGATTGGATCCTCTGTGCTCGGGTCGGAGCGCTACTTTGTCTTCTGGCTTGTCAAGTTGGGTCAATAAGTTAATAATGAGGCATATGTAATGAAATTAAATTCATACAATTTTTCTGCCTTTGTTCTGAGTAATGTCCAAAGTGCTACACCATTTGAATGACTTCATCTAGGGTTAGAGGTAGACTTGCTCTTACATTGTTGTTTGCCATTTTTCCGTTGGCCTCAATTAACTTGTCATGACACACACAATGAAATCTTTGTGTTATATTTCATAAAGTTCCTGGTAATATGGTCTATAATTTAGCAATGGAAAAAGTATGAAATAATAGAAACACCATTTAACAATTTTTAAATTACACTAGTAAACAGCGGCTAAAAAATATTTCCCACTTTAGTGCACCAAATGAAACTAAAAAAATTAAGGTTCTCTTTTGAAGGGAGCAATTTCTAGCCAGATTATTTCTTAGCAATGCATAATCACTACTACCACTTATAAAATAAATGTTATAATGGATTTATTGGTTATTTTAGTTAGGAAATTTTTGGAGTTATACCACTTTCTATACCAATTTTAGAAATAAAATACTTTGTAATTGTTTTGTACCTTTTAATGGATGATGTCAGTAAAGAGAAATCGTATTTCTCAACGAAGGTTCATGCTGCATTTAGTAGATTATATATCTCCCCTTTGTCTAAGAGGAAGCCACTAGTGGGCCCTCTAAAGCTTATAGGACAAAAAAAATATATGTATCTTCTTTGGCCCTTCCCACATTCTCCCCTGAATTCAGAGGGAATAGTAGAGTGCTGGCTATCAAAAGCAGGTCATCCTGGTCTCTGATGGGTTGTAGAGAAGCCAGTATAAATTCCTGGCCCTTTTCTGATGATTCCCCTCCTCCCCGCCCCCCAAGTAAACAACAGGTCAAGCTCTTCCCTGAGGCTTTGCTTCTCAACCCTCCATGGAGACTGCTCCTTACTGGCTTACCCAGGTGGGGGCAAAACAACAATCCCACCCCTTGGAGGAGACAAACCTCCACTTTTTAAACTATGGCCAGGCATCCTGAGAACTCTCCCACCTAACCTGGAAGGAGTGCCATCACGCTGTCACCAGTTCTCCAGCCACAGAGATCAGGGGGTAACAAAGGATCTTTCCTTCTCACCTCTTCGACCTCACATGGTAGTAGTGCACAAAGGGCAGGCGAGAGTGCACGTGAAGTTTTAGGTGGAAAAAGAAGAAAAGGCTGTATGTATGTGTATGTATGTGTGTGTACGGGTGGTGGGGGGAGGAGGGGTCACTGTCATCAGAGAAGTCAAAGTGAACAATGAGGAGCCAGGTTCCCTAACTTTATACTGGTTAAATCTGGCCAAGTTTATCAGTCATGCAAGCATTCTGCAGGATTCTTTCATGAAACCAACAATTTTTAAAAAACGCCTTCCGTTTAAAGGCTAAACGCTGTATTCCTAAAAGAGGCAGTAGACTGAAGAAAGCAGAAGCTCATGACCATGCATTCCATGTTGAAATGGCCCGTGCGTTCTATCTGACAGTTATTTGGGCCTTTGACAAGTTGATTTTCCTCCATGAGCTTTAGTTACTTCCTCTGAGAAACTGGCTTTTCAATATTTTCTACAAGTATCTAAGTGAGTAACCTATACCCCGAAGATTCTGTTTGTAAAACTCTGCTAAAAAGTGATCAAGTCATGTTGGTATCATAAACTAAAGAAACAAAATTAAAACAAAGGAAATGCTAAACTCAAGGTTTTATTTCTCAGAGAAAAGTTGTCCTATTTTTTTCCTTGACCTAACCTTTGATTTACTTTCTTCCTTTTTTTTAAGCCAACAACGTGACGTTCATAATATATATTTTATGTACTATGCTAACAATATCTTACATACAGAGCTCATCATTTCAAAATATTGATGATAAATGGTATTAGTAAATATCACAAACAAAAGAAGTGATTCATAATAATTTATTTTATTGGCCTGAAAGTTGTAACTTATTTTAAAAAGTAAGCTTTCGGAGAAGATTAACAATGAATCATCAATTTAATGACCTTAAATTTGGGAAATGGCTTACATTTCAGCATGGATCATAGAACCCTTAGATAATACCAACTAAGCAGTGCAAGCAGAAATCCATCTGCCTTTTGACTTTGAAAAGTATAAAGACGAATATAATAAATTTAACACTCTCTAACATTTCTTTTAATTCCCACGATGTGTTGACTTTTTTTCCTGTTGAAATAAAATGAAAACCAAACCCAAATTTTCCTGGGTTCTTAATTCTATTAGCCATCTTAGACTGAAAATATTCAATAAGGTAACATCAGAAAGTTCCAATGGATTCAGCTAAAGTTACATCTAAAAATTCAGGGCTGTCCTTGCCGGTTTGGCTCAGTGGATAGAGTGTTGGCCCACGGACTGAAGAGTCCTGGGTTCGATTCCGGTCGAGGGCATGTACCTTGGTTGTAGGCTTGATCCCTGGCCCTGGTCGGGCCCAGATGGGAGGCAACCGATTTATGTGTCTCTCTCACATGGATGTTTTCTCTCTCTCTCTCTGTCTCTCGCCCTCCCTTCCACTCTCTCTACAAAAACCAATGGAAAAATATCCTGTGGTGAGGATTAACAAAAGAAAAATTTAAAAAATTAATCGATAAAAATCCAGGGCAGTAGATGTTACACAGTAGATGTATCTTTTTATGAACAAATCTTGCTGATTCCCAATGCTACCCAGAGGAAGGTTACCCTCTTTAATAGTAATTGAAAGCATTAAACTGACAGTATTCCTTCGAAACAATAAAAATGAAGCAGTGGCAACTCCTCTCACAAGGCTTCCGTTTGCAAGGCATGGATGCAGGTAGGCCATGTCCTAAAATAAACGGGAGGAGGGGGGCCCTGCTAAAAATGGATGGCTGTTAGGTTCATGTTGGGGACCAATTAGAGAGGGGGCAAAAAAGGATCCAAGAAGCTGTAGGTGGTAGTAATGACAATGGTTGGGGATAAAGTCCCGCATGGCAAATGAAATAAATCTAGACCAGTCTCAGGAAAGACTATTGTTTCAAACTTGAGAAGAAATGACCAAACCTTACATTTTCCTTCTGGAATACAGTTGAGTGATCATCTCTCTTCCTTGGTTTCAAAAATCATTTACTAAGCATCCACACTGGGATGTTTCAGGCCTGTTGATTTACTGCATTAGCACCATCTCCCTACAGATTGATTTCCTAGGCTTCCTCAATAATCGAATGGCCAAAAAGAAAAACTTAATTAATTAATTAATTAAAATAAATAATCGGATGGCAAAAATCCAAGTCACCAGGGTCTCCAAACCCACAGCGCACCAGTTCAGGTGGGAGGGCAAACAGGAAGCAAGAGTGACAGATGCTGAGCTGCTTTCCCGGCCTGCAGCACACAATCAGAGCGAGCTGCTTTCCCGGCCTGCAGCACACAATCAGAGCGGCAGCCCCTGGAGCATCTCCATCTTGCTTCACGCGGCGTGGCCCACAGGCACCAGCAGCCACAGCAGTGGTATCAGAGTGACCTCTGGAGGAGGCCCAGCTGGGACCCGAAGGCCGAGGCAGCAGCGTGTCAGGCCCGGGGAAACAGAGCTGGCCTGCCCTGTTGCTAAGTCATCTCACGCGGCCTGGAAAGCTACGGGACCACTTAGCACTGGAAGGCCCTGAAGCTTGAGCTGCATCCGAGACCCCGGGGCTCAGGAGAGCAATCTCCAGAGGAAAGCAGCATCTGCTCCTGTGTGTAAGGAAATGGCTCTGCTCCTCACTTGGTTGATTCTTAATGGGATCAATACAGCCATTTCGGAGTTCCATGCAAAGCCTGACCAAATTAGGGAATGAGAACTCAGGAAGGCATGGTGATTGGAAAGGGAACATGAGGGGTCTTCTGGGATTCCAGTAATGTCAGGTTCTTGATCTGGGAAACACAGGTGTTTCCTGTGAAATTTTTGTGAAAATTCACCGAGTTCCTCATCTATGATACTTGCCTTTTCCTCTCTAAATACCACTTCATTAAAAATGTTTAAAAATCAAAAGAAAATGTCAGGAAGACAAATCTGAACTTTATCACTGAGTGCTAGTAGTGTAAAACAGAGGACATGTGTCCTTAAATGTGTCTATTTTATCCTCAAACGGAAGCAGCTTGAATGAACCCGCAGAGGAATGAGATACTGAAAGGATGATCAGCGGAGTAACAAAGCAGGGAGATAATTATGGTGGGAAGATGATTTCTGAACCACCTCCCTGCATGGGCGCAGCCCACAAGTGGACGGCTATACAAAGGCAAGCTCTGAAAACTGCTGTTTGATCTCCCTCTGAGATTAGCCTGCCCTGCACTAACACAATGACAAGGCCAGAAAACCAGTGCTGCTGCAGGGGTAGCACTTCTGTCACCAGTGGTGTGACCTTGAGCCGGTCCCCTCATCCTTCCTGCCTTTCTGGGCCCTCATCTCTAAAATGGGGCTGATGACCTCTCTCCTGGCACCACATCGGATGGTTATGAAAATTTTATAGACAGAAAAGCACCTCTTAATGTATTATTATCCCCTGGCAATGGTGCTGACACATACACGCACAAAACAAAACATTTTTTTTAAAGCCAAAGTCATTGATTCATAAAGAGCCACACCCAAAGTCAGTACCTGTGAAATTTTCTAAGGAGATAATGTGCAAATACACTAAATTAGAACAGATCAAATTAAAAGCTTATAGTTTGAAAATAAGGGTTATTGAGATGTTCTAATAAGGCATATCACTATTGAAATCTTTTATTCCTGATTTTTCCCCCGAATAAAATAGTCTTAATTCTGCTCACTTTTATTTTTCTTTTTTTCTTTCTTTCTTTCTTTCTTTTTTTTTTTTTTTCCTTTTTTCATTTTTAGCTGAAAGGGAAAATCTGTGCCTTAAAGTTAAACAAAAGAACCAGGTCTACAACTCCAGTCCCCACCCTGCAGCCTTTTGTTCTGGGGACAGCCAAATGCAGAGGCAAATGACTGACAAACGTTTATTTTCTCATCTAAAATAAGGTTTTTCTTTCGGCTTTTGGGAAGGGGGGCTGGCGGGGAACTGGGGCTGCGAGAACGCCCTTTGTCCGCCTCGGGCTGCCGTAGAGACCGCACTGCGGACTGCACCACGCCCACCCGCCGGTGTCTCCTGGCAGAAAAGCTCCAGCAGAACCCCAAGAGAAAAGAGCGCGGGCTGGGGCTGGGGCTGGGGCTGCGGGGGGGACCCGGCGACCTCAGTCAGGGGCGAGGGGAAGTGTGGGACGCCGGGGATGCAGGGAAAGGCAGAGACCAGGGCTGCCAACCGGGGACTTGGAGCACAACAAAGCTGGGCTCGGGGAGAGGTGGGGGCACGCAGCACCCCCGAGCCCGAGGCCCAGGCGGGCTGAGCCCGAAGGGGGCGCCGCAGTGCGGAGGCAGGTGGAAGCACTGCGGCAGCCCTGGTGGGGCTGAGGGGTGGATCGGTCCGCGTGCCCGAGGCTACGCCCGTGGGACCCTCCCGGCCCCGCCTGGGGGCCCTGGCGAACCGCTATTCGGTCTCTGCAGGGCGCGCTCCCAGTGCGCGCACCGGGAGAGGCGCTGGCCCTGCCCGCCAACCCCCCCCCCTCCCCCCCCCCCCAAGCCATCACTCTGGAGGTTGAGACTTTTAAAATAAGAAGCCCCACCCCACAACTTGGGGTCCCATTGTCCTTTCTCAAAGCTGTAACCAGGGTCCCAGGGGCGGTAACTAGGCGGGCGCCGTCAGGGAATGAAGTGCAAGCGGCTCTCCATCTGCGTCCCGGGGGAGGCGGGGGCGGGGGGGGGGGGTACGGGCGTGGCTATAGGACTAGCCTAGTCATTCCAAGGAAAGAAAAGATCGGAAGGTTGTAAGCCAGAAAAAGGCGTTTCTCAGGGGTCGGAGGTAGCTGTGCTGAGGATGATTCCCACCCGGGGCCCTGGCACATGGTGCTTCCACCTCGGGTCTGGCGGGGATGGGGGTGTCCATCATTTTGTGGGGTGAGAGAGGGGTTGAAAAGAGTGGCTGCATAACCCCCCCCCCCGCCCCCGCCCACCCAGCCCTTGCTTCCTGCGACAGCGGCAGGATTGTGGCCTCTGCTCCTCTGACACCTGCATTTCATTTAGCGGGAGAGGCGGTGGCTAGCTCGGATCTGCAGACCCAGCCTGGTGACGGACCCCTCAAGGTTAGGAGACTCCCGCCGGGTCTCAAATCCAATTCGCATTATTCTCCGAAATGAGCTCACAAAACAGTCCGGGGCCGTGTGCGGGAAGTGGCGGGGATAGGTGGGTGCGGGGCGCGCCTGAAGGAGAGGGTGGCCGCTGCGCCCCTGGGTGGGGTCGCGCTTGTGCGTCTCCCCGAGCTCATCCCGCGGGGGCGCGGGGCCTCTTACCGAGCTCAATGTTGCCTATGGCGCGTCGCAGGTGTTCCTCGGTCACTATCTCGCCGACAACCACCAGCAGGTAGAACTTGCTGTCGAGGAAGCGATGCGACAGGCTGGGCGAGGTGGACGCCGCCGGGTTGGCGATGCTGCCGGACAGCTCAGGCTCCGCGGCTTCCACCACCACGGTCGCCATCCTGCCGGCCCCGCTAAGCCTCGGCGAGGTGCCCCGCTCCGGCTGCTCCTCTCCTCTGCCGCAGGAGAAAGGATTATCTCGGAAGGTGCTGTCGCCGCTCCGCCCCCTGCGTCCTCCCTCCTCCTGGCGCTGTGCACCGCCTCCCCCTCCGCCCTCTCCTGGAGCGGGAGGCGGAGAGGAGTAGGGAGTGAGAGCGGGAGGGGCGGCGCCGCTTTTATATGGAGACGAGGCTCGGAGCGGAGGAGGAAGAGGAGGAGGAAAGGACCACCCGGCACATCCTCGAGCGGTGGCTGCCTCCTCTCCAGCAGCCGTTGGCCCCGGGGCTGATGTCATCTGCAGCAAATCATCTCACTCGCGGCCCGGAAGCTGGAGGGACGAGGTGTGCGGACAATGGTCAGGGCCGGGCCTGACAGTCAAAGGGTTGGGGGAAACCTAAGGGCCCTGGTTGCAGTTGTGAAAACGCTCCAACCTACATTCCCCCAAACTGCCCCCGACCCCACCCCGTTCGTGCTGGAGAACGGGATGGTTTTCCATAGGCAGAAGGGGGATATTTATCTTGTCCAAGCTGCACAAGTGAGGCCTCTGCCTTGTGTCCTGTGATGAAGCCAGGTTCTCAGGAGCTGTGATACCCTAGCGGGCACGGTGTTCAGGGTACCCCGCCCAGCAAGACAGAACCTATCTTTTCTTTGGCCTGGTGGAATTAGGAGGACATACAGTACTTGCCAGTATTAAAGAAGGCATCAAAAATAAATAAAATAAAAAGCAAAAATAAACCTATTGTTCAGGGTTTGGACCTTACTCTGCAAGGCCCAGTGATGAAAATATCCTGGCTTTGTGGTATTCGTAGGAAATGAGAGGCATACAGATGCATTAGCCTACATACAGATTTCTTTTCTTAAAAATGTGCTGAACAGATAGTATCAGGCATAACAAAGAATAAAGAGAAGATACTGTCTCTATCCAGCAGGATTACAGTAACTATAATGTACTTTTCAGTTCCTTGGGGAACACACAAGCAACATTATTTCCTGTGACAATTGTGTCTTTTAAAATATATGAAGCATTGGGAATTTTGATTGCCTTCGTCTATGTTTAGAAGAACTCATAAAAATGTTTGGTTTTTTTTATAAAAAATGTTTTTCAAAGGCAGCTCATCTACAGCCATTTCTCACAAACATATTGAATATAGCCTCTGTCCCAGGAAAGGGGTGGTGATAGTAAGGAAGGAACAAAATGTCAAGCATGGTACCATCATAAAAGGCTGAGGGATTAGAGGCTTAAGAAAGAGGAGTGGGTGGAAATTAGAGCAGTCAAAACAGATTTAATACTAGAATGCATGTTAGTTTAAAAAAAAAAATCAACTGGCTATGCTAAGATTTCCAAAATAGTTTGTTTTCCTTAGGTATTAGCAACCATGACTTACTGGTGATAAACTTTTTGCTCTGAGCTCTTTGCTGAAACCCTGGCATAGGAGACATGTGGACAGCCAAAGGCTATGGCCCCATCCTGCATACAGGCCAGCCTGTCAGTGGGGAATAAAGGTAACTGTCTGGCCCACCGCACTTGGACCTGTGACAGGCTTGCTGGTGAGGTGCATTCACCAGTGAACAGTGACAAAGAGTTTCCAAGGTAAATGGTAACAGATTCTGTCTTGGTCAAGGGAAGGCTGTTAGAGAAGTGAAGCCGGCACCAGAGACCATAATGGGGAGGAGTTATGGTGAGGAACACTGTTTTCCAAGTCAGCCATTGGAGGTCAATGTCATCCAGTGATTATGTTCCATTTCTCTAAGCTACTATCACTTTTATTTATGTAATGGTTTTCTTTAGCTCTATTTCTTTTACTTATTTTTATTGTTTTTAATATGTTTTTATTGATTTCAGAGAGGAAGGGAGAGGGAAAGAGAGATAGAAACATCAATGATGAGAGAGAATCATTGATCGGCTGCCTGCTGCACACCCCCCACTGGGGATCGAGCCTGAAACCTGGGCATATGCCCTGACTGGGAATCGAACCATGACCTTCTGGTTCATAGGTTGAAGCTCAACCACTGAGCTATACCTGCCCGGCAGGGGAATGCAGTTTTAAAGTCACTTGAATTAATTATTTTTATCTGATTATGCCACTAATTTAATAAATAATTAGGTTTATTTGTTTTGTTTCACTTTCAGTTTTTATGAATTGATTTTTTTGTACTTAATTTTGCTTAAGTACACTATGTAAAATATGTGTTTTCAAGGTCAAATCTACAAAACAATTGTATTCAAAGAACTTCAGTCTCTATCCCTTTCTCTTCCACCCTGCTCCCTGACTGTTCCTATAAATAACTCTTTTTCCTTGGCTTACTTAGCCTTCCATTTTTAAAATGTTTATTTTTTAGGTAAACAGCAGCACATATACACAATGTTTCCACTTTGCTTTTTTGATTTAACAAATATCCTGGAAATAACTTCTTAATTACATGAAGTTAATATTAATATTTCCCATTCCTTTTTATAGCTGCATATTAACCCATTGTCTTTATTTACTATAATTTACTTAATCGGTCTATTATTGATTGGCATTATTGAGTTATATCCAGTTCAATATCTATTATAAACTAGAAGTAGTTATAACTATTCTTTTGTTCCTGTGCAGCAGCAATAGTCACCTGACTGGAATCAGCATATCCACATTCCATCCATGCTTCACACCACATGGAGGGTGATCTTTTCTGACCTGGTTATGTCACTTCACCCCAGTAAAAATTAAACTCTGAGTGTAACCTGCGAGTCCCACAAACTCTGGCCTCTGTTTATCTCCTCAACTTTATCTAGCACTCCATTCATTTTTACTTTTCAGCTTCAGCCGCACTGAACTTATATCAAGCTATGCATCCTTCCAATGCAAGACCTTTTCCCATACTCTTCCACCCCCAACCCCCGCCACCAAGAGCACTGACTAGTTAACTTCACCTGTTAATGTCTACTTGTCCTGCAGATAGCACCTCAGCCATCCTTCCCTGGGTAAGCCTTCTCTGTCCTTCCTCACCAGATCAGTTAACCTTTTTATATGCACTTTTAGCCCCATGCTCCACTTCTTATTTGTAGCACTTAACATCATTGCAATTTTATATTTTTATATGTAACTAGAGGCCCGGTGCATGAAATTCGTGCACGGGGGTGTGTGTCCCTCAGCCTAGCCTGCACCCTCTCCAATCTGGGACCCCTCGAGGGATGTCCGACTGCCCATTTAGGCCAGGCCTAAACGGGCAGTCGGACATCCCTCTTACAATCCAGGACTGCTGGCTCCCAACTGCTCACCTGCCTGCCTTCCTGATTGCCCCTAACCACTTCTGCCTGCCAGCCTAATCACCCCCTAACCACTCCCCTGCCAGCCTGATTGATGCCTAACTGCTCTCCAGCCAGCCTGATTGCCCCTAACTGCCCTCCACTGCAGCCTGGTCCCCCCCAACTTCTCTCCCCTGCAGGCCTGGGTCCCCCCCCCCCCAACTGCCCTTCCCTGCAGGCCCAGTCGCCCCCAACTTCCCTCCTCTGCCGGCCTGGTTCCTCCCAATTGCCCTCCCCTGCTGGCCTGATCTCCCCCAACTGCCCTCCCTTGCAGGCCTGGTCCCTCCCAACTGCACTCCCCTGCTGGCCATCTTGTGGCAGCCATCTTGTATCCACATGAGGGTAGCCATCTTTGACCACATGGGGGCAGCCATATTAGGCCTGGCTTAAATGGGCAGTCGGACATCCCTCGAGGGGTCCCAGATTGGAGAGGGTGCAGGCTAGGCTGAGAGACACACACACCCCCGTGCACGAATTTCATGCACCGGGCCTCTAGTTACATATAAAAATATAAAATTGCAATGATGTTAAGTGCTACAAATAAGAAGTGGAGCATGGGGCTAAAAGTGCATATAAAAAGGTTAACTGATCTGGTGAGGAAGGACAGAGAAGGCTTACCCAGGGAAGGATGGCTGAGGTGCTATCTGTGTGTTGGAGTGACAGTCGATTTGCATATTACTCTTTTATTAGATAGGATAGAGGCCTGATGCATAGGTGGGGGCGGGCTGGTATGCCCTGAAGGGTGTCCTGGATCAGGATGGGGGTTCCCTTGGGGCATGGGGTAGCCTGGGCGAGGGGCCTGTGGTGGTTTGCAGGCTGGCCATGCCCCCCGGCGACCCAAGCGGAGGCCCTGGTATCTGGGATTTATTTATCTTCTATAATTGAAACTTTGTAGCCTTGAGTGGAGGCCAGGGCAGGCCAGGGCTGCAGGAAGCTTGGCTTCCTCCATCGCCGGGGAAAACTCAAGCCTCCTGCTCTCTCCAGCTCCATGGCTGCTGCCATTTTTGTTGGGATTTATTTATCTTTTATAATTGAAACTTTGTAGCCTTGAGCAGAGGCCAGGGCCGGCCAGAGCGGGTGGGAAGCTTGGCTTCCTCCATTGCCGGGGAAACCAAGCCTCCTGCTCGCTCTGTGGCCACAGCCATCTTAGTTGGGTTAATTTGCATACTCGCTCCTGATTGGCTGGTGGGTGTGGCTGGTGGGTGTAGCGGATGTATGGTCAATTTGCATGTTTCTCTTTTATTAGTGTAGATTACTAGAGGCCCGGTGCACAGATTTATGCACGGGGGGGGGGGGCGTTCCTCGGCCTGGCCTGCAGGGGTCGGGCCGAAACCAGCTCTCCAACATCCCCCGAGGGGTACTGGATTGCAGGCGGGCAGTTCTCGGGCGACGCACCCTGGAATCAGGCTCCCTCCTCTCTGGTTCTGGGTACATCACCTGAGAACCGCAGCTGCCAAGTCACCTCAACTCGGCAGCTCTTGCATTAGCGTCTGCCCACTGGTGGTCAATGTGTGTCATAGCTACCAGCAGGTTGGCCAGTTGCTTAGACTTTTATATATATAGATTAAAATTTGTCTATCTTCACTGCTGGACACTCTGCTCTAGAAGACCAGAACCATGTCTATCTATCCACACTCATATATACCCACCAGCTCATCTGAGGGTTCCCAGTGCCCAGAATACACATTGATTGGTTGCCTCCCACACTCGCCCCTACGGGGCAGGGATCAAACCTGCAACCCAGGTACATACTCTTGACTTGGGTATCAAACCCCAGATCCTTTAGTGCTTGGACCAACGCCCTAACCACTTAACCATACTGGCCAGGGCAAGCATTTTTATTTGCTTTTATTTATTTTTTAACTAACTGCATTTTTTCCTTAAACTATGCCCTTTTTTTATTGGGCTGTTGGTTTTATGTTTGTTGATTTGTAGGAGCTTCTCTGTCTCTCTCTCTCTTTTTAGAAACTCTATGTACAAGTTTATGGTGAACATATGTTTCCATCTCTTTTGGTTATATTCCCAGGAGTGGAATTGATGGATCATATAATAACTCTATGTTTAACTTTTCTGAGAAACTGCTGTAGAATCTATTTATATAGCCTTTGTTACCAGTATATGGTGCTCTGTCAGTTAAGTTTGTATCCATTTATGATGTCTTTGACCATATAAAATATTAAATAAGTATATTATAAGGTTAAACCAATATTCTTCATTTATAAATTACTAGAGGCCCGATGCACGAAATTCGTGCACCCAGGGGGATCCCTCAGCCCGGCATGTGCCCTCTCGCAGTCCAGGAGCCCTTGGGGGATGTCCGACTGATGGCTTAGGCAGTTGGACATCCTTAGCACTGCCACAGAGGCAGGAGAGGCTCCCGCCACCACTGCTGCATACGCCAGCCGTGAGTCCAGCTTCTGGCTGAGCAGTGCTCCCCCTGTGGGAGCACACTGACCACCAGGGGGCAGCTCCTGCATTGAGTGTCTGCCCCCTGGTGTCAGTACGCATCATAGCAACCAGTCATTCCGCTGTTCGGTTGATTTGAATATTAGCCTTTTATTATATAGGATTGGAGGTTGTCCTACTTAGGAATGATCTCTCACCCAAAACCTTAAAACTATTCTAATAATTTTACAGTTTTGTTCAACTGAGAGAGTACTTAATTCAGACGATCAGTAAAGGTTCATTCATAGAGAAATAAATATTTGAAATTTTCCTGGAAGAATTTATCAATAAGCAGGAAATAGAGAAAGAGCAATCTATAAGAAAATGGCATAATCAAAAAAACCAGAAGAACTATACTGAGTTCTTGAAAACAGCTTACTCCTCCCTTCTTTGATGCACAAATGCAGCTCACCGAACACGCTGTGCCCTGCTTTTGTCACTTAAGATATCTCTGAGCCCTAACTGCTTTGGCTCAGTGGATAGAGCATTGGCCTGCAGTGGATAGAGCATTGGCCTTCTGGTCAAGGGCATGTACCTTGGTTGCAGGCTCCTCCCCGGCCCAGGCCCTGGTCAGGGCGTGTATAAGAGGCAATCAATCAATGTGTTTCTCTCACATCAATGTTTCTGTCTTTCCCTCTCTCTTCCATTCTTTCTAAAAGATCAATGGGAAAATGTCCTCAGGTGAGGATTAACAAAACAAAACAAAAAAAAGATATCTTTGAAATATTTCCATAACTGTCATAAAGAGCATTCCCATTCCTTTTGACCTATGCATCAAATCCCATTGTATGCAAATATAATAATTTGTCAGTCTTCTATTTTTATCACTCTATTGGTGATTTCTTCCAATCTTTTGATAATATAAACAATGTATGGTAAATAAGATTCTATATATGTCATTTCCTGTAGGTTAGAAACTAACCATAGGACAAATTCCTTGCAAAATTACTGAGTCAAAGGATGTGCATGTTTGTAATTTTGGTAGAGGTTGAAAATTTACCCCCTGTAGGTATTGTACCAGTAGGGACTTTGACCATTAATATATGATTAGGCTTCTGATTCCTTACAAAATAAATATTTTCAAACTTTTTTATTTTTGCAAATTTAATTTTAGTTGCATTTCTCTTATTATAAGTGAGGCTGTCCAACTCTATCTGTATTTTCTTTTCGGTGAACTTTTTATATTTTTTGCCCGTTTTCCCATTGGACGGCTAGTATTTTTCTTTCATTGATTTGAATGTATTCTTTATACATTAGGGAACTTAGCCTTCTTCTTTAATATCACTTACAAATATTTTTTCTCTCAGTTTGGCATTTGTTTTTTCACTTTATAAATTGTAGATTTTGCTGTGGGAGATATTTTTTATGTAGTTAATTTTAGCTATTGTTTCATTTGTGGTTTATGGATTCTGTGTTATATTTAGAAAGATCTTTGTCATTCTGAGGTTATGTAAGAAAAATTCTCCCAGAGTTTATCTAGTACTTTTAAGACTTCATGTTTAATATTTCGGATTTATCCCAATGAAGTCTGTGAGATATGAATCCACTTACTGTTTTTCCGGTTCCACAGCACTTTGCTGCTAGAAGATTTTGCAGAATTTTTTAACGACTTGCTAACTTATCTTTCTACCCAGTAGATTTTGAAATGTGTCAGAGCAGAAACTTTGATTTCATGTTTTCATCTCCTCACCCACTCTGCCCTTAAATCCACCTCAGCGTCAGCCCCAAGCTTCATCTAGTGTCCGGCAATGAAACAGTTCCTACTTCTGCACTTCCTGACAGCCGGGCCGGTCGGATTCTTTCTGCCTGCGTTGAGGTGAGGCCTACCTAGGGAGTGGCTGAAAATGACCCTGGGAGGTTTTCAGCCCGTGCCTTTTTATTAAGCTCAGGCTCTTACCAAGTACAAATGCCAAGTGAGTCATACCCACACATGCAGAGGATGGCCTCCTGAGGGGGAGAGGATTATAGTGGAAATGGCCAAGCCGCTGGAGACGGAGCTTCTCAGCTGGCCCTGCAGTCAAGCAGCCACTGCCCCAGCGCACAGCAAAGCAATAACAAGCCCGGCTTGTGCAAGGTGGGAAGCTGCAGGCGCGAGTGCAGGCTGCTTTCCCGGGCCACCAACAGCCCCCAGAGACAACATTTTCTAAACAGGAAGCCATTGTGGAGTCCAGCCAGCTCGCAGGAAGGGAAGCCATTGCTCCATAGTGGAGGTGCTCTGGGTTGGAGGCAGGGGGTCCTGTCCCAGGACTCGGGAGAAAGCATCTGGAGGGCACCAGGCCTGGGAGAAGGGGCTCACGGGGCCTCCGTTGAGCAGTAGCAGCACCAGCTGAGCCCTGGCAATCTGCCACACAGTTCTAGGCCCCAGGAGGGCACGGAGAGTTGGCTCCTGGCTCAGGTTAGTCAGGAGAGTAACATGCGCACATACAAACATGGTGTAAGACAGCAGAAAGGAAAGCCCCAGAGGGTCCGTGCTGCTCAAAGGAGTGTGGAGAGAGAAGCAGGTGCACCCAGCCTGGGGGACCAGGAACACTCGGAAGGAGGAGGTGACAAGGAAGCCTCCAGCAGCCTTGAGAGTGCTCAGCTTTGGGGGAGGGGAGGACCTGAAGGCTGCTTCATGGGGCTAATAGGAAGAAAGAGGGTGGAGTGGTGTGGTAGACACAACAACGGCCCCCGAAAGCAGCCATGCCCCACTCCCTGGAATCTGTGCGTACACTGCTTTTCCTGGCAAAGGCAGCTTTGCAGATGTGATGAAGTCACAGATTTTGAGATGGGGAGATTATCTGGGTAGGCACAGTATCATCATAGGGTCCTTATAAGAGGGAGATAGGAATGTTAGGGGAGATGTGATGATGCAAGAGAGATGTGATGAGGCGAGAAGAAGAGAGACAGGGAGATATTGAAATGTGAAGGTTCACTGCTGGCTCTGAAGATGGTGGGAGAGGCCATCAGCCAAGGAATGTGGGCGCCCCTAGAAGCTGGTAAAGGCAAGGAAGGAAACTCTGCCAACACCTTGATTTTAGGACTTCTGACCACTAGAGCTGTAAAATAATAACTTTATGTTGTTTTCAGCCACTAAATTTGTGGTACTTTATTAACACAGGTGGGTACGACACTTTGGAAGAATAATTCCTTGGGTAATTCTTTCTGGGAAGTTGCCATGTAGCCTGGCATTCTGGATGGCTGTGCCCAATCCCACCCCACATCCTGGGCTGGGTCATGGGCAGAAACAGACGAAGGATTGGGAGTGCCTGTGGAGCTGCCTGACTCTACACTTCTCATCTTTGTGCCTCTCAGGGAGCACAGTCAGGGCACACGGTATTCACCCTGTAATAGGTCGGGGCTGGGCAAGAACATCCCAAAACCCCTGGGATTTAAAGTACCTAGACCATTAAAGTTGCCTTTTAGAAAACTGTGGGCAATTTCTCTTGAATCCCATGGCCAGTAAGTATCTGATTTCTCATTAGATGGTATTTCAAGTTTTGACATTTCTGAAAGGCACTTGGTTCTCTTTAGAATTCTATAGTCGCTTATGGGTTAGTTACTTCAGAGATGGATTCTTTTTGTGTGTACACATGAGCACCTTAAAAAAAAAAAAGTAATAGGGAAAAGGGAAATCATGTGCAGATGGCCAGATGAAAAGAAAGGTTTCCAAGTTGGTATCAGCACACAAAGAGATAATCATGTATTTGGTCACTCATACATTCATTCAGTCCGTGCGTCCTGACAAGCACCTACCATGTACCAGATGCTGTAGTAGTTCCTACAAAGGTGCGACAATGATGAGAAAAGCAGTCTTGGTCCCTACCCTTACCAAGCATACTTTCCAGGGGGGAGAAGTGCAGGTATGCAAAACCAAGGAAAATGGAGAATGGCATTTGAAAACACTCTTTAGAGGAGAATAAAGGAAGGTTCACAGGACAACATGCAGCCGATAGGGTTGTGAAGTGGGATGAGGCGGCATCCTGAATGCCCTTGAACCACCGTTCCTCCATCCACACCAGGGAGTGGGAAGCCGGCCACTGGTGGACATGACATAGGAACGATTGAACTGGCAATAAAGCGTGGGCAGCACCTGTCAGAACTAAAGGAGCGTGGGGTGGTGACCAGAACAGTCCCCGTGTCTCCGGGTAGGGGTGCCATCCTCACAGTGTGTAGCAGGCTTCAGGGACATTGCATCTGAATTCTCATGCTTCCATCTCCCAGAATACAAACCCAGCAGGGGACGATTATTACCGCCCTCCCTGACAGGTATTATTACAACCTCGAGGAAACATGCCTAGATGGCCGTTTCTCCACCTTCTAAACCATATGCTCTCCTGGGATAAATGTAAAAATCAACTGCCCTGTACACATTTGAAACTTCAAAATACACTCACCATCAGGATTACAAACAAACCAAAGCAAAGCAAGGGGGAAATTGTACAAGAAGGTTCGGAACGGATCTGGAAAGGCGACTGACTTCAATCACAACGGCAGCGTGAAGTAGGGGCACACAGTGTGGAAATGGGGGAGAGGATGCCACCCAGGTCATGCTAATATGAAGGCCACTGAACAGTCTCTGAGCTGAGACCGACATCCACCGCCACCCTCACTGCCACCAGGGAGATGCTCCCAGGAAGTGATGATTGACAGTGAGGAAGATGGACCGATATTTGTGTATCTGACTTCTCATCCTAAATAATAACTATTAAATATTCAGTCAACACATTTGATAGGAAAAAAAAATGCCACCCTACCAAAATATAGCAGATAGGAGAATGAGCTCAAGGACAGGAAGAGGAACTAACTTTGGGTTGTTAATCTTGTATCCCTACCTTCCTCTGTGCCACTCCGTGTACTCTCAGAGCTTCCCCCCCCCCCAAAAAAAATGGCTTTTTATGGAGACTGAGTAAACAAATAAATAAAAGTTTTCTCAAAATCGAATTTCAGTTTCCTGTTTCTTGCTCTTTTCCCTCTATCCTCACTGTGAGACACTTGGCAACTGCTGAGCACGTGCTTCAGAAGAGATTTGGCTCCTGCAGTCAGAATTTTCTGCCCTTTTACCTAAATCCCCGCTCTTCCCAGGGACGCTACTCATAGCCCCACTCTCCCTGAATTGGGGTGGAATCGGCAGAGGTGCCCATTCCATCCGGAGGCTGTCTGAGTCCCGGTTGATGCGTTTCTCCTGGGCACTGGTCATGCCCCATCCTTTCCCCTTCTGTGGCCTCTGTGGCCAGGGGCAGTCCCTGATGTCCTTTTGAATCACTTTCTTCCCAACCTTGACCCCTACCACATTTTCCGACATGAGTTCTTTTCTCAACATTCCCCTGTGGTTCTGAAGTTGGCCTGTGTCCCCTCCCCTCCGAATTTCCCTTTGGCCCTAGTGCACTGGGAGTTAAGCCAACTGGCCATTCTGGTGCTCAGACTACACTGCTGGTTCCTGATCACCCCCTTTCTGAGGGCTTTTGCCTCTGTCCATGTTTTTATCCTTATTTTATTTGGCTTCTGATAAAACTTTCCTTGACCCTGCCCTTAACCAGCTCTCCCTCCACTTTGGGAAGGAGAATTGATTAATTTTATTTCACAATGTCTTTCAAATACACTTACAATCTAATCACAGAAAAGTTCACATTAGTAGAGTGAACAGCAAAGTAAATGTTGCAAGAAGTGTCCCTCTCATCCCAAGATGGAAAATGTAGTCTTTGGAAGGGAGTAACCAACCCCTGCAGCTGACTGGTTACAAACAGGGGCTCTGAGTCCATTCTGGTTCTTGGATTCAACAGCTGAAATGGCCATGGGCAAGTTGCTAAACCTCTCTGTGCCTTATTTTTCTTATCTCTAAAGTGGGGTGATAATAGTACTTATTTCAAATGTGCATTGAATGACATTGAAAAGTAACTAAAGTGCTTAGCACAGTGCCAAGCACATAGTAGGCACTCTATAGACATCAACTATAGTTAGAGGGGATCCTGAGAGCATCTCTTCTCTTAACGCAGCACCTTCTGGCAAGCCTTGGGCAGGAGGGCTGAATTCTCTTAAACTCATCTTGCACTGGACTGGATCCAGTCCCCTGATGTGACTAAGTCCCCACTATGCCTTGATGATGGGGTCATCATGGAAGTGTGAGTGTAGCTTTAGAGTTTCCCTGTCACTCAGCCCATACTTGGAAGCTATTTCTAGATTTCATAGTCCACCCAGCCACAGAAAGAGTGAGCAAAGGACACTTTCCAAGCTTCTGTGTTGATCACGGTTCAGTAGAGCCTGACCTATTTGATAAATTTCAAGCCACCTTAGATTTCTTATGGGTTCTGTATTTGGATCTTTCATTAAATTCAGCACACTGTGCTCATCACTGATTTTCTTCCTGAAATAACCGTGACTTATCTGTGTTCCATTTTTCTACATCCCTGTTTTTGACCTTCAGTGTTGTTTGTTTTTACTTTCTTGCCATGTTGTTAAATAGTACAGGAATTCGGCCCAAAGGACTTGCTATTTTTCAGGAACAGTTTTCATCTCAAAGAAAAGCAGAAAGTATCTTTTGCCTTTAGGGTTTATTTATACTCTAAATAGAACTCCATTTTTAGGAAATGCTTCTTATTGAACCTACGTATTCTGTCTAAAATAACCTTACTATTGCTGATTTTTATAGGCTCCTGAAAACAATATAAAAAGCTATTTAAAAGCCTGTCTGCCCTTGTTAGTGTAAACGCTTCAAGAGGCTGGGGCAGACGGAGGGGAGGGTCTGAGAGCCATGTCTGGCTAATTCAGTGCATATCCATTGTACTATGTCCAGTCTGCCTCAGAGGAGGCTCTCCATACGTGCTTGTTGAATGGATATGTACAAGGTTAAAGACTGATCCTTCTATTTTTTAAAAAATCTTATACTTGAATATTTTGCATTACTTAGTCCTCTGAAAACCTTGTGAACTAAGAGTAAACAGAAAGCTTTTTTAGATGAAGTGGGCTGTCCTAGGACCCACGAGTGTCCAGAGATAGTTAATACTTCTGCCGGCAGCTTCGTGCTTGTCCGATTTGTTAAATTCCAGATGCATATTCACTGGAGAAATTATTCAGTGCAGAAATGTTAGAAGCTATAAATATACAGAGTCTAATCAAGTCCAGAGGAATTAAAAATCTAACACTGAGTCAGTAAAGCCCCCACTGGAAAGTCAATGGGTTGATTAGGAAAAATTTATAAGATACAAGAAAAGATGATTAAATCTGAGCTAATAATATGTTTGACATTTTTATAGAAATAGTCTGTGTACATGGCAAAGGAGTTCACCAGTTTTATTAACCTCATTATTCAGTATGTTAAGTTTACAAAAATCTAGGAAGCTTATAACAGTAATTAAGCAGGGAAATGTGACAAATCAGAGTGTCTAGGTAAGCTGGGAGGCATTGGGCTAAGTGATTTTAACCACCCGGCAGAGATATTTTTCAGTGGAAAGAAGGAAGGAAGGAAGGAAGGAAGGAAGGAAGGAAGGAAGGAAGGAAGGAAGGAAAGGAAGGAAGGGAAAGGGAGGGAGGGAGGAAGGAATGGGAGGAAGGGGAATAATTTGATTTGCTTCCGGCCATGGAGTTATCTCTTTTCACCCCATCTTGTCTCCAACCCACAACCTTAATGACTGGCTTAGTTTTAATTACATGGAAAGACATCCTGGAAGGCCATTTCCTTGGGCGGTGATAGATTGGATGAACTGGAGTGTGGCTATGGCCACCTGCTTGCTCTAGCCATTCATCTTCTGTTTCACTCTCCATAGAGGACCCCAGGCTCCCTCCACCAGAAAACAAAACAGACAGTGGTGGGGATACGGGAGAACCAACCCTGGAGTCTGGTTCCATTCCTTCCTCTTGCATTTCATAAAGTATGTTCTACAGAACACTCATCCCAAAAGGTTTTCCGTGAAAGGAGGACTTCAGAGAGCTTGTGATCCTGTGCTTAGAATCAGACAAGTGCACAGGGTTATAAAAGAACCTTGGAGGAAATGCAAAGTGGGGGTTCAGAAATGGGAGAAGGCCCAAACTATGGACAGTTCAGAAAAGGCTCCACAGATGAGGCAATGTTGAGAAGAGCTTTGAAAGGTGCACATCTTCAAAAGCCTGAGATAGGCCTTTAGGGAGGGTGTTGAAGGCACAGGGACATTAGGAAGCAAGTAGGCACATGTGGATAGATGTAGAAGTCATGCAGGGGACAGTGAAAGAGGACCACGTACAGGTAAGTGGCAGCCCTAACACAGCGATGCTTACATGCCAGATTGAGGCAGTTGGTTGAATTCTGTGGATAATGAGCAGCCATTGAAGGTTTTTGAGTAGGAGAGTGACTTAATGGGAGGCCTGCTGTAGGAATGGTGGGAAGCTAAGAGAGCTATGATGAGGATATGTCAGAAGAGATAGAGGGGAAGAAAGGTTGCTAAGTAATATTCTATTTGAAAAGAAGTCAAGAGGAATGGTAATGAGACCTTATGCAGAGGGCATTAATAACCCATCAGTGGCTCCTTAGGGCCCAGGCTCACCATGGGTTGTCTGCTACCAATCTCTTCAGCCCAATATCTCACCATCCTTGTGCCTCTCAGAAGTTTCTTTAAACCCTTGAACGTGTTATGCTCTCTCTCACCTCCAAACTTTTGCATTTCCTGTCCCCTTTCCCTAAAATAATGATGAAGATGACGATGATAATGAAAGCAGGCAATTATATAGTGCTTACTAAGCTCTGTCACTGTTCTAAGTGGTTTCTTTTCCAGAGAAACCCTCATGTTTTGGATGGTGATATTTTTCCCCTTACCTTCCATTGGGGGCTGGTGCCAAAATTGAGATTGCAAGCATGGGGTTTCCAGTCATGCTAATATTTTTGAGGTGAACACCTAATCATAATTGAATTTTATTAGAAAGTTAAAAGACTGCTAGTCTGTGTTTTTGGGTGTATGTTTCCGTGTCTGCCTATTTTTAGAAAAATTACAACAATACTAAAAACGACCAGGAAATGATTTCACCACATTGTGGTACCTAAATGCCATGTTGTCATCTGTTTTGTTCACCTTTGTCTGTATCCACAGCATATAAAACAGTTTCTGGCATATACTAAGGGCCTGATATATCTGTTGAATGCTTGAAAAGCTGAATGAGTGAGTTGATAAATTAATGACATTTCCATAGAGATATGGAAGTCAGCTCCTAACCCTTAATTCTGCCTCTTTTTCTTCCCGAGTCAAACCCATCAAGACTACAGCTGCCCACTCAGAATGCAGTCTTTCCTCCTGTGGTCTTCTTTGAGGGTCACAGAGAATATGGACAAGAGTAATGGCCTCAGGACAATACCAATGTCCCTGCCTCCTCCCCGTGCCTGGTCCTCCCTTGCCCAGGATGTGGGGGGACGGGTGAAATGCTCTGCAGAATGGGCTCTGAGCGCAAGGAAGAGCAGTGCTTCACATGACTTGTGGCCAGCTTTGGCTGGTGAAGGTAGTTCTCAGATTCTAATTCTCAGACACTCTAATGGAGATTTGAACTTAGAGGACACAGCCTCTGCGATCCTGAGTTTTTTGGACAGAGCCCTATAGGCCAACTGTTCACTTTATGAGCCCAGAGTTTCAGATTTCAAATGTTTTACCAGGTGATGGTGAGGGTTGTGAGTCACCATGGCTACAGACACTTGAAGTTGAAGACAGAGCATGCCCGGGTAGGTGAGGGGACCAGGGGCTTAGAGATGGGGCCAAAGCATGTGAGAAAGAGAAGTTCTCAACTCCGTTATCAACTTCCTGCAAAAACCCACCAAACAGCAGGCATGCATCCTTCCGTGAATTTGAAAATTTTAACTCAGAAGGAGCCAGCGTCGCTCATATATTTTTATTTTACTTACCCAAGTTAGAGTTACGATTACAATGAAACTGAAAAGACAATTTTCTTTCCAGTGCTGGATAGGGAGAAATGTAGCAGTGATTGATTAGAGGTAGAAGTTTGGAAAAGGTTAGTGAATTCAGAGGTATATTCTTACATGGGAAAACGTCAGGTTTAACATGGCACTAATTCACTTGTTCACTTTAATAAAATAGAAAATAGTAAATAGTCACTTTCAGAGAAAACCAGTTTCAATATTCTTGATATATATTCTCCCTAACTTGAGTGTGTGTTAGAGTGTGTTGCATATATATTTGTTATTCTATTTTTGGATAGATTTTCCATTGTGAAAATAGAATCATGTGTATATGCTCTTTTATGCCATAGTAGATATAGATTCTGTGGATGTGAAGCTGATAAAATTTGGGGGTCTTCTTTAATAAAATGTTTCACAATTATGAATATAAACGTATGTACAGGACCTTGGAAGGGGCCGTCCCAAAGTTTAAGCTTCATTATCATCGCAGTAAATGTCCCTCTCTACACCCTGGTTTCCCCACCACCACCACCACCACACACACACACACAAACCCACATACACACTTGACAAAACATGGTAAACATCCCTAATTACTTTCTCATGTCCACATGAGGCACCGAACATAGCTCCATTCAGTGATCACACATTGAACACCCCAGGTGTGCCTGGCACTGGGACCACCCCACAGGGGAGCTGGGTGCCTGGCCCTCAGCTCTTATTCATAAATGAATAAGACAGGCAACGCGGCCTCTTGGCTGGTGTCTCCCAATGGCCTGTGCACAATCCAGTTTCTTCACAAACTCCTAAAAGTGAGTCGTGTGAGGAGCACCACACAGCATGTTCTCACTTAGAACCCAACCTAACAGCTCGTCCTGGTCGTGTATGTCAAGTGAAACTCCACACGGCGTTTCACGCTGTCCACCTGCTGCCACTTCCCACAGTCGCACTGACGTTTTCCCCTGTCGCACAGGTTCCAGCAGTCACAATTCGGCTGATGGAGCAGGGCCCTGAGGTCTCTCAAAAACAGATGTTGTCATGTCCATGACATAAATAGTGTTGCTCCAAAAAGGGGGCAAACAGATTTGAAGACTATAATTACAGTTGAAATATTGTTTAAAATGATTCACTAGAGCTTCAGTTTGAATCTTTAGAAGGCAATGAATCCTTTCCTACTGCATTTGAAATGCCCACAACGAGGCAAAAGGAGCATTATCCCAGTCGAGTGCAGTGGCAAACAGAGCAGATGTCAGATGTGTTTTCTGTTTTTATACATGAACTATAGCGCTTTGAAAGCAAATGTTAGCCCTGGCCCTGGCCGGTGTGGCTCAGCAGCGGTGAGGAGTAGTGGGGTCTGAACCTGTGAAGGTGGCTGCTCAGCCCTTCTGGGCAGATATCACTGTCCTCTGGAGGACACAGGGCCGGGGGACACTTAGTTGCAGCAGCTCACCTAGCCCTGATGCTGAGCGAAATGGTTTCGAACATGAATCTCCACACAGCAGATGCAAACAACAAACTCTTTTTTTTTTTTTTTTAAATCTGACCTTCGATATTGAAAAGTCCCATCAAAAATATGAAGCCAGGACTGCAAACATCTTCATTAGTTAAGGGGAGGGTCTCTTTGAGGATAAATCGAAGAGCTTTGTAATTGCTCCCATTCTGTTTCGTGGAAGTGGTGGTGAAGTCCTGTTCCCGTGACATCCTAACTACCTAAAATAAATAGCAGAAGATGACAGTGTCAATGGAAAATAAAAGACGCTTCAGTTCATTAATAACTGGACCGTGGTAAAAATAGGCACTTAGAAGCCACAGCTAAAATGTGCGCTCAAACGCCTGTGCTTATGGGAGGAAATGGATGCTGTGGCTGATAGCTGAAAACTCAGAGGCACTGGTTTTCTCGAGAGCCCCCTCAGGCCTGAGGCTCTTCTAAATGTCCCCTTATTTCATTGCTTCTCGGGATTGCTCAGGAGGCTAACATGATGCCTTTGTTAGGCAATGTACCAAAAAAAAAAAAAAAAAAAAAAAAAAAAAGGAAAGAAAATCCCTGCTCTCTCTTCCCAACACCCCAGTATCAGCTGCTGAGTAAGACATCTGATCACCAGATGTTGATATGAACGCAGAAACTGATATTCGTGGCGATTCATTGCTTGTCATTTCTTTCAGTGAGAATGTAAGCACCATTCCTACAAAGTTGAAGCTGAGAGGGCTGCAGATCAAGGCAAGGCCTTGCGGGGAAAATACAAAAGTTGAAGAAGAAAGAATCTTTTAAAAAGCTCCAATATTCTGCATAACATGAGCAACACGCTTCTATTTGTATCCCAGGCACTTCTTGAGCCAATCGTTCCATTTTCACACTTCAGAGTCCTCACTGGTAAAAGGAGGTAAAAATAATCCTCTTTGCAGGGCAGTTGTGAGCATTAAATGGGATAATCAATGCCTATAAAATGCATAGTCATTTATGACACAGAGAAAATGCTCAAAACTTGGGAGCTACGATTAATATGGAGAAATTGAAGGTGAAACAAAGTGTAAAGTTCCTAGTAGCCTTTGCCTTGGGAGAAGCCAAGTAGATCAGGGATGAGATCACATTTTATTTATCCCAGGGCTCACCTGAAAACCACATGGAAAAGCCGGCAAGAGGGTGATTGTGCTGCTCTGATGTTCTCGGGAAAGTGGCCCCCACCTGCAGCCATAACTCCTGAGCGAGCCCCTCCTCCCCATTTAATAACCGAGCCTGCCTTGTTTATCCGCAGCTCCCTGACAGGCTGTCATCTAGGTTATTCCAGAGTTGATTTGTATCCAACACAACTGTAATCGACACCGTTATCACACCATAAAACCCAGGGTCACGTGAAGGTGAAGATGAGCTAAAGAATCTATTCCATTCAATGAAAATAATATGAATAAATCATCTTGATAAAAAAAAAAAACAGTTACAGGAAAACACATAAACTCAAGTCACGCCTCAGTCCTTTCATGTGATTTTGGTGACTTGCTTGCCTTCCTTGAGGCACACTGGCCTTCCCTTGCCTGAAGCAGGAATCCTCTTTTGTCTCCCATGAAAATATTTAGGGACCTCTTTCTCTACCTAGAAAATATTTAGGGACCCGTATCACACGTATAATGAGAACAGGATGGATTACAATCCAATCATTTCTTAAAAGGCACCTCAAGGCAGGAGGCTGCTGCTATTAGGTTCATGGGCCACAAGTTTCTTTCCCCTGAGAAAATGGAAGGCTGAGCACAGTGATGTGGTAGAGGATGGGACTCTTGTCCTTGCTCATGTGCTAACAGGCACTTATCAGAACAGGAAAGGGTTCTGTTTGGACTTTTTTAAATTTTTTATTTTTTAAATATATTTTTATTGATTTTTTAGAGAGAGGGGAAGGCAGAGGGATAGCGAGATAGAAACATCGATGAGAGAGGAAGTCATCGGTTGGCTGCCTCCTGCACAGCCTCCCACTGGGGATCAAGCCTGCAAGCAACCTGGGCATGTGCCTTGACCAGGAACTGAACCAGCAACTTCTTGGGTCCTTGGTTCCTGGGTTGCTGAGCCACACCAGCCAGGCTGTTTGGACCTTTTAAAGGCCCTCTAAGACAACTGGCAGTAATGTTAAGATCACCAGCTCTTCCACAGCTACTGTGTACTTTGAGCTGATGGGATTGATATCCTGCAGACAACACCAAGCCCAGGTGCACAGGCCCGGAAACATAGTGCACAGGCAAATGTTGCAGAGTTCTGGCCCCTCTGGGCTGTGAAGATAGGCAATAGGGTTAACTGGCTTGTGAGATACCTAGATTGTCAGAATTACCTAGAACAATCCAAATTAGGTATCATCCAGCTAATCTCGCTTTGCCCTTCTGTCGCCTAGGCAAAGTCTACCTGTTCCAGAATTCCTTTCAACCCCAATCTCTCTAACAAGGTTGAGCCTAATGATCTCCTGTATGTAACAGTCCCTTTCATTTGTAAATAGCAGCAATATAGAGAATAATATCTTACTATTCTTTCTTATTATATCCTATATCTTATTATCTACATCTATCTATATCTATATCTATATCTATATCTATATCTATATCTATATCTATGTATAGATATAGATACAGATATAGATAGATGTAGATAATAATATGTATAGATATAGATACAGATATAGATAGATGTAGATAATAATATGTATAGATATAGATATAGATAGAGAGAGAGAGAGAGAGAGAAAGAGAAAATATGCAAATTAGGCCAGGACGCTGTAACGGGTCATGACCGGACAGGAGTAAGTTGTGCGCGCAGGTGAGGCCCGGAGCGGAGACAGAGACAGAGACAGGGGGGCAGGCGAGCCACCGCTCCCCGGCTCCGGCTGTCGCCCCGGAGCCGGAGTGGACACAGACAGGGACTGGGGGGCCAGCCGGCAGCCTCCACCGCCAAGCACAGGCCCGGAGAGGAGACGGCGGGCCCACCTCCCGCAGAAGCAACGGGGCTCCCTCCCGCCTCCCATGGAATCTGCACGGGTCCCTACTGGCTCCTACAGAAGCGGCGGGCAGCCTACTGCGGGCAATATCATGCAATGGGCTACTAGTAAGATATAATATGCATTATATATTTATAGAGATATTTAAATCTATTATATATATATATTATATAACATTATATAATTATATTATATCTTATATCTTATTAGACTTCTATTGTAAACTAAGCACTTTCACATGTATTTGTGAAAGACTTTAGAAGCATAGCATTATCTGTGTTATTGCCCCTAAATATTTATGTGCATAGCCACAATTTAAGGGTGTCTCAGGGGTCTTGTAGTTTGTTTGAAAAGCTGTTTTAAATTAACGCAGCAGAAGGCCCACGTAACAAGATAAACATACTGTAGTCCACCTCTGATCAGCCATGCCCCAGAAAGATAACAGTTACATAAATAAATATTTCACACTAGCGTTAGTTGTACCCGCTTCTTCCGGCACTGCTCAGGGCGGCTTCGGGTTTTGGCTTTCCACAGCACTTTCTGTTGAATAGCTCAGCAAGGAGTTCGGCTGGTGGGCTCCTTTTAAGGGCCAGTATCTTCTGTAATCCCCTGATTGCAGCCTCTGGCTAATGGGGGACTTTGGATAAGGCCTCTAGTCCTGGGGTAGCCAGATAGGGTTATCTTTTCAAATAGTTAGGATTCATCTTTATTTGTTGGCTTTGAAAGGATTTTCGTTTCTTTGTGGCCTTGTGCTCCAAGAAATAGGGTGCCTTTGGCAACAGGAACTTAAGGTTCCTCTTTTCCTATCAGGAATGTAGGTGAGAAAAATGACTAGGAGGACAGTTTTATCTGTGTGACTAGACATCTGACAAAATGTCTCTCTGTGTGCCTTTGCATTCATGCAGCAGTTTTCTTAAAAATGTAATATCCTTAAGGGGGGGGGGGCAGAATCCAAGGCGTTTAATATAGCTATTATTTTTGCATAAGTGACCTCAGCAAGCAAAATCTGGTGAAATATCTCTAGTTTTGAGGAGAGGTATTCCTGGAAAATATTCTAGCAGGAAAAAAATGTATTAGTTTTCCATTTTTAGTGAGCATGTGTCCCTGTTTTATTCATGGCTCTTAAAGGGCCACAAAAACTTTTTAACCTCAAGCAAAAAAACATGCCTCCCAACACAATTTAGACAAAGGAGGCACTATCTAGAGGGAAGATGGCATACGTGGCATAGACCTCCACCTCTGCTCACTGTCGGGCCCTGCTGCATGGGGAGCTGGCAGCAACATCAGGAAAAGGAATTCAAGTTTGCCAAAGTTATTATTAATTGCAATAGTGCTGTGCCTTCATTTAAGAAAAAGATAACAAAAAATAAGAAACCTAATCACAAAAACTGATGTTGCAAAACATATAAGTGCACATTACGTCACCACTGTATTTTTCGTTTTGCAAAAGAATTTGGCATCTGGGTATCTTATAGTATGTTTTCCTAGCACAATGAAAACTGCATTCAATTCTTTTTTAAAAAAAAATATGCTTTTATTGATTTTAGTGAGAGAGAGGAAGGGAGAGGGAGAGAGAGATAGAAACATTGATGAGCAAGAAACATCAATTGGCTGCCTTCTGCATGCCCCCTTCTGGGGATAGAGCCCGAAACCCAGCCATATGCCCTGACTGAGAATCAATGCTCAACCACTGAGCCACACCAGCTTGGCACTGTATTCAATTCTTATAAAATGTTTCACACACAATGTGATTGGAGGACATATTGTCTAAAGTTTTATATATATATATATATATATTTAAAACATATAAGTAGCATATATATAAACATATATGCTACTTATATGTTTTATATACATATTGATAGGTGACATTTTTATTATTTATGCAAATACTGCATACAAAGCATTATTCCAAATTTTAAATAACATAATTTACCATCTATAAGGCTATACTGCCTGAGCAATGCAGAAAAATGTCCCATGTTCTAGTAAGATGAATCTCCCCACATTAGACAAAGTCTACTTAACCTCTACACCACGATTGACATACCGGATGGATCCGAGATAAGCATTAGTACTCTGCTAACAATGTCCTCAAGAGCACACGGCATTGATCTGCTTGGGTTCCAGCTCAGTAACCCCAGCTGCTCCCAGCATCCTGGAGAAGATGCTGATTAAGCAAAGAAGGAACAGGCGAAGGGGACCGGTCTTTTCCTGTTCACTCAGGATGGCTTAGGTGACCCTCAACAACAGCCAACCTGCCTGTGGAGAGCAGTGGAAGAATGAATGCTGACTAAAAAAAAAGAATGAATGCTGGATAGCACTGTGGGGATCACACCGAGGCCACAGTATCAGCACCTGACCCAGGCCTGCATTTACCTCTGGTCTCTCTTACTGAAGAACTTTCCAGGGGAAGTTTTTTGCCTTTGTCATTTCAGTCAGAAATTTTTGGAAGGTGGGCATTCTGGAGACCTCCATGTGCTGCTGTTCTACCACACTGGCGTCTCAGTGTCCCCATCTGTGCATGGACAGTACTCAGCTCACAGAGTTGTTGTGATGATTAAATGAATTAGCGCCTTTGGGCTTTGATCCTTGGTCTCTGAGCAGATGATGCAGGGCTACATCCAGAGCCAATGGGACCCCAAGGAATGGAAGAAATAGGAGCTTCTCAGACACCCTTGCTGATTTGCCTCAGTTTCTCTATAAAGGGGTGGGAGGATGGGGGGACTCCTTTCCAATTTGACTGGAAGCCTCCAAGGGCTGAAGTATCTATTGCGCTTTTTTATCCAAGGCCAGCACTTGCAATCTACTATGTTAGGCTTTACTGTTTCGTTCCTCAAAAAAATTTTTTTAATGTTTTGAGCTGAGTGTTTGTTCTTTGTTTTGTATAGGACAGCATTAAGGGGGAAATGAATACATACATATTCCCAAGCAATTAACTGGCTTGTGAAAATGGATATGAACAAAACCAGAAAGGTAATGCATTTTACGCTTAAAATATGACTGCTTATTGATTTAACGGGGCAAACACTGCATTATTGTCCTGTTATTGGGAAGCCTAGAGATGTACATCTAAAACTAGAGCCATGGTTTATTGAATGATTACTATCCGCAGCCTTTGTAAATACGAACCTTTTCTTTCCCTCCAAGTGGTTGGATCTGGAGAGATGCTGAGCCTGAGGAGTCTCACGTCTTATTGATGCGACAGGCTCTATCTCAAGAGGTGTTTACTGCTGTGACAGATCAAGAGCACCTTTCTTTAAGTGTTCACAGCAGATCCAACAACCGGCTGTCTTCATCCTCCTTTAAGAAACGTGTGAAATCCAAAGCTAAAGTCCAAAGGACTGACATGGATGCCTTGTTTCATATCTGGTGGTTCCTGCCTCTGCTTTGGGGGACAGGAACTGTTCGCTCTCTCCCTCAGAGGTTAGAGTGGGGGCTGTTTCTCCCACCAACTGTGCTTCTTGGTTTCATGCCTTTTCCTACTTCTCCTCCCACTTAGAACCCCTCCAGTCTACCCCATCTCCGCAACGCAGACATCCTCTGGAAGCCACGGTTCAGCTTCCCTGCAGCGGAGGAGAACTGGGACGGGGAGGGGCGGCGTTACAGGCTCCTGATGTGCCTTTACTTGGGCACAGGATCCAGTGCTTTCCAGCCGGGGATGTGCACTGCGGCCACAGCGTGTGTGGGTGTGTGGTGGTGTTCTGGGTCATTTTCTGACTAGGGCACCTTTCGTGAAAGAGGCCACGGGTGGCCAACCTCCTGCAACGCATGGACAGTCACACCGTGAAGGGCTGCCAATGCCAATAGCATCCCATTGCTTCTAGACGCTTGTAGACTTTTCCTGTCACTCTTCTTTCAGTCATAGGCCTCTCTTCCTTTATCTAAGACTGACCTCTAAGTGAGGCTACTGACCCCTCGCTTTAGAAGCTCCTCCCAGCTCCACAGAGGCCTAAGGTGAGCTCCTGGTGTGGCAGTGTTAACTCTGTAATTTCAGCGTCCAGTGTGGGCAAGATCCAACTGTAACTCTGGACCTCTTGCTGAAGACGTTATCGTTTATGGGCACAGGATGAAAACACCCCTGAGGATGGACATCTGACTCTAGTCTCTGAGTCCCTAAGCCTCTCTAGCTGGTGCTGTCCCCTCTAACCCCTAATCTCTGACCTCAACCCACTGCCTGACCAGCTGCTCGCTTATTTCTGACATAGCTGATGGTGACATCCGCTCAGACCTTAGCATGACTCTCACTTCTGGCCTCTTGTCCCCAGTCCTACTGGTGTGGCACCCTTCTCTACCAGTGGACACTTTCTCTGCCTAGACGCCAAGTTCACCATTCTGAGTTTGGGTGAGAAATGCTGCCCTGGTTATCTCTGAGTGGAAGAGTTACCGATGGTTTTTGTTTTCTCCTCGTTACAAAATGATTCTAATTTTATTTAGAATTCTAATTTTATTTTTTTAACAATGGGCACACATAGTCTTGTACTTTCTCCCCTTTGTCTTTATTTTTTTAATTGCGTAAGGTATATATGAATACATTTTTGTTATTTAAAAAAAACAACACAGAGGTATTTAGAGTAAAAGACAATCACCCCACATTTCCCCAACCCCCATTCAATGTATCCTCTCCAGAATTTATCAAGTGGTGCATATCATTCCATAAATTTTCTATGTATTTACCTATAAATATATGCATATGTCAATTACAACATTGGGGTTGCGGGGAGGGAATGAAGGTTAACAAATGGTTATTTCTTGATAATTGTGTGGCTCACTATCTTGGTTAGCCTCCATGATCAACTATCTATCCTGAGGTTCTTTCTCTCTCAGCTCAAGTTCCTACTCTGTCTTCTTAGGGCCTGATTGTCCTATTCTGCATCTGTCCTCCTGGCCACCCTCCATCCTAGCCACTGCATCTCTGTGTGCTAGCACGTTTGATTGATCTTTCCCTGCTCGTGTCACTACCAGAGTCCTTTCTAAGGAGGGGGCCAGGAGTCAGATGTTCTAGTATTAGACAGAAACATATAGGTAGTTAGCCCCCATCTTCCTCTGGGTGTCTCAGAATTATATCTTATGAAATACTTAAAACAATTTGCATTTCGTCATATACTCTCTGTAGCGTGGTGCCGCAATCTTAACAAGTTTCAGGGGAGATGAAATACATTTTTACCACAACCTTTTACAATTTACAAATCCTAAAACTATATGGTCAGTTTTTCATCCCCAAGGCAGACATTGTCCCCTTAGATACATAGTTGAACATCTGATATGTGGAAAAATCCAACTGAGAGCAACAGCTAAAAATAGAACTCAGAGAAGCAATGAGTCATGGCCTAAATGAACAAATACATTAAACAATATATTAAATAGAACAAACTCGCCAAAGGAACATTGAGGCTGGCTTAAGTAATCTTCCGCCTCTCAGGATGTAGATGTTAAAGGGGCTCAGAGGTATTGGGGATCGTGAACACTTTTAGGTAACTTTATTATTTGCATAGTTTTGTTTTTCCTCCTAAGGACATGATCTGCCCCTTTCCCCCAACACACACTTATTTCAGTCCTAAAATAAAGATTGGTTCAGACAGATGTTGTTGTTGTTTCCTTAAATGGCTATACCTATCTCAGATATAAACAACCTGGCTCTGTGGACTTAGCAAGACAGTAACATCTATGCTAATCCCTGATCAGCCAGGTGCTTGCCCCCTGGGTGACCTTCCAGTAAGACCAGTCTCCCTGCTCTTCTTTGGTTACTTTGAGACGGTAACATTAGCATGCTCTTCTGTCCTCCCTGCTGCCACCGGGTAGACTAACAAATGAAAACATGGGAAAGCTGTTTGCAAAAAGGAAGTCCTTGGTGATGCAGGCATGATTGAAAGAGACAAGTCAGCTCAGACAGGAAGCTCTAAATCCTGACTCTGGCTCCATCCCCAGTCTCAGAACCCAATCACCTCTGTGCTTGCAGTTGGGGGGTGGGGGCGGGGGGGGGGAAGAAAGAAGCTGAAACAGTCCATCTAGCTGGGCAGACATGACTAAACCACGTGAAAAACCAGACAACAGAACTAGGGAATAACTAGTGTCACCACCAAGTGTCACAGGATGTAATTTCTGTACTTGGAGTTTAAAATATCTCCTCTGGCCCTAACCAGTTTGGTTCAGTGGATAGAGCATTGGCCTGCAGACTGAAAGGTCCCAGGTTCGATTCCAGTCAAGAGCATGTACCTTGGTTGCGGGCACATCCCCAGTAGGAGGTGTGCAGGAGGCAGCTGATTGATGTTTCTCTCTCATCGACGTTTCTAACTCTCTATCCTTCTCCCTTCCTGTCTGTAAAAAATCAATAAAATATATTTTTTAAAAATCTCCTCTGTCCCACCTCCCCAGGCCCTGTGCCTTCTCAGGACTGCCATGCTTGTACATAGGTAGCATTTTATTCCAGTCCACTTGTACTGCTATTGTCTCATATGTGCTTGTCATCCCACCTGTGAGAGAGAGTCACATGTATGCTAATATCTAACAATTCATAGGCATTCATCTCTCTCTCATTCTCTCTCAATTCACCCTCTTAAAGTAAACAATTCAATGGTTTTTAGTGTATTCACAGAGTTGTGAAACCATTACCACAACCAATTTTAGAACATTTTCATCACTCCCAGAAGAAACACTGTACCCTTTAGATTTTTTTTTAGATATATTTTTTATTGATTTCAGAGAGGAAGGGAGAGAGAGAGAGAAACATCACTGATGAGAGAGAATCATTGATCGGCTACCTCCTGCACGGCCCCTACTGGAGATCGAGCCCAAACCCCAGGCATGTGCCCTTGACCAGAATCGAAGCCGGGACCCTTCAGTCTGCAGGCCGATGCTCTAGCCACTGAGCCAAACCAGCTAGGGCTGTACCCTTTAGATTTTAACCTCCAATCCTTCCAGCCACAGGCAACCACTAATCTGCGTTCTGTCTCTATGGATTTGCCTATTCTGGACATTTCATATAAATGGAACTACACAATTTGTAGTTCTTTGTGTCTGGCTTCTTTTGTGTAGCATAACGTTATCAAGGTTCATTCATGTTTTGGCATGTATCAACCTTCATTCCTTTTCATGGCTGAATACTATTTCATTGCATGGATATGCAACATATTATTTATTCATTCATCAGGTAATGGGCATTTGCATTGGTTTTACTTCTTCGCTATTATGGATAATGCTGCTATGAACATTTGCATTCAAGTCTTTGTGTAGATACATATTTTCATTTCTCTTGGGTATATAGCTGTTACCCAACTCAAGGGATTGACCACTTGGGGTGCTCTATCCAAAAAAAGAGACATGGTTGTCACAAGGTAGTTTTATTTACCTGCAGAAACTAAAGGATACAGGATCCATATCCAAAGCTCTGTTTCCCCAAAGGGAGGCTTAGCCATTGCTCATATTTACTATTTGGTCAATCACATGTTGATTTCAGTTGGATACACTTATTGGGTTGAGTTCCTGTCAAAATATCCTGTTTACTGCTGGTCTGCAAAATACTGTGCAACATTTTAACTTTTAGCAAGAATAGCATTTAGTAGGAATGGCCTGACCTTGAGACCTTGGCCCTAACTAACATAGCTAGGAGTGGAATTGCTGGTCAAATGGTAGCTCTCTGTTTAACTTTTTGAGGAACTGTCAGCCTGTTTTTCAAAGTGGCTGCACCATTTTGTGCTCCCATCAGCTGTGTAGGAGAGTTCTGATTTCTCCACCTCCTTGCCACAGTTGTTATTATCTGACTTTTTTATTCTGGCCACTCTAGTGAGTATGAACTTGCTAGTTGTGAAACCATGGTGGTTTTGATTCACAGTTCCCTGATGGCTAATGACGTTGGCATCTTTTCATGTGTTTAATGGTCATTTGTATATCTTCCTTGGAGAAATGTCTGTTCAAATCCTTTGCTCTATTTATATTTTTATTACTGAGTTGTAAGAGTTTTTTATATTTTTTATGAGTTCCTTATCAGATATATGACTTGCAAATATTTTCTCCTATTCTGAGTTGTCTTTTTTACTTTCTTAATAGTATCCTTTGAAGCACAGAAGTTTTTAATTTTGCTGACATTCAATTTGTCTATTTTTTCTTTTTGTTGTATGTGCTTTTGATGTCATATTGTAAAACTCCACTGCCAAATTCAAGGTCATAAAATTTACCTTTATGTTTTCTCCTAAGAGTTTTATAGTTTTAGCTCTTACATTTAGATCTTTGATCCATTTTGAGTTCATCTTTGTATATGGTCATAATGATCTCTTAACACATGACTGTTAACTGCCCATTTATTATGAAATCAAAAGAAAATTCAAGATGAATTTTGTCATCTATTAATTATTCAACAAGTATTCATTAAAGGCCTACTATGCGCTAGGTAGTTGAGACACAAGAGTGGGCAAAATGGTTGAACCTTGCTCTTACTCTACTCTAAATGTAGTGGGAGAAACCGACAGCAGCATTATCTCACAAGCAGCAGTAAATGTTACAACGAGAAAGTACAAGGTAGTTTTAAAAGGTTTCAGCCTGTGGATCCGATACAGTCTGGAAGTGAGGGAAGACAGTGATCTGAGGCAGAACAAAAGGGAGATAGGCAAGTGTAGGGTGAAGGTTGGAAAGAATGTTCTCATCAAAAGAAACAGCACTGAGAGTGAGAGAGGGGGATGGGAAGAGACAAAATTAGAGATGTAGGCAAGGGACAGAATAAGCAAGATTATTTATTAAACACTGCCTATCGGCCAAGTGTTGTAAACTCTTTTATATGCTGCATTTTTTCAAGAAGTTTTCATTTCAACCATGAGAGATAAGGTCATTATGCATTTCTTGAATGAGGAAACAATAGTTCAGAGAAGTTATGTAACTACTAGAGGCCCGGTGCACGAAATTTGTGCACGGGGGTAGGGGGGGGGTGTCCCTCAGCCCAGCCTGCACCCTCTCCAATCTGGGACTCCTCGAAGGATGTCCGACTGCCCATTGGGATCGGGCCTAAACGGGCAGTTGGACATCCCTCTCACAATCCAGGACTGCTGGCTCCCAACTGCTTACCTGCCTGCCTTCATGATTGCCCCTAACCGCTTCTGCCTGCCAGCCTGATCACCCCCTAACCACTCTCATGCCAGCCTGATTGATGTCTAACTGCTCCTCTGCCAGCCTGTTTGCCCCCAACTTCCCTCCTCTGCCGGCCTGGTCACCCCTAACCCTCCCCTGTAGGGTTGATCGCCCCCAACTGCCATCCCTTGCAGGCCTGGTGCCTCCCAGCTGCCCTCCCCTGCTGGCCATCTTGTGGTGGCCATCTTGTGTCCACATGGGAGCAGGATCTTTGACCACATGGGGGCAGCCATCTTGTGTGTTGGAGTGATGGTCAATCTGCATATAACTCTTTTATTAGATAGCATAGAGGCCTGGTGCACAGGTGGGGGCCAGCTGGTTTGCTCTGAAGGGTGTCCCAGATCAGGGTGGGGGTTCCCTTGGGGCATGGGGTGGCCTGGGCAAGGGGCCTGTGGTGGTTTGCAGGCCAGCCACGCCACCCGGCGACCCAAGCGGAGGCCCTGGTATCTGGAATTTATTTATCTTCTACAATTGAAACTTTGTAGCCTGGAGCAGAGCCAAGCCTCCTCCTTGCTCAGTGGCTGCCGCCATTTCTCTTGGGATTGATGTATCTTCTACAATTGAAACTTTGTAGCCTGGAGTGAAGGCCTGAGCCGACCAGGGCTGCAGAAGCTTGGCTTCCTCCATCACCCGGGGAAACCCTAGCCTCCTGCTCTTCCAGCTCAGTGGCTGCCGCCATTTCTGTTGGAATTTATTTACCTTCTATAATTGAAACTTTGTACCCTTGAGTGGAGGCCTCGGCCTTCCAGGGTGTGCGGAAAGCTTGGCTTTCTCCATTGCTAAGCCTCCCTCTTGCTCTCTGTGGCTGCAGCCATCTTGGTTGGAGTTAATTTGCATACTTACTCTGATTGGCTGGTGGGCATGGCTGGCGGGTATGGCAGAGTGATGGTTAATTTGCATATTGCTCTTTTATTAGATAGGATTAGGCCTGTCCAGCTAGCAAGTGGCAGAGTTGGGACACAAACCCAGGGCAATGTAAGTCTACGCCCTGCTCTTATGGGTCTGCTACATTGCCTCTGCTCAGAACTGGGTACGGAACCTCTGAGGTTTAGATTTAGGAAGAGCAACCTTCATTGAGATATTTTAGTAAAGAATCCTGAAGAACTAGTCTGGGAGAAAGAGACTAGAGTGCAAACAAATAGAGCCAGAGTCTCTTGGCCATGAAGTGCGAACGTGACAGCTGCCCTACAGGTCGTTAGGGAAAAGCCTCTCCCTCATTGTCAGTAACACAAACTTATTTGTCACACTTATGCATAGAAGTATTCTAAGACAAAGCCCTCGGAGTCCCAGGGCCTCAGCTTGGTGGTCACAGTGCTTCTCTGGAGGTGATGATGTGAGATCATTCTCTGTTCCTCCAAGGAATTAAAAATCTGACCTGCAACACTGATTCTTCTAGTTAAAAAAAAAAAAACACCAACACAATAAATTGTTAAAGGGCAGGATTGCCCATGTGGATACAATGAGTCTGAACTCCGGAGGAGCCTGGAGAAGACAGATACAGCAGGAAACTCTAGACTCAGATGAAATTTCCCACCTGATTACCCAGAAGCAAGCAGGCTGGCGCAGCTGTACAGCCAGCCGTTAGGGCAGCCAAGTACCAGCCTTCTCTGCAAGTTGCAGGCTTTTAGCTTTCGGATTCTGTCCAGCTGGAAGCTCAGGCAGAGATGATAAAGCAGAGCTGCAGCAAAGCTTTATGTAAAGCAATCTGCTAAAAGCAGACAGGAAGGTTGCTTGTCTCAGACTACAATGCTCCTTGAGGTTTCTGTGCACCTCTCCCAGCTTTCCGCTGCTTATCTGTGAGCTTGGAAATGAGACTAGGGATAAACTGGCGAAGCAATGAGCGTTCGCTCTTTGAGTGTGTGGCTGAGTGCAAGGACACTTGCTGCTCCTGTAACTGGCCCTCACTACTTCATTCCTTTATTCCAGTTCTTATTCTTATTTTATGCTTTATTCCATCTTGCATTACCAGGGGCAGTGTCATGATCTCAAAACATCAACAAGGGCCAGGCAAGTCCCAGAAGTGACCGAAATGGGCTAGGAGTTAGGCAAGAGGGAGCAGTATAAACTGAAAAGAAAATAAAAGGAAACAACACAACAACAACAAAAACCCTCCAGAGAAACTAGCAATTCCCTCTCTAGAAGGGGCAGCAGCTCCTCAGCCCCAGTTCATTGTTGCCATGCAAAATTTGGGCCAGTGCTGGCAGATCTGACCTTTTTTTTTTTTTTTTTTTTCAGGATAATCAGAAATCCTGAGTCTTACTGGACATTTCTGTATTGTAAAGCAGTGTGGGGACCAGGCACATTGAAGGGTAGATCCAGCCTCATAGGCTACCTGCTTGCAACCTCTGCAGAGAGCATGAGCCTTGAAAGCACGCACTCGGGATCCAATGAGCTAAATTTGCATTGTGAACTAACAGGAGACCTTGACTAATTATCTCATCTTTTATCACCATCATCAATTAAAAATTCACTCATTGAGATGTTTTGAGAAATTAAATGTGCTTAGCACAATGCCTACCCTATAGTAAACTCTCAACAAAGACTATTTTCTATTCTACCTTGATTTCCTTTGAAAAGACAATTCTCCATCCTTGAAGAGCAGGTTTGCAAAGACTCCTACTGCTGAAAACTGCCCAGCAACAGGCCCTGCTGGGAGTGGTGAAAGCTGCAAGCTCAGAGGAGCAGCCACTGGCTTTCCTGCAGCTCATTCAAGGCTAGAAACCCAGCCCCTCCCCCACCAGGCATGCCCAGAAACTATAGATCCTGCCTTAATTACCAGCAATTAAGCTGGCTTCAGCCTGCAATACAGGATCAGGTCCCTAACGGTGGCCTCCTGAGGCCCTTACAGGAACAAGGCACAGCCCTTCTGGAGCCTCCTCCACCCCAACCATTTATTTAGCCCCTGCATTTCCCCCTCCCCCACCCAAACCTCCCTGCCATCCGAAACACCCTGAGCCAGGGAAATCTGAAAGTCTGGACAGGGATCCTCCCTTAGCTGCATTCTAAACCTCCGCATCCAGACAGCAGTTCTCAAGGGCAAACCACAGCTCTCAAGATTCTCTTTGGATTGCACAATGAAAGATGGAGGCCCCTGTCTTTTCCCAGTACATTTTCTTCATTTGCTAAAATACGTTTGTAAGAGGGAATTTTCTTACAATAGGGAACGAACTAATACATTCACTGAAGTGGAAAAGAAAATTGGGAAAAGAAAAATTAGAGATCTCGTATGAGAGAAAGGCAGAGTAGCAATAATGGCAAGTGTATTTCTTTAGAGAAAGACCCTCACCATACATGCTGAGTGAGGAAGCTTTGGGGGTGGGGACTGGAGGGGGAGGTGAGTCATCCAGGCAGTTCTCCAGACACATCCTGGTCTCACCTGTTCAGACCTTAGATCGCATATTGATGAGAACCCCAAGACTCAGGCTTGGAGACAGACTTTGGTAAAAGCACCTTCTGGATCTGAAGTGCTCTCAGACACAGGCAGGTAGCAGGTGCTTGGAGAAAGGAAGCCAGTTTTCCCCTCCCCTTAGAGCTCTGCCTCTGCCTCAGGCAGAAACAGTTAGGAATGTCCTCTTTCCCTGCTTTCCTTTGCTGCCTGGGCCTCAAGGCTGTTCTTCCTAGCCACCCCACCCCCACCCCTTGCCCCGGGGAGACTACGCATGTGGCCCACACCTGCTCTTGGCTCTGGGGCCTGGAGGCCAGATGAAGTTGGTGCTCAGGGCAGCTGAGCCGCCTCCATCTGAGACCCAAGGTTACAATGAGCCTCTGGGAGGGCCAGGCAGGAACTTCCATGCTCTCCACCGCACAGATGGCTTTGTTCTATTTACAGATCAGGAGTCAGTGGCATTTTGCAATTCACTAGTTCAGTAGTTACTAATGTCTGTCAGCCCAGTTAAAAAACACACACTTAATTAGAATTTAACAGAGTTTTAAAATGAATATTTAATGTAGCTTTCTCACATATATAATTCTTATCTCTTAGGCACGTCTGTATTTACTTGGATAATCCAGACAAGGAAAACACCCACTAGCTTAATCAGTGTGATTATCTGTCTCAGCACTTGTTCTTTCTTTTCTTTCGTAAAAATTAACCAGATGATAGCACAATCTCTTACTTCACTGACCATCTACAGCAACTGATCACTGGGTGTTTTATCCCTGTGTTCCTTTCCCTATCCTGCAGTCGCATTATTATTTTCTACCAAATGGCAGATCTGCAGCCACACATGGACAAAAATACATGTAAATGCATACCAAGTTCTTTCAAGTCCTAATTTTTCAGAAGTTATGACAGACCAATGAGAAGCTTGGCAAAATTAATGAAAGGTAGTGATCATTTGCAGAGATCTGGGAAGTTGGGGTAACACCAAGAGCTCCATGACACATATAAAGCCCAGATTGGGAGGTACCAGCTGTAAACTCATTGCACAGGAAAATTCATGCAGAAACCCAAGCATACTTCTCAGGAAGCTTTTTCACTGGGATGGCAAATGGGGTCACATGATGAGATAGAATGCAACTGGTGGAAAGCTTTGTCCAAAATGTTAAAAACAATCCCACATTACTACCCCTCTCTCATGTTATTCCACCTCAGATTACAGGGTGTCCTGGATGTTTGCTACTTAGGACAAATGGGTTTGCTTCCTATTTCCGTTTCCTCGGTTGCAAAATTAAGAGGTTGGACTAGATACTCCCTGAAATCCTTTTCAGCTCTAATATCCTGAATTCTAAGACATCCTGTCTTTATTTTTTTCTCTAGCCTCCACAAACCGCCTCATCTCTACCTCGTGTGCTTTCACAAGCCCATTAGCCTCACCTCCATGAGTCAGTCATCCAGTTGAGAGAACATTATTCCCCTTCACTACCGGCATTTCAGCACCATGGAGAGCGACATAATGCTAAACTACCCCCACCCCACTTCACTATCAAACCCTTTGAGGAGATATGTCTATGTCAAAAATCACATTCATATGTTATATATACACAATTATATTAGGCCCCCTCATGTATTAATATATTATATACTTTGTTAGATGTAATTATATGTTATATATAATACTGATTATTATATATTTTATGTCTAATTTTAAGTATTATATCCTATATAATAAAGAGCAAATTTCGTGCATCGGGCCTCTAGTAATTGATAATTTTCCTTGGAAATATGTTATATTACATTATGTTATATATCCAAGAAAAACAAAGAACAGAAATTAAGCCATTTTGATAACTATATCCAATTCTACTTGTTCTCTTTAGCCTTAACTCAGTTATCACATAACAAACATAGGAAACTTTTCTATAGTATCTCTGATGGATGCCTACCAGGCTTCTTCCTGATTATTTTCAGGCACAGAAAGCTTGATTCTTTATTGGGGATTATACATACTCTATTAAAAAGGTCTTTCTGCTATTGAGCTGAAAGTTGCTTGCTAATAACAATCCTACTTCATTTATATCCAGAATATGACCACTTCTGACCCCTCCACCACTAGCCCTCTGGTCCTAGTCACCATCCTGTTCCCCCTTGATTGTTACAATAGCCTCTTAATTGGTTTTTCTGCAGCTGCCTTGGCCCCTTGCACAAAGGATCCCTTTTAACAGAAGTAATCCTTTAAAAATCTAAGTTCTACTCATGTCACTTTACTGTTTTATACCCTCCAATGGCTTACCATTTTTCTCAAAGTAAAAGTCAAATTCCTTATTATCACCTAAAAGCTATTTCATGATTTGCCTCCCCCCTGCCCCCCACCCCCCATCATCCATCTCTGACTTCATCCCTTACCACTCTGTCCTGCACTCACTCTGCTCCAGCCACACTGGTCTTTTTTGCTGTCTCTTGAACACCAAGCACAGTCCTGCATCAGGTGTTTTGCATTTGCTGTTTCCTGCAACAAGAATGTTCTTCCCTCAGATACCTGCATAGCTCATTTTCTCATCTCTTTCTAGTCTTTGCCCAAATGTCACCTTAATATCAAAGTCTTCCCGAACTATCCTACTTAAGGCCCCACCCATACCCTATTATTGCACTCTTACTTAGTGATTGGTAAGTGCTAGTAAATATTTAACAACCCATTTAGGGGCAGGGTCCTGATTTGTAGCACTTGCTGATTTCTATGATATAAATACTCCCACTATGGCCAACTTCAAGCTAGCAATGTGACGTCACTGAAGGCAAATTTGGGAAAGGCTAACAGTCAGCTCTCGTCACCTGGTACATGCCAGCTCAGCACACTACTACAGGTTAAGGAGGGGAGGAGGACGAAGCATTCTCCTGGGGCTTAGTGCAGTGGTGGCCATGGTGTTGATTCAGGAAAACTCCAGAGGAAGGAAAAACTTATGGGGAGGGAATTTTGTTATTGTAACATTCAGCTTTGCATCTCTCTTCCCAGATGCTTTTGGAACACCTACACCCACATCACTCCTTGAATGCCATATGTTAAAAGTCAAACCCTTGACTACCCTCCCAAACCAGTATTTGCTGATTTTTCTGCTTTTGTCCAGGGGACCACAATTCTCCTCATCATTGACCTCTTCTTCTCTTTGCCTTATACCTGTACTCCAGTAGTGCTGACCTCCAGGATGACAGGACCATCATGTCCTGGGATCATTTACCTCCATAGCCCGTGAGGACATGGGAATCCTCACAGAGAGTGGAGTTTATCAGGAACTGCCCATTGCTCCTTTCTCTGGTTTGCCTACATTCCTTACTGCTGCCTTTGAGGGCTCTGGGAACCACCGAGTCCATGTCATCCATGGACTTACCTTTCAAAAAAGTTATAAAAGACACAAGTATTTTATGACTGTCCGATGAGAAGGAAAAAAAGAGAAGCTCTCCGGGCTTTTCTAGGGAATTAGAAATATATTTGGTCTTTCTTCTCAGCCTGATCAAGACAATCCATTCTTATGTATGTTCCTTACCTAGGAACAGACACCAAAATAGGGTTAGATGGGCAAGATATTTCTTGGAGGATAGAGCAGGAAAGGCAAGGAGAGCTTTTAGACCGCAATAGTGGTATCACCTGTGGAAGACAGAGGGTAAGAAGAGTCTCAGACTACAGTAAAGTTTCAAGAAAGATTCAAGCCTATGGGGAGTCCTTGAGACAAAGTTATCCTTGGAGGAGTCCTGCATCTCACAGGATGAGCCCGCCTCAGCACACTTGGAATAGCTGGGGTAAGCATGGCCTTGGCATGAGTGTGGTGCTGGGTCCAGAGGGGCAGCAGCTGGAGATGGCAATCTCCCATAGCAGGAGATTTGAGTGTTGCATTTTCATGGCCACCAAAATATGTCACTCTGTTGACCCTGAGGAAGTCTCTTGCCTGCTCCAAGCTTCCACTTCCATTGCTGCAAGCTCTGTCCTGGGCTAGCTGCTGTTTCTGGGAAGAGGTCTCTACTGCACATTTCAGCAGCAGCCCTGGGTCACATCTGATGCTTCTCAGAAGAAGCACAAATTCCCCTCTCTTCTATATACTAAGTTTAGCCAGCCAGAACATTTTCATTCTTTGTTTCTAACCACACTTTCTGATATTCTGCAATGAATGGCTACCCTTGTATTTTCCAATCACTAATTTAAAGTCAGTGCTGGGGATGGGGGGTAGGGACTGGGAGAAAGGGGAAAAAGAGGGGGGAATGGGAGATATCTGTAATATAATATCAACAATAAAAATATATTTAGAAAATAAAAAATAAAGTAAAAGAAAGTCAATGCTGTGACAAAGACCTCTGAGTGAGGAGGATATCTGACTGATCTCATAAACCAAAGAACAACATTTAGTCAAGTGGCATTGGTTCCCAGAATCTGCCCTCCCCTCTCCTTGCCTCATGTTTGGTAAAGAAGTTTTTTAAAAAATAACACTCTCCCCAGAAACAAATACAGTGTTTATTTGATCCCACCTCAACCGTATCAGAGCTGCTGGAGCCTGGAATTTAAAAAGCTGGAACAGTGCATTGTTTTTAGAAGACCTTATATGAATGGGTTGCTCAGCCTCTTAGTTCCAAGGTAACTTTATTTGTATCTGGTTTTAGCTTTGCTTAGATTGCCTTACAGAAAGAATGCTGTCCCGCATTAGCCCCGGTTGTGGTCAGAGATGCTACAAATGTCTGGATCTCCTCCAAGTGCGACATTAGCAGGGAGGAGTCAGGTTCCGGAAGTCAGAGATGGGCTCCACAGATGGTGGTGACTTTCACATTGATCATGGACATTTTTCTAGAAAATAATTCTTGAGGGACAAGCATGGGAACACATAGAAAAAACAATTAGTCATCACTCGGAGTCAGATGGGTTCAGTTTATCAGTCTGCAAGTTACTAAAAATTATTTATTTTGTCTCTAGTATGGTGATCTAAACAGACATGGTTTCTATCACATTGGCTCTTCCTGTCTAACAGGGGAGAGAGACAATCGCACTAACAAGCATTAGGAGCTGACCGCAGTGCCTTTTCCAGACCTCTAGTTTAGGTAGATATGCTACGCACAGTATCTTACGATGTTCTTGAGGTCAAAGTGGCATAAGGTGGGCCAGATCATAGGATAGTCTTATTTTATACTTGGGTCCAAAAAATGAATTGTTCAAGAACAGAGGTGAGGATATGTGGGCCAAGATAAGATTTACTGGAAGAAACTTGGAAGGTCTGGGAAAGAAAAGCCAGCATAACTCAGCACTTCCCTGGAACGGCCCAAAGCTGCTGCATCCAGAGCCTACAGTACAGGACATGAAGGGTTAATAGCAAAACCAATTTGCTGCAGCCTAGGACACCGTGGTGCAGGGGATCCTCCTGCCACCTAGGAAATACCAGCAACTCCACTAGGTGTGGTCTGATCCACTACCATAGACATTTTAAGTCACAGTCTAATAGGAGGGTTGTTATCAAAACACAGTACTGAATATTTTTAAAATCGTACTTTCTTGGCAAAATACTAAAAGGGAGAGAGCACACAATATCATGTAAACAACAGCAATCAAAATCTCACAAATAAATTATTTGATATAATTAACCATTAAGTCCAAATGCCTTTATTTTATTCAGAACAAAAAACAAGAAAAATATTGAGCTGGGTAATATTGAGGGCTTATTATGTACCTTTTGTTTAATAAGCACAAGCTCCTTTAAGACGCATAGCAGTCTACAAGGCCAGTGCTATCGTCGGCATTTTGCCAGGAAGACACTGTGTGTTGACCAAGGCTAGCGAGGGCTACGTCAGAATAGGAATCCAGGTGTGCCTGGCTCCAGAGCCACTGGTAGCCAAGTTTTGTACTTCTTGGTATTAAACGTCTTCCTAACTATTACACATTACAAATGTATGTGAAATTTATAAGACAAGGTGCCGCAGTGACACACCTCAGAGCAATGTTTACTTGCTCAGTGCTGTTGAGATGAAACATCACATGCTCTTGCATTGGCGAGTTCTTCACGTTCTTGGCTATGAAAAACCACTTCCAAAAGGCTGGTTTTCACATTGTCCTAAGAGCAACTATATAAATACAGTTGATAGTTTTCATATGAATTCAGTATGAAATACGTTTTAGAAGAAAACCTGTTGTGGGCTTTGATTTCTTCCCCCTGTGGGCATCCGAAGGCTCCTGAGTGGGGAAGGCTGACCCAGCGAGTTCCTCCACTCTCCCCGCTTGAAGCCGTCCCCATGGCTACAGCGCGGGGCTGGGCGGGCCTGCCTGTCACCGAGGCGGCCGCTGTGCTGGAGTGCTCATTAGCACAACCCAAACATGTTCAGAAGCACAATTCCTGAAGGTTGTACTTAAGGACGAAACGTGAAGCAATCACAGACGTGATGCTTGCGAGTGCCTAGCACTTGTTTAATTAAAGCCGCGGTGAAGGCTCAGACGGATGCTACAGACCTGGCACTGCCTGGCCCACAGGGTGGGTGGTGCAGACGAGGATGATGAAAGCCCGGCACAGGCTGCTTCCTGCTCACCCTGGGGAGGGCGTGCAGGGATTCCCCAGTGAAGAAGGATTGGAAGTTAACCTCTGAGCTGAATGACTTATTTGCTATTAGACTTAATTATGCTTAGTCAACTTTTGAGCAAAACTACATTCACTTCCTTTTCCATGGTATGAGGGTTGTAGTTTTCAATTAATCATCATTTAGGTTTTGTTAGCTTTCAAGCTATAGAGACGGGTAGGCCCAAATGGTGATTTTGGTCAAAATTTTTGTTCCTAGACTGAGCCCTAATAGTGAGCAGAAGCAGACCCTTCTCCCCCCCCCCCCACCCCACCCCCATCCTGTTTCATAGGCTCATGTCTATAAAGCACCTCGCAGCACCAGCTCATGGCAAACACCACAGATAATGGCTCTCTCTTTGCCCAGACAGACTTCTTTCTCAGCACTGCTTATATTTCCCACGAATAACAATCACTGTTATTAACGAGGAGGGTGGTAGTCACACCACGTTCATCTCCAGTCAGATCATACCTTAAAGAGAGACACTAACAAAATTCTCCCAGCCAAGATGACAAGTCAGGTCTTCTGAGTGAAAAGGAATTTTTGGACTGGAACATGCGGTGTTCCCCTGGACTGGAACCCGGATTCTTTGTCCGCCGGAGTAGAAGAATGAATCCACGGACAGAGGGTAGTATAGCAAAGATGGAGATTTATTGAACAACAAGTACAGACTCCCACGTAGGGAGAGGGGAAGAGTCCCACAGGATGAACTCCCACGTAGGGAGGGAGAAAGGGTCCCACAGAGTTCCTTTTCCCTATGGCAGTGGTTCTCAGCCTTTCTAATGCCATGACCCTTTAATACAGTTCCTCATGTTGTGGTGACCCCCAACCATAAAATTATTTTCGTTGCTACTTCATAACTGTAATTTTGCTAGTGTTATGAATCATAATGTAAATATCTGTATTTTCCGATGGTCTTAGGCGACCCTGCCAGCGGTTCTCAACCTGGGGTCGCGACCCACAGGTTGAGAACCGCTGCTGTAGAGCCTAAAACCTGTCTTTTTCACCCCCCAAAATTCCTGTTTCATGAGGAATACCTGATGTATTGGGGATGTTTAGCCTGGACCAAGCATGTCAAACTCAAAGGCTAACATGGGCCAAATAAACAAGGCCTGCAGACTGTGGGCCGAGAGTTTGACATGCTTGGCCCGGACTAAAGAAGTTTTAGAAGAAACGTTTGATAGATGTTTGAGAGATGTCTTCAGCTGTATGATGGGCTGTCGTGTTAAAGAGGGTTTTGATTCTGTCCAGGCCCCAGAGGACTGACATAGGATGAATGAGGCAAAACATGGCAGCAATTATTTTTTATGTCTACCTGCTTTAGTAGGGTGGTTCTCAGGAATCCTGGGCTAACTTGAGACAATACTGACGCTGTTGGTTTGAAAATTCAGGAGACCATGCATACTCTTGTTCTAGCCCAAATCAGACCATGAAAATTTCACGGAGATCTTATAAGCTACAAAATTGAGCCCTGTTCACAATGTAGCCCCCTTCCTCACCATGACCTGTAATAGAAGAGACAGGAGATGTCTCTAACTATAGCTCATCTGGGACCCTGTCTCAGCCCTTGACAGCGAAAGATTTGTAACACTAGCACACAGCTCAGTGTTATACTTTAAAGAAGCAAAACCCCAAATATTATTAGCACATATGCTTGATCGGTTCCTAGGGGTAGGGGTCTGCTGGAAATAATAATGTTCTTCTAAAGCAATTTGTTGGGAATAATAGAAAAGCAAACTAGGCAAGCCATTATGTAAAAATGAGGTTGTTCGTAGCAATTCAAACCCAACCGCCTTGATGGAATAATGACAGTAGAGGGGATATGAAAGTCTTCCTCCAGCTGAGTTATTATCCCTCCTTGTCGTTAATACCAGGCCTGCGTGATTATTGATGCTATTTTCCAACACTCCTGCCTATTTTCTCTCCTAGGAGAAGGCAGTCTTTCTGCTGCATCTCTGCTAGGTGTTCATCCTTGAAACCCCAAAATCCCCAACATCCATCATGCCACCAATGCCCCTCTGGACTTAGAGAAATGGTAATGGGCTCGCAATGAGAGAGGAAGAGGAAACACGCTTATGGTGATGGGGAGGTGGCCTCTCTTCCTGATCTCGGTTGTCTTGAGATAACCAGGTGGCCATTTGTTCACTCCCGTGAGCAGTAACTGAGCACAACTCTGGCTGTGAAAGGAAGGGGGTGGACACATTTATAGACATAGCTTCAGATGCTGAGGAAAAGCCCATGCGTAGGCCCCAAGCCAGGACGTTTCCCCTCAGGTCATATTTGTCCACTTCGGATTTCCGTTTCCAGGAGTCAGTGGGTATGTTTCAGAAGGTGAGCTTTCCAGCAACTCTCCAGGGCCCAGTCCCTCCCATGAAAAAGGTGTGGTGTCCCCACAGCCCTTATTTCTTTAATTAGCTCATTCAAGAGATCAGGTTGGTTCTTTTTATTTTTTAAAAATATGTTTTTATTGATTTCAGAGAGAGGAAGGGAGAGGGAGAGATAGAAACACAAATAATGAGAGAGAAGCATCAATAATGAGAGAGAATCATCATCAGCTGCCTCCTGCATGCCCCCTACTGGGAATCAAGCCTGCAACCTGGCATATGCCCTGACTGGGAATCGAACCGTGACCTCCTGGTTCATGGGTCAGCGATCAACCACTGAGACACACGGGCCAGGCAATGAGGTTGGTTCTTAACAGTTCGTTTCTCCTTTCCAACATTCCTGGGAGTAGACATTTTTGTGAGTACTGCCAAGGGAGGGAACAAAGTCTAATCGTAAACCAATCAGCGGTGCCCTGTAAGTGAAATTGGGTCTTTGGGAGCTGGTGAATTTCCCATCAGTGTTTTGTGAATGGAGGGAATGAATGAACCTCAAGCAGACTCCATGGGCACTGTACTGGGAATTGTGGGGCTCAGTAAGGTCCATAACCTCTAGTAACTAGAGTCTAGTTAGTCTCAAGTGGCCAAAAGAAGACAGATATGTACAATCAATATGTTGATTCCACTTTCCATTCACTCGCTGAGTTCTTTGGGAATTTATTGTCTTTTTCTGCAGTTTCATTGATTGTGCAATTCTGGTTCCTTTAGAAAGTCTCACAACTTCTCAAATCTTGTTGGCAATTTCTTATAAATACACTGCAATTGCAACTATTGCTATTGATGGAACAATTTCTGTCTAAACCCTCTGACCAGGCTCTGAGAGAAACTCCATGTTGTATTCGAGCCTGCTTTTTATTGCCCAATGAATAGAGTTTGCTTTGGGAAGAAACAGACTGTCATGCTTTGGTTTGACTTCAAGAATTCTGGGGCAGTTTCCGTTCTGGCCCAGGGAGTTTTACTGTTCTCTGACTTAATCATGCTTCAGAAAGGAGCTCTGAGGATTCATTCTGTAACAAATTTTTAAAGCTTTCAGGTTATAATCAATGACTAGCTGAAATTCAAAATAATGCAGGCTTAACTTTTATCTCATTCCACTGACCAAAGGCCTTTTTGAAGATTACCGTTGATTGACAGATAAAAACACACTAATGGTCCCCAAACTGAGATTGGGAGGGCATTGTGGATGGGTCTGCAGCTCCTGGGAAGAGTGCGAAGAAGCCCTGCTTTGTGTATTTCTCAGTCCTCATGTGTCACTTTTTAGGCGAAGGAGAAGAGGTGCCTGGAAAATGTGACCTTCTCCCCTATGGGCCTCCCTTTTTCCTGCTGAATCCCTGGCCGGGCATTTTCAGTGAATGTTGGTTTAGATAATAGGCCAAAAGTCTATTTATTTTGCATGATGGGATGGAGGAGCGAACAGGGGCACCCTAAAGCATTTGTGTTCTTGTTTTTCCAGGAGAGAGGGCAGGTTAATCTTCAAACAGGAGTGATTTACTGATAGATGAAGTGTTAGGAAGAACGTTCAGATGCAAGGTATTGCACTGCCTCCCCCGTGAAGTGATTTCCTAGGAGAACAGGCAGTTCAGTGTTGTCTGGAGGTGGGAAGATGAACTATATCAACGTGCAAATTTGCTTCTGGCTGTAGAGCTCTATAATTTCTTTCTGGGTATCATTTCTGTTTTGAGAGCAGCAGAAATATTTTATTTCAAATACAGGTAGGAAAACGGGGTGTGGGTGAGCATCTGGGGCCAGAATTCTTAAAGCGAGGTCTCTGGTCTCTTAACGGATGGGCACCAGAAGCCTATGAACTTCCTGAAATTGTCAATATGTGAAATTGTGTGTCTGTGAATTTGCGGGGGAGGGGGGGTTGAGAGAACATTCATAGTCCCTATCAACTTCACAAGAGAGTGCAGGATTCAAAAACAAAAGGAAAAGCAGTAAATAATAGTTGCTCCAAAAGAAGCATTTGCTCAGTGAGGAAGGATCTTTAACGCTGGTCATGGCTGTTCCTTCAAGAGCCTTTGCACTGTAGACGGTAGATGAGGACCATGGGTTGGGAGGGTGGGACAGAGCCCTTCACTGATGGAGGGCTGAGGGGCCAGCCAGCCAGAGACAGATCCCCTCCGTCACCTGCAGCAATCACCAGGGAGGCCGGCAGTGGGGATGCCTCAGGTCCAACACCGTGACCTCCAACTTGAAATATCACTTCACATTGACTTAATGACTCAGTGCAACTGTCCAATCCCCAGGTGGCTGGATGGCACCCCAGCATCTTGTTGAACACGGGTGCACGCTGGAGCTGTGCATTTCTGAGTTCTTTTTCCCACTGGTCTTATTCTTTAAAGAGACCTTGCATTTACTCTTCTTTCTTTATTTATTTATTTTTAACAAACTAGCACTTTGCTAGCATATCTGGGAATACTTTATTTCTATTTATTTTTAAAAATATATTTTATTGATTTCAGAGAGGGAGAGAGAGAGAGAAACATCAATGATGAGAGAGAATCATTGACTGGCTGCCTACTGCACGCCCCCCCTGCTGGGGATCAAGCCCACAACCCGGGCATGTGCCCTTGACCAGAACCGAACCCAGGACCCTTTAGTCCACAGGCTGACGTTCTATCCACTGAGCCAAATCAGCTAGGGCTCTTTTCTATTTTTGAGAGAGAAAAAATGCTGAATACCATGGCTGAAAATTGTGATTAGTAAAAAGGTTTTAGATCCATCGAGTGAGAATCTCCGAAGAGGGGGCCTGGGGGTTCCACATTTTTATCAAGCTTCACAGGTGATTTTTATGCTCCCTAAAGTGAGAGAATGGCCCGAGATACGGGACCAGGGTTGTGGTTAGCAATTCCCTTCTTCCAATCAAGAGTCTAGTCTGTGCTTGGCAGCTTTATTTCTTTTAGGCTTAGTCTAACATGCCTTAAATGAATGAGTGTGTGTGTGTGTGTGTGTGTGTGTGTGTGTGTGTGTATTGAGAGAGAGAGAGAGAGAGAGAGCATCAATAGAAGATCGATATTAGTGACCATAACAATAAAAACCTCAACCTATATCTATTGCCTGGGAGGAAAATTCCACCCTGAGTCATAGGCAGGCAGTGCCAGGCGGCTCCCAGCTGGCAAGCCGGGCTCCCCAGGCTTCTCCTCCTCCTGGCTGCCCACCTAGAGCTACCCCAGGGAGCAGGGGGAGGGTCTGACCGGCCCTCACTTCAAGTCTCCCTTTTAAAGCCCTTGTCGCCTTCTACACTCCGATCCTCCCCGAGTTCTGCCAATTTCTTTCCAGTTCTTTGTCTCTGTAGCCGAAAACATCTTTGGGGGATAGCAAACTGTGCCCTCTCTGAGTGTGGGCACAGGAAATGTAATCCTGAACCCATTGTGCTGCTCAGCAGCCAGGGCCATGGGCCACGGCCAGTACAACACACACAGCCTGTGGCGCATGTTCCCTGGGCCGCGTCCAAGCAGCTCCCTGTGGCCCAACGCCTCCCTGCTCCGTCTCCTCCAGGCCATAGACGCGACCTCACCTTTCTGTGGTGAAAGGGACCCCTGGAGCCTCGTTCCCCAAGTAGGTTTGTTTACCTGAATCGCATTTTTCAACAAATAATGTAATGAGCAGGCAGCCGTCAAAGTCTTTTTAACTCCCAGGAGGCCCGAATTGCAGTTCTGTCCTAACTGCACGGGTCCGGTTCTCTTTACTGAACATGCAGATGGTTTCACATGATCTGAGTGATGGCCCACGTGGTGGGGGTGGGCGGGTCAGTGAGGGTCAGGAGTGGGTGGGAAAGGGGTGTGGGGGCGCTCCGGCTCTGATGGGAGGAGCCAAGAAAACTGTTCCTGAGCCCCAGCAGCTCCATAATCCTCTGTCCTGCATGAGAGGGGCTCCCTGCCTGGAGGTAGTCTCAATGGGGACACAGGACAGGAGGTGGCAGGAAGGGACTTTTCCGAGATCCTGAAGTCATTGGCAGGTGAGGGTTTGTAGATGAGACATGGCTCACCTGTTATTTATTTATCTCCATTATAGCCTTCCTATCCACTCTCTCAAGACCAGTACGGGGAAACATTTCACATTTTATGAGATTACCTTGCTCTTTAATATTTCTGACAGGTGTCCTGTGGGTCCTTCTGGAGTGGCAATCTGTCCCTTTCTTCTGTTATGCAAATGTGCTCACCCTATTTTCGTTGTCAGGGAGAGGATCAGAGAGGAAAGATGTCCCTCCTCACCACGCTCTCCTGTCACTGGTGGATTATAAATACTGCGGAGCATCCAGACGGCACAGACAGACCTCAGAGCTTGCTCCTGACCACAAACCGTGCCGTTTCTCTCACGCTTTTCCTTGCACCGTGTGGCGTTCGGGTTGCTTTTCCTGCAGGGTGCCCTCCCTGCCTCTGCTGCTGCAGCTTCCGTGGTGTGTATGTGTATGTTGAGCTCCCTGCCTGGCACAGCTGACCTTTGCGGAGGCAGAAAGCACTGGGGAGATCTGGACTGTCAGAGGCGAGGACCGATGGCATGGGGCTGGCAGCAGCAGAGTGCTTGCTCACCCACAGCATCTGTATTGGGTTATCTTTTCAAGACGATACCAAATTTAAATTGCATAAGATTAGAATATTCTTTAGAGCCAAACCATCTTCTGCCTTTAAAGGCTAAAGCAGGGTTTTAAGACTTTAAGAGGTAGAAGGTTGGAAGGAGAGAAAGATGTGTTGGCAGATCACCAGAGCATGGAATGAATTATGGCTCTTATACAAACCTGTCAATATTTGCCTACTCTCTCCTCTAAGACTATATGGATGACATTAACCCATGCGACCCTTGAGAGGAGGAGGCAAAGCTTTATTTGGGGAGAGTAATACAGATGCAAAACACAGGCTAGAATGACAGGCTGGGTCTCACACACATCACATCACTGTGAGAAATCTAGCTGAATGGGAGGTCAGCGAGAAGGCAAGAAACCTGTGACTCATCACCGCTTTCGGTCCTGAATTGTGATTTATAGAATCTCAGGGCTGAAGGGGAAGCTGAAGAACTCCCAGTGCCTTCTCTCTGCCCATCTTCACCCGCCCTTCACCCGCAGCAAGCCGCCTCCCTGCCCTGCTTGGCCATGCCCAGGCCTCAGAAGCTCTAGAGTTAGCCTTCACATTGAGAGGAAATCTATGGTCCCGCCGCTCCCACCTCCTCTCAGCACTCTGAGGAGCTCAGGGATTATACATCTCTGGCAGCCTGTGACGACTAACCATCCAATCAGGCCAGAATAGATGACCTTTTTACCTATGCAGCTCCCGGGAGGACATGCTGATTCCTTAGCTCTAAGCCCCCAATCTATTGTCTACAATGGCCTTTGGCCAGCGTTAGCATCATCTACGCCCCTGCCCTTCCCAGTATAGACCATGCACCCACAGATGTCAGCATCCCCCAGAACTTATTAGAAATGAAGAATCTGGAGTCCCCACCCAGACCTCCTGAATCAGTATCTGTGTTCCAACAAGATCCACTGAGCAGCTGTTTTGTCTGCACACTCGTCTGAACAGCCTCACTTCCTGTGTGGCTTATGAAGCACACTGGCCGACTCTGAGCTGTGTGCCTGACTTGGCCCCAGAACGTTGGTGCCAGAGTCTCTGGAAACCAGTGACCCCATCCAGGAAAACTGGACGTCCACCGTGATTCCAAGGAGGACCCCTTGAAAGATGACAAAGCCATCTGATAAATGCTTTGGGGAGGTGACCTGGGGAGGAGCCCCGGAATGTACCCCCAAGACTGGGAGACACAAGCTTCAGGAAGCCTCTGCCCCAGCTCTGGTGCAGGTCCCAGGCCTACTTCCTGGGAAGAGATCCAGCTCAATGACTAAGAGATTTGTTAGATTCTGGAGCCTTTGTAAATTTCCCAAGTTTGTTGGTATTGTCCTTAGTCTCTGTTTACTCCTATCAAAAAAAAAAAAAAAATGAATAGCAGTAAAAACACTGCACAAGCCACCGTCCCAAAGATGACAGGGGATCACGGAGGTGATGAATTCATCTATCACTCACAGCCAAGCTTGCAGAAAAGATGGCATCAGTGAGGTGAAAAGGGGAGTCAGGAGCTGAAGGAAGGGACCACAGAGGCCTGGAGGTGGCCATCTACTGACCACCGCCTCAGGGTTTTAGGGGCAGGAGGACCATGTTGACTAGTGAGCTATGGTTAAGCATGTACCATATGGTATTGAAAGGCAGTGCAATAAAGCTGTGGAGGGCAAGGCACTTACCAGCCAGGTAACCTTGGTAAGCCATGTAACCACTCATCGCCTCATTTCCCCAACTGTGAACGTAGGTTATAACATAGCATTTACTTCACGGGAGCATTGAGCAGATTAATGCAAATGTACTTGTAGTGAGCGTGGTTGGGGGTGGCACTCTCTTCTGCCTCTTCCCAGCACCCATCCGGCTGCTGAAGGCTCTAACTAATTCACAGAACTGACATTAAAGAAAACAAGAGTATATTATTAACAACTTTATGACAATAAGTTTGACAATTTAGAAGACTGATTTTTAAAAAAATATATTTTTTATTTATTTCAGAGAAGAAGGGAGAGAGAGAGAGAGATAGAGAGAAACATCAATGATGAGAGAGAATCATTGATTGGCTGCCTCCTGCTCGCCCGCTACTGAGGATTGAGCCCGCAACCCAGGCATGTGCCCTTGACCAGAATCGAACCCAGAAGAACCCTTGAGTCCACAGGCCAACGCTCTATCCACTGAGCCAAAGTGGCTAGGGCTAGAAGACTGATTTTTAAATATGGAGTAACATGGTCAGACTTTCATTTCAGAGAGATTACTCTGGCTGCAGTGTGGAGAATGGCTTAGATGGGGGCAAGACCAGAGGCGGTGAGGATATTAGGAGCCTACCGCAACAATCTAAGCAAAGATGATGATGACCCAGATTAGAAAGTGCTGGTAGGGAGACTGAAGAAGGGATCAAATGAAAGAGTAAGTAAGGAAGAAAATCTGAGGGTCGGTAATTATATGGCATTACAAAACATGGTTTCCAAAAATATTTATTGAGCATCTACTATATGCCAGGCACTGTTTACAACGGTCAGCAAGACAGTTATGGTCCTTGCTTTAGTGATGAAAGTTTATCTAAGCGTCTTATTCCAGTTCCAAGCCTACTGAGCTTTCCACCAGATACAGCAGCCCAGACTGCCCCTCTGGTATAAGACCTGTTTTGTCTGTTGCATCTGATATCAGCATAACTATCCTTGTATCTGCCTTTTTAAGCCACCAAAATGGCCAGATTCTTCCAGGAAGCACTTATTGATTTAAAATTTTTATAAGATTAAGCTGAACTCCCACAAATTTCCTTGGTTTGGCTCAAAGGTACATATGCTAGGAGATGACTATTCCAAAAATCAATATGCTTTCCTTTAAAAAAGAAGCTGGGTTCTTCGTCACAGCGGCATTTGCAATCTGCTGGGCATTAATTAGCACGTCTTCCTGGGGGTAGGGCAGGCCAAGGTTTGGTGAAAATAGCTTCTTCCAACCACTTCAATCACCTTTGTCAAAAGCAAAGGATGTGGGAAGCCTGGCAGTCTGGATTCATCTGGTTTGCTTTTAGTTCCCCCTCTGAACTACAGAACCATAGAGCAGTGGGCAGGAAGGGATCGCAGAAAACATTTAATCCAACCCACGCATTTTAGAGAAGCAGAATCAAGGCCAGAGAAGTAGAGTGACTGCTAGTCGCTCAGCTCCTTTTACAGAGACCCAGGCCTGGAGCCCAGGTCTTTCCAGTGTTCTTTCCTTGAACACCAGCACACCTGCACCCAGCACCGAGGGCCACCTCTTTACTCCCACCTGCTTTATGTCCTGAGAAATAAAACTTCAGTGTTTGCTCCAAACGACTATTTCTAGTTCCAATCCACTTGTCTGTGTGCATCCTGTGTTGGCTCCTCAGCATTGTCTCTGCCTGAGGGGAGGCCAGAACCTAAGCTCTGCAGAGCGGAAGAAGCAGGTCCAAGTTGGGCTGGTTCCAAGGGCCCAGGGAAGGGCCTTCTTCCCACCTGCCTTAGGAACCTAAACTTTCTAAAAGACGAAAACTTTCTATTACACAAGGAGAGCTGAGGACTATGGTGCCAGTGCCCTTGGGAGGGGAAATGTGGTGGCTTCAGTTGACCCTGAGCAGCAAATAATTGACGTTGAATCCCTTCCTGGAAGCATTTTTGGATAGAATGGAAGATAGTGCACAAGCACACGGGAATCCTCAGGACAGACACAGAAACTCACTGCACTGGAAAAGGAATAGAAGGTATGTGTGTGGTGGGGGAGGGATGTTGTGGGAGTGGGAGTAAGTACTTCTGAGGGCAAACATTGTCTATAATGGCAACTCGCCGTCACAGCTTGGTCCTGCCTGTCAGCCTGAGGTGCCCGCCTCCTAACCCTGGGCCAGCGTGTCTGAAACACTTCCATCCCAGGTGCCAGCAACGAAGAATGTGTCTTCAAGCCAGTGAGCACCCAGCCAGCTGTACAGCAGAGATGAAGCCCAGACTAATGGCAACAGCGATTGGTTCTTTATTATAGGAGTTGTTGGGAAGAATCTCTGTGTAAAAGATTTTTAGGGCAGCGAAACTACTCTGTGTGATGCTATAATGGTGGGTGCATGTCCTTATATGCCGGGGTTCTTTTCCCAGCCTCACAAAGGGTTCAGCATTCTGGAGAAAGGGGCTGATGCATAGATTCAAGAAGGAGTCCAAAGACAAAAGATAATTTTGAAAGGCATTGGGGGTCAGAGGATCTTCAGCTAAAGGTACTGAAGACTACTCCTTGTCTAAGGACCCCGTGCTATTTATTTAACACAATTTGTCCTAAGGCAAGGTGGAGATATACACTTCAAAGGGTAAGGTCTCAAAGGGTAGAATACAGAAGCATTATCAGTTTGGGGAATAGCCTACAGCTGTTCAGGTGTTTGGCCAACAGGAGGCAATAAAATGCCCTGAGCTGCCTGGCAGCAGACAATCCTATTCAGGTTTGGGGGAAGTGCCATTTAGCTGTTCCAACAGGTAATTACATTTGACTCAACCCTTGTTGAGCTCCCCAAGCTTCACCAACCTTTTGGTGAAACTCTTGTAATTATGACATGCTGGAATTGGTTCCCAGCACTTATACATTTGTCCAAACCCATTAAATGTACACAGACAAGAGTGAACCCCGACGCAAACTATGGACTTTGGGCGACTGTGATGTGTCAGTGTAGGTTCATCCATTGTCCCAGATGTGCCACTCTGGTGGGGAGAGGGAGCATATGGGAAATCTCTGTACTTTCTGCCCAATTTCTCTGTGAACCTAAAATTTCTCTAAGAAATAAAGTCTTTTAAAAATAAATTCTCAGTTCATGGTGCCTGGTGGATTGGCTGGGCTCCCTGCAGGAGCACGAAGCAGAGGCAGCAGGTGAGGTGCATAGGCTTAGACTGGGTCCAGAAAGCCTGGGCTCTGTTCCTCACTCTGCCACTATCTGTGGGGCCTGATCTCCATTTCCTCTGCTGTAAGAGGAGGAGGATGGGCTTGAGGGACCACAGCTGCATTCTGATGTTATGGTCTTTATTAAACACATATTTCCAGGTTGTCTTCTTGAAAGAAACACCGTGTCTTGGCATCAAGGGATAACTAGGCACCAAAAAGGGATCCCATCTTCTCAGTGGAGACCCTCAGGGCTCCCTCTGGTTTGTTTGGCCTGGTCCAGAAGTATTGCCAGGATCCAGCCAAGGCTTTGTCCTTATCTGAGAGCTCTGTGCTCTGGGCCCTACTCAGCGAAGGTGTTGGGGCTGCTGATTGGGGGATAGACTCTTCTGCGCCTCCTACAAGCTGGCCTCTCACCCAGAAGGTCTTTATCTTCTAGGGAGAAGCTTTAGCCATCGGCTGAGCTGGGGAGTGTGGTGTTGGCATCCAGGCCTGGAGGTCTCTTGCCTCTACCTGTGTGGTTGTTCCCCTTCCCTCCCTCCTCACTGGGCCTCCCCAGGAGCCATCGTGGGTCAGCAGGAGCCTCAGAGACATGCTTATCTTCTGGGGCAGCTCCCAGCAGACAGCGATTCTCCCCGAAGCAGATGTTATCTTTAACATCAGCCAGCGAGGGGTTCCCACGTCTCTCACCTTCTGCCTGGGACTGTTCCTTCAGCTCTGTGCCAGTGGGGCCTTCCAGCGCCTCTCATTCCATATCTTATTTTCCGTGAGATCCAAGAGGAACGTTTCCGATAAACCCCCGGGAGCATGAGAGGATGCCAAGGGCTTGCAGCAGCTTCCTCCTCTCCCAGGTCCGCCCCCTCCATGGCCTCCAAGGAGCCGTGGAAGAGAAAAAGATGAGGCTGTCAGGAGGGCTGAGAGCTGGATGCAGAGTTCACCCTGGGGTCAGGTCAGACAAGCTAAATGGCAGAAACTCTGCCTGGAAGGAGAGGCTGAGTCTACAAGTGAGGGCCACGGTGAGAGGTCAAGGTGAGAGGGTGCCTGGGACAGGGACAGCAGTGGCTGGTCAGCTTCTCAGAAGCAAGTCCCCAGGCAGGGCTTTGTCCACTCCTGGCTTCTACAGGGCATTCTGAATCTCCCCTCCCCGCTCAGCCAGCAGCCAGGAACTCAAGTACAAATTTAAAACAATGTATTCTCCCTCCCAGGGTCATTTGCATTGTAAGCTTTAGCTCCAATTGCAAAATAAATGCCATTTCACCTTATAAAGGACTAACACCCAGGGGCTCACAAAGAGGAGAGAGACTTCAGGGTAGGAACATTTGCTGGACTTTGGAACTTGAGTTTCCTTCCAACTCCAGTCCCGCTCGGGAGATAAACAGGAGGCTGCTTCCAAGGTGTGAGCTCTAGTTGGGAGCCTGTCCTCTACTTTTTCTTCAACACTGTCTGAGATTTTAATCATGAACAAGATCTTACAAAGGACAGGGGCATTATCATGACTGGACAAGGGACAATCGTATTTATTTTCACCTTGTAGGTGCCTCGCAGACCTGGGCAGGACACAGAACAAGTTCATTTTATGTCCAGAAGAGGAAAGAAATATAAAGTGATAGAAAGAAACAAAAGTTTTAAAAATTTATCTTTATTGTTGAAAGTATTACAGATGTCCCCACCCCACTTATCTCCCCATTGACCCTCTCCATCCCGCACCTGCCCCTCCCAGGCCTTCACCACACTAGAAAGAGACTTGAATGTAAAGCCATCAGACCTGAGTCTCCTAATAGCTATATTGTTTTGAATAAATTGCTTATCTCTTATATCCTCATCTGCAAAATGAACTGCTAGCTGTTTTTCACAGGATGGTTGTGAGACTCAAAAGAAAGAGTGTATGTGAAAGAACTTTTAAAATTGCAAGTCCTATAAAAATGTAAGTTTTTGTAATATTTGACTGTGTGAGACTCAACTCCTTAGATTGATCCCTTCAAGGTGACTGGGCCTGCAATTCAGGTTCCTGCCACTAGAGGGACAGTGTTGTCTACTAACCTGTGAAAACCAAGTATTGTGCACCTCCTTAGGCACTTGAAACTGAAGTCCAAACGCAGTTACCTCGAGGATTCCATGCATGCTGGGACCCCAGGCTTGGGTTATGGCCCCTTCACAACAGTTGTGAACTTTATTTGCTCTACATCAAGACCTGGAACTAAGTCTGTACTACTTCTTAGAGCCTTCTAGTCCCTGAAAGTGGTAAAGGAGCCCAAGAGTAAATGTTTTTAATAAATCAAGTCATGAGCTCTGCCTGATGTCATTTCAATAAATTAAATTCTCTCACAGCCTGAAAACAAGGCTATGGGTTCCATCTTGCTCTTGGTTTCACAAAGCCAGAATGATGTATTGCTGTGTATTTCTTCCCAATTCCGTATTCAATGACATCATGTCGACAGCTTGACACTGGCCACAGTGGAGGTGTTTACACCACAGACATCAAATGCTGCTAATCAGTCCTGTGTTCTGCTGGTTGTTAAATACTTCTCAGTACTGCACTATAGGAGGTCATATAACAGGGAGGGGTAAGCTAACCTGGGGGTGGTAGGTGTGGAGAGAGAATCAGGGAAGGTGTAGCAGATGCACTAGCTATTTGTTCATACTTATTCCTTTTTCTAAATTTTTTTTGTAGCTACTATTTATTTGTTTGTTTTTCTTTATTGATTAAGGTCCTTATCCCCTCTTTGCCCCCAACCCCACCCCCCACTATTCATATTTATTCTTAGCTTTGCTATTAAAACAGCCACTGCTTTGTTCAGGGTGGCAATTTGCTCAGATTAAAAACCCCATATCCCAGCCTCCCCTGGGGTTGGAGTCACATGACTGATTCTGGCCAGTGAGACAGAACTAGAAATCTGCCGGGGAAAGGTCTTGCTTTGTGATGTGGACACCACCCCTTTGTCCTTAATTTCTGCTGCTTCTTTGTTTTGCCTGGACTGATGGCTGGAGCTGGAGCCCCCTGAACTGCCTACTTCTGAGCTTCCTCTCAGGTGAAAAATGATTCCTATTTATCTAAACTTCTCAGTTAGGTCTCTTTACATGCAGCCAAATACAGTCTTTTCCTAAGAAAGAAGACTGTCCTGAAAAAGTAACGTTTGTGCTGATTTGACCGGAAGAGGCAGGAGCTAAACGGAAATGGAGCATTTACTTTGTGCCCAGTAAGCCGTTCGCTGGGTTGCAGCTCTCAGATTTGCACCCCCGCGCTCTTGCCCTCTCCTTGCCCAAAGCGCCTGGAATTTGTCAGGTGAGAGGGAAGACCAGGGCAACCACAGTTTTCTTGTCCCTGGCCGTATCATTTCATGGATTAACTGGCGGTAGTGGTGGGCTTCCATACCAGAGGCTGGAAAATGAATTCTGGCTGCAACCAGCCCTCCTACACAGCAAGCAGCAACCTCTCTTCCTCCCTCTTCCTCTGCTAGGCCACCAACAGCCTTCCTTCCAATCTTACTTCCAGATTCTCAGCCCCTGGGCAGACAAGCCCACCGCTCCCTGCCTGCCACAAGCCGCTTTCCCAGGGAGAGGCCTTTTGAAATCAAGTACAGAAAATCCTCATTTTAAAAAAGCCTTCAACCGGTTGCTAGGGTTTTGTGTGTCCTGCTTACCTAGCTTCCTGAGGAAAGAGACTTGTCTCCATAGAAACTGCCACGTCACACGGGCTCTGACAGCAGCTCTAAGGCTGCGTCTTCCAGGACAGGCTTCCTATCAGAACCCGTCTCCCTAAGTGCATGCCTGGGGGTTGGGGGAGGGCCTGAAGTCATCGGTGGATTTAAGTCAATCTCTCAATCTCTCTCTTTCTCTCTCCCTTTTCATCCTTTTTTAATTGCAAACAGATGGAGGAGGCAATTACACTAATAAAGAACATTTCTCTCTGTATTTGCATTTTTCTTCTTAGGTTCTTACTGGTGTGTGTGTGTGTGTGTGTGTGTTGTGTGTGTGTGTGTGTGTTCGAGTTAGATAAGTGGCAGCGTAGAGGGGGTGCATTTGATGGGACACTCGGGGACCGCATCTCTCTTGAGGACTCCAGGCTAACTCAGGCCCACTTTCCAAAAAACCCTTGAGTCAGCTTAAGGTAAGTAAGTTCACGTGGGGCGAGTCTGGGTTGTGGGGGAACTCTCTTTCTTGTCTTGGAGAGGAACACTAGGTCATCTAGGCAGTTATTCTCCTCCTACCCTAAAATACAAATGGACTTCGCTTCTAAATAGAGCAAGTACAGTTCACCCAAATGAGGACGTCGATGAGTCTGCAGGCCAACGCTCTATCCACCAAGCCAAACCAGCTAGGGCCCGACATGTGTCTTCGTAAACCTTTCAGGCATTGTCTCTGCAATGTTCTTTAGAACCAAATCGTTCTTCTTGGGTCTGGCCCGGCCTCCTGTGTTCACAGTCAGACTTTCGTCTCCTCAAAACTTCAGTGCTGACGACGACAACATGAAGTGGGCCACCTCAGGCCTGTGCACGAGGAAGGTGCAGCCCTTCCAGATGGAAGGAGCCGGCTTCTTCATCACATGGTACAAAATCCCGGAAGGCAAACCTCTGCTGCTCTCCTTTTCCAGAAATTCTGGTCCATTTGTGCTTGTTAGTTTTTCAAAGCAAACTTTACTAGTAGCATCAACTAATGGCTTCCAATTTTTTTTCTTGAAGGATTGTTTTGGGCATTAACATAAAGGTTAGCTTAGGGCAGTGGTCGGCAAACTGCGGCTCGCGAGCCACATGCGGCTCTTTGGCCCCTTGAGTGTGGCTCTTCTACAAAATACCACGCGCGGGCGCACACGTACAGTGCGATTGAAACTTCGTGGCCCATGTGCAGAAGTCGGTTTTCAGCCTGGGCGAGTCTATTTTGAAGAAGTGGCGTTAGAAGAAGTTTAAGTTTAAAAAATTTGGCTCTCAAAAGAAATTTCAATCGTTGTCCTGTTGATATTTGGCTCTGGTGACTAATGAGTTTGCCGACCACTGGCTTAGGAGGAGTGACATCTTTATGTTGCTAAGTCTTGGTTTACCTTTCCATTTTGTTTGTTTTCTTTTGTGTTAGGTGTTTGTTTTCTTTTAATACAAATATTTGGGCCACAACTGGACAATCTGATTTCGTATATTTGGAGCTGGGCCAGTGCAAAGAGGGTCAGGGGTAGAGGAAAAGAGCCTGGGGCTCAGGGGACAAGCTTAGCAAAGTTCATTTCACATTGTTAGGTTACAGATCATTTCACACCCCACCCCATTTGGGTCTGCCTGAAATCCTGAAATTGAAAGACAAATATTTTTCCTAAATTGCAGCAGTAATAATTGTGGGTAAAACAGCCTTTTGTGTGCTGAACCAGGCACTTGGCCAAGCGTGTTGATGTGGAAAGAGACTGGGCTTAGCACCCCAGGACGTGGGTTAGAGGACTGGCGTTGCTGCTCTCAGCTCCGTGAACTTGGAAATTTTGACTTAGTTTCTCTGTGTCTCTTTCCCCACCATCTGTAATGTGGACTAATAATACTTCCTACCCAGAATTGTTGTGAGGATCCAATGAAATCACATATCCATTTATAAAGAACAACTGAACAACATCTAAAAGCTATAAAGTGATTAAAGAGTGAGATGTCATTACTATAGCTTTTTCTAATGGGACATTATATTTTACTAGGTGTACCAGTTAATAATGCGGATTTTTTTCAGTAGATGGAGTTACACATATGTTGATATATATGCGATTTGATATGTATGCTGTTTTGTTGTATTGACAGCAAGCTTCAAAACTTCATATGTCAAATTTGCTGAAGGTGTTAACATCATGATATTTTTACGCTTAAAAATGTCAAATGTTGCCAAAACCGGTTTGGCTCAGTGGATAGAGCGTTGGCCTTCAGACTCAAGGGTCCCGGGTTCGATTCCGGTCAAGGGCATGTACCTTGGTTGCGGGCACATCCCCAGTGGGGGGTGTGCAGGAGGCGGCTGATCCATGTTTCTCTTTCATCGATGTTTCTAACTCTCTATCCCTCTCTCTTCCTCTCTGTAAAAACTCAATAAAATATATTATAAAAAAAAATGTCGAATGTCGTACCAAAAAAGAGCATTTGCGGGAAGTTTTAATTCATTACTTATTTTGAAGAAAAAGTTATCATATACTTCAGGAAGCTTATGGTGAATATACTCCATCTCAAGATACTTGTGAACACTGGTTTAAACGTTTTAAAAGTGATGATTTCAATGTGAAAGACAAAGAACGGCCAGGTCAACCAAAAAAGTTTGAAGACCAACAATTACAAGCGTTATTGGATGAAGATGCGTGTCAAACTCAAAAACAACTTGCAGAAAGATTAAACATTGCTCAGCAAACAATTTCCGATTGTTTACAAGCAATGGGAAAGATTTTAAAGGAATGAAAATGGGTGCCACATCAACTAAACGAAAGACAAATGGAAAACTGAAAAGTTATCAGTAAAACGTTGTTTCAACGGAATGAAAGAAAGCCTTTTTTGCATCGAATTGTTACTGGTGATGAAAAGTGGATTTATTTTGAGAATACCAAATGCACAAAATCATAGGTTGACCCAGGTCAACTATCAACATTGACTGCAAGGCCAAATCACTTCGGAAAGAAGACAATGCTCTAGGTTTGGTGGGATCAGGAAGGTGTGGTGTATTATGAGCTTCTAAAACCAGGTGAAACGGTTAATACTAATCACTATCGACAACAAATAATCAATTTGAACCACACTTTGATCGTGAAACAACCAGAATGTTCCCGAAGACATGGCAAAGTAATTTTGCTTCATGATAACGCACCATGACCCACTTCAAAACCAGTAAAAGACACTTTAAAAGATCTTGCCTGGGAAGTATTACCCCACCCGATGTATTCACCAGACCTTTCTCCTTCAGGTTACCACTTGTTCTGATCAATGGCACACGCACTTTCTGAGCAGCACTTCAAAACGTACAAAGAAGTGAAAAATTGGGTCTCTGAATGGTTTGCCTCAAAACAAGAAAAATTCTATTGGGATGGTATCCACAAATTACCTGAAAGATGGGGGAAATATGTAGCTAGCAATGGGCATTACTTTGAGTAAAGCACTTTAGATGTTTCTCTTGAAATTATCATGTTTTCTTTGATTACAAAATCTGCCATTATTAACCGGTACACCTAGTAAGCTATAAACATCTGAATGTAGCTTTTGAAATCTGATATGCCCCATGAGCTTGGAATTCTTACAGATGGCAAGAATTCCGTGTATGTTTCCCATGTGCTTCAAGACAGAACCCCATCACAGATCACAGCGAGGTTATATCTAAGGATGCTTCAACAGAAGAAGACTACCTGGGCACACGGGTTGACTTCGTTTAGTTTGACACAACCTGGGAATCTCAAAACAAGAGACTGTCAGCTAAGTATTGCAATAGCAATATACCTGCGGGTGCTCTTTATTTAAATGAAATTCACTTGTGGGAAACTAAAGACTCTTTAAAAACTAACGCCCCTTCTCCCACTTACTAAAGGGCTTGGTAAATGACCCTAGCACTTAGCAACCCTAAGTTCTACCTTCTGCCAATTGCTGGGCATGTGGAGCACATTTCACACTCTGCTGATGGGAAAAGTATCTACCCACTGCCTCCCAAGGACACATCCAAACTGTCCTAATATATAAAAACCCTGGGTCCATCACATCCACAATGACCAGAGGCTCGACCATTCGGAAGTCAGTCCTGCAGTGAGTGCTAGGTTACCGTGGTGACCCAGCACTGACCACTGAGGGGGCTGCAAATTAGGCCCAGAGAGAGGCCTGAAGAGAGAAGCAGGGTCTGATCCATAGCCTCTGTGGCAGCTGTTGATCAGCACTTGCCTCTCTCTTTCACTCTGGGCCTGGCCAACAGCCACACCTCCATTTCTCTCCAGGCCTCCACCCGGGTTGCTGATCAGCCCTGCCTTCCTGATCAGGCCCCATTGATAGGCCCAGAGACGCTGACTGGCATAGAAACCGACCAATCATAACCAAATCTGGGTCAACTTTGAGGAGCCAATGGCTGCGTAGGAGGCAGAGCTTTTGATGCTGACTGGCATAGAAAGTGACCAATCAAAACCAAATCGGGGTCAACTGTGAGGAGCCAATGGCTGCCTAGGAGGTGGAGCTTTTGATGCTGACTGGCATAGAAACCGGCCAATCAGAACCAAATTGGCCAGCAGAGGAGGGCAGTTGGGGGTGAGATAAGGCCTTCAGGGGAGGGCAGTTGGGGGCAACCAGGCTGGCAGGGGAGGGCAGTTGGGGGAGGACCAGGCCTGCAGGGGAGGGCAGTTGGGGGGGACCAGGCTGACAAGGGAGCAGTTAGGTGTTAATCAGGCCAGCAGGGGAGCGGTTAGGGGGTGATCAGGCTGGCAGGCAGAAGCAGTTAGGGGCAATCAGGCAGGCAGGCAGGCAAGTGGTTAGCAGTCCCAGATTGTGAGGGGGATGTCCGAGGGGTCCCAGATTGGAGAGGGTGCAGGCTGGGCTGAGGGACACCCCCCTTGCCCTGTGCACGAATTTCGTGCAACGGGCTTCTAGTTAAAAATAAATGGGCAGTGTATGAGAACTGAAGTATCAAAAAGCACCACTAGTAAAACTTCATGACCAATAGGCTACTTTATGAAATGCCTGGAAGTTAAAGGGAGAGAGAATGGGCTCTTTCATAGATTAGCCCCATCCGTGAGCTATCTCCTTTTACATATGAAGAGCTATTCTTCTTTCCAATGCCCCTTCTGACCTCACCTCGTAGGTTTCAGGACTATCTATATCCTGTTTGTAAAGGGTCTTTACAGTTATTCCTCACGCCTTCTGTCTCTTTCAATGTCCTCCTATCCTGCCTTTCTCTTCTTGAACATAGAAAATTGTATTTTATTTTCTCTTGAAAAGAGCCACCTCCACAACTATAAGTCTGTTCCCATTTTTTTGGAAGCTCTAACGATGTTATGTGACAAAAAGTCCACAACAGTGTTCACATTCTTTGACCTATTAATTTTAACATTGGGAAATGGTTCCAAAATAGCAACTCAAACGAATAAAAAGAAAAAGAAAAAAGAAACTACATGTAAAAAAAAAAAAAAGGTATTTATAGAAAAATGTCCAATGATTGAATCCAATAAACTTGTGCTGAATTTGTAAGTTAAAGTATTACACAACTTTAAAGGGGGCAATGAAAGACTTTGTAGAAACATTTTTAATTGCTTTGACCAATGAAAAAGAAATAATAGAAAATAGTATACATATTACAATTACATAACAATCATGTTAATACATTGAAATAATCAGAAGAGAACAGAAAGAGCAGAAGGCTCACAATACCGGATGGAGCTGCTTTAATAATAGGAACGAAAAAGAAAGGTGCTCTCACGACTCCCCGGGCTGCTCACCCTTCCTTCCCGCCTTCCCTGCCCATTCCAGAATATTGTCAGAAAAAAGAGAAATTTTGCATCAAATAATATTAAAACTCGTATTTGCTAAAGACTAAATGTGACCTTTTCACAGCTTCCCATTGCCACTCCAAGCACCCCAACTGCCACTAGAATAAGATCGTTCTGCAGTTTTCTATAGACATTGCACCAGTGGTGTTAAATAGAGGTATTGTGATCATTTTAAACGTGTTGACTCGATTTCCCTAAAGCAGGACACCTCCTCAGGCTTGGGAGTAGGGGTGGAGGATGCAACATAGCCTGTATTTTAAATGTATTTAAAACTTTTAAAAATGCCAATAACATTCTTCCCAAATTTTGGCAAAAACAGGGACTCAAGTCATACCAGGAATTAAAAGCAGGGACAGAGCCCTAACCGGTTTGGCTCAGTAGATAGAGCATCGGCCTGCGGACTCAAGGGTCCCAGGTTCGATTCCGGTCAAGGGCATGTACCTTGGTTGCGGGTATATCCCCAGTAGGGGGTGTGCAAGAGGCAGCTGATTGATGTTTCTCTCTCATCAATGTTTCTAACTCTCTATCCCTCTCCCTTCCTCTCTGCAAAAAATCAATAAAATATATTTAATAAATAAATTAATTAATTAATTAATTAAAAGCAGGGACAGAAATACCAGCGTGCTGGAGCTCAGACATAAATAGTTTATTTGTCGAGCCATAAACCTAACTTAAAAAAAAAAAGTAAACTATTTTAAATTGGGACAAAACCTACCTAATAATTTAAAATATTCTATAAAAGGTAGGGATGCATTATTCTATTCAAGTCCCTACACTTGAATCATGAATTTTTTCCTAACTACTTTGTAAAATATATGTCTATTTTGTTACAGTTTATTTTTTAAAGCCCTATACTCACTTATCTATTGCTTGAAAAGGAAAATCAAAAACGACTATCACAGTTAGGAGGAAATTGGAGACTCCAAGTCAAAGTGTACTCAGCTCCACGTGATGGGCAAGCCAGCGGCCCCCACCCATCAGGCAGGGCCTCGTGTTCTAGGTCCCCATGGAGATGATCAGCCTCGCTCCCAGGAATGGGATATGGAGAGAGAGGCCTGGGTTCGCTGGACACCGTCCCTTACCTCCCAGGACAAGGACAGGCTGGTTGGTGTCTAAGTTCTTCTTGCCGCACAGCCTGCCAAGGCCTGTGACATCTCACCGGGATCTGCTTCTATGGAGTTCTTTGGCATAAGCGTCTCTCCTACCCTGATGACTGTAGATAAAAGCACTTGACTTTTAATTAATGGGAGCGGATGCATTCTTTAATACACATAGAGGTAAAAGATGGATTTGTGTCTTTTGCACACACATAGGGACAACTTAATTTAATGGCACTGAGGGGGGCCTGGAAAAGGTCTTAGCAAGACCCATCTGGCCCCGCTCCCATTTAGCACGGATCACTTCCCCTTCATGACGGAGATGCTAATTGTGAGCCCTGCTTCCCAACACCATAGGATGTGGGGTAATTACTGTTCCTAAAAGAATTCCAAACAGGGCTCTGTTTTGAATTTGATGAAACATAATGAGAAATCTCTGTGGCAGATGACAATATTCTCTTTTCAATTAATGGGATACTTGCTCAGAGCCATCCCAAAAACCATTAGGCACCAATTAGAGAGATTTATGGCCTTTGAAAGGACCAAGCACAAACATTTTTCAATTAGAAAGTGTGGTAAAACTATCTCTTTGGAGGACATTTATTTAAATGAAATATGAGAAGACAGTACAAATAACAGCTCTGACAAGGGGTTAATATCCAAACTTTATAAAGAACTCACACAACTCAACACCAAACAAACAAACAAACAATTCAATTTAAAAAGTGGGCAGAGGACCTGAACAGGCAGTTCTCCCAAGAAGATGTACTTAACAGCCAACAAATACATGAAAAGATGTTCAACTTCACTAGCTGTTAGGGAAATGCAAATCAAAACTACAATGAGATACCACCTCACATCTGTTAGAACGGCTATTATCAACAAGACAGGTGATAACAAATGTTGGAGAGGTTGTGGAGAAAAAAGAATCCTCATTCACTGCTGGTGGGAATGTAAACTGGTACAGCCACTATAGAAAATAGTATTAAGACTCCTCAAAAAATTAAGAACAGCAATCAATATGACCCAGCAACCCCTCTTCTAAGTACCTGCCTGAAAAACTTGGAAACATTTATTCGCAAAGATATCTGCACCTCTTTGTTCATTGCAGCACTATTGACAGTGGCCAAGACATGGGAACAGCCAAATTGTCCTCTGACAGAGGATTGCATAAAGAAGATGTGGTACATATACACAGTGGAATACTACTCAGCCATAAGAAAAGATGAAATACTGCCATTAGAGTGACTATATGGATGGACCTTGAGAATATTATGCTAAGCGAAATAAGTCAGTAAGAAAAAGTGAAGAACCATATGATTTCACTCATATGTGGGATATAAAACTTAAGCTCACAGACACAGACAACCATATGGTGCTTACCAGAGGAAGGGGGTCAGGGGAGAGTAAAGGATAAAGGGGACCAAATATATGGTGATGGAGGATGATTTTAACTTTGGGTGGTGAGCACACGATGCAATATGCAGATCGTGTATCACAGAAAGGCACACTTGAAACCTATAGGACCCTATTAACTAATGTCACCCCAATAAATTTAATACATTTTAAAAAGAAATATTAGCAGACAGAAGAATTTTCTGGAACACCTTCCATCCCGATCTGAAAGTCCAATTGCCAGATGCAAATCTCATTAGGCCATTTTATAGAATTTCATTTATTCCTTCTCTTCTTCAGTCATTCATTAGTAAAAATGATCTAACAGATATTTATGAACGTTATCATGAGTAAGGTATCGGGCTTGGCTGTGTTAAACTGAAACGATGAATCAGAGGGGAACTTTCCCAGTAGAGGACTCTGCATGTTTGGGGAAAAAAAAAGATATGAAGTTAGAAATCCCGAATTCAAGTTCGAGCTTCACCCATTGCTGGTACATGACTTTGAGCAAATCACTTACCCGCTCTGAGCCTCAAAGTCCTCAAAATGAGGATAAAAATGCCTACCTTTTAAACCTCCTAGAATTGCTCTGAGTAAAATGATGTACACTAAATCTGACCATAAAGTGCTACATAATCAATAGCAAGAGGCTATTGGTATTCAGAAACTTACAGTCCAGGAGGGGAGATTTAAAACATACAGAAATACCTACAGTACAAGGCAAAAGCCAATGCAAATTTGATAGAGGTATGAATTTATTTATTGGTTCAAAATATCTATTGAGTCTGAAATGGTCCAGATGATGCTCAGATGAAGCGCAAAGGAGTTAGGAAGAGATTGAATTATCTCCTTGTTCCTTCAGTGCTCCCCACTACAATTATTCCCCAGAATTTGCAGTATCCCTGTAGTTATCAGTGTGTCTCTCACGCTTTCCAACTGTAATAAAACTCAGTTTGCACAGTTTGATTTCCTTTCGTTACAAGGATCTGCCGTTGCTCTGGAAACAATCTTACCCTCCCCTCACTTGAAGAGGAGAAGGTGAGCAGATGGATTAGCTTTAAAGACACACAGACCTGCCTGGACTCTGCCTTCTCCACGCCAGGGAGACCGGGGAAAGACATCTCTATGTCTTGGCGAGCTCCTCTGTACGGGGGAAATGATACTGACCTTGTAGAGTCCTGTAGGGTGAGAGCAGCTTATGGAAAGCTTTTGACACATCGAACACACTCAGCAATTGCAGCTATTATTATTGTAACAAAGGCCATTTTAATCCATTTTTCTGGGTTCCTCCATTCACGGAATGGCTCAGGTTTTGATAGAGGAGTTGATTCAATCGAGTCATAGGTATTCTATTTTCTCATTTATTGATTGGAGAGAAGAAAAATGGCCGTGGTTAAGTTTTTTTCAGTGCCCTTTAAACCAGTCATTCAAGAAGTCTCGACACAAGAAGGTGGCCTTGTAGGCAGAGCCCTTGCTGCTTCTTGACAATCGCAGAGCCGGGCCCGCTTCTCTCTCTGATCTAGTTTGAGCCTCTGTTTTTTCCGCAATCATTTCCCATATGGCCTAGTGTATATTTCCTCCACCAACGGCAGGAGGTGCCACTTTTTGGTTTGGCCTCTCTAGTTGCAACAATTCAGTTTACAATTATGTTTTACTTTTAAGCACATGGTGAGGTGAAACTGGCAAATCATCCAAATGCTTAAAAAAAAAAAAAGCGGTGCGGCAGAGACTCCCCTTCACCGGTGGGTGCCCGCTTGGCAACGAGAGATGGGTGAGGACTGCTCTGCAGTCCATCCAGACCAGCTGGGAAGTGCGACGTGGTGATGCTTTTTCATAGCGATATCCCTTGCGATCCCAGAGAGACTGGAGAGAGATAAGATTTGGGCCAGTCCTCCTCCAATCAAGATTCAGGACCCGGAGTTCAATCACTGCCCTTGGCCACTCAGCGGGAAACTTCCAAATCATGGCAGTGGACAAGAATTTGATCTGACAAGTCGAAGCACGTTCACAGGAGCTAACGGAACTCGGAATTACGGAGACACTTCAAAATAGCTTTGGACGAGGGATTTTCTCCGGGGCAGTTATTTCTGTTTCCTTGCATTTCTGAAAATGTCCAGACAGTGGTTATTTGAAAGCCCTGCCTGCTCAATCACCTCTTCATCCAGCAGTGGATGGTTTAATTATTTTACTTTTTTTTTTTTTAGTGGAGGAATTATATGTACTATTTCCTGAGGCCTCCTTTGCTACGTTGGGTCCTCTGAGCAGATGCCAGACAGAATAAAAGCTGCAGAAGGGAAGGTTTGTGAAGGGAACAGGGGAGAGGGGGCCGGAGAGGGCAGGGAGAGCCTTCAGACCCCTATGATAGCTGTGCAAGGAGAGGGGAAGGGAGAACTGGTAAAGTCTCAGCCGGGCCAATAGGGAGCCCTTGTGCAAAAATGGCCTTTAGAGGAGGCCCACCCTGGGAAGCAAGGCTTCCACATGAATGCTGCGTTAGATCCCAAGGTGCACAGCGGGAGGCTGCCCGTGAACTACTCTCGTCGCAGCTTCTCTTGAAGGAGATGAGAGTGCAGAACCTCCATGGCTGCCATGGCTGCTGCTTGTGCCACAGAGATCCATTTCTCTAGGCGTGTTCAGCAGGCAGCTCCTCCCCAGTTCCCGTGGGCGCTTCTTCTAAAGGAGAAACGTAGAAGAGGTTAGTTGTGCAAAAGCAGTCCCATCTCTGCACTTGATCACTGTCTCCCCTCTCCAGTTCCACCATGGCTTTCTACCAAACCATTGTTCACCTTTGAGAGCCCAGAGTTCTGCATTTCAGGAACAAAACAAAATCCTTTTGGTTGCTCAGACACCTCCAAATTCATGGAGATCTTTTGCATCCAACTCTCTTTGCAAACTTTGTCACATCTGTTGTCTGGTAGACATTCAGGGCCAGTGTTCGGTCCTGTGGCCACTGTATAGTGCTGTCAATTTGCCATCTGTCCTTGTTTTCCCCCAGCTCCATCTCGTCATAATGACATCTTTGGAAGATCAGCACAGCATTTCAGGCATTTAAACTCAGGACAGAGACCCCAGCTGGTGAAATGGGGTGAGTATACATACCCAATAGACTTTATTTTTCACACAGCCTAAGCTGCCCCTGGTCATAAGCTGGCCACTTGTGTAGGCATTTTAACTGCTGAATGGTATTTTGCTATTCCCAGTATGTTCCATAGGCTCTCAGGCCTCTGTCTGCACTATGTCCTTATCGGAAACGTGCCTCTCTCTGCCTGTTCAAACCATCATATAGCCAACAGAACAATTTTCAACTGACATGTATAAAAATCCCCTTAATGTGTTGGGCTCTTTAAGCATTTAGGCTACAATATATATAAAAAAATAGTCCTTGTCATGTAGATTCATGTAGATTCTGAGAGCTTAGTGGAGAAGAAGGAAAGACACACACACACACACACACACACACACACACACACACACACACACAGTAGTTCAGAATGTGGGCTTTGGCATCAGAGAACATGGGTTCAAATCCCATCCCTGGCATTTCCCAGTTGCATTTCCTGGGGACCTGGCTCTAAACCAGACAGACAGAATCCCTCCCAAGTGAAGCTGGCATTCTGATGTTAACAAACATATTAATAATGAAACAACAGATACATAACATGTCATATAATAGTAAGTGCGTTGAAGAAAAATAGAGCAGGGTGAGATGATAGTGAGCAGCAGAGGTCACCGTGGCAGATAGGTCAGGGAATTCCTCTGTGAAGAGGAAGCATGGACAAGATCTGGGTGGGCTGGCAGAGGGCTCGTGCAGCAGTCTGGGAGAAGAGCAAGGCAGAGAGATAAGCAAGGCCCTGGGGTGGGAGCACACCTGCTGTGGCCAACCAGTACAAGGGCCCAGGGTGCTGAGAGCTGTGAGCAAAGGGGCAGGTGTGGGGAGAGTAAAAGGAGCCGAGGCTGCGGTCAGGTCATGTTTCGCACTGTAGATCCAGGTAAGAACAAAGTTAAATGGAGTGCATCATAGCAGCTTCCGTTTAGGGTTGTTGTTTGGGTAAATGAGGTCGTGAATGCTAGGGACCTGACATTCAATAAGCACTTAGTGTGCATCAGCCATTACACCCAGGGGAGAAGAACAGTAAGCGAGCTCTGAGCCAAGCCATGAGAAAGCAAGCAGAGGGCTCTGAGGAAAAGCACCAAAATGAACAATTTATGCCCTCAAGGCGTTTAACATCTAGTGGGGGAATAAAATGGGAACCCAAATGTGTGCCTAGGATAAACTAGGGCATGAGACCGTGGGAGAGCTCAGTCTCCTGCACTTCCCAAATGAGTGCCATGATGTTTTCCCTTGAAGATCATCGTAAGATCATGAGAGAAGATGTGGACCTTCCTTATTGCAATGTCCATGAGGCCAAGCACAGGGTCCTGCACATAGTAGGCACTCAGTCAATACAGGGTGAGGCAAAAGGCACTCAGTCAATACAGTTGTGAGTACTCAAAACACGGAGTTTATTCTTACGTTATTATTTATTAACTAGCGTTCCCGTTGCAGGAAAAATCCTGCAATAGGATTTCCTGCTGCACTCTACCCCGCCTCCGTTCCTCCCTTGTCGTCCGCCCCGCCTTCTCCACCAGCCCGCCTGCTTTTCCCTTCGCCCCCGGCCCTGACTTCGTTCCTCCCTTCCCGCGCGCGCCCCCCCCCCCCCGCTTGCTTGCTTCTTCAAAGCTTTACTCCCTTCTGCAACTCTTGGCTTCTTTCGACGCTCTCTTGATATGCAAATTAGCCGTCATCTTTGTTGGGGTAATTTGCATGCTCGTCCTGATTGGTTGGTGGGCGTGGCTTGGCTGATGGGCGTGGCTTATGTGTAGCAAAGGTGCGGTCAGTTTGCATATTTGTCTATTATTAGGTTAGATTATTGTATTATTTTCCTTATGGACAACTGTAAACCTACTTTTGCCCCACTCTGTGTTTGTTGAATGGCTCTACAAACTGATTTGATGGGAGTAACCACATATGTGGAAACATTTTTAACTTTTTGGTCCCAACAGTATTAGTTTCTTAAACTTTCAGATGCAAATAAAATGATCTTGTACATAGGCACAGGGCCAATCATTAGGTGTTTAACTAGGTCACTGGGATTCTTGGAAACTGAAGACAAAGAATCTCTTCTCCTGAACGCAGTAGAGTGGTCACGAGGACGTGTCAGCAGTCTCTGAAAGAGGATGGCAAGGCTCCTCACGAGACGCATGCCCAGTTACACCCATGGCCCCCAGCATTGGTGTTCCCATCTGGTTTGTTTTGTTTGGGGCCAAGCTCTGTACAGCCAAAGGACAGCGGAAGTGCTCAGAGGTCATTCTAGCCAGCACTCACAAGCAGCTTGTCTGGTGAAAGTAACCAATTTAAAGTTACACACACACACACACACACACACACACACACACACACACTTGTCCTATATAACTTCTCAGCTCACCCTGACTAAGGAACATTCCTCCTGGTCCACATGCAGAGCTGGAGATTAGTCCAGAAGCAAGTACAGGGCACGTGATGTCACCAATCATCCGCGATGTCCAATTCCACTCTCCATTGGTCAGGAGCTGTCACTGGGGGCCCCTCTGAGCATCCAGCAACGAGGGTCAGAATATGGGGGTGGGCAGCTGAGGGTAAGGCATTCACAGAGCTGGTAGAAGAGCTCTTCCCAAGCTCAGAGGGAAATTCAGAAGCTAATGAAGGAGGAGGAGATTAACCCAGCAAAGTCAGCATCAAACCGGTTGCTAGGAAACAAGAAGACCTTGATGCAGTGGGATCCTGGCCATCAAGGCTAGGTGAAACAGGAAAAAGGTAGGAGAGGAAATAAAACATGAATGATTTCAGGAACTTGCAAGGGAAATGTTTGAATTGTCAAGGTGCCAAATTCATTTTTAAAAGCCATACCAAAAAAAAAAAAAAGAAATGAAATGGGGAATTTGGAGAAAGATGAAAAACCTTGAACAACAGAAGCGGATGAAAAGTAAGGTTAAGCTAGTAGAGGGGTCTCCCACTGTACAAACGTGCCAATCACTGCCCTCACGCTCCTCTCTTACCCCCATGACTAGAGGTCCTGATGGCACTGCCATGGGAATTTTTGTGATAAACCTTGGAGCCTTGTGAATCTCTGAGATTGGTGCTCAGAAAGAAAAGATGTTATAACCAGCGAAGAGATGCTAAACACCAGAGCAAAAGACCAGACTGAACCTGAAATCTTGCCCACAATACCCCCTGACCTTTTCTGCTCTGCAAAATAGCCACTGATACTGCCTGAAATTATACTGGTTAAAGATGCATACATATCACTGTATATCCTCTTTCAAAAAGACAAAAACCTCATGGGAATGTAAAGTATAGCTATAGCATAGGGAATATGGTTAATAATATTATAGTAACAATGTATGGTGTCAAATTTGTACTAGATTTATCAGGGTGATCACTTCATAAGTTATGTGAATGTCTAATCACTATGTTGCTGACTGAAACGAATATAATATTGTAATCATAACTCAAATTTTTTAAAATTTATTAAAGAAAAAGACAAAAAACTCCCAGAATGGATTAGAGGTATTAGCTAGTCATGCACACATTAGTATAAATTAGTCCATCTATTTTTCTTTTTAACATCTAGTTGAGAGTACTTGCTCTAAGGGAAAGGGAGTTTTCATTAAGGATGAAAGTTAATAAATAACTATATTTTCTCATGTATTTTTAAAATATATTTTTATTATATTTCAGAGAGGAAGTGAGAGGAAGATAGAAATAGCAATGATGAAAGAGAATCATTGACTGGCTGCCTCCTGCATGCACCCCCCACTGGGGATTGAGCCTGCAACCTGGGCATGTGCCCTGACAGGGAATCTAACCATGACCTCCTGGTTCATAGGTTGATGCTCAACTACTGAGCCACGCCAGTTGGGCTCTCATGTATTTTTTTTTACTTTACATTCCTGCTACTTCTGAAAAGAATTTGAGACAGCAAATATTGTTGCATTTTGAGGATTTTATGGATTAAGATAGACTAACTGTACTCTCCCTCCCATACATACACATAAAACAGTGATGCTATCTGTAGTTGAAGGTATAGCTGGAACATGGTTGGGGGAGGGATGGAAACTCAAATTGCAGTGACCCCAGAGAACAAAGAAACTAAATTGTTTCCTGCTAAACTACAAAATCCACACATGTTGGACCAGAACACACTGAATAATAGTACATCAATTTTAAAGAATCAGAATGGCTCCCAGGCCTACCAATTCTGGCTTTAATCTGATTGAAGAAATCACCACGATTAGAACAAGAATGTGTGTGGCCAAGGGCCAGGAAGTCTAGGAAAATGAGAGTGAAAGAAGCAAGCCGTGAGTCCTGATTATGCATGTGTGGCCAGAGGAGAGATAATGGGACTTAAAGATGTCTGTCCCCTCCTGAGACAGTTGATGTCCTGACCTAAGTGAGGTCTACCGCTAGCTTTCTGATCCCCCTCCCGCTTCCCTTGCATACTTGCTTCCAAGGAGGAAATGTACTGGTAGTCACATGCTTATTATCCACAGGACTTGATAGCCAGCAATGCTGGTGAGTAACCTGCCATTCTGGTCAGTACATCAAGCTGGTATAAGTTTGTTTAACGTGGGTCAGATCTGAACGCCAATGATTTCTGGCAATAAGGCCACACACGAGGCTGCCTACATATGACCTGATTATTATAAACTGTAGCCTAGGGTTAGAACTGCCTTAATAAAGAAAGCAGGAAAATTCCATCTCCCCTCTTATCCGAATCCCCAGACCCTCTTCTGTACCACACAGATATTCTGTACTAGATCCCGTATTTGCATTACAATTCGGCTTCATTGTGGATAGAATGGCTTCAGAGGAACATCCTGAGCTCCCTCACTCCTCCATCATTCTGATGAGAAAAAACAGTGTTAATTCCAATTGCTGATTCTCAAATGAATTTGGAGCATGACCCAGTGATAACTTGGGGACATTTTGTTCCTGTAAATTAAGTCTTTCTAGCCAGCGTCCAGGAGCTGGCGGGGAAATGCAGTTAGTAAATCACTCCCAGTGATTTGAGAAGGACAGAGAAGGTTCTAGAAGAGATGAGTCAGGCTGGGGGGTGGATAGCGTGGAGGGGACTGGAACAGGGAGCCAAGCAATATTCTGAAAATGGAATTTGTACCCATCCAGAAATAACTGTCTGATCAGGTCTGGCTAACGACTTGCTGAAATGATGAAGCAAATATTAACAGAGAAATCTTTAAACGCTTCTCTCAGGGAAGATCGCCTTCCTCTTGGTGATAAGGAGGTGGGTTTATAAATAACAGGCTCTGCCAGGCGATCTTGATAAGGCCTGTTCTCCTGTCTAGAGCTGGAAATTGACTGTATCTCCACAAGAATATAGCATCTGCTGCAGTGCCGCACCCAACCGCTCTGGCCCAATGGCTGACATGAGCACGATGATGTCACACTGACTCCAACAAAACAAAAGGACAAAGGTCAGCTTACTTCTAAGCCCCTAAATAGAAATGGTGGGCTGGGGTGGGAATAGCCCAGTACTCACTGGACTCCCTCTTACCTGGCTAGTGTGTGAGTCTGTGTGTAGGCTTCTGTTTGGCAGCCATGGGCGGGGTCTGGGATGAACAGGAGAGAAGGAAAGAGACAGAAGTCAGAACAATGGAGTCGCCACAATCTTTCTATCCTGGAATTAAGCATGTGTCTCCTTTCAAGGGGATCTCGATAGCAGTTCAGTCAGAGTGCCGTGATTGTACATATTAAAAGCTTCATTCATTCATTCATTCATTCATTCATCAATTATTTATTGGCTGTCCACTGTGTTCCAGGAACTGCTGGGCTAGGAGAGTACACAGGACAAGCATAGGAGGGAAGGAGAGGGAGAGAGGGCCCTGGCAGGCTCAGTCCCAGATGGTCCATAGCATGGACAAGAGCGGTGCCTCCAAAAAGGGGTGGGGCAGAAAGGCTGAATCTGAAAAAGAAACAAGAACACTCAAAACTGAACCCAAACAAGCCACACCAAATAAACCGACACACAGATGACCGTCTTGCAATACGCACGTGTGGGAGCCAGATGCTAGCCCAGGTGACAGGGAGCCGGAGCTCTCACATGGAGAGCAAGGACCAGCTGAGGGCAGAACACTCTGCGGTACTGACAGCGCCCAGCGACCTTGATTTACTCAGCGTCCCCGCCGCTTCCCAAGTAATCTGACAACTCCGAAGACAGTGGCAGGGCAGTCACAGAGCAAGACTGGCTGATTCCAGTTTGGGGTTAGGGCAAGCGTCCTGCCTCTGGGCTCAGAGTTTCTAGCGGAGCTTTACCAATGTCTAAACCTCAGTGTCTTCATCTGTAAAATGGGGAGACTAAGAGAGCCAACCTCTCAGAATGGCTTCAGAGCGAGGATGACAGAAAATTGCTGTACAAACTTTGCGCATAACAAGCAGTTTGCATACGGTTACAGCAATGAAGGAGGGCTATCCCTACTGGGTGTCTGGGAAGAGGGTGCTGTCGGCTATCAATGGGAGGCAGAGCTACAGCTTTTAGACGTGACAGAAACAAGCAAGGGGGAGGGGACTGCATTCCCACCTCTGGGGTCCTCACCTGCCCAAGCAAATTAAGCAAGATACAGCGATCCTTTACCAGGGTCTTGTGAGCCCATCCCCCAAAGACCTGCCGCTCCCTGGACCCCCCAGTACACACTTGCACACAAGCTTCAAGGCTACGATAGGAACTGAAGTAGGGAAGACAGAAAGGAAAGTGGCCAGGAGGCCTCTTTCTGAATAAAAAAGGATTCCTCCTAGTATAGGGGGAAGGGAAAAGGTAGGGGTCTGGCCAGACAACGCCTCTGCAGATCTAACACACCATCATACAGCAAGGGCAAGGCCACAGAGGACCTCCTGAGGTCTCTGAAGAGAGGGGAAACTGAGGTTTAAGAAGAAAAGGCCATCAGTGCCATTAAGGGGCCAAGCCAGCCGGTTGGCCAATGGGAGCAGTGTCCTAGCCAGGCCACATCCAGAGTTCCCGGAAAGAGCCACAGCAGCAGGTAGGGAATGGTCCAGAGTGTACACTTAGGAAGTCGGAGAGCCTGTGGAAAGAAACGCAGAGGATCTGGAAAGCATTCAGAGATGCCAGCCAAAAATGAGGAGGAGACAGGGAGGCCGGGTGGTAAACTGCCCTTGTCCTGCCCACCCACTGCAGTCATCACCTCGCAGTGGGTGGGCAGGACGAGGGCAGTGAGAACATCCACCCTTAGAATAGTTTTAAAAAAATGATCCTCACTAATTAACCTGGGGTGTACTCTTTAATTAATTCATTTGCATAAGGATATCCCAGGGAGTCTGGAAATTAATGTCAAACAAAGGATGTCAGTGGAGATGTGAGAAACCAACTTGGACGGAGCATCTCAGTTCTTTGTCTTGCTAACAGCTCTGGTCCCCACCTCATTCCCGGGAACAGAGGCCTCACCTCAGAGCACTGCCGAGACCTGCCCCAGCAGAGCCACTCTGAGGGACTGCTTGCTGTGCACAGCCCCGAAGGGAAGGAAGACGGTGTGTTGTTCACAAGGCCTCACCAGGTATACCGAGGGTGAGCACTGGGAACTTTTGACCCTTCCTTTTTTGTCTTCTAATAGCCTGAATACCCCATTAGACGCCACCAGCCCAATTGTAGCTGGCCAGAATGGCAAGAAGAAGTTAGGATGCCTAAAGATGATAGTAGGGCTAGGAAAAGAAAATAAACAAGTGCTATGAATGGCCCCTGATTATGGTTTTTAATCCTAGTTTTTCCCTTAATCCAAAGGTTGTCAATCAAGGTAAGAATACTGACATAGAGATTCCTAGATAGAAGCCTCTTTATTAGGATAAATGGTAAAGAGAAACCCAGTACAACCCTCCTGCTTCCTGCCCACTCCCCAACCCCCCGGACACATCTACCCCAATCCTAGGCTATTTCTTTTTTTAAAATATATTTTATTGATTTTTTTACAGAGAGGGAGGGAGAGGGATAGAGAGTTAGAAACATCAATGAGAGAGAAATATCAACCAGCTACCTCCTGCACATCCTCTACTGGGGATATGCCCGTAACCAAGGTACATGCCCTTGACCAGAATCGAACCTGGGACCTTTCAGTCCGCAGGCTGACGCTCTATCCACTGAGCCAAACCGGTTAGGGTTAGGCTATTTCTTATAGCGAGGGTTCTGCAGACTTGGGGGATTTTTGAGGAGAAAAATAATGGATGTATTAGATTCTTCTAGAATTGATCCTAGACACCTGACCTTTGCTGGGACCCCAAAATCATTCATCCGGGGGGAGTCAGAGCAAGGATGGGAATCTGGGATGTTCAAGAGAGACCCACAGCAACTAATTAGCACAGAACTTTTGTGCCTGATTCTCTCCTTACAGTTGAAGAGGAGGAAGAGCCGAGGATTGGTCAGTGAGCCCTCACGCCTGGTCGGCGTTCCCCTCATAGCTGCTCCCAAATACTCTCCCGTCTCCTGTGTGCGCAGCTTGGGCACTTCTCAGTCCCCTTCCCCTCAGGCGCCCGGCGCAGGAGCTGTGCAGGCCGGACACAGGAGTTGCTTCACTTTAACACAGTGCAGCACATGGGCATATTCAGACAGTGTGGAACTGCCAGGTTCCCCTGGAAGGTGAGCCTTCCTAATACTGCCTTTACCATTCCATCAAAATCTTAGACAGTAGAGAGTTGATTGTACATTCAGAGCTGACATGTTCCTTAGAAATATCTCTTCCATCTCATGCCCCTTAAAGTAGAAGCTACAACCTGCAACCTGAAAAAAAGATGCTCCTAAAAGCAGAATCCTTGTGATAGGAAACGTAAGAAACTCTGATTATTTTAAATGATTATGATGCTTCAAGGTCCTCTTAGGGAGATGTTTTATCAGAAAATACTCTGGGCCAGAAACACTCTGCAGAATCCCCCAAGAGAAGAAGAGGCACGTCAGACTGACAAACTGAGAGCAATAACGTATAAATAATTTAGAACTCCTTGATATTATCCTGCCTACTCACCATGTACGTCCTTAATAATTAAATCAGCCCAGTCTTTAAAGAAATTCTCTCTACGCAACTTAAGTCGTTCTCTCTGCTTTGCCTGTGAAAAACAGGATAGCAGTTCCTGTTTGGAACTGGTCCTTCCCGAGTGAGGACATTTATTTGCAAGGAGACATTTTCCTGCTGTTGTTGGTTTCCATGGATGTGTTCTGCACATGCTCAGTGAGCATCATGGTTCTGATCAGAACTCTCCTTAAGGTACAATAGCTGTTCTAGTGTTTTATGTCTATTGACATAATTCCCACAGCAATCCTATCACCCCCTGTTATTTCTCTATTTTACAGATGAAGAAAATGGTTAAATAACTTGACTAGAAAGCTCCCTTCACACCTGTCTGCCCCCAACAGTGATAGATCATTGCCTGGCATATTCACCATGGGAACAAGGCTGTATATAACTCACCATGGTGTTAACTGGGTTCATTTTGTGTAGAAAATAAAAAGGTCTTGTTTCAGAAGAAGCTGGTCCCTTTAAATATCGATAACTGAGTCCTGCTAAATCATTCACACCCGGGAAGCCTTGGGGGCAGGGGAAAGGGAAGCGACTGGGTAATTGAAAATAGCTGGGGAATAGGAACACCAACTGCTTCCAATCGAAAAGACAGAGGGATACCAGGGCAGAAGATTTAGAGGTCTAGGAAAGGGAACTGGAGCATGTTCGGGTTTTGTAGATCCAGTTTGTTTCAGAAATGGAAATGATTCCAGGAAGGTTAGAGAGAAGTCAGTGCCGTAGATGAAAAGGCCAGAGTTGAACAGAGACCCCAAGATCCAAAAAAGAGTAAGATCAAGTAAATTCACAACACTGTGACACTAAGTAACTTCATAGCAAAGTGGGGTTTACAATGGAATCCACGCCCTGAGGCTTCGCCTCTTTAAAATGCCTGAGCAGGACAAACAAACCAGAGGCGTCACATGTTGGGAAAACACAAGGATGACTATTTTACTGTCTTTATATTCTTATTTCCTATCTCACTTGCATATGCTATTTATTTGGCCTTGTTTTTCAATTATAGTTAACATTTAACATTATTTTATATTAGTGTCAGGTGTATAGCATAGTGGTTAGACAATCCTATGCTTTACAAAGTGTTTCCCCGGGTATTTCCAGTACCCAATTGGCACCGTACGTAGTTACTGTAATATTGTTGACCTTGTTCCCTAGGCTGTACTTTACATCCTCGTGACTGTTTTGTAACTACCAATCTATCCTTCTCAGTTCCTTCACCATTTTCGCCCAGTCCCCCAGCCCCTCTCCCCTATGGCAGCCATCAGTTGGTTCTCTGTATCTATGAGTCATGAGTCCGTTTCTCTTTTGTTTACTTGTTAATATTGTTTTTTAGATTCCACATCTAAGTAAAATCATATGGTATTTGTCTTTCTCTGACTTATTTCACTTAGCATAATACCCCCTAGGTCCATCCATGCTGTTGCAAATGGTAAGATTTTATTATTTTTTATGGCCAAATAATATTCCATTTTATCTAGTCTGTACCACAGCTTTTTTTTTATCCACTTGTCTATTCATGGATATTTGTCTTTTTAAGTGAGATATATTGTGTAAAGTACACAAATCCTATGAGTATAGCTTAATGAACATACTAGTACAGTGGTCGGCGAACTGCGGTTCGTGAGCCGCGGTTTGCCGCTCTGTTGACTAATGAGTTTGCTGACCACTGCTAAGGCATTACCCTTACCCAGAAGTTTTGACTTCAGGTTAAAGACATTAGTACATTATTAAAATGTTTTTTAAGTGTTTTTCCCCAGCAGTGGTCGGCAAACTCATTAGTCAACAGAGCGGCAAACTGCGGCTCGCGAGCCGCATGTGGCTCGTGAGCTGCAGTTTGCCGACCACTGTACTAGTATATACATCAACTCACACTCTGCAGTCATGATTATGGCCTCCATTATTGCCTATGGTCCACATTATTGCCTAGGACCCCTGACTTCACGTTGAGTGTGTAGAATAAGCAAGTACAATGGAACCTCTTGAACCTTCTCTTTTCATTGTCCAGGATGGTGAGAAAGACAAATGACTCATTTTGCTTTTAAGAATGATGAAACAGTTTTCAAAATAGGGCATATTCATAACTTTATTTGTTCTTAGCACTTTCAGAAGAAATTAGAACGTCCTCTCTGAATGCAAAGGTGTTGGAGGTGCTCATTTTATTGCAGGAGACCATTTCTCTCGGAGCCTGGTGTCCCTTTCTGCCCCCCAGGCCTCTGCAGCTTTCTCCTTCAGGCTGCCATGTCCCCGCACCTGGTCTAAGGTGTCTGACCTGGTTCTGTGGCTGTGCGTGCTAATCAACAGCCTGCAGAACATCTCTGCACTCCACTTTGGAAGGAACACACTCAGTGGTATTTTATTACAATTGGTTCTCTTTGCATTTCAACTGAATATTGTAATATCACAGAAGGTCATCAAAAGAATGCAAGGAGTGTATGCTTCCTTTTCTCTCAATCAGAGCCATAGGGGAAGGATGGGGGGCAGCAGGGGGGGGGGAGCAGAGGTATTTTATAGGGTGGATGTAAGGGTGCGAGGAACAGAATATTTCTAGGTTAGCTTGGGTAAGTGTGGGCTTGGCTGGGAGATTGCACATTGACCAATAATAGAGAGAGAATCTCAGGGACTTTGGACAAGAAGTATCCGGGCCAACCTCCATGGATAATGGAGCTGGAGGGCAGTTCTGGACCACAAGGCTGTGTGCCCCACCCATGAGGGCTTCACGGGTGCTCCCCCTCTGTTTCTGCACTATTTTTCTCTGCATCTCTTCTGACATAATCCTGTAAGTTTCTGTACATCCTAGTTACATTTTGGAGGGAGTTGATTGGTTGGGACCAGCCTATGGGTCAGCTGCTCTTAGGTCAGGTGTCTGCCAGATATTTCAGAGGTAGCCGGGAGAAGTTGGGTTGTTATGCATGCCTTCAAATGAGCTGCCTACGTCCGTCCCCTCCCCAGAAGCTGCTTTTTCTCCTATGTGAGTCTATAGTTGTGGCAGTCATCATGGTTAACATGTCAACAAGAAGGAAAAAAAAAAAAGAGATGAGCTGAATGAGCAGTTGGGTTTATTTTCTTCCAAGATTAATTCCAAGTATGGCTCCCAGGGGAAAGACAGTGGCTGTGAGCTGGGGCTGTGGTGAACTCACAGGTAGGTATTGCCTATGAGCTTATGACTATAAGATGGCAACTAAACTTTCAAAAAACCATACCTGTGAATTTTCAACCTACGTTTTCATACGGATTAATCAACTATTTCTATAATAACGCTGCATAACAACTCTCATTCTTGCATCTGAGTTGTGGCTCTGTTGGGCTCAGCTGACCTAAACTGGAATCAGCTATGCGTGGCTCTAGGCTGCAGGTCAGAGTCAAGTCTGCCCCTTGAGTCTCTCATTTTGGGATCTAGGATGAAGAAACTACTGGGGACGTGTCCCTCTCATGGTGGATGGAAGAACTGCAAGAGATGGAGCTAAACTCTACAAGCACCATTAAAGCCTCTATCATATTGTATCTGCCAAACTTTCAGTGGCCAAGGCAGGTCACACAGCCAAGCCCAACATGGGTGGGGAAGTACACTCTTCCCATGGGTTGAAGGTGTAGGGGAGAGGGGGAATATTTGTTGAACGATAACATAATCGACTAGGCCGTGTATTTCTCCCTGCTGCCCTGAATCACAGCTTCACTGCCGAACAAGACAGTTGACAGCACTCTGGCTGACACTGTAACCTCCTTGAAAGATGAAACCACATCTCAATTTCTTTTGTGCTCAACTTCAAAGTACCTAACCCTAAGTACCCCTCTCTGAAGGTGCTCAATAAAATGCCCTTTAATTTATCTAAGTTATCAAAGTTCTGGACTAGGATAAGCATCAAGCAACATGGGACGATGGGGACTATGATCAAATCAATATTTTCTCTGCTTGAAGAGTTTTGTGTATATAGAAGATAACATGGCGAAATGTGGTAGTGAAGAGCATGGGTTCTAAAGTCAAAAGGCCTAGGTTCTAATCCTAATTCACAACTTCCTAACTGTGTGACTTGGGGCAAGTTGCTGAGCCACTCTGTCTCAGTCTCCTCATCTACAGAGTGACAATTATAGTGACTGCCTGATCAGGTTGTTCTGAGGATGACATGGCATATTCATGGAAAGCCCATCAAGGAGGGCCTGCCCCATGGTAAGTATTGAGTTGTTGAAAGCAAGCTTAAAACAATAAGTAAGCAACAGCAGGGCGGTGAGGGCATGTACGGAAATGGGGTGGGGGGGGGGGAGGGAGAAGGACACATATGTAATACCTTAATCAATAAAAAAAAAAAATCAGTAAGCAATGTCTGCCTGTTAAGAGAGGCAGGACCATAAAGCAGAAAGAGCTGGAATTTGGAGTTTAAAAAGTGTTGAGTCCCACCTCCTCTAGTCGCACCACCTATGACCTTGACGGAGTCCCAGTTTCCCCACCTGGGGAATAATGGCTCCCTCCCCTGCCGGTGTGAGGATCGGGTGACGTGTGTGAAGGCACCTCGGCAAAGTGAAAACCATCAGAAAAACGAGCTGCTTTTATAAAATTATTTCATTTTTTTTGCATTGCTTCTCTGATGACAACTAATGGACGGTGAAGGACACTCCTAATTCCATTTTTAGAGGCGTGTCAATGACACACGCATTTCTCCTGAGCTCTTGGTGGCGTACATCATCGCCCTCTCTAATCTGGCAGACACCCAGCAAGCTGATCCTCACAGATGCCCACAGACAGGAGTGTGTCCCTCTTTCCCAAACAATGACTTGGACTTTTCAAAATTCCACAGCATTGACAATGGACGTCTTGAGATTTTTGCCGAGTATTTGCTTTGTGCTGCTGTTCAGCCCGTACCTGTGGTCTTCACTTTCCCGCCGCCCATCCCCTGTGGACCCCCTGCATTCCACTGCAGCTGCTCTGGTCAAGGTCACGGATGGCTGCAGCATTGCCAACCCTAGTGGTCACTGCTCAGCAAATCGCACTCAACCTATCAGCAGTTTTGATTTGATCGTTGACCACTGCCTCCTCTTTGAAAGACTTTCTTCAACTAACCTGTGAGACATCAGCTTCCTGCTTCTCCTCCTCCCGCCCGGGCTGCTCCTCTGCCATTCTCTAAATTGGAGGATGGTCCTCAGATCTCTTGTCACCTTTGTGTACACTCACTCCCCGGGTGATCTCATCCAGCCCAGTGGCCTTAAATACCGTCTCCTTGTAGACAACGCCACAATTTAATTCTCTAGCTTAGACATCACCCCCTCCCCCACCCCCACCGCCAACAGAGTCATAAATCCAACTGCCAGCTTGTCACCTCCACTTGGATGGCTAAGTGATGTCTCAGATGTGATGTGTCCAAAACTAGGCTCCTGCTGTCCTGACGTTGATCTGTTTTCCTGTCCCCCAACCCCCACCCCGTCTGCCAATTCTCAGTAATCAGCAACTCTGTTCTTGTTGTTGCTCAGGACAAAAACATAGGAATCATTCTCACTCCCCTCTCTCTCTCTCTCTCTCATGCCCCACCTGCAATTTATCAGTAATCCCTTAGGCTCTGTCTTCACGTTACATCCAGAATCTAGCCCCGCTTTTTTTAACCACCTCTTCCATTTGCACCCTCAGCTGAGCCAGCATCATCACTCGCCTGGATTACTGAAATGACTTCCTATTTCTCCCCTTGTGCTACCCTTGTCCCTCTCCCAAGAAGCCAGGTCATTTTAAAAGGTTAGTCATGTATGTCATTCTCTTGCTGAATATCCTTCCGTGGCTTCCAGAATAAAACCCCAAATCCTTACTCCGACCTGCAAGAACCTCTAAGTTCCAGCCCCCGTTTACCCCTCTGGCCTCTTTTCACATTCTCCCTCTTGCTGTTGGCTTACTCTGCTCGGCACGCTGGTCTCCTTGCTCCTCCTTGGACACACCAACCAGCTCCCCCTGCAGAGCCTTTGCACTTGCCATCAGCACGTCCTGCTTTCAAAACGCTGTGTGACCAGTGTGTGTCTCCAGAAATGGGATTTTGAAACTTACTTTCTCCTTCATGCTTTTTAAAACTTTTCTAATTATTTTCAATGACCACTATACATTTATTTCGTAATCGGGAGAGAAATATGATTTAAGTCAAAGCCAAGATCATCAAGGACAGTGCTTTGTATTTAAATGCAGTTGCTTAACTACATCGTAACTAGGCTGCCTCGTCAGTGCAGGCTCCTCCTGCAGCCCAGACAGCGATCCAGCCACAGGGAGGCCCACGCCAAGCCCAGCCTCTCCTCTGGGTCTCGCCCCCCCAACTCTCTGCCTCTTTTTCATTCCCCCACAACCCCCCAGTTAATGAGCTTCACACCAGGCTGGTGAAAACTGATCTCCCAGTGAAGATTCTGACTCACCAGATTAAAATGAAATGAAATGCGTTTTAATATGTAATCTAGCATGATGAGTAAATTGATATTTTCCCCTTGTGAGTGGCATTACCTGTCATTCTAAAAATTAATCTCATTTAAGAGATGCTTAAAATATGGAGCAATAGCACAGTTCTTCAGCCCAAGCCATTAAAGGGTAATTTTTATGTGTGAGTGATGATTCTCAGTACTATCAATGCTAGTTTCCTTTCGAGCTATTAGTTACTCTCTCTTTTTTTCTCAGTTGCTACAGAGACTTACCTTCTGGTTTTACTGTGTTCTCTCTGTAAAGTGGAAACAAAGGCTATTGGCCTAGTTAAACTTAATATAAACAACCAAAAGTTCTTCAGGTTCAGTAAACGATAAAGGTCAGGATAACATGGTTGAGGGATCTCCCTCGGGTGTGGCAGGTGCAGATAAACAAGGTGACTCCCACTTCCTCCAGGCCACACCTCCATCTTCCAGTAATTCCCCAAAAGGCCCAACACAAAGGGAGAGAGGAGAGGGACCTGCTGTATGTTCTCTAGGCCTCTTAGAAAACATGGAGTTTTTCCTCCGGCCACATATAGGCGAACCTGTGGTAGACATCAAGGGAGGGGGCGCTGTTCAAACAGGAATGCCCCACAAATGTTACCATGGCAGAGCTGGCGGGGTCCACAGTGTCACCCGGCAAGCGGTGGGCATTGTTGTAAACAAACAAGTTAAGGGCACCATTCTTGCCAGGAGAATTAACGTACGTATTGAGCGTATTACACACTCTAAGAGCCGAGGTAGCTTCCTGAAACGTGTGAAGGAAAAGGATCAGAAAAAGAAGGAAGCCAAAGAGAAAGGTACCTGGGTTCAACTGAGAGCCAATGGGAAGGAGCCTGAGCTGCTGGAACCCCTTCCCTGTGAACTCATGGCATGATACCGGTAAACAAATGAAAGATCTCCGTGCTGTTTTTTGTTTTCTAAAAGTGACTCCTATTTTCTTTGGAAGAAAAACGACTTGGTGTGCCAGTCGCTGTGGCACTGCTAGCGGCACTAGTTTCAACTCCATTTTAAAGACCCGCATGTTCCCCTGAAAGATAATTAGACAAAGAATTGTGGCGTGAGGTGAGAGACGGAGTGGGGAGACCCAGTCAGCACAGATTTTATTGTGTTTCAAACCCTTTGTGTATGTCTTTCAGGCTCTACAGAAATATGCAGCTGAGCTCTGCGTTTGAATGTCGGTGGCCTTTATAGGCCTCTGCAGTTTGTTCCGTGCCTTGGAGAGATCTGTAGACTCTGTAGAGGAACAGACTTTGTTCAGCCTCAGGCCTTGTCCTGTGTTTGCACTTGTGCTTGGTACTGGATTGCCCCATCCAAGGCCTGGGAGCCTATGACATAAGGAAGGCAAAGCTTTTGCTAGACCCAGCATTACTCAGCTGTCCTGTGCTTAGAAATGCAATAGATGCACATCATGGGAGGAGCCCTGTGGTTTACAGAACCCCACCAGACTTCAGCATTTATTGGTTCTGTGTAAGAGAAACACCAAATTTGGATGGTTTGCCTTCTTTTCTGCAGAGAGTTTGACCTCTGAGCCACTGTAGGTAACTCAGACCTCTCTACTTTCTCATTTTGGAAATGGTGTGTGCTCCCACCTCCCCTACCGTAACACTCAGCACCCAGGGACCATGTCTGTCTTGTGCGTTGTTGTCACCCAGAGCCCAGTGCCGAGTTTGGCACATGAAAATGCTCAATAAATATTTGTTGAATAAATAGATGGGGAATTAACAGATGAATGCTGTCACATTCCTCTGTGAGTCCCAACGAATGTTTTCTCCGACCTTGCCTCCGGATCGCCCGCAGCTCTGAGTGCACACACGACTCGCTGAGGAGGAGGCTGGATGCCGACTGCCCACAAGCTCCTCCTCACCATGGGCTTGGCTCTGCATTTGCAGAAAGCCCCGATCCTGTCCTTCCTGCCCAGGCCTTGGGAACTTGGTGTTGCAGTTCCTGATGAATCTAAAACACAAGGCAGGACTTCGTAATCGTCTAAGTAAGCAATATGCTAACTGACTAATGACTCTAAATGTCCTGGGCGTGTTCCCCAGCACTGTCATCTAAGCCCCTGTGGCTGTTGCTTTTCATTACCACAAGCGGCTGCGTGAAGAAGGGGCGGGCCCTTGGCTGGCACGAGGTGGAGCCACCCAAGAAGCTTCAGATCCTACTCTTTGTTATTTGTCCCTGACCACTGCTGGACTCGATGGGTTCCTGGATTTTCATCGCATCCTGGACAGTGAGTGGGGTCTCTCCTCTGGTGTTCAATTCGCAGAGTGGTCAGAGCTGCTCTTCTCCAGGAGAAATCAGCCCGAGGCTCCAGGTGTGCAGAACAGAAGAAAGCCAAGTTCCACCCCTGGTCCCACTAGTAACTACAGAGCCGACCAGTACATCCCCAACCACACAGCGAGAGCGGAGCTTCCACCGAGGCCTCCCGGGCAGCAGCATTTCCAGACAACCCAAAACCAAGCCCTTGAGGAAACTTCATATTGCAGATGCCCCGGGCTAGACACCTGCCAAATTTCAAGTACTCCTGCCTACAGAGGTTGATTTCCTTCCACTGATGCCACCATTACTATCATGAAACCATAAATATATAAGAGTCGAACTGCTTTTTTTTTTTTTTTTATTATTTTTTTTTTTTATTTTTAATTTCTTTATTGATTAAGGTGTCACATATTTGTCCTCATCCCCCCATTCCCATCCCACCCCTCTCCCCACGCATGCCCCAATCCCCTGTTGAACTTAACCGTTGGATAGGCTTATATGCATGCATACAGGTCCTTTGGTTGAACTCTCTCCCTCCCCCCACCCTCCCCCTACCCTCCCCTATCCTCCCTCTGAGGCCCGATAGTCCGATCGATGCCTCCTTGCTTCTGGTTCTCTTCTTGTTCCTCAGTCTATGTTGTTCATCATTTCCCCTAGATGAGCGAGATCATATGTCACTAGATATATACTAATAAGAACTAAATGTGAGACGAGCAATAATAGTTATGCTGACAGGCAAATGAATCAATCTGTAGCGAGCTTCCCCCTGGACCAACAGTTCTTTTGAGACCCAATTTCAATGTCCAGTAGTTCCTTATGTGTACATGTCAGCACTGACCCCTCAGCTCTGGATGGTGGACAAATGGTGGTAATGGAGGTCCGACTCCCTCTGGTTTGGTCTCGGCCGAACCCAGGGGCACGGCGTCACCCAGACTAAGGGGCACGTGGCCTCACCCTTACCCAAGGGGTGCGTGGTCACACCCGGGCCTGGGACCCAGCCTCACCCGGATGGATCCAGGGGCACACGGCCTCACCCAGACCCAGGATCTGGCTTCACCCGTACCCAGGCACGCTTGGCCTCTTCCAGACCCAGGGGCACGTGGCCTCACCCGGGCCTAGGTGCACGAGACCTCATCCGGATCCAGGGACACATGGTCGCACCCGGACCCAGGGACGCATGGCCTCTCCCAGACCCAGGGCCACTTGGGCTCACCCGGGCCTAGGTGTACGAGGCCTCACCCGGATCCAGGGACACATGGTCTCACCCGGACCCAGGGACGCTTGGCCTCTCCCAGACCCAGGGCCACTTGGGCTCACCCGGGCCTAAGTGCACGAGGCCTCATCCGGATCCAGGGACACATGGTCACACCCGGACCCAGGGACGCTTGGCCTCTCCCAGATCCAGGGCCACTTGGGCTCACCCGGGCCTAGGTGCACGAGGCCTCACCCGGATCCAGGAAAACATGGTCTCACCCGGACCGAGGGACGCTTGGCCTCTCCCAGACCCAGGGCCACTTGGGCTCACCCGGGCCTAAGTGCACGAGGCCTCATCCGGATCCAGGGACACATGGTCACACCCGGACCCAGGGACGCTTGGCCTCTCCCAGACCCAGGGCCACTTGGGCTCACCCGGGCCTAGGTGCATGCGGCCTCACCCGGATCCAGGGACACATGGTCTCACCCGGACCCAGGGACGCTTGGCCTCTCCCAGACCCAGGGCCACTTGGGCTCACCCGGGCCTAGGTGCACGAGGCCTCACCCGGATCCAGGGACACATGGTCGCACCCGGACCCAGGGACGCTTGGCCTCTCCCAGACCCAGGGCCACTTGGGCTCACCCGGGCCTAGGTGCACGAGGCCTCATCCGGAACCAGGGACACATGGTCGCACCCGGACCCAGGGACGCTTGGCCTCTCCCAGATCCAGGGCCACTTGGGCTCACCCGGGCCTAGGTGCACGCGGCCTCACCCGGATCCAGGGACACATGGTCTCACCCGGACCCAGGGATGCTTGGCCTCTCCCAGACCCAGGGCCACTTGGGCTCACCCGGGCCTAGGTGCACGAGGCCTCACCCGGATCCAGGGACACATTGTCTCACCCGGACCGAGGGACGCTTGGCCTCTCCCAGACCCAGGGCCATTTGGGCTCACCCGGGCCTAGGTGCACGAGGCCTCATCCGGATCCAGGGACACATGGTCGCACCCGGACCCAGGGACGCTTGGCCTCTCCCAGACCCAGGGCCACTTGGGTTCACCCGGGCCTAGGTGCACGCGGCCTCACCCGGATCCAGGGACACATGGTCTCACCCGGACCCAGGGACGCTTGGCCTCTCCCAGACCCAGGGCCACTTGGGCTCACCCGGGCCTAGGTGCACGAGGCCTCACCCGGATCCAGGGACACATGGTCTCACCCGGACCGAGGGACGCTTGGCCTCTCCCAGACCCAGGGCCACTTGGGCTCACCCGGGCCTAGGTGCACGAGGCCTCACCCGGATCCTGGGACACATGGTCTCACCCGGACCCAGGGACGCTTGGCCTCTCCCAGACCCAGGGCCACTTGGGCTCACCCGGGCCTAGGTGCACGCGGCCTCACCCGGATCCAGGGACACATGGTCGCTCCCGGACCCAGGGACGCTTGGCCTCTCAGACCCCGGGGCACGTGACCTCACCCATGCCTAGGTGCACGAGGTCTCACCCGGATCCAGGGACACACGGTCTCACCCAGACCCAGGGACACCTGGCCTCCCCCAGACCCAGGGGCACGTGGCCTCACCCGGGCCTAGGCGCACGAGGCCTCACCCGGATCCAGGGACACATGGTCGCACCCGGACCCAGGGACGCTTGGCCTCTCCCAGACCCAGGGCCACTTGGGCTCACCCGGGCCTAGGTGCACGAGGCCTCACCCGGATCCAGGGACACATGGTCGCACCCGGACCCAGGGACGCTTGGCCTCTCCCAGACCCAGGGCCACTTGGGCTCACCCGGGCCTAGGTGCACGAGGCCTCACCCGGATCCAGGGACACATGGTCTCACCCGGACCCAGGGACGCCTGGCCTCCCCCAGATCCAGGGGCACGCGGCCCCACCCGGACCTAGGTGCACGAGGCCCCACCCGGATCCAGGGACACATGGTCTCGCCCGGACCTAGGGGAGCGTGGCCTCTCTCAGACCCAGGGGCACGTGGCCTCACCTGGACCTAGGTGCACGAAGCCACCCGGACCCAGGGGCGCGTTACCTCTCTCAGACCCCTGGTCGCGTGGTCTCACCCGGATCCAGGGGCTCACGGCCTCACCTGTACTCGGGACCCAGCCTTACCCGGATCCAGGGGCCCACGGCCTCACCCGGACCCAGGGTTCAGATTCGCCCGGACCCAGGGGCACATGGCCTCACCCGAACCCGGAATCCAGCTTCACCTGGACCCAGGGGCGCGTGGCCTCACCCAAACCCAGGGGCGTGAGGCCTCACCTAGACCCAGAGGCGTGTGACCACATCTGAGCCCAGAGGCTCGCAGGCTCGCCTGGACTCGGGTCTCATCGGGGTTTCATCTTCTTGATCCCAATTCCTGTTGGTCAATTCCCTCTCAGCAATTCCTTCGGTCATTTTCTCAGAGCTCCAGGGCGGCTGCCGCAGAACTCGTTGGGCGGCGGGCTCGGCAAGGCTCCAGTGTGCCCGGTACCCGGCGGTGGGCTGGTCCGGTGTCGCTGCGTCGGCCCTTGGGTCTGCAACGGTGGCCAGTCGCTGAGCGTGCGCACCTGGCCACTTCGGGGCATTGAGATTCTTGAAGGACTCGGAGGTCAGCAAGCACGGAGTCTCCCACCCCATGTCTCCCAGGGGCTCGTCTGTCCGTGCTCGGCAGCGAGTGGAGCCGTCCCCTCAGCCGGAGACTGCCGGGGGAACTGCGCCGAGCACGTTCCTGGCCACCATTGTGTCGCCTGAGCCATAGTTCTTAAAGTGTGGACTTTGGGTCACCGGCATCAGCATCATCCTGCGTACCCCTCTCTTTTATTCTAGTTGTAGAGCATCTGCTCAGCCAGCCCCCCGGTCTTTCTGGCTGGTGTCTGCTCTGCTCTCCCGTCGTAGTCTCAATATTGTTGTGGTAGGCAACGATCAGGCTGCTGCCCTATGTCTCCATCTTGGTCCTCCTTTGTACAGTTAAGTCTTGATTGTTGTTGGTGTCACTGGGAGGAATTGTCCTCCAGGCCAATTGGCCGTGAGGACCCTCTTTGTCCATATAGGAAGAGTTGCTGTGCAGGAGACATGTTTGTGGGCCGGGTCTTGATGCAGCAATGCCTTGGCGCTCACTGAGTCTGCCTCTAGAATGCCTCCCTTATGCAAGTGATTGAAATCTGGTGTCATCTCACACCAACCACTAGATGCCCTCGTTTCTGGGTCTCCAATGCAGTGTGGGTCAGCCACTACCTGAGGCACTCAGCAGGAAAAAGCTTCTGCTCAGCTTGGCTGGGGCGGAGCTACAGGGTGGAGCCTACAACCTTGGCTTCCTGTCAGCCCCGCCCTATGAGGCTCCTGCGTCTGTGTTCCTCTGTATTCCTTGCAAACACCTCTGAGAGAAACGCGCCCTGGAGTTTCGCCCACTGCCAAACAGTCCAGTCCCTCCCCTAATGAATCTGGACTCCCAGATTCTTGCCTGGAACTGGGCTTCAGTGCAGTTGGAACTGGGTCTCAGCGCAGGCTGGCGTCCCTGTCTCCTTCCCAGCAGGGCCACCCAGTGGCGCAGGCAAAAGTCCGTCCTCTGCGCACCTTCCAGTGCGCGCATCTGGAGCCGCCGCTTCTCTGTGCCTCCGCCACCACAGCCCAAATTCATTCCCCCAGCGTGCGCCTGGCTTCCCAGGGATTCGCCCGGAACTGGGGTTCAGTGCAGTCGGAACTGGGGTTCAGCACGGTCCTGAGCTTATGTCTCCTTCCCGCTAGGGCAGTTCAGTGGCGCAGGCAACAGTCCGTCCTTTGCGCCCCTTCCCGTGCGCGCCTCTGGAGCTCTGCCTTCCCCCGCTCCTCTGTGCCTGCGCCCCACAGCCCAGATTCATTCCCCCAGCCTGCGCCTGGCTTCCCAGGGTTTCGCCCGGAACTGGCGCTCAGTGCAGTCGGAGCCGGCGCTTAGCGCACTCCGGAGCCTTTATCTCCTTCCTGCCAGTGAACGCCGGCCAGGCCGTCAGCTGCCCCTTCCTCTCCGGCTCCATCCTCCCCGCAGGCGCGCGTGCTCGTGTCTCCGCCAGTTTCTCCATACCTCAGGCTTTTACGGCTCCCCCGATTGTCCCCGTGGCCTTCTCCTTCCCCCCAGCTGTGGGCATTTCAGTCCGCCAGCTCTCCTGTGGTTCTGGACGATGTCCGTTCTGACCTCTAGTTGTGCCTTTGAAATTGTTGTGCCCGGCTGCAGGTTAGGTGTTTCACCTATGCCGCCATCTTGGTTTCTCCTCGAACTGCTTTTATACTGGACTTTTATATTCAGCAGCTCACTTAGCCAACTTGATAAACTTGCCAAAGTTTGATAAACTTGCTCACTTAGACTTTTATATTCAGCAGCTCACTTAGCCAACTTGATAAACTTGCCATGTCTCATAACCTGTGCCTTCATTCTGGGCACACCCCATGCTCTCCCTGTAAGTCAGCCTTTCAGTTGGTTGGCCCATGGCTTATATTCTCCTATATTGCTTCTTTAAGGATATGCTTCTGCTATATTTATAAGATACTCTCAGTCGACCTGGGCTATCCTCACTGACCTACCATAAAAATAAAGTCACACTCCACGTCCTTCCTTCTGATGCCTATCTGATAAAGATTTTGCTGCTGCACATGGAGGGACCTGCAGAGTATCATGCTAAGTGAAATAAGCCAGTCAGAGAAAGACAAGTATCACATGATCTCACTCATATGTGGAATCTAAAAAACAAAATACACTGATGAACAAAATAGATCCAGAGACATAGAAGAAGCATGAACAGACTGATGAATCTCAGAGGGAAGGCGGAGGAGGGTGGGAAGTGATCAACCAAAGAACTTGTATGCATATATGCATAACACATGCAATAGGACACAGATAATAGGTTGGTGAAGGCCTGGGGTGGTGGATGGGGGTGGGCTAGAAGGGGATCAATGGGGGGTGGGAAATAGGGGACATATGTAATACTTTCAACAATAAAGTTTAAAAAAAAGATTTAAAAAATATTTTGCTGCTGCAGATGAAGCGAGGCATGTTGGCCGATATTCCGGGTGCCTTGTGTATGTCAACAGCTGAGGACAGGGATTGTTGGAGCATTTAGAAAAGGAGCCGTTAGTCCAGCACAGCCTACTTATCTCAGCTTACAGAAATAAATATTTACCCAATAATATGGCAGGTTTATGAGCCGCATTTAATGCTGTAATGAAAAAGTCTATCATCGAGTGAGAAAGGAAGAGAAAGGGAAGAGTTAAGGTTGCCATGGGAGTCTTTGCACCTCTGCACCTTTATGATTATGAACAACAATTAGATGTGATGCTTTATGGTCGTGAAGCACCTCGTGGGCTCCTGATAATTGTAAAGTGTTTGGCAATTAACTCGCCCTCCCTGAGACGCAGGTTGGTGTAATTAACCCCACGAGGATAATGGGAGTCACGTGGGAAGAGCCACTCCGCTTTGCGATGGCAGTCCTTGCCTCGAACCATCTCGTCACAAATCTCTGCCACAGACCTCCTTCTTGTCCCCAGGCACTCTGCTCAGAGGGCTGGGCTGGGTCGTGAGGGGCCTGCACTGTGGAGAGGTGGGTGGGACCCAAGCCCAGGCACCAGCCCTCCGTGTCTCATTTCATCTGACGTGGACACGCAGCCCTGCAGCTGTGACAGAGGGACGCAGAAAGCCACCAGGGGATGGGATAGTTGGGGATATGCTGCTCAGCTGTAAGCAGTCAAATCTTCATGAAATCAATACTTTTGTCCTCTCTTCCCAAGCACGTGGGATCTGGGCGTGGCCCTTAGTCTGCAGCTACTCTTAGGCACTTACAGAAAGCTGGGGAGTCTTAATGCAAAGTGTTATTGACTATACAGATATGACAATAGACATATATGTTATCATATTATGTTATTGTGAATTAATTTAAATTATATATGTATTTTATTGATTTTTTACAGAGAGGAAGGGAGAGGGATAGAGAGTTAGAAACATCAGTGAGAGAGAAACATCAATCAGCTGCCTCCTGCATACCTCCTACTGGGGATGTGCCCACAACCAAGGTACATGCCCTTGACCAGAATCAAACCTAGGACCCTTCAGTCCGCAGGCTGATGCCCTAACCACTGAGCCAAACCAGTTAGGGCTAAATAAATTGTTATATTATATTATATAAACATATATATATCTATCTATCTATCTATCTATCTATAAAAAGATGTAATATGCAAATTAGGCCAGGACTCCATAACGGGTCACGACCAGACAGGAGGCTGCGCGCACAGGTGAGGCCCGGAGTGGAGATGGAGACAGAGGCAGGGGGGCCTGCCCAAACCAATGCAGTGGCTCAGGCAGCCCTGGAGTGGACACAGGCAGGGGGGCCGGGGGATGCTGCGAGTCAGGCGTGGGTCCCGGCCCCCTGCGGGGTGCCTCCTCGTGCGATTTCAATCGTGCACTGGGCCTCTAGTATTATATATAAATCTGTATACATTATACAGAACTAGAGGCCCGATGCACAAAATTTGTGCAAGAGTAGGCCTTCCTTCCCCCAGCTGCTGGCACCAGCTTTCCTTGGGCCCTGGGCTCCAGGCTTCCCTCACAGTCCTGGCTTTGTCCAGAAGGTCTTTTGGAAGGACATCTGGAAGGATGTCTGGTCTAATTAGCATATTATGCTTTTATTATTATAGATATGTATATATTTGCAAGTAAATTCCTGAAACAAGTGGGTCATATACTTTCTCTAAAGGAAAACAAAGTATAACTCATGAAAATTTCAGCCAATGCCCCCTTTTGTTTCAACTTAAATTTCCATGGACTAATTAAAACATTTTATTTTCTTGGTTGAAGGCTATTGCATTCTGTTGCTGACAGATTCTGATGAGGGAATGTGTTGGATTACTGCCATTGACAAACCTCATTTCTCATACCCCTGTCCAATACCCACACAGCTCTGATAGGGTTTGGGAATGGATTACACCATCAACTCAAGACACGCAAGTGAGAGGTCCCTACGGTTGGCATGGAGGACCATCTTTGCCAGTGCTGTGCTGAACGGGAAGACACATGAGTCTCACTCTTACCTGCCCAGCAGGAACAACACCCGATCCCATTAGTGGGTACAGCTGAGTCAGGGATGGAGGGAACACGTTAGGTAAGCCATATCTTTTGCTTGACTCCAGAGAAGAATCTGCAGCATGAAGACGCTAGTATATTTTGAATGAGTATTCTGTACCACAAAAGCTAATTTGCTGTGATTAGTTCCGTTACATTTGTGAGACTGTCAGTCTATGTGTCTTTGGGAGGCAGGTTAGAGTCCATTTAGGTGATTTTCCTCTGGGCACTGAAGGACTCTCCAAAACTTCTAACAACAACAGAAAGCCCAACCCAAATGCAACCATGGGTGATGGTTTCTGGGTCCGAGGAGACAGAGATGCTCACGTGCCATGAGCAAAAGAAAGTCTTGAGTCATTTGCAAGTCACCTAACAGGTATTCAGAGGTTGGGGGAGGGAACTGGAGGACCACAGAGAAATGCCGTGCAGAGCGAGGCCTGCAGAAATGGGTGGTGTCCTTCACTTTCTACTTTACATACCTCCGTACCATTTGGAGTCTTACAAGTTCACTTTGTTGGTGACAAGAACACATTTATGATCCTACATACTCCGCTCAGGGAGTATGCTGTTTGCTGAGCCAGTGATGAGACAGAAGACACAGACGGGAAGAACAGGGCCTGAGCCAGATGCCCAGTTCAGGTGGGAAGAAAGAGAGAGGTTCTCCGGCAAGTTCTCAGAGCGGTGGGCAGGAGCCAGGGGGAGAATCAGGGGCTTCACGGGAAGGACTGGAGAGAGGGAGACCCTATGACTAAACGCAGAGATGTAAGACAGGAAAAGCAAGACGCCAATGGAGGTTTCCCCACCCCTCCCCTTCTCTCTATCATGAAATTCTGAGTGCTATGCAACACAGACCCTCTCTGGCCCACAATAACCATTAGTGAAGTCTGCGTTTCTCACCAATGCCTTGTGGAGTGAGTTTTCTTTTCAGGAGCTATAAGAAAATGTTAAATCCTGCTTGGGGTGGCATGAGGGAAAAGGAGGGAACAGCCACACACGTACTCATTTGATTCCTACAGTCCTAATGATGGTCGGTGGGACTGATGATCTGGGGAAAGGATGGAAGTTTGGAGCGCTGACCCCACCTTCCTTTACACCCACTTAATCCTGACCTCTGTCCACATCCTGCAGCGCCCCCCACCCCCTCTCTACCTCTCCTATTCCAAGAGAAGCCCACCCACGTGGTCACTCTCAGGGCAGGGCCCTGGGCTGGGGGGCAATACCAGTGAGCCCAGGCTGCCACGGATCCAGGTGAGGGCAGTCCCATCTGGCCCGCTCTCCCACGTTTCCGAGAGAGCCGGCTAGGCCTGTGCTCTCTGCTTCTGCGCAAACTCGGGTGGGAGCAGGAAGTAGGAGAGCTGGTCCAAGTGCGAGCAGCAGTCCTCCAGGCCTTCTGGAGCTGGAACAGAGGACAGGACGCCCCGAAACTCCCTCTCGGGGTGTGCAGAGGCAGGTGTTCAAGGAGGCGGCATCTCCTGCATATGCTTAACACGTCTTTGCAAAACTCGAGACCTTCACATCCACTCGTGGTGCTGATCGAAAGAGCTTTTTTGAGAGCTTAGAAAGAAAAAGCCAGGCGCTCACGCATGCAGTCTTCCTAATTAACACTGCAAGCCCAGGGAGAGCGAGCACATCAGATTTTTTTTTTTTTTTTTTTTTTTTTTAAGCAGCTGTTCTTCCAACAACAGTCTCTTCTCAGGGAATCGGCAGGCTAATGCTCTCTGATTCTGTGACTTCACAGAGGCCTCTGACTGCTTCAGATGGAGGGCAGGCTGGCGTCTGGGGCAAAGTAATCGTCCCCAACACCAGCCACATGGGCGGCTGGAATCACAGAACCCGGAATTCACATGGGCCGTGCTTAACACAAAACCTGAAAGGATTGCTTTCTGCGCCAGGCCCCATGCTAAATTCATTGCCTGTGTTCTCTCAGTTCATCCCCCCGACAACTGGAATTAGCTCCCCTAGCCAATGAGGGAATGTCACTCCCCGAGGTCACCCAGCCAGGAGGCGATGGAGACAAAGTTCAAAGGTAGGTTTGTCTGAACAAAGCCCACCCATCGTGCATTCCACAGGGTGCTAGGCTCCCACCTCCTAACTGCCCCTTCTTTGGATGGTGGGCTACTTGCAGCGCCTGGCATATCTGGGGTTGGATTCAAGCTCGGTGATTCTGAAAATGACACTTTTTAAGTGGGCTCTCCCTCGAGAAGCCATCCCTAAGCCCAGGTCCCTCCTCAGTGCTCACAGCACACCCACGACTGACCTAGCGTGGCTCACATTGCCTTTGCTTGCAATTCCTTATCAATCTGTCTTTCCTGACACACTGTGAGCAACTGATGGGGAAGGGGAGCACCAGGCACAATGTCTGATCCATAGCAGATGTCTGCAGAAGGAGTGAAGGACCTAAAACATTTCCTGAATACACTATACAACAAAATAACATTGGGTAAGCTTTATCCAATGGAGAGAGCACCGGGTGTGGATTCAGGAATCCTGCCCTCAAGGCTAGCTCCCTTACTTACTGGCCGTTTGCCTTTGAACGAATCATTTAGCCTTTCTGGGTTTCTGTTGCCTTTTTTCACAGATGGAAGCCGGTGGACTTGAGCTCCTCGAGGTCATACCCAACGCTGACATCCTATGAGTTCAGGCTGAGCAGAGTCCATGCAGCTCCTTCATGGAGCTACCTGCTCAAGTAAGATGCTCCATGTCCAGCCGGAAGAAACGCCCTTCCTCAGACCAGACTTCACGGACCTACTTCCTGGGCCGGGCAGCCCACGGCTCTGCTCTCCCCATCTCTCCTGGTCCCTTTGCTACTTCCCTACCCAGAGACCTACTTGTCTGCCACATCCCTTTGGCTTGATCCTCACGCAAGGGTCTTCCTAATGAATTCATCTTCCTCTCTAAGTACTCACTTGTCTCCTCCTATAGACCTGGCCCTCCAGGTAATACCACTCCCGTGTATCCTACCCCTGTGGGCAGGACCCACTTGGGAGTTTCAGCACCTCTAATTAGAATCTCTGTCTCCATCCTATATAATAAAGATGTGATATGCAAATGGTCCTTACGCCGTGAAGCGTAATGACCGCCCACATAACGACCGGATCACGGATCAGCAGGAGGGTGGGGCAGTGAGCTACAAGCAGAGGGTAGAGAGTTACAGGAGGGGGCAGGGCAGCAAGCTATGAGGGGAGGGCGGGGGGAGCTACAGGAAGGTAGGGCAGTGGGCGGAGAGCTACTGGAGGGTGGCAGTGAGCTACTGGCACACAGATTCATGCACAGGGCTACTAGTTTAAAAATAATTCTCTGTACTTGTAGCCTATAACCTTTATGAAGGGTTCATTTTCAATTTGCCATGTGAGGTGTTATTAATGTATTTGAGCAAACAGATTGGAGGGCATGCTGCAATATAGATATTACCAATTAACACCATTCTAGCATGCACACTATTAATTGGGCACTTCCGATTCTTGAATCCACCCCCTCCACTGTATGGCCACGTAGTCCCTGCCCAGTGCACACAGGCAGACACCTGGAAGGGCCGCTACGAAGTGCTTCAGACACAAAAACACCCTTCCCACTTACTTCCATTGCAGGTGAGCCTCCCTGGGCCAGAGTTTTTGCAGTGAAATGAAGGCAGAGACATAGCAATTGAGTCAGCAATAATGTGGGAATTCTAGTTTCCAAACCTGATATACTTGGGAGGAAATTATTTAAATTTGTTTTTATAAAGTCACCCTGAGGCTTATTTGCAAAGGGCTTTGTATTGCAAGAATAAGAGGAAACCATAAGAACTGAGGATGCATAACCTGGAGAAAAAGCACAGAGGTGGGGATGTCAGGCCTGTGCATAGGTGAGAGGTGGCGAGAGCACCAGGAATCGGGCCCCCTGGAGGGCAGAGCCGTGCAGGTGGAAGATTTCAGCTCTGCGGGAGGGGGCATTCGTGAATGATTCCAGCTTCCTGCCCTGGTAAGTGTTGAAATGGACTCTGATTGGCCACATGGCAGGTTGTCACATGGGCTTCAATCACATGACAGCTCGAATCAGGTGAACTTCAAGCTCTGACCCTGACCCTGACATCTAACCAAATTTGCTCAGCCTCATAGTTGTGAGAGGGCAGTGTTGAGCTGACAGGTGGCTGTGGCACAGAAGTCCTTCTTGGGCCCGGAAGTCTTTGTTTTTAAAATTCTTTCCACATCTTTACTGTTCATGGCAGATGTCCTGGTTCCGACCCTCTTCTCCCGTGCTGTCTTCCCTCATGGAGGTTGTAAGCATTAAGCCCTCGCTTCCCCAGCCACCCTTCCAGCTGGAAGTGACCCTGTGACCCCAATTTGATCAGGAACATAAATGAAGTCTCAGGGGATTGAGGAAGCTCGTGAGGCCTGTGAGACCAGGTCCCGTCAGGAAACGGAGGGCATACAAATATCACGCTTGTTGGAGGAGAATATTGAAGAGGGCAGGGGTAGAAGACCACAGGGTAGTAACGGCAGAGCTGTTCCCATCCCCAGACCAAAGGGCGGAGGGGAAGGGGCAGTGACCAGGCCCAGGGGAAGGAGTTGTGTGGAGAGGCTGCCTGGAGAGCAGCTGCAGCCTTTGGTTGGGAAGCATAACCAGCCCCAGGCAACGCCTTGACCTCAACAATAAGGAAGAGGACCTGACAATCCTCTCCCTGGTCTGGTGGGATCATTGACTGTTAGGAGCTCTGTGGGGACTGGAAGGCAGAGGACCTGGCTCTGCTGATAGGAGAATCTCGCTATGCACAGTCAATTGTTCTGTCCTTTACCCACAGAGAGTGCACTTGTGTCCTTAATACCTTTCCACCAATCACTGGACAACTGAACAGTGTGCAGAAGACAGTTCTGGCCTCCACTGGCTTAAAATCCAGGGACATAAACCAGCATGCATGCGGGGAGGAGTTAGAGGGCATCCAGACATTAACCCTCATGGAAACAGCCACAGTGCTATAGAAACTAAAGGTAGTATTGGTCAGCAGGTACAGGCAGACCAGAGTCAAAATTCCAGGCCCCCTGCATATTAACTGAGTGACCTTGGACAGTCATTTAATCTCGCGGAGCCTTACTTTTTTCATCTGTAAAATGGGGGTAATAATACCCTTCTGGACTGTTTTAAGAGTTACAGATAATATACAGTGATAATATTCCTAGAGTACTTATTATATGCCAGGTACTGTTACATAAATTAACTCTATGAGATAGGTACTATTATCATTCCCAATATACACTGAGTGGCCAGATTATTATGATCTCTGAACGAATAATAATCTGGCCATTCAGTGTAATCCTATATAATAAAAGGCTAATATGCAAATTGTCCCCTCGACCAGGAGTTCGACCAGCAGGCAGGCTGGCCAACCGCCCATGTCCCCTCCCCCTGGCCAGGCTGGCCGGACCCCACCCATGCACAAATTCATGCACCAGGACACACACACACACACACACACACACACACACACACACACACTGAGTGGCCAGATTATTATGCGTTCAGAGATCATAATATTCTGGCCACTCAGTGTATAAAGCAGGAAGCTGAGTCACTAAAATGTATGTAACTTGCTCTAAGTCACCAGAACTTGTACCCAGACAGACCAGCTAGAAGCAGCCTTACCCACGACCCCACACTGGCTGGCGCAGAAGGTGCTTGGTAATCTGCCACTGTTTCGGTAAGGACCCTACCTCCACCAGGACCACTATCGCCACATCACTGGAGTGGGCTAGACTTTTTGGTAAAGTTTCCATCAAGAGTAGCATTGGGCCTGAAGGTCAGAGTGAGTTTTGTTCAGGAATCACGATAGCTTACGCTTATTTGTGCGAAGAGGGAGAGAACAAGCCAGATGAGGAGCAGCAGGAGCGCAGGTGGGAGCAGCCCTGGTCCCGTGAGGAACAGAGCAGACAGGCCTGCTCGCAGAGAGTGCACTTGAAACACCTGAAAGGCTTGCAGAGTCTGGGCTCGGTGATGGCCATGGGAGGCCAGGCCAGTGCTCGGACCGAGCAATGTGACATGTTGGAATCGAAGCCGTGTTTTAGAAAATCAGCTAAACATCGGAGAGACCAGCCTTGACAGGAAGGCCAGCAAGGACCCTGTTGGTAACAATGTCTGAAGTGATGAGACCATGAAGTTGGAGAAGGGCAGATGTGAGTGTCATTGTGAGGGTCCAGCTTGGTGAAGCACTCAGGGGAGTGAAGGAAAGGGAATAAGGAAGGAAACAGTTAAAGACGCCCCTTGTTTTGCGAGGTATAACCCTTCAAAGAGCTCTGGTAGCATCCTCAACTGTCACTCCCTCGGGCGGCCTCACTAAGGCTTGGCCCACGCGGTGCAGGAAGCCTTTATGAAGCAGCACAATACGCGAGCCCTGCACGCGGTGGGCACTTGGGCACGTGCGCTGGATGGAGGATGCTCTCCTCCTCCCGGAAAGCAGACTAAGGAGCGTGCTGTGCCTACGACTCCGAAGCCCTCCCAAGAGATGGGCTGCGTCTCTGTGACAGAGGGAACACACCCTCTCGGAACAGCTTGTGTTAACAATCCTTTTGTTTAGAAATCACGATAGCTTGCTCTTTTGATATAACCTCCATGCCCACACATTTTTTCAAGGAAAGATGAGGGAAAGCTTGTCCACTCGCATCCAAGTAAGATACAAAATGACAGAGAGTTGATGTCACTGCTGCTCTTAATTTCTGCTCTTGGTGGGACAAGAAATGGGCCAGAACATTCCCTACCCTCGGGACCTGATTGCAGGGTCAGTTGTTGCAAACTCAAAGCTCATCTGCAGATCATTTGTTGCAAACCCCTTAACAGTCTGTTCCTGTCACCAAGCATGACACCAGTGGGGGTATTGAGACTATTTGGAGGGTGAATGATCCTACCTTCAGGCAGAGGGCTCAAGCAATGTGGACAAGGCCTGGCATTAAATAAAAGGGGAATGGCGATCAAGTGAGAACTTTGTTCAGACCCAGCTTCTTGGTGTCTTCTAGTCTCATTTTCTCTGTGGTCACTTCCCCCTCGGGCAGGACTTCCCCCCTGGGGATGAGAGAGGCTGAAGAAGCTCCTGCCAACCTGGCCAAAGATGACAAGGGAACGTCCACCAGTGGGGAGGCCCTGCCCGGTCCAGCAGAAACCCCCACCCGGCGGTCTGTTTCCCTCTAAACAGCCAGGCCCTGCTGCCAGGCAAGGAGAAATTAGATTAGTCTGACAAGATTTGTGCTGTCAGAAAGCAAGTTTTATTTTTACCCTCGAGCCTGTGATCTCCTAAGTGTCTGTAAATCGGGGAATTATTTTTACCCAGATGTAGAAGTTAAGTTATTCCACTTTGCCTTCCTGCCCGCACTTCCCACGTGGCACTGGCTCTGGTGATTGGAGCTGGCTGACCTCCAGAGAGTCTGAGCTGAGCTGGGATCTTGCCTGTGCCACTTCCAATGTGAATCTGGGCGAGATGGGTTTTGTTTGTTTGTCAGTTTGTTTGTTCGTTTGTTTTTAACCCTCTCTGGATCTTGGTCTCCTTATCTGTAAAACACACAGGTTTTAGACCAGATGGCCTCTATGCTGTGAAAGATTATAAGGACAAAGGTTTCAAAAACTACATCTATCTGAATGCAATCTGTTTTATCCTTTCTCCTGCCCATTTATAAAAAGGGTGACATCTCATTTCTGCAGATCTGAGAACATTTGCCAACATCTTGGAATTTTATTATCTTTACCAAATGGAGGAAGTGAGTAATAGAGGAAAAAACCAAATACATTGAAGAGTACAAGAAATGAAATGGTCTGATTTGCAGAGCCTGAAAGATCCAGTCTTTAGCTTCAAAGGCTGCGCTTTGCACCCCCATCCGGCACTCTCATTTACCCCTGGCCAGTGCGCCTCTCGGCCATCAGCCTCTGTGGGAAGCACCATCTGAAGCCCCTCCACCAGGCTCTGCCTCTCCAGTGACTTGGCATCTTCAGGGCATGAGATGGTCTTACTGGGCCTTCTGGGGGAGACAGCGCAGGACAAGAATTCTGCCCTTCCGACCAGCACACATGGCACAATAGCACGATAAAGGGACTTCAGCAGGGACAGTCACCAGCAGTCCAGAGGCTGGCAATCAGGAGAGCTGGAATAGGCGTGACACAGGGAGCACCAGCCAAGGCCCCAAGAGCCAAGAAAGAAAGAGCATGTTACCTCCAGCAACCAAGCCCATGGCCCCGTAGCTCATCCGGCCTCGCTTCCCTTAAGACTCATTGAGACCTACTATGGCCCAGAGAGCAGGATAATGAGATGAATAAAGCAGGACTCTGTCCTCCCAGATACTCCTCCTGGTAAAAAGCTTGCAATTTACTACATGACTAAAGTTCAAGTCCTTCACTTGCGGGAAAGGACCCCTCACTCAACACCTTAACTACTCTTTTTAAAAATTAATTGTGTTGGAAAGAACGAGCGGGCCGGAACCAAGATGGCGGCATAGTTAAACAACTAATCTGCTGCCTCACACAACAATTTCAAAAACACAACTAAAAGACAAAAACGTCTACCACCCAGAACCACGGGAAAGCTGGCTGAGTGGAAGATTTACAGCTGAGAAGAGAAAGGAGCACAATCGCTGAAAAGCTGAGGTACGGAGGCACGCGAATCGGGCCGGCAGCGGCGGGCGGCTGGGTGCGCGGCTTTTCTTCAACCCGCAGGGAGACAAGCTCCCGATCACTCTGAAATCCAGTTTCTGGGGACACTCGGGGGACCCAGACGCCTACGGGGAGAAGCTGGACTCTCGGCCATCGGGTCGGAAAGTGAGAGTGACTTTTTTGCAGAGGTGCGCCCAGCAATCATTGTTTACTGCGCTGGAGCGCGGGGCGCAGGGACTTGGAAGCGTGGAAAGGCAGAGACGGCTGACGGCAGCCATTGCCGTTGGCCACGCCCCAGCCTAGTGACGCCCTGAGACCCCGCCCCGCCCTGAGGCCCCGCCCCGCACATCCTACAAACCCGCCCAGGCTCCACACAGCGGCTTTTGCATATAAATGGCCTGTTCTGTGGCAGCTTAACCAACTACAGCTCCAGACTGCTCCAAAACCGCCCAAGCAAAGGAGGAGAAAACTAGCCCTTGCTGTAGCTCCTGCTGGGGAACACACAGTACACAAGGGTACACCAAGAGTGTCCACCTCAAGTAACTGGGAGGCTGACCCGTTGAACCAATAGGACACCTAGTACACAAAACTACCCTACCAACCCAGGGAAGCAGAGAATATGAGAAGGCAAGGAAACAGATCACAAACCAAAGAAATGGAGGAGAATAAGCGACTGGACATAGAGTTCAAAACCACGGTTATAAGGTTTTTCAAGAATTTCATGGAAAAGGCCGATAAATTCAATGAGACCCTTGAGGATATGAAAAAGGACCAACTAGAAATTAAACATACACTGACTGAGATAAAAAATATTATACAGAGACCCAAAAGCAGACTAGAGGATTGCAAGAATCAACTCAAAGATTTGGAATACAAAGAGGCCAAGGACACTCCTCCAGAGAAGCATGAAGTGAAGAGAATTAAGAAAGTTGAAGATAGTGTAAGAAGTCTCTGGGACAACTTCAAGCGAACCAACATCAGAATTATGGGGGTACCAGAAGAAGAGAGAGAGCAAGATGCTGAAAACCTATTTGAAGAAATAATGAACGAAAACTTTCCCCACCTGATGAAAGAAATAGACTTACGAGTCCAGGAAGCGCACAGAACCCCAAACAAAAGGGATCCAAAGAGGACCACACCAAGACACATCATAATTAAAATGCCAAGAGCAAAAGACAAAGAGAGAATCTTACGAGCAGCAAGAGAAAAACAGTTAGTTACCTACAAGGGAGCTCCCATACGATTATCAGCTAATTTCTCAACAGAAACCATGCAGGCCAGACGGGAGTGGCAAGAAATATTCAAAGTGATGAATAGCAGGAACCTACAACCAAGACTACTCTACCCAGCAAAGTTATCATTCAGAATTGAAGGGCAGATAAAGAGCTTCACAGATAAGAAAAAGCTAAAGGAGTTCATCACCACCAAACCAGCATTATATGAAATGCTGAAAGGTATTCTTTAAAAAGAGGAAAAAGAAGAAGAAAGATAAAAATTATGAACAACAAATACATATATATCAACAAGTGAATCTAAAAGTCAAGTGAATTAAAAATCTGAGGAACAGAATAAACTGGTGAACTTAATAGAATCAGAGGCATAGAATGGGAGTGGATTGATAATTCTCAGGGGGAAAGGGGTGTCTGTGTGGGGAGTATGGGAAGAGACTGGACAAAAATCATACACCTATGGATAAGGACAGCGGGGGTGGGGAGGTAAGTGAAGAGGGGGGGTAGGAACTGGGTGGTGGGGAGATATGTGGGGAAAAAGGAGAAACAATTGTAATCTGAACAATAAAGATTCATTACATTAAAAAAAAAAAAAAGAACATGAAAAACAAAAAAAAAAAATTAATTGTGTTGACATATAATTTACATACCATAAAATCCACCCATTTTAAGCATATAATTCAATGATTTTTAGTAAGCTTACAGAGATGTGTGGCCATCACTACAATCCATTTTTAGAACATTTTCATAATCTCAACAAAATCCCTCATGCCCATTTGTAGTTAATCCCTCCCTGTTTCCATCCCCAGCCAATCATTTGCCCCCATATTTGCATTTTCTGGACATTTCATATAAATGGAATCGTATGCCCTAGCTGATTTGGCTCAATGGATAGAGAGTCGGTATTCGGACTGAAGGGTCCCAGGTTCGATTCCAGCCAAAGGCACATGTCTGGGTTGCAGGCTTGATCCCCAGAAGGGGGTGTGCAGGAGGCAGCCAATCAATGATTCTCTCTCATCATTGATGTTTCTATCTCTCTCTCCCTCTCCCTTCCTCTCTAAAATCAATAAAATATATTTTAAAAAATTAAAAATAAATGGAATCATATTATGTGTAGTCTTTTGTGTCTGGCTTCTTTCATTTGGCATAACAAGTGCGAGGTCCATTCCTCTTGTAGCATATATCAGTACTTCTTTCTTTTTTATAGCTGAGTAATATTTTATTGTATGGATAAATTTTATTTATCTATTCAACAATTGATAGACATTTGAATTTCTTCCACTTTTTAGCTGCCATGAGGATGCTGCTTTGAACATTTCTATGTAAGTCTTTGTATGGACATATGTTTTTATTTCTCTTGGGTAGAAATCTAGGAGTGCAATTGCTGGGCTGTATGGTAAACTTATGTATAATTGTAAAGAAATTGTGAGCCCTGGCTGGTTTGGCTCACTGGATAGAGCGTCGGCCTGGGGACTGAAGGGTCCCAGGTTCGATTCCAGGTCAAGGGCATGTACCGTGGTTGCAGGCACATCCCCAGTAGGTGGTGTGCAGGAGGCAGCTGATTGATGTTTCTCTCTCATCGATGTTTCTAGCTCTCTATCCCTCCTCTCCCTTCCTCTCTGTAAAAAATCAATAAAAATAATATATATATTTAAAAAAAAAAGAAAAGAAATTGTCAGATTGTGGCTGATCATATGTATATCTTCTTTGGTATAATGTCTATCCAGGTCCTTTGCTCATTTTTTTTTAATAGGTCACTTATCTTATTATTAGTGAGTTGTAGAAATTCTTTGTATATTCTCAATACAATTCCTTTATCTTGGTTTTAATCTTTTAATTTTAACAAATATTTTCATTTTTAAAATATTTTCTCGCCCCCCCCCCCGCCCCCGCCTCAGAACAACACACATTTATTATCTTGCAGTTCTGGAGGTCAGAAGTCCAGAATTGCTCTCACTGGGCTAAAATCGAGGTGTCAGCAGAGCTGTTCTCCTTCTGGAAGGTCTAGGGGGGAATCCATCCTCAACTTTTCCAGCTTCTAGAGGCCACCCCATTCCTTGGCTCATGGTTCCGTCCAGCAGTTGCATCACTCTGACCTCCGCTCCATCTCCACATCTCCTTCTCTGACTCTGACCTTCCTACTTCCCTCTTATAAGAACCCTTGTGACTATATTTGGATAATTCAGTATAATCTTCCCCCTCAAGGTCCTTAACATAATCACTTCTGCAAAGTCCTGATAAACACAGGTTCTGGAGTTCCGGTGTGAACATTTTTAGACAGGAGTTTACTCCATGGGGTTCCCAGCATAAGAGCTTTCTTTTCATTTTCTTAATGAGTATCTTTTGAAGCACAAAAGTTTTTAATTCTGATGAAATCCAGTTTATAAATCTTTTTTCTTTTGTGACGTATTCATCCATTTGGGCTGCTGTAACAAAATCACAGATTGGTAGCTTATAAACAACAGAAATGTATTTCTCACAGTTCTGGAGGCTGAGAAATCCAAGATCAAGGCGCCTGCATTGTCACGTTCTAGTGAGGGCTCTCTTCCTCGTTCAAGCTGGCACCTTTGCGATGTGTCCTGGGAAGGGCGAGGGAGCGCAGTGGGATCTCTTTTGTAACAGCACTAATCCCACTCATGAGCGCTTCACCCTCATGACCTAATCACCTCCCAAAGGGCCCACCTACTAATAGCACATCAACTTTGAGGGTCAGGCTTCTCAGCATAAGAACTTTAGGGGGACACAAACATTCAGATCATAGCAATAAATCATGCTTTTGGTATCAGAGTCATGCCTAACTCAAAGTCTCTAAGATTTTTTTTTTTTTTTTTTTTTTAGTTTTAGCACTTACAAGTAGGTCTATGTCCCATTTTGAGATCATTTTTGTATACTGTGAGAAATAATGGTCTAACTTCACCTTTTTACATTGGCTATCATAGCACCATTTGTTGAAAAGACTATTCTTTCTTCATTGAATTCTCTTGAACTTTTGTTGAAATCAATTGTCTGTAAGGGTTTATTTCTGGACTCTCAATTCTATTCCATTGATCTACATGCCTATCCTTATATCAGTGCTACACTGTCTAGATAATTTCGTTTTAAAGTAAATTTTGAAATTGGAAAGTGAAAGTCTTCCAATTCTGTTCTTTTTTTTTTTCTTTGACAAATTGTTTTGATTATTCTAGGTTTTTGCTTTTCCATACAAAGTCTAGGAATAGCCTATAACTTTCTGCCAAAAAAAGGGGGGGGAGGGCTGGAATTTTTAGAGAAATTATAGATTAATTTGGGAAGAACTGTCATCTTAACACTATTGAGTCTTCCAAACCATGAATGTGAAATGTCTCTCCATTTATTTTGCTCTTCAATCTCCCTCAGCAGTGTTTGTAGTTTTCAGTGTACAATCTTGCACTCCTTTTGTTAAATTTATTTGTATTCTATTTTTTAATAATATTGTGAATGAAGTTTTTTTTACTTTTCAGTTGATCATGTATAGAAATACAATTGATTTTTTTATCCTGTATCAGTAAGCCCGGCTCTTGGGGTGGGCTCCTGCACAGCTGATCCTCCAAGGTGATAAGAAGAAGAAGGAGGAGGAAAATAAATATGAATAATAAAATGACAATAAATACATATCTATCAACAATTGAACCTAAAAACAAAGTAACCCTAGCCAGTTTGGCTCAGTGGATAGAGCATCAGCCCAAGGACTGAAGCGTGCTTGGTTCAATTCTGGTCAAGGGCATATACCTCGGTTGCAGGCATCATCCTTACAGGTGAGATCCCTGGCCCTGGTCGTGTGGGAGGCAACGAATCGATGTGTCACTCTCACGTTGATGTTTCTCTCTCTCTCTCTGTCTCTCCCCCTCCCTCCCACACTCTCTAAAAAAAAAATCAATGGAAAAATATCCTCGGGTGAACATTAATAATAAAAAAAAAAGAGTTTAAAAACAAAGTAAATGAACAAACAGAACAGATACAGACTCAGAGATACAGAGACATTTTGGTGGTTTCCAGATGGGCGGGGGGCTGGAGGGATGGGTGAAAAGGGAGAAGGGACTTAGAAATACAAATTAGTAGTTATAGTTAATCATGGGGATGTAAAGCATAGGGAATATAGTCAATAATATTCTAATGACTATGTATGATATCAGATGGGTTCAAGATTTATTGGGGTGATCACTTAGTAAGTTCTATAATGTCTAGTCACTGGAGTGTACGCCTGAAACTAATATAATCCTGTATGTCCACTATAATTGAAAAATGTAAATGATTAAAAAAACACGCACACACAAGAACTCCAGCTACTCTGGGACCATTCAGGGTAGCATTGAGCAGCACTGAACATCTCAAAAGACACTGACCTCATCGGGGTATTAGCAGCCCATGGTCATTAGCCTCCCCCCAAAAGAATTACATTAGATTCAATAACTATAATTCAAGAAATATAAAGACATGTGTGTGTGTCTCCACCCAAATGGCAATATTTCTAAAGTTTGGCATTTGCTAGAAAATTTTTCTCATCCAGAAGGTTCACTCAGAGATATTCTCTAAGGTATTGCTGTCTTCTCTTCGCCCTGATCCAGCGTCACCCTGGTTGCCACCAGGGCCATCAGGCATTTCCCAGTGGTTCCTGGGGCCCCCTGCATCTTGGAACCTTCCCGAGTAAATCTGCCTTGGAAAAGCATTGCCGGCCTGGAGGAGTTGGCTAAGCCCCGGTGGAGGTGCTGCCTGCCTGTGTTCTCAGGACAATAGCCTGTGAGCCGGACCCAGGGAGAAAATTATGCAAAGGAAGTGAGTACTGTGGAATGGCCTCCTAACGGAGGGGAGAAAAGGAAGCCAGGCAGGAGCCACTGAAGTGAGTTAAGTGCTCAAACACACAGCATTGCCCCCGCCCCTGGGGCAGGCTCTCTCTGCCTGCCGGCCTGGAATCAGCTGGGATGTAACAGATGGGCAGGGCCCGAGGGACAAGGAGGCCCAGGGTGTGCAAGAAGGAAACGCAAGCTGGTCCTTTGCAGAGCTCCTAAGAGACTGCCCAGGAAACATCCCCTGGGGTGGGGATGGAGAGGAGGCCAGCTGTTCCACATGGTCCAGAGCACTTTAGCTGTGCCCCTCAGAAGGGCAAGTGGAAATCAAAGGAATCCCTCCTGTTTCCATGTGTGATGTTCAGGGTATGAAGAAGGTGCTGCTCTCTCTCCCTGTGGATTGTAGTCCTGTGAGAAGGAGGAGAGAGAGAGAGAGAGAGAGAGAGAGAGAGAGAGAGAGAGAACGAACGGATTAACAAAGATGCCATGTCATCGCTGTTCCTCCAGGCGGGACTCTGAGCTCCTGCTGGCCCTGAGGTCCTGGGAAGATGCTCAGGCCTCCTCCCACCTCCTAGTCAAGTCTGACCCCGGTCTCCCCAGGCTCATTCATACTCTAAATTCCACTCCTGCCTCCAGAAAATTTGCCCTCCCCAAACACATGGCTTCCCACAGATGCCCCAGAGCAAACAGCCAGAGAAAATACCAGACAGCAGTTCACAGCAACCCATGTGAATCTGAACCGCACACCCGCAAGGAGCCGCTCCGCCTGCCCGGCTCCCTGTCCACTGCTGAGCCAGGTTCAGGCAGATCAAACAACAGCAGACTCTGGGCTGCAGGCTCTGACACCCAAACCAGGGGTTTGGGAACTGCATGCTGCTTTGCCTCTTAGCAGGCAGGGGTCAGCCCAGCAGGAGGGGAAAGCCATGGTCTGGGGTGGGGTGAGCGCCCTTTCCCAGCTGTCAGCTGGGCCCTGGAACCCAGCTGCACCCTTCCCCAGCAAGCCAAGCTCCACATGCAGCCATCCCAGGGTGCTGGCTGAGCTCATGCTTATTGATGGCCTGTCCTCCTGGATCAGGAGAGGGCAGGAGAGGGTGCTGGTGGCCAGGGGAGAAATCAAGGACATCACTACCAGACACAGAGATCGTCTAGATTCCCACCAGAAGGCCTTAGAGAAAACCAGAAGTTAAAAACAGTGAGGCCTGCAAAAATAAGAAACCGAGCTGACAGGTAGACAGGCTTCCTTAGTTGTGACGCGATGACCACCAACCCTGTGTTTGGGGACCATAGAAGGACTGGGCTGGGGAAAGCACAGAATATTTGTTCTCACATGTTTGGGAATGACCGGTTCATGGGGACCTGAGGCAGGGCGACCAGGCCTGCTGGGGGCAGGGCAGGTGAAGACTGGCCTTGGGCATCTGCAGGAGAGCTAAACATGGGGAGCTGGAACAGAAGCACAGCTTGCCCCTGCCAGGCACCAATCAGGGTTCTCCAAGCGGCAGCTGTTTCAGTGACAATGTGGGAACCTTTCCAGCTTCCAGCGTTGTAAAGGACCAAGTTGATCTACAGGAGTAGGATAACCCTCGAATGGCAAAACCTTTTTATATTAATAACCTTAAATATTATCCTTCAAATCAACACCTGGGCTCTTACCATTAAATAAAAAATAAATAGTCACGAAGCCTGTGATTCCCCACAACTCACTATGTAACCAGTGAGCATGCACTGGGTTCCTGTAAGGTGCTGGGCACTGGAGAAGGTGTAAAATGCCTCGTCAAGAGCCCTGCTCTCTGAGACCTTGTGGATAGTAGGGAATATAAGCTGTGAACACAAACAACCATAAAATAACACAGATGGCAACACCCAGCAGAAGATTGCTTATAGGATCGATCTGAACGAAATGCTATGAGCATATATGGGTAGTACCCCTGTCCTCTGAGACATCCTAATAGCCACAAGCATGCCCAGTGCCCAGATATTGGTTTCTAAATACCTTGCTCCAATAAAAGGACCCAAGGCTGTTTAGACAAATGGCTGATTCTGGGGCGGGGTGAGGGTTGGGGGTAGGGGGTGGGGGAGGCCAGCAGGCACAGGAGGCAACGTAAAAAAGCTCTCAACAGCCAAAGCTAGAACAACTTTTGAGCCACAAAATAATGATAACATTGTATTATAACCTAAGAACAAAATAAATAGTCATGAGTCCATTCGGATATGAATGAATGAATGAATAAATGGGAAAGAAGGGACAACTTAAGGACAAATAATCTGATCTACAGAACAGACAGAAAATAGGTTGAAAAAGTGAACAGAGCCTCAGGACCTGAGGAACAATATAAAAAGGTCGAATGTGCATGTGATTGGAGTCACTGGGAAGAAGAGAAAGATATTGGTATAGAAAAAAATAATTTTTGGCCGAAACCGGTTTGGCTCAGTGGATAGAGCGTCGGCCTGCGGACTGGAAGGTCCCAGGTTCGATTCCGGTTAAGGGCATGTACCTTGGTTGCGGGCACATCCCCAGTAGGGGATGTGCAGGAGGCAGCTGGTCGATGTTTCTCCCTCATCGACGTTTCTAGCTCTCTATCCCTCTCCCTTCCTCCCTGTAAAAATCAATAAAATATATTTAAAAATAATAATAAAATAAAAAATAATTTTTGAAGGAATAATTACAGAAAATTTCCCAATTCAATGAAAGACAAATTTATGGATTCAAGGAATTCAGAGAATACCAAACAGAATAAATTCAAATGAAATCCATCATGATTAAACTGAAAACAAAAGGCAATGAAGAAATCTTGAAAGCAGCCAGAGAAAAATGACACACTTCAAGTAAGAGAATAACAATTAGATTGGCTAACGGTTTCACCTGGTTAGAAATGCTCCTGGGAGTGTGGAATATGGGTCAAGGCAGCCGGGGAATATCTAAGAGATTCAAATTCCAGAGCCAACACTCATTAGATATGTCATCTTGGGCAAGGAGCAACCATGGAGGCTAGAAAGAAAAGAACTGTCAACTCAGAATTCTATATCCCATGAAAATATCCCTCAGGAATGAAGGTGAAATAAAGACACTCTCAGATGAAGGAAAACCAAGAGATTTCATTGCCAGTAGACCTGCTCTAAAATAAATGTTAAAGGACGTTTTTCAGATACAAGGAATATAATCCAAGGGGGGAAATTAGAACTTCAGAAATGATAAACACCTAGGTAAATATAATAAAACTACTTTTCTCCTCTTAAGTTTAAAAATATGTATGACTATTGAAAGCCAAAATTATAATATTGTTGGAGGGTAGGGGGCTCTAATGTATATAATAGATGCAATATATATGATACATATAAAACAAAGTAAAAGGGGAAATGAACATATATGAGTATAAAGTTCCTACATTCTATTTGAAGTTGTCAAATATTACATTTAAATATAAAGTAAAAATATAGGTATGTACATTATAATCCCTAGAGCAACTACCAGAAATAAATATAAGGAGCTGTAGAAGAGCCATGAGCAGGGCCCGGCCCAGACACTCCCCCTAGAGGCAATGTTGAGTGGTTGTATCCTATGACTCACCCAAACCTTCCCTCTGGGGATCAATCCCAGGCCCTCCCAATGTCACATTTTCTATTTCCCACCTTAGCGATGGGGACAGAAGTGGCTCAAAGCTCAATCATATCCCAATATCATAAGGCAGGAAGGGTGTGAGAAAATTTAGGCCATTTCAATCTCATCCTCTGATCTTGCAGATGGGGAAACTAAGGCAGAGAAAGTTACTATTTGCTCAGGACCCCACAGCATAGCACTGTTATAACCCGGCCTGGAAAAATCTCCCCACACCACACACAGTTGTGAAACTGCAGCCCTGAGGCTCCTTAGCCAGCTCCTCTGCCCTACCTGGGAGCAAGTCTTTGTGTCCAGCTGTCCTCCAAGACTGGTAATAACTGGCACGTACATATACTTCTGTTGTGCCAGGCACTATTCTAGTTCTGTCTGTCTGTCTATCACCTATCTACCCATCTGACTACCTATCTCCCTCTCTACCTATCTATCTTCTATTTATCTGTCTTCCTTCCTTCTCTCTACCTTCTCTCTAACCTTCTATCTTCTGCCTATTACCTATCACCTACCTTCTATCACCTATCTTATCTAGCCATCTACACTAAATCCTCACATTGCCTCAATTAAAGTAGGCATTATTGTTCCTCCTGGTTTATAGATGGAGAAACTAAACCATCGAGAGGTTAGGAAACTTGCCCAAGATGACATATCTAATGAGTGTTGGCTCTGGGATTTGAACCCAGAGCAGAACTCTCTCAGACATTCCCTGGCCCAGAGCAAAATGTACCCTGGCTGCCTTGACCCATATTCCACACTCCCAGGAGCATTTCTAACCAGGTGAAATTGGGTTAAAAAGCATACGAAGGGCAGTTTTAAAGGGGAAAATGAGTAGGTAGGAGCTGACGAGAGGCCTCAAGGGCCTCAAAGGCCTAAGGAGAGAGGAGCAGGGCACCGTTGCTAGGCAACCTAGCTGAGGCCTCCCAGACAAGAATTCTCTCCTCTATTCTGATGACACCAGCTTCTTCCCTTCCAGCTTGCTGCCCCCGAGTCACTGCCATCCCCAGCCGTGTGGTGAAGGCAGCTTGGCCCTGCTACAACACCCCTGGGGGAGCCAGACAAGAGCCTTTAGTCATTCTGGAGTCCAGCCTCGCTCCCTGGGAAAACCCAGTCTCCCGTGGCCCCCGGGGAAGGAGGCTCCAGCCAAGAAGGGGGTTTAGCTGAGCATCAGCAAACCATTTTACAGCTCAAGTTCAGTCTGACCAGGGGGCAGTGAGTGGCAGCTGGCTGGTGGGATGAAGGAGGCACTCAGAGTGCCTTCTCTGCCAACAAGCCCACGGTGTTGACATGTTTCATGAGTCAGTCTCCCACCAATGGCCTCCCTCGGCCCCACCCTTCTCCCCAATGACAAAATGGAGAGGCCACTTCTTCCCACCACTCTGCCCCATTCAGCTCACAAATCATTTAGCAACACCACCTTCAGTAAACAGCCTCAATGGATGTCTCATCTCGTATGGGCCAGATTCTTAACTTTTATAACTTATGTGGGTGATGGCTAGTAACATGCTAGAAATCACTCCCTATTCATGTCATTAGGAAACACACCAACTTTCTGCACAGGAAGAGCTATGGAGGTGGGGGGCAGGAAAACAGCTCCCACATTAAGCACATCTTGGTGATAACACACAGGACAGCCCATAACAAAGAACCGTCCAGCCCCAGATATCGACAATGCTGAAGTATCACTTTGCAGAGATACCGGTTTTAGGCCAAGTCTTCTTACTAACCAGCCCTGCAAAGGCACCGAGAAGCCCACAGCTGCTTTCTGTTGAAGGTTAAAAGCACCTTTCAGCGACGCTCTTATCATTTTCTCCCAGGCCATTTCCAAAAGTGGGGCTCCAATGCCATGGAATATTAGGGAGTATTAAGTCCACTTCCCACTGATTTATTTTACCTCATCCTAGAGTGGAACCCAGAGCTCTCCTGCTGGTCTGCCAAGGAAGGGGAGACGTGCAGATGGAGGCGGCGGAGGGCCTTCTGGACTGTAGATGTTTCCCTGCCGCCTGATGCAGGAGGAGCTGTGTTTCTAACATACTGTCAAATCTCCAGAAACCAGCAAGTAACTGTTTGCCATTCCCCTAACCTGGGACCCCAAGAGAACTGGGGCCATTTTCCCCAGTCCATCGGTGGACTTCCCTGGGGAAGGGAACAGAGAGCTCATCGTTATTATTCCATGCTTCTGGTAAAACACAAAAAGCCAGGATTTTAGCTCTAGCTCTGCTAAATCAGAGGTGCCACTTCTTTTATGACATGTCCTATGTTAAGCATTACCTCACATATTCCTTAAATTATGCTACAAAGGAGTGATAATATCATGACCATTTAACAAGTGGGAGATTCAAGGTGCCGAGAGGTAGAGTAACTTGTCCAAATTGCCCAGATGTTAAGAAACTGAACTGGAATTTAAAACTAGCTTTGTCTCACTCCAAGGTTCTTAATCATATCGACCCCAGGCCAGAGTCCCTGGAAAAGCCCCTTCACTCTCTGAGCCTCCACCTCCTCACCTGTAAGAGGTGAAGGATATGATTCCTTAGGCCCTTTCGGCTCCAACAAGTCCACTGGATGGCTCAGGGCACTGGGCAACCAGGGCTTCAGTGTTGAATCCTCTTAAGGCATGGTTTCTCTGCGTCGGCACTGTCGATACGTGGGACCGGACAGTTCTCTGTTATGGGCTGTCCTGTACCTTATAGCAGCAACCCCAGCCTCTTCCCATTAGACGCCAGGCACATCCTTTCCTCGAGTTGTGACAACTAAAAGTGTCCCCAGATATTGCCAAACGTCCCCTGGGGAGCAATCTCGCTCCACCCCTTCTCCTTCCCTGCATTGAGAACCCCTGCACTAAGATAATACTACATTGTCCCAATTATACATCTTTACAGAGGTCCGGTGGTCAGCATTTCCTTGCTCAGAAGTCCCTGTCCTTACTGGTAACATCACCAGCTGGGAGAATCAAGGAGAGATCTGATGGTACAAAAACCAGGCTTTTTTATTTTATTGGGCCAGTCCTTTGCCTTAGACTCTCATCAATTCAGAAATTGGTGGCGCTGGGATGCTAGCACGTGAGAATGTCAGACCAAAACACAGAAGACAGCCCTTTTCCCCTCCCTCCTCCCTTCCTCTTTCCCTCCCTCCTGCTACCCCTGCCTCTGTGTCTGTCTCCTATCCCCCCCACCTCCACCCTCACCCTCACCCCTTCATCTCTTTCTTATCAGACATTGGCAGAGCATGGGCAATGCTGTTGCCAGGAAATTGTTTGCATTCTTGAGCACATTGCTTCCCAGCAGGCCTTCCCTGTGGAGAGCCAGCTAGTTCCCCAACACCAGGCAGCCCCACACCAAGGGTGCAAGCTAAAAATGGACTGTGCGAGGCAGGCATTGTCTTCAATAGGTACTTGAGCCTGTGTAGGGACCCGACTCCTTTATACACACCCCTTGCCCCACCCCCTCCGGCTCTGGTCACAGAGCACTCCTGCTGTGAACACAGAACACCACGGGGGGCACGCCTGGAGCAATTCACAGGATATCTCAGGACCGCTTCCCTCCAAAGCCCCGAGCACTGGTGGGAGTGGGCAGGCCTCTGCCCTCTGCTCCTGGAGTCGTCCTGGGACATGACCATAGGTCAATGGTGTTGTGTTTAGAGCCTGGGCCTGTGGCAGCCAGTTTCCCCTTGGGCCCCACGTCTACCCTTGTGAACATGAGACTAATTCTCCTTCTGCATGAGAGCCCATCAAACATCTGCTGCATTACCATGCCTCCCCACTCTCCTCTCCCAGAGGTTAAACCCCGCAGTTCCGCAGAATATCAATCCCGTGATACGGTTTACAAACACGGCACTAGCCTGGATGTGTTTCCTTGCCAGTGTCCCCATCAAAAGACATATATTCAGAACTAAATCCACACATTATTCATGCTTTACCATTCCTCTACTGCAACTGATGCCAGCAGCCTCTGTAATAAATGCCCTAGACGTGGTATATTTTTTGCAAGCCTCCGCCCATTCTATGACATCCCTGTCCTCACAATTATTTCAGGTTTGTGTCGTCTTTGGGACATTTGGGATTTCTCTCCATGTCCTTAGCCAGTGGGATCGCTACTTCTCCGAATACTGAGTCTGTATTTTTACTAACACAGTTGATGATAACGGTAGCCTCCTGGTAGCCATGTCACATGAATGACCCACCGTAATCTTGTAGTCGACAAAAGCTTTAAGGTGACTTTCATGTTAACGCCCGTTAATGTGGCCATGGTCATCAGTGCCAGGTATGTGCAATTGATTTTTTATAACCTAAAGACTTAACATGTGTCTCTACTCCGTGTTACCTACTAACCTCTCTATGTTTTTTAATCTGTTTTACCTTCCAACATATTTCTTCTCATCCAAGGTCTACATAATCAGTGTAATTGAAAGTCCATCTTTCTGTGTCTTCATCCAAGATGTTAATAAATATATTGACAAAGATGATAGTGGTTTTTGAATTGTCTACTGGAGAGATCTGTCCATACATAAAAGAATAATCTTGGGCATAGTTGTCTGCTCAGCTCTGAACTTATATAACCATAGTACCTGTGAGTCAGGGTTTAAATGTTTGATATAGGATAACCTGAGGAACTGTGCTGAGAGCTGTTATGTTGGAGCATGGAGTGGGGTCCAAAGAATTACGATGGTGAGAACTGAGCTGAGAAAGGGGGCTGAGACCTCAGGATGTGGACTGGATAGGGAGTAGCAGTTCTATTTAAGAAGGCAGAGTCAGAACAGGGAACTGCAGTTAGAGAGACACAGTCCTGAACACCCAGTACAAACCAAGGAAATGAGGCGGGCCTCAGTCCCTGGATTTGAAGTCAGATGGAGCCTTGTCACCATGGCAACTTGTTATATGGAATACACAAGAAATGATGTGAATCTGGATGGTGTAAAAGAGGGGATGGGAAACAAGAGAAGCCACCCAGTTGAGTCCAGAGGCTGATCTAAATGATCAGGTTTCTAAACAGGTTTCTAAGCCTTTTTTCTAAAAATGGCTTACTGGGCAGATGCTCAGGATGCCGAACCTGGTGCTGCAGATCTCTTTGTCTATAGCAGTGGTTCCCAATGTGGGGCAATTTGATTTTTAAGGGGGGGGGGGGGGCAATTCGAGAATGAGTTATTAACAGTGAATGTTTTGCATTTCTTATTGTTCTAGGAGCCTCATATACAGTATCTTACATAATAAAAGGCTAATACGTAAATCGACCAAACGGCAGAACAACTGATCGCTATGATGTGCACCGGCCACCAGGGGGCAGACGCTCAATGCAGGAGCTGTCCCCCTGGTGGTCAGTGTGCTCCCACAGGGGGAGTGCCACTCAGCCAGAAGCCGGGCTCATGGCTGGCGAGTGCAGTGGAGGTGGCGGGAGCCTCTCCCACCTTCGCGGCAGTGCTAAGGATGTCCAACTGCTGGGGAGTGGGCCTAAGCTGTCAGTCGGATATCCCCCAAGGGCTCCTGGACTGTGAGAGGGTGCAGGCCAGGCTGAGGGATGCCCCCTCCCGCCATGAGTGCATGAGTTTCATGCACTGGGCCTCTAGTATAAATATATATTGTGACATATTTATGCATTTCAGTTCTCTATTATATGTTTTGAAACTTCATTTGCTATTTTTTTCATATCACCTCATATTATTATTATTTTTTAACACTTTCTTAGTGATTTCTTCCTCAGTACTTCAACTGTCCTTTCATTCTTTTATTTTTTTCTTTCATGGATGCCATGATCTTTGGGAACTTGTTTCAACCAAGTTAATGGCCAAGTTAATAGGCTTCCTCCACGTGAATAGGAGTTCACTTTTTGAATAATAAGAATTATATGTCACAGGGAGGCATCAGGATTTTAGAGATGCTTAGGTGGGGCATGGCCAAAAAAAAAGGTTGGGAACTACTGGTCTATAGTTTCCCTCAATGTATCTGCAGAGCAACATTATAAAAACAAAAGACAAAGCAGAGACTTTGACACAGTTTTTCTGGAGGGTCTGTGTGGCCTCTGGTCATCACCACTCTCTTTTCTTTTCTTTTTTTTTTTTTTTAAAGTTATTCTATTTTATTTATTTTATTTTTTAAAATATATTTTATTGAATTTTTACAGAGAGGAAGAGAGAGGGATAGAGAGAGATAGAGAGTTAGAAACATCAATCAGCCACCTCCTGCACACCCCCTACTGGGGATGTGCCCGCAACCAAGGTACATGCCCTTGACCGGAATCGAACCTGGGACCCTTGAGTCCGCAGGCCGATGCTCTATCCACTGAGCCAAACCGGTTTGGGCACCACTCTCTTTTCTAAGTTCGGCCACCTTGTCTATTTGTGTATCTCTTTCAGGATTTTGCAGGGGGTTAACATCTGTGGTTTCTAGAAACTTGTAAAAAACTTAAAAACAGGCCATTTGCTTGCTTCCAGTTATTTGGCACCTCTATCGCCACAGGCTAACCTATAACAGGTTTACAACACCAGTGACAATGTCTGGTGCTCTGTGATATAACGCATCTGGTCTTAGAAGCTACACTCACTTTGTGCCAATTCAGTCTTCTTTCTCATACCCTCTGCCTTTGGATGCTATTTTCTCTAAGCCATGTTTATGCTGCCAAGTTGCAGTTTGGAGAAACTTCTCACTGATGGAGTAGGGGAGAAAAACAGGAAATGAGCAGTGATGCTTGCCCTGTCATCTCCCCACGTTACATCACCTGCTCCTGGCCTTTATTTCCTCATTGTTTTTGATCCCTGTGTGGCTTCTTGAAAGCCCTTGTTTTTGCCCTGAGCATTTTCCATGAGCCTCAGCTTGTTCTGTGACCTCACTTTTCTGGTATGATTCCTTCAGGTTTGGGTCTTTGTGTGTGTGTTTGACTATATGTCCACTTATTTTTTTCAACAGAATAATATTATGTCACTAACATTTTATTTAGCAGCCTCTTCCATCCCTCCCGAGGCATCTTCCCTCTTGGCGCCTCCGGCTCTGAGATCTTACCTCTGTTTTTCTGGCTTTAGTCCTGATCCTACGTCAGCCCAGACCATACACTGGCAGTGCAGGTCTAGAGGTGCAGAGAACCAGAGAGCACGGCTTATAAAAGAAACCCCAGCCAAAATTGGTTGTGAGACTTAAAAACAAGAACAAGCAAACAAACAAAAACAAAAAGGAAAATAAGAGCAATAAGGAAAATTAAGGCACTTACAAACTCAAGTTTTCCTGATCACCTGGATGTTTGTGGAAAATGCAGATTCTTGGCCTCACCCTAGACCTCCTGAGTCTCTGAGGTGGAAGCCAAGGCATTCATTTTTAGACAATTTCATCAGATATATCTTATGTATACCAAAGTTTGACAATCACTTCACTAGAGGCCAGAGAAAGGAGAACTGAGTGAGCTTTGGTAACTGGGATCAACTGGAAAATCAAAGCCCATGCATTTCTTTGTACTATTACATCACAATGAGTTGAACCCTCCCAATTTCAAAGGCTCTTTCAGCGTGGGTCAGAAAAAAGTTGAACATTGGAAGAAACAAGACCCTAACTAAAGTATTAAGGGAGAAAGTTTTAGGACTCAATTATAGAACTAGAATTTCATGCTGATATTAGAATAGTCATTCTTGCATCGTCTTCTTAAATCACCCCCATTAGGTAGAACAAGAACTCAGCATGCACACACTGTGATAAATGTTGGGTATTGAACAGTGGAACACAGGAGTTTTGGAGCCTGGCAGCTCTGCGTTGGAGTGCTGTGTCTTTCACTTAATAGCCAGTGACCTCATCCAAGTTGCTTAAGTATATATGCAAAGTGGGGATAAGAATACTAACCTTGATTTTTGAAAAAGAAAACAAACAATGAGTAAGCAATCCTATATAATAAGAGGCTAATGTGCAAATCGACCAAACGGCGAATGACTGGTCGCTATGATGCACACTGACCACATAGGGGGCAGACACTCAATGCAGGAGCTGCCCCATGGTGGTCAGTGCGCTCCCACAGGGGGAGCACTGCTCAGCCAGAAGCTGTGCTCACGGCTGGTGAGCACAACAGTGGTGGTGGGAGCGGGCCTAAGCTGTCAGTCGGACATCCCCTGAGGGCTCCCAGACAGTGAGAGGGCACAGGCCAGGCTGAAGGACCCCTCCTGAGTGCATGAATCTTGTGCACCAGGCCTCTAGTATATCTATAAAGCACCTATATTCCTTTCTAATCTAAGGAGGATGTATGCCCACACTAACCTTTTTCTCAGTCCATGGAGAGTTCTTGAGGAAAACTTCCCACCCAATTTAATGTAAATCAAACTCTGAAAAAAAGCCAAAAGCTCCAGGACAAGAACGACTGAATCTGTTGTAAGGTGAGTTCTAATTAAGGCTTGACTTCAATTAATTATTTATTACCTATTTACAGTTATTATTGATATGGTCATAATTTCAAAGTGCATTTTCCCAAAAAGAATCTAAAAATTAGAAACTTCTTTGTTTTGCAGCATATCATGAGAAAATGCTTTTGGAATATGAAGGCTATGGAATTTTGGAATCGTCCTTTGTATAAATTCCTTTCTTTTGAGTAACATTTTAATCTTTGTAACTACAGTGAGGGCTATCCTGGGAAATTATCTCTTTGATTATGGTGTTTGTTTGTTTGTTTTTTAACTAACAATGCTGACCCATTGACACTTAGGGCTTTATTTATCCATCTACACATCTATCTTTGAGCTACATAGCACCTAGTTTGACTTGATGAGTCACTGCCCCCAATTCCAATGACCCCCTCCTGACAGATTGCCAGAACTTTTCTCAGATCCCTTATGGGGAGGCCTTCCTACCCTTTAGGGCACCCAATAAAGGCTTTGAATTGGTGGTCACATCTTGTATTTACATAATGATTCCTTAGATCATAAGCCATTAGAAAGGGATCCAAAAATGTAATACTGTCAAGCCCTTCTATGTGATAAACAAGGCCAGGACTGTACCTTTTTCAGCCTCTGTTGCTGGAGGGATGGCTACTGAGATGACACATAGTTAAGGAAGGTGCTGTCAGTCAGCCACTTTTATTAGCAGGTGAAGGAAGCAACCAGGCACACTGGAGAAAAGCAGAGCTGTCTCTAAACACTAATTAGTTAAGATTCAGTACTTAAAGCAAGTACATGGAGAAAGGAAGGAAGGAAGGAAGGAAGGAAGGAAGGAAGGAAGGAAGGAAGGAAGGAAGGAAGGAAGGAAGGGACGACAGAGGGACGGAGGGAGTGGGGAGGTTCTGACACTGAGGGGCCTGGTTACAATAGCAGCAGGGGACCCCAGAGGAGGATGCAGGTTGGATTGCTGCTGGAGCAGACTCTCCTCAGCCTCGTTGGTTAAGGGTGACTGAGGTTCTGTGGCATGCAGGAACTGGAGACTTATGTGAACATCCACTGTATGTCCTTTAAAGTTCTTGCAACTAACTGTGTGTGCCAAATTGTATCTGATTTCCAAGAACGATTTCAGTCATTTTCAAATGCCTTTCTTCATTTTCATGAACGCTTTTGAGTATGTTCAAATGGAGATACATGGCGAAGTGACTCCTACTTGTTACCGTTAAGGCTCTAATGTCAAGAATAGTAAAATCCAGGCAATCTAAGCCTTCCCACACCCACCCTCAAAATTCTATTCTAAGGAGGCCTAATTCTCAAGATTCCTGGGTCTTTGAAAATAAAAAGCAGAAGTGCTCCATAAAACCAATAGGAGCTCCCATATGTTGATTTTGGTTAATTGGATCCTCAAGAACCTTTCTATTGTAACACTTTTATTTCATTCAAGAATTTTAAATAGGAAATGGGAAACAAGAAAGGAGTATTAGTTAAGGAAGGAAGTGATCAAGATGGCACTAGGCATTCAGAACTAGATGCTGTAACAAACAATACAGAATGGTTCAAACACCATAGAGGTTTATTTACCTCAGTTCAAGGTAGTTGTTCCTTCTCAGTTGGAGGTTGTTTTGCCTCCATCACCCACTGTCACCTCAAGAACTCAGGCTAACGGGGCTCTGCCATCTTTATCATATAGTTTCCAAGGTCACTATAATCATCTCCATCCCAAGGGAAACAGCATGGAGGAATGTTTATGGGAGATTTCTATGGGCCAGGCCTAGAAATGGGACATATGACTTCTGTTCACATTAAATTGGCTAGAACTTAGTCACAGGGCATTACCCTACTACAAGGGATACGAGGAAATATAGTCTTAATTATATGCCCGGGAATGTGAGGAGACAGATTAGTCAATAGTTAGCAGTCTATAACACAGAATATTCTTTTATTTATTCCCCCAACCCTCCCAAGATGGAATACTAATGCTTCATTTCTAAGACCATTACAGAAAGTCAAAAGATGGTTATATTTACTACGATAAGAGTAAGGTTAAGAGCTACCATTTACTGAACACTTAATGTGTTTCAGTGCCTGTGCTAAATGCACACCTTACCTTATTTAATCCTCACATCAACCCTGATTTTGCAAACAAGGAGACTGAGACTGAGAGAGGATGAGTCATCTGTGCAAGGTCATAAACAATAACAGAGCTGGGGTTTGAACCCAGGCTGTCTGACTGATGGCCGTGCTCCTAACCACTTCATTGCATAACCATTACCACATCCCCAAAGGACCAAAATACACATTGTAATCTTCTGCAAAGTAAAGACAAGGTTCTTCTGTTTTTAACAGCAGAAAAAAAGAAGGAATGATCTTCAGATTTTGAATATCCTCAAGTGAATAAACTTGAAATAGAAAATCAGGAAAGCCTTTGGCCAAATTTAGAAAGCCCTGGAACTCCTTGGATTCTGCCATTGAAACCTCACTGGAGCCTTTCTGGTTTATTTTTAGTTCTTACCAGGCACCATTTCCTGGATCAGTGAAGCAGGTTTAAACATCCTTATGAGGGTTTTGGACATAAGTGAGATTTTTAAACTGAGTGTGAAAGAAATATAGCTAAACCTTGGGACAAGAACATCTAAAATAAATAAGAGAACAGCACTTAGCAGTAAGAGGACATATCTATCAAAGCCAGGTGGGCTTTGCTGTGGCTGGCCATCCTGAAAGGTGAGGTCCTCCAGAAACCTTGTTTATTCCTGCAGACTGCTGACCTTGGCCTGAGACTGAAGGGCCCTGTGATTGACCTTGCATCTTTTATTAACACTGTCTGAAACCTTAAAAAGAACAACGCAGGTTCCATGTGATTAAGTTTGTTTTATTAACTTTGTCTTTTTTTGGTTTGTATTTTTTTATCATCTATAAGAAATTTTTGCCTAACCCAAGTATATTTTTCTATCTTTTCATCTAGGGTTTTTATAACATTAGATCTGAGTTTGGTGTATAGTCTTTAGAGTTAACATTTTTATATGGTAAAGTTATGGGTCAAGATTCTTTTTGTTTTACAGTGGATATACAATTTTTCCAGCATCATTTGTTAAAAAGACTGTTCTGTATTGCCTTTGCAGTCCTGTTAAAAATCAGTTATCTATATATATATATAAAAGGCTAATATGCAAAGTGTCCCCTCAGGAGTTCGACCAGGAGTTCAATCGCTTGCTATGATGTGCGCTGACCACCAGGGGTGGCGAAGAACATGGCAGGTGACCAGCGGTGGCAGCAGGGCACTGAGGGAACAAGGGAAGGAGGAGGCGAGGAGGCAGGGAGGCAAGGAACCTGATCGGCCCTGATCACCAGCCAGGCCTAGGGACCCTACCCATGCACGATTTCATGCACTCGGCATCTAGTATCCTATATAATAAAAGCACTGCAAAGGTAGTTTTTTCATGTTTCCCTTCTGTTTCAACTGTTACTTTTGGGGAGTGAGAGGCTGCCATTCTCAGATTCTCTCCTATATATCGCCTCACTACTTACTTCAGAGTCTTGGGTCAGCCCGGGTATGCACAATCCTTCCTTCCCCTGTGCATACCCACTCTTTACTACTTTGTTCCAGTCAAAGAGTATTGACAAACCCAGGCATTTTGAGTGTCCACAGATAGTGATACTTAGAAAAAGGATAAGTGGGTGGCTATGATGCTACACCTTGACAGCTGGGGAAGGTTAGGATGGCATGCCTGTCAGGAGGAGAGGAGGAACTGGAAATCTGGGGTCAGATATTACATTTTTGACCCATTAGTGACACATCCTGACACTGTTTAAAAAGTTGCAAGAAAACATCAAATATTCTAGCTTGTAAGTATAACAAACAATAGAAGGACATACAGTAAATAGTAGGTCTGCAGGGGTATCACTTTGTAAAGTATATAACTGTCTAACCACTATGCTGTACACCTGACACTAATACAAAATAATATTGAATGTAAACTGTAACTGAAAAATAAGATTAAAATAACAATAAAATAAATACTATCATTATCACGCAGTAAATGCTGGGTCTGAAAATTTTTCAGAGAAAGCTATGGCCTCGCTTCTTCCCTGGATAAATCACGTAATGATTGCCACTTCCTCAGGGCTGTCCTTAAGGACATATGTCTGGGTGTCCTACACGGTGATACCAACTGTTGTTATTGTAACTAGTTGAGATGACTGGTGGCTGACTTGTTATGGTGGATAAGTGTGTTTCTGGCTTGTCTTTGCAATGTCACACAGGACACTGGGCAGAAATCTACCCAGAGCGGTATGGTTATTACGTTAATGGTTTGGGACCCTGAGGCCCCCAAACCACAAGGGCACAATAACCTGACTTGGGGGAGAAAATCCGGCCCTGGCTGGAGGCCAAGGGGACAGCTGACAAGGAGCGTAGCTTGCATGTGTACAACTGGCTTCCCACTCCGCTCCATGGCATCATGCTCCGCCGACCGCCCGCCCGGGAAGACCAACCTCACTGCCAGTCTCCAGACACTGCTGCGACGTGAGTGGTCACTGCCTCCTCTCCCCGACCCTAGCTGCTAACTGTGCGAGGGCTTAGACATTGATGTATTGCTTGTTTGCTGTTAAAATTGGCCTACATAAAAGGAAAGCAATTTTAACAATACTTTGCTGTGAGAGTTTTTATCCCTTCTTAACCCTTCCCTTGCACAAAAGAACCTTGCCGTTAAGGCAGCAGTATACCTCCCTCCCCACAGAGCTAAACTGCTCTATGCTCTACCCAAAGTGCCATCTATCAGAGGCAGGAAAGCATGGTAGATGGGAATATGCACTTTGGCATTAATAGAATAAGACTTCCCGGCTCTGCCATTTACTAGCTTCATGACCCTTGGACAAGATACTTAACCTCTCTAGGCCTCTGCTCAGCACAGTGTCCAGCACACGTTAAGTGTGCAAAGAATAGGAGGCATTGTCATTGTTATTTACACATTTTAACCCAGAGCTGTGATCGATCCAGATGCATATTCACAAACTGGTTACAGTCCAGCCAAATAGGAAAATTATTATCTCTGCCCCTATCTGTTCCCTCAAAGAGGTAGTCAATCCCAGGATATTAGCTTCCCTCCTTCTTAGCTACCTAGCCATATTTTTCTACATATGGAAGTCACAAATCCCTGTTTGTTTTTAACAAGTACCTATGGCATGTGCCCAGTGCTTTTGGAGAAAAAAAGCACCCAAGACTTGTGAGGTTAGTAGTGGTTGCTTCCCCAAGCTCTCAGATGAGACCTCAGCTCTGATCGATTCATTATTACAGTCTCATGAGAAATCTTGAAGCAGAATCCTGCCAGAATTCCTGACCCACAGAAACTGTGAGATAATAAGTGTGTTGGTTAAGCTACTAAGTTTGTGGTAATCTTACCAATAGAGCCACCTGTCTATAGTAATTTATTAATCTAGTTGGGGAAACAGGGCATGCCTACTATATGCTAACCCACAGCAGGAGGTAGCATTTGACAAGTGGTAAAAAAAAAAAAAAAGTTTAATTCCCAAAGTGATCTAGGTTATCTACATATGAAAGTATTACTATTTAATGATTACTAATGAATCCTCAAATATAGTATCGAGGGTTTAATTGTGTGGATTTAAATTCAAATGATTGTTACATATTTTTTAAGCTTGATAGCAAGTAGGTATTGTGCTACCTTTAGTCATCCATTAAACATACAACATAAATAGATGCATAAGGTAAGATTCAAACATCTATACTTGTGTAGCCCTAGTTGGTTTGGCTCAGTGCATAGAGCATCGGCCTGTGGACTGAAAGGTCCCCAGTTCGATTCCTGCAGGCTCCATCCCCAATTGGGGGTGTGCAGGGAGGCAGCTGATCAATGATTCTCTCTCATCATTGATGTTTCTATCTCTCTCTCCCTTTCCCTTCCCCTCTTAAATCAATAAAGATTTTTTTAAAAATCTATGCCTGTGTAAATTTTACTATTACCATAGTATTGAATTTGCCTACCCACAATCTCGGGTAGCCAAATGATGATTGATTTTATTTGTTTTGTCTCATCAACTATTTTTTGTCTAAGCATATGCCTGGGTGAAGACTGAGCCATGGTGCTATGGGGTCCACGCTGAGGAATGATGAGGTAAGAAACCCTCTAATTCTAAGCACTTAGCCTCGATTTGGGCAATGCACAGTGTGATAACTTTCCTCCCACAATCCTCTGCTAACTGTATTATGGAAATGATGGTAACTACTTCAAAGTCCCTGGTGAGCCCTGTGGCTTTGGTGCCATTCATTGTCAACTCACCTCGGTCAACCAGCTGTCTCACGGACTTACCTTTTGTACCAAGCCTTTTATGAAACTGGCATTTGTGTCAATAAACTTTAAGCCCATCTTGCTGAGATAATTATCTGGGTCACTCAAATTTCAGCTACCTTAAATAATTACAGGCTTTTAGCCTCAAATATAAAGTGATTAAAGAAGAAGGAACCTGGGGTCTCCATGCCAAAGTCAATTAGATGGAAATGCTGGCCCGTCTGGGCTCAGGCCTCTGATTTGAATGCACAAGCCTCTGGGCTATGTCCGGGCCTCGCAGAGAGTAAGTCACTCATAAAATACACATTTGTTTGGCTGAAGCATGATCTAATTTGCAAACACAACCATTTCATCATATCAGCTGGTAAGGGGAAACGCTATCTCAGGAACACATCATAAAGACTGCTTTGTGGTGCAATGGCCCCGAGCATCAGCGACCAGAGAGTAAGTCCACTCTCCCTAGGAACAAAGATTGTAGCAAAAGCCACTGTACAGATTTCAAAGCTATGCACATCCAGAAGCTCCAGACAAACTTCACAGTCTCACTAAATATTTTCCTCCATGGCTTCAAGGGATTGACTTTTGTCCTTTCATATATTTGTCTCTATATTCTTAAGGTAAGAAAAACTCACTAATTACAAAAGACTCATGTTCTCATTTTGGTCAAAAGCTTGAAATGTTCAGGGGGAAAAAAATACCTTTGGAAACCAGGAAATCGTGACACTTAAATCCCTTTCCTCCCATGGACTAGAAAGACAAAGCCCTTTCTTTATTAAGCACCCCCACCCCCACTTCCATCTCCACCTGTCAGTGTTTAAAACTGGAGACTAATGGTAGGCAGGCTTCTCCTGCGGATCGTAATTGCCTTTCCAACAGAGAAGCCATCTCCAAAGCAACCAAGATATAAGCTATGAATCCAAGCTGCAACTCTCTATGTAAATTGCTTGCAATGAAATTGAAATTTCCCGAAAGAAAGCTGCACTGGTTTGGTCTATTAAATGCATTCCTATCGCAGATGCAGGGATGTGCGCCAGTGATAGGAAACTGTCCATACTTCGTACATTGTACACAGAGATAAGACCCAAGCGCTTTTTAACCTGATCTTAAATTTAAAAAGAAGTCCTGTCATTATTGATAATGTGATTCAATAATTCTGATTCATTATTTAAAGCAGCCCCACTGTCCACAGCTGCCAACATTAGTCCCCAAATGAAATAATGGTGTTTTATACACCCTCCTCTCACATCAGCTTTTTTTTCCCACATTAGCTTTGCCACGTTTTCGTGCGATAGATTTTTGGTCTTTGGCATGCCTTGAATATTCACTATTAAATGTTCCCATAAATTTTCCTGTTTTGTCTTGTTTTGTTTCTTTAATATTTTTTTACCATAAACTCCTCTACCTCCAAAACAGTGTCAGATAATGTCCTATTGTACTAAGCAACATTATTATTGCTCAATTAACAAACAATTTACCTGCACAACCCTGCCGAGGGTATGAGATACGTGAACACATGGGGGCACAAAATTTGTTGAGCACTTGGCACAGACTTCCCCGAACTACTCACACTTCATTGGGCCCACATCTGCCTCCATCAGACCCTCCCTCTCGTGGGTTCACCTTGCTTCCCCCACCCTACACACTCGATACCTGAAGGCTCCCTCAAACTCTTTATGAAAATCAAAGAATAGAGGAAAAAACCTAAGAAACCCACTCTGGGGCAGAGCACCCTCCAGTATTCATTTGCCCCATCTGTCATTACAATCCAACCCCTGATTTTCAGCTGGGCACATGGCTGCCTGGAATATAGTTAGGGATGACGTATGACTATTTCCAGCCAATGGCATATAAATAGAACTTATTTTTGGAAATGTTTGGAAAATTCCATTAAAATGTATCTGGCCTAGGCCCTTTGCCCCCTTTCTTCCTTGTCCTTTTCTGCATCCTGCTGTTGGATGGATATGGCTAGAATTCCAGCCACCATGGTGGTCCAAGAAGGCGAGGGCCATACTCAAAGGAGTGGCAGAGAACTCTATGGAACAGAGCCACCATACTAGCCCTGGACTCTCTGTCTTCAGATCTGAATGTAAGAGAGAGACACAGTTAAGCCACAATTACTTGGGGTGCCTGTTACTTACAATGGGATTTGATGCTAACTATAGGCACTCTGATTTTCATTAGCACCAGGATTTGATTTTTGTTTGTATCTGCATTCAGATCATGGATTTTTTTTACACACCTGGTAAGATCCCATGCTTGACAAATGTTTGACAAACTAATTGAAAGAGCAACCCCACTAGTAAAGAAAAATCTCATTTATTCATTCATTTAATGCCAGAAATATCAGAATTTTAACAAATGAAAACAAAAAAAGCATGTCTTATTCTTGGTAAGTGACTTGCTATGGAATATGGAATCAAGGTTCAGAAGTTTGCTCACCGACTGTTAGATTTCATTTTCTGGGACTCACTTTGCTCATCTGTGAAATGGGCCCCTTACCTCAGCGGGCTGGGAAGCGGGGAGGCAGCAGGGCAAGGGGAAAGCCCAGTGTGCCTCTAGCCCTGCATCCCCTGCTTCTTCCAAGCCGTTCTGCATTCAGAATCCCACGTAAGGTTTTGTGTTACAAAAGAGTTTCACTAAGGAAATGAGAATTTTAAAATTCACCGGGCCAGATAATCTGTACGATCCCTTCCCGTTGTAATATTTTGTGATTAGAAGGACTCCCACAAGGCCAGCGTGGGGAAGACAGTAGCACTGCTGTGTGCTGAGTCACATTGGGAGTGGTATTGCCTGAATGTGTGGTCAAGAGCCAAGCCTGGGTCACGGAAGGCAGAATCAGGATGCGAAGGTGTCAGACACAGCGGGAAGGCAACAGTTCACAGTTATTTTTTCTGTTTGGTGCCAGTTCTACATTAAACACAAGGACAAGTACTACAGGTTAGAGGATGGGCATTTGCTTCATAAATGCAGAGTAAAGGCTACGTATTAATGAATAGTTAGACATGCTACAACTGAACAGAGTAGATGCTGCCCAGATGCATCTCATCTCATTTACTCACGAGATATTTAATAGAAGAAAGGAGTGGCAAGGTGTGTGTGGTGTAGACCCCCACACGCAGTGCTTGCTGGGGGTGAGCCTGGCTGGAGGTGTTCAGCTCCAGGGCAGGGACCCGGGAACAGTTCCGCCAGCTCCACCCCAGACATGAAATGGACGCAGGTCCGGGAGACCCTGTCCTGGTCTCAGCTCCACTCCTGCATCCAGCCATTCTCTCTCCCCGTCTCAGTGCCTTCTTCTGTGAATGAGCAGGGAGGTCTAGGTCACCATGAGAACACTTTCAGCTCTGAGACGCCAGGGTTCAGTGTGTAAATGTGTGAAGGGTCGGGGAAGGGAGTGCAGTGCTGCCTCCCCACCTGTGACGTCTCTGGATAGAGGAAACTGCCCACTGCAGCTCTTCTGGACTCTTTGCCCTCGACTTACACCACGTCTGTGGAGGTGGGGACCTCTCTGGCAGGTAACTTTGGGGGGAATGCGAGGGCAAGTTCAACTCCAGCCTTCCTGCTTGGCACAGGGGGCAAGTGGTTGGCCTCCACTGCTGCTCCAGGAGCAGCCCCCACCCCCGTCTGTAGGGGGCGCCTGCCTGCATCCAGCAAAGCTAAGGACAAGGGAGGTGTCCAGCCCCAACCAGCCCTCTTGACTACAGGGCTAATGACACATCCTCCAACCTGGTCTGGGTGTGACTTCATAGCCTGAGTGGTGAGGTAGGCATCAGCCCTCAGCCCACATGTCCTCATCAAAGGGGGCCCCTACATATTGTTCATTGTTTTATAAAACAACTTGTGAGGCCGGTATTATTATCCCATTTTATGGGTTAAAAACCTGAAACTCAGAGTTTAATTAACTTGTCCAGTCTCCCAGTTGGGTGATATTGTTTACCTTGTAGGATTTATGTCAGGATTGTCTGAGCTGTTTGTGCATGTGGTGTTTGAGGTTGTGTCCTCCAGGCCTGGCTGTGTGACATGCAGGGGGACCACATCATGCAGCCTGTCTGGGGAGCAGCGCCCCATCAGCAGCCTGACAGATGAAGGGGGAGAGCAGGTCTTCAAAGTCCCCTCTCCAAGTACCCTTCTTTTACTCCGCGCCAGCCCCTGCTCAGCAGCAGCGAGCTGAGCAGAGGTGAGCCGGGGCCATGGGTTCCCAAGGAAACCACTCGCTCAGCGGCTGCCTGATGCCCTGAGCAGAGGAGGCAGACAGTAATTAGGAGGTTCTGGGGGGCCAGGTTTGCAGTCGGCCATGTTTCTCAGGAGGCCAGCACACCTGGGAGCCACTCCTGAGGGCGGCCTCAGCCCTCCTGTCAGAAGAGAGAAACTTCCAGCCGGCAAAGCTGTCAGGGGCAGTTAGAATGAACCATCTTCAAACTGCAGCAGCCCCTCCCTTAAAGGTACCCCCTCCAGAGGTGTCTTCACCTGTCTAGGTCAGCAGCTCTCAACCCTGGGGGCTGTAGAGAACCCTCTGGGAGGCTTTAAAGAACAGTGATGCCGGGGCTCATGCCTCTCCACGGGGGCTCAGGCACTCTGGAGGTGGCTGCGGTGGCCAGGGCTGGGAACCTCTGTTTCGGACAAAGCTCAGCCCTCACCACCACCAGACCCACGTCTCACAGTGGTGCAGTTTAGCAAGCGCCCCAGCCAACATGTGTACTCGGGCGGCCGTCTTATCTGCTAATGTGACCTCCATGACAGCAGGGAGTGTGAGGCACCCTCCTCTCCAGCACCTAACACAGTTCTTGACATTCAGCAGCAATTCCAATAACATCCAGTGAATAAAATCAAACAGTAATAACTTAGAATTTAAAAAACAACAACACCTCAATATATTTACATTGAAAAAAAAAATCTCATTATAGAGTATGCTTACATATGAGTGTCTCATGGTCTCATAGTGGAAAAACACACAAACAGTTCATATAATTCTTACATAAACCCTATGAAGAAGATACTGTCACCTAGGCAGGAGACCTTAGGCAAGTTAATTAAACTCTGGGCCTCAGTTTCTTCACCTTTAAAATGGGAATAGTGCATCACTGCCTTGCCATAGCGAGGATTCAAGAATGCTATTATTATTGTGAAAGTTATCATTCCCCTCATGTTAAACAGGGTAAACTGAGGCTCAAATAGATAAAGTGACTTGCCCAAGATCCCACAAGGTTAGGCCTCAGATCAAAGTCTGCTGACTCCCAATCTGGTATTAGTTTATAGACTATGTTGAGAACATTCCCCCGAGAAGGGGAAGCAGGCGATATCAACCTAGTTTTCCAGATGGGAACACTCATGACCAAGAGAGATAACTTGCCTAGAATCCATGGGAACACTCATGACCAAGAGAGATAACTTGCCTAGAATCCATACCACCGGTGGATCAGCGCCATGCATGGCAAGAACACGGGGTCGGGAACCAGGGATTCCCTCCCTCCCTCACATGGACCAGCCTGGTCCTTCAGCCACATTTGCTCCCCATGCCTTGGGTTCTGCCCCTAGACTGGGGGGCAAATGACAATTAGGTCTTCCACCGACCCTACAGTCCAGAACTGCACGTGAGCTGTGTCAGGGCCCTCTCAGCACTGTGTGTGTGTGTGTGTGTGTGTGTGTGTGTGTGTGTGTGGTCTTCCACAGACCCGACAGTCCAGAACTGCACGTGACCTGTGTCAGGGCCCTCTCAGCACTGTGTGTGTGTGTGTGTGTGTGTGTGTGTGTGTGTGTGTGTGTCTGCTCCAACCTTGCACCCCAGCCCCCTGTCTCCCTCACGTCCATGCTGAGCCCAGACACAGACACAGTAAATCAGCCTGCCTTCCCCAGAATGCCTGGCTCTCCAAGGAGCCCCGGAAAAGGGAAGGTGCCCCTGGGACTCCGCCCTCCTCCCGGCTGCCAGGGCTCATGATGCACATGCTGAGCTCAGGAGCTCTGGGGAGCCTGTTCCAGGAGGTGATGACCTCAGGTTCTGCCTCTGGAGCTTTCGGCAAGGTGGTAAATAGATGCTAAGGAGTCTCTCTCGGGCTTCTCCGTGATGCCACAGTGTCTCTCTCACTGGTTTTGCCAGTCATGAGCACCATTTTTCCAGGAAAAGAGGCTTTGACTTCCCTCTAAGCCCCGAAACAAAAGGAAAGTAGGCAGAGAGCATATTAAAAGCCCGGCAGAAAAACAGAAGCCCTGAAACCACATCAAAATACTTTTATTAATTACTTCTGAGTGATTGTTTGTGTGTGTGTCATCCTATATTTTTAAACTAGTAAGTAGGCATTCTTTTTCCAAAGGAAAAAAGTCTATAATTTTCTATGTTTATCCAGGCAGGAGTTCATGAAGGGGTGAACTGCTTTGGCTTCTTGCTCTTATCTATGCTGCTGCCATGAGAATCTACCTTTCTAGCATCATTTAGCATTCTCCATTTCCATCCTGTGTCCGAAGCTCTGACTGTATTAAAATAGACTGTATTAAAATATCCATGCTCCACCCCAGGATATGCTTTTGTACTTGCTGGTTCCACTAGGTGGAAAGCCTGCCCTGACCCCCTTTATCCTCCAAGACTCAGTGCAGGCGTAATCGCCTCTGGGAAGGTTTCCTCAGCCATCACTCCTGGAACAGGGATGGTCCTCTGCCCTTCCCCGCCCCTCCCCACGCCCCCACCCCCACCCCACCACCTGCTTTCCATACATTCCTTCTCACAGTGTCTGGCACACTGCTCTGTAATACCACATGCATTGTCTTCCCTTTTAGACATTAAGGCCCTTAAGGGCATGGACTGTCTTTTCCATCTTTGTACGTGCAGTCCCTTATGCTGCCATGAAACTTGGTATACAGAAGATGTTCAGTGGAAGGATGAGTGGACAGCTGGGTGGATATAAATGAAATGATTGACACTCAGGTGGAACTGAAGTTAAAGAAGTTATCTACCCACAACCATCTCTCAACTCCCCATCCCCCAGGAATGGAAAGTAACCTTGAAAAAAATGGTTTTAAAGTCCTATGCTAAGCAAAATTTTCAAAGTTTTCTGGGAAAAGCATATGGCACAGACAGAGAAAATAAACAAATAGAGTTTAATACTTTTTAAACAGGGTTGTCTAGGTTGTCATGCAAAGAAATTCAGAAAATGTTGACTTTTATGTAAAGTCATACCCATATATACATTTTTAAAAATATTCATTTGAGAACATGCTTAGAGAGGGGGGGGGGGAGAGAAAGAGAAAGAGGGAGAGAGAGAGAGAGAAGAGAGAGAGAGAGAGAGAGAGAGAGAGAGATTGATTAGTTGCCTTCCATAGGCTCCACAACTGGGGATCAAACCCACAACCCGACCAGAAATCGAACTGGCAACCTTTCACTGCACAGGATGACACTCAACCAACCGAGTCACTCTGGCCAGGCTACCCATGTATACATTTTGTAGGGATGCAGACGGCAGGGCTCTCATCCAACAAATAATCTAAACGTTTCATTGGGTACAACGCACACCCCTCTGCACCAAGCCTCAGGGGTCCTTGACAAAGGGGAAATCTCCTAAAAATATCTTAGCACCCACTTTTACAAGAAAAACAAACCCATCATTAACTAGTACATTGGGAAAAGAAAGATATTTCAAAATAAAAACTGAGATCTGTAGTCAAGGCCTGAAAATTGATGAAATCGACTGCTACCATAACAATACAGATAAGGATATCGAGTCCTCACTGGGTGTGGGACACTATGCTTCTCTCCCCCAGAACTCAACACTTCACAGGACTGCCACCCTCATGCCTCCTCTTTCCTCTGATTTTCATGGCAACCCTGGGAGGAAGGCAGGGCATGGCCGGTATTTTTGTCCTGAGTAAACAGATAAGGAAAATGAATGGAAGGAAAGAAGAAGACTATGAGCTTGGAGAAAACTGATGCCAAATTCCCTTTCTTAGCTCTAGTTTGGGGCCATTTGAATGGAAATCTGCACGGGACAACCACAGGGAACACCTGCTGGAGCAGATGCTCCTTTCCCCCCCCCCCCCCCCCCCCCCCCTGTCGGAAACAGAGGCTCCCTGCCCCCAGTGCTAAACGTGAGAGCTGCCGTCCTTCTCCCTTCTTTCTTGTCCTTCTCTTGCATTCCCTCTCTTTCTCACTCATGGCACTCCAGTCACTCTGGAAAACTTTGCTTCTGATTACACATCAAAGCTAATCTCTATCTCAAACTCTCTGCATCTGCTGTTCCCTAGGCCTGGAACACTTTCCATGAGGAACGCTTTCCAACCCTTCAGGGGTTCGAATATTCGCTCCCTAGAGATACACACTTGCTAATAAATAGCCAGACACCCCCCACCCCAACTCTCTTCCATCTCATTACCCTATTTTGTTTCTTCTTAGGCTTCCTGAAAATTTAATGTGAGCCCTACTCTCTCGGGTATTATCGTCTGCAACTGGGTGTATTCTCTTAGAGAGAATTTTGTGTTCTGGAAGTGTTCACCTCTGTATGACCTGGGAAATGATGCTGATCTCTCTAATATGAGTCCTGACCATGCTGGCTTCCTTCTCTATCCTTAAATAAGTAAATTCTGTTAGATTTATCAAGAATTGTCAGACGCTGGTTTTTGCAGTAATGCAGTCCTATTGTTGACATGGTCAGCACAGTAGTTGTGCAGTTTACCAGTGCTGAGAATTGTCCCTCAATTCTGTTTTCTTCTTCCTTCATTAAAATTTTTTTTTAGCAGGATACATGTTATTCAGTATAAAGACTACATTCCCCAGACTCCCTTGCTACTGTGACTTGGTATTGACCCATGGAATGTGAATTAAGTGATGTGTGTTTCACTTTCAGATTAATATTTCTCTCTTTCTCTCTCCCTCTCCCTCTTTCTGTCCTTAAAGTAATCTGACCTTCAACATCCTTAGAGGAAGGCGAGTGTTCTCACTTTCTCTTTCCCCTTCCCACTTGCCTGAATGTAACCTAGAGGAGGTAGTGAGGCATCTTCCACACTGTTGATAACCACCTCTAGTGATGGCAGATCATCACTTTATCCCTGGAACTGGGAACAGTCATTGCCTGGTAGATGACATTAGACAATTAGTAACAATAAGGAGCTTACTATAAAAATTTGCTACGTGAATGAATAAGAGAAAGGAATCACTTGCTTTCAATGGCTGAGTTTCTTTCTGGCCAGGCTTTTACACTCCCTTTCTGGCCTCTTGTTTAGCTTGTCTGACCCTGTTATAACAGACTTCTCAGTGCAGAGGGTACCCCCATCTCTTCCGACATAGTCACCCAACACTAATGTGGAGGAGGAAGTTTTCTGGCTGAGGTCTGAACTTTTCCCCAGTTCTTTGTTAACCCAAGTAAGTTTGGAAAGACCTTTTGACTCAAGATCACACTTCAAAGAAAGTTGCCTAGTTATCAGCATCTGGTCCCTCCCTGGTTACCCCCATGGTGCCCAGTTTCTTCCCTTTCATGAGGAAATAGCAAAACATGAAAAACAGGGGCTTAGCTACCATTCGATCTGTTGGGTTTTCTCTCACCTCCCAGGGGTCTTGGGGTGATGTGAGGGCTGTATTGGTGTGACCTGCGGTTGTGAGTCTGAAAACATGTCAGCTTTGATGTAGAACAATGTCATCCAGTAGATAATGCTGACCACAAACGCAAGCCATATGTATAACTTAATATTTTATAATATCCACATTACATTTGAAACGTAAAAAGAAAGTGGTGAACTTAATTTTAATTCTATATTTAAGGTAATATATTCAAAATTGTATCACTTCCATGTGTAATTAGCATAAACATTAACAAAATATTTTACATTTTTTTGTACTAAATTTTTGTATTTTACTCTTACAGCTCATCTCAATTTAGTCTAACCACATTTCAAGTGCTTAACTGCCACATGTACCTGGTGACCACCATATTGGATGGCGTAAGCCTAGAGGAAAATTCGAATTAGACTATTGAATTAGACTGTGTCTGGGTTATGTCCTAGGTGTTCCTTAAGGCAATCTGACCTTCAATTTCCTCAAAATGGGGCTACTTATACATGTTTTACAATGTCTTGGGGAAGGATTATAGAGTTAATATAAATAAAAGTGTTGATCCAGTGTAAGACAGTGTGGTTTTTGGTAAATAAAATAAAATAAAAGCAGGTTCTACTACTCCTCTCTATTAATATCAGAGTCACTCAGCAAAATAAGGCAGAAGAAGAAGGACTCACCTTCTTAGTCAATGGCTGAATCCTATGACTCTGGCTATGACCACTGTCCGTCTCAGACCGAGGAGGAGTTCGCTGGGGACACTGTATTAGTCAGAGGTCTCCAGAGAAACAGAACCAATAGGATGTGCACAGAGATGTATTACCAGTTGAGGGCGTGAATAGGACAACAAGGTAGACAAAGGACACATTTGCTCTCTGCCTGCGCGGAGAAACCCATCTTCCCCTGCCCTTGGATATGGGTGCCCCTGGTTCTCAGGCCTTGGACTCAAACTGGGACTTATACCATCGGCTCGGACATCCACTCAAATCATCTTGCTTCAACCCACCACAGCACAGCAGTTCCCCTCAAATCCAGCCTTACACGTGGAAGACAAGACACTGTCCTATAAGTGGAGGGATTTGGGAGGCTTTAGAAAATTCTGTTTCTAGCCCTGGCCAGTGTGGCTCAGTTGGGTTGGAGCATTGACCTATATACCTAAAGGTCACAGGTTTGATTCCCAGTCAGAGCATACACCCATGTTGTGGGCTCTCTGTGGGAGGCAACCGATCCATGTTTCACTTGCACATTGATGTTTCTCTCTCTTCCTTTCTCTCTAAAATCAATAAAAGCATGCCGTCCAGTGAGGACTAAGAACAACAACATTGTTTCCAAATGTCTCCCCACTGCGCCTGGAACCCACCACAGTGATTCCTTCTAAAGGGGTTTCCGTCACTGTCCTCTCCCCACCCCACCTCAATCCTTAAAATGGAAATACTTCCGAGGATCATAACACTTGGGCACACAGTAGCTCTTAAACTTCAGTGTGATTCAGCCAGGCGCGGTGCGGGGCCTGGAAATCAGCAGGCTTAACGAGCACCCAGAGGAGATGTGTGGGACATGCTTTGAGCAAACTCTCCTTGAGCCACAGTGCAGCCTCGCTTCTCTACTGCGTTCCCCCCGCGGTGGCTGAGAACACAGACAGCTGGCAGGTCTGGCTCCTGTGACACTCCTGCCGCAGGAGGAGATCCTGGGGCTACACACACACATACACACACACACACACACACACACACACGCAGCTGCTGAATGCAGTGTCCCCGCAGCACCTGGTCTGAACCCAGACCACCAGCCAGCCTGCCTCTTGGGCCCAAACCTTTCAAAAATACTGGGTAGACCACAGTCCTCCTCCTCCTCCTCCTCCTCCTCCTCCCACGGACAGAAACAGTTCAGAGGCAGGCAGCAAATTCCTGCCTGAGGATACATATCTCTGGGCTGATTAAATAAACACCGCTTAATTAAATTAAAGTAAGATCAGAACCCGTCTGAACTCTGCTGGCAGCCCAGCAGAGTCCCTCATGAATCTTTCATTTTCATAAATGAATGATTATTTGCCTGCTTTGGGGTTTGCCCTGCAGGAAGAGGGGCCTCTGGGTAGAAACAGCTCCCTCTGATCAGAGGAAAACAGTTATGGGGTATTTTTATTTAGAGAACCAGGGAGGTTTGAAACCTTTTTATGCTTTTGTTTGAAGGGTAGGGGTAAGCCTCATGCCTGTTACTTGGCACAGGATGGGTGTTTCTGAGGCTGCTTTCCTAAAGAGCTCTGGAATATTCGACCAAATGTGTGGTGGAGAGAGACACAAAGACAGAGAGAAACAGAAAGAGAGAGACAGAGCCAGGACACTGGTAAAGCTGCAGACTCACTGCCGATGAGGCTATTATGACTCTGCTTGGCAAATTCAGAGGGACAGGCTTTGAATGATGTTGGCTGCTGCCAGGAATGAGCAGGGAGGGGGAAAAAAGCACCTGTTCCAGAAAATTTTCTCAGAGGAGGAGCCGGAAGAGATAAAGAAAAGCAACTAAAACCTCACGGGGCCGATAGCATTCCTCCATCATCAGGGCAGAGCCCGTAGCTGCCTTCAGAGGCGGGTCTAGGGGCACAGAGAAAGAGCTCTCAGCACGGCTGAGGACCAGTGAGTCCGGGGGCCCCCAAAGCCTGGTTTACTGTTGTTGCTGTGTGGGTCACCTGTGCTGGAGAGAAGGTGATGGGGAGGGCACGACGCCACCACCTTGGGGGAACCTTTCAGATGCTTGGCCCAGTGCCTGTACCCGCCTTGGCCCCATCTAAAAATTAGACAGGGAGTGGCACTATGCAAACCAGCCTGGTTTCCAATCAGCCAACTTGGGGGTGCCCCTCATCTCTTCCTCTCTTTCCGGGGACTTGCCTCTTCGGTCCTATGGTCTCTTCTAGAAGGCTGGGAAAGGAAGGACAAAGAGGAAAAATGCACATTTTGCAAGTTCCAGTGAAAGGCCTTTGGGGAAGAAAGCTGAAACTAATGGGCAAGCTGTGGCTTTCATTCATCTATGCTACTGTCGCTTCCATTAGCCCGGAAATGTGAGAGGGGGACTGTGCAATCTATCATTGTCCTTTGTGTGTGCCAGTGACACTGCTGACGGTGTTATTTTTCTGGCTTCAAACTTACCCTCATCAGCAGGGCTTTCGCTCCAAGTTCTCCATAGAACTGATGGCTTACATCACCTCATACACCCTTTCAGCTCCACCACTGGCTTCCCTCTTAGCTCGTCTCCCATCTCCCCCTGCTACCAGCTCTGAGTCAGCATCAATTGAGGAGACAGGGCTGCTCCTATAACCCTCCTCACCTGCTTCCACCTCCAAGCCCACGTCAGACACTTATCCTAGACTGGACTACCTACCTCTCCATCCGCATTCTGACCGATAGCAGAGGTCTCTTCTGATTTCGACCAAGTGCTCCCTACCCAGTGACACCTTCCGGATGACTTACCTCTCCAGCTCCATTCCTCCAGCCTTTCCAGGGACCCCAGAGGAGTGAGGATCAAATGAGAAAGTACATTACAAGCCATGGGCATTCCGCCAGACTAGGGTACACTGTCACATGTCATGGCTGACTCTAAACTTTGAGCACATTAAAGAGCCATTGACAACCCAGAGGACCTACGACTTCTGGTTCAAAGGGACAAACTCAGCCCATGGGTTTCTTTATCTCCTCTCTCAACAAAGAATCCAAGAGAGATCCACCAGGAGATCTCAAAATCTTTCTGTAACATCCAAAGCAGATGGAGGAAGTGTTAAGTAGGAGCTGAACAGAAAAGGACCAAGAAGACAACGGCAATGGAAGGCAGGATGAGAAATGAGATAGAAACAGGGTCACTAATTGAAAGTCTGAACATGGAATGACACCCCTGACATTTCCCTCCAACAAAACTGCTTGCAAGACATCTGGCAACTGGATATGTTTCCAAGCCCAGGAGAAAAAGTTAAAAATAAAGCTGAAATTTTGTCTCTACAAAAAATGCGAATGAACCTTCTGGTAAGAACCCACGCACCCAGTGTGGGGTCACGGCATGCCGCAGCAAACCCTCTTGTTCTGATATTCCGAGACCCTCTGAGGACCCAGCGGCTGCCTTCTCGCTCACAAGAGCTGAGCCCAGCACAGCCAGCAAGACGCATGCACCAACACAGGTTTCTGGGGAGCTTTGCTAGTGTTTCATTGTTAAACAGCCACGATCACCAGACTGTGAAATGGAAAGCTTAAAATGTGAAATAGGAAGACAAAGATGATTAAAAGATTAAACAACCTTGGAGGAAAAATAAAGAACAGAAGAAAATTAAAGTGAGAAAACTCTAATTAGACTTTGCCGAGAAAAATAAAAAGATGCTGCACCCGCCCTGGCTGGGTGGTTCAGTAAGTTGGAACATCATGCCTTATACCAAAACGGTTGTGGGTTTGATTCCCAGGACACATACCTAGGTTGTGGGTTCAATCTGCAGTCGGGGCACATATCAGAAGCAACCAATAGAAGTTTCTCACATTGATGCTTCTCTCTCTCTCTCTCTCTCACTCGCTGTCTCTCTCAAAATATCAATTAAAAAACATATCCTTGGGTAAGGATTTTTAAAATAAAGATGCTTCACCCATAATACATACATATAGAAAAGAAACCATCATAGAAAAAGAACATAAGAATATGACTGCTAACATTTTTATTAATTTAATTTGAGTTGAAAGATTAAGTTCCTGAAAATTTCCCAGAATATAGATCATTTAGACAAAGAGGGAAGAAAGAGAAAAGAAAAGAATTTGGGGTAAGTAATGAAATTTGGGTAAGTAATGCAGTCTTTATTTCTGCAATTGGTCACAAGGCCATGTGAACCTTACTCTTCCTTGGCTAGGAATGGTAGTAGACATATTGTAGGTAAGAAAAATAAATTGAAATGTAAGAATCTATTCCAATGAAGACAAATCACTGCCCTCCATATGAGAGAAAGAATCCCAAGCACTCAGCCTCCCCCGTGGTGCCTGGCTGAGCCTCGCTGAGCACCACAGTGGAGTCCCGGGGATGTGCCATCAAACGGCACCCTGAGTAACGGCAGTCAGTAGATCTGCCTTTGTCAAGGATAGTGCTCTGTTCTTTTGATTATTAAGAATCCCTCCCTGCTGCAAGGAGTCTTTTGTGAGAGGCCTCAAGGAACACACACATTCTCACTCTCTGTTCATTCAGAGAAGCCAATGTGTCTAACTCTTCTCCAAACCTCCCTCTTTCCCTCCTCCAGAGTTGCTTCCATTGGATCTCCAGCCATGGGCTAAACCACGACGGACCACCATGAGGCACTGCACATTCTTTCCTTGGGTCACTCTCTTTCCGTGCAAATGGACGATGACGTGGACTATTCAAAGCCTTGCCCACCAGGAGGAATTCTCCTCCTCGATGTCCTCTAGGACGCCTCTGAGTGATGCCGCTGCTCCAGCCTCCTCCTGCCTGATGCCAGAGCATTGAGCTCTGCTTGATCATCCTCGGTTCTCTACACTCGCTGAACATCTTTCCTTCCCTCCTGTAGCCGCAATCACCCAGAGAATGGCTCCCACCATTTTTTTAGTTTTGAGCATTAGGGGCAAGATTTCCTTTTACAGATACAAATATTTTTGTAGAGGCTCAGGGAACAACCTTGGAGTCCCTCTGATCCAGCCACGCCCTGGCCATTCTTTCCTTCGGGCCTAGTCTACTCCTAGCCCTCAGTTAAGGGTTATTCACACAGTGGGCACTCGTGAGGTTGCTGACTGGCTGTGACCTAAAAGAGTGCATATTTAAGACCCCAAATGTTTGAGGTCCCAGAGGCCCCAGGTGTTTATTATATTATTTAAAAATAAATACATTCTGCCTGGCCGGCTTGGCTCAGTGGTTGAGCATCGACCTATATGAGCCAGGAAGTCATGGTTCGATTCCCAGTCAGGGCACATGCTCCGGTTGCAGGCTCGATCTCCAGTGGGGGACGTGTAGGAGGCAACCGAGCAATGATTCTTTCTCATCATTGATGTTTCTATCTCTCTCTCCTTCTCCCTTCCTCTCTGAAATCAATTTTTAAAAATTTAAATAAATAAATAAATAAATAAATAAATTAAATAAATAAATATATTCTGGCAGGTTGGGTTTCCAGGGAGCAGAATCTGAAATGGGTATTGGTAGGCAGAAGATTTATTTAGGAAAACTCTTAATAAGATACAACATGTTTGGAAGTGAAGAGAAAAGTGCAAGTTGGGCCAAAGGATCACATGGACTGTGATACAGGATCAACGAAGGCTTCAGCGACTCCATTGGGAAGCTCCGAAGCTTAAGTGACTTTTCATAGTTGTCCTCAGTGGGAGCAGAGGGTGCTCAGACTTCAAAAACTACATTTCATTGGCAATACTTGATCTATATTTAGAGTTTATAAAACTTACAGTTGAATAAATAGATTCAAATACTTAAGTTATTCCAAACTTACTTAAAAGTCTTCCAATAACTAAACTGCATATTAGCTTTCAAATTTAAGTTCAGTGAGAGTATATAAAATTAAAAATTCAGTTCCCCAGTTGCACAATTCAGCCACGCAATAGCCACATGCAACAAGTGGCCGCCATCCTGGACAGTACCGGCTGGTACTATCAAAGTCACTTGCGTGTACTCCTTGTGCTGAAAAGGATACGGCTTTGGTTCCTACACGCCTCAATCTTCTCATCTTCAACGTGGGCCCAATAATGCAGAGCACAGATACAGATTGTTACCATCTCGCCAATAGCCACCTTACAAAACCAAATGTATACAGGTGCCTCCTTCTGCTATAAAGCTCTCAGAGTGCCTGTGGCTCAGAAGTGGAAAGGAGGAGAAACTGAAGAGTGGGGCCAGCCTTCAGGAGCTGACCACCACAGATTCCAAGCAGTGTCCCAGGCTTGTCCACAGGGTTTGCCCTGACCAGAGAGTCCAACCCCTAATTCCAAAAGGTCAGGATGTCGCATTTTGCTTTTTTATGGTGCCCACAGTTCTAGCAATTAAAGATTCGTCTGCTTCTATTTTAACAATTCAAACAACTCATAAATATACAAGATTGTTAGCCATTCATAGCTTAGAGATAGTTCAATCAGATGGCTTTCCTCTTTATATGTATATATTTTTATTGATTTCAGAGAGGAAGGAAGAGGGGGGAGAGAGAGAGAGAAACATCCATGATGAGAGAGAATCATTGATCGACTGCCTCCTACTGGGGACTGAGCCCACAACCTGGGCATGTGCCCTGACCAGGAATAGAACTGTGACCTCTGGTTCATAGGTCGACGCTCAACCACTGAGGCACACCGGCTGGGCAGATGGATTTCCCCTTAATACCTGCATGAGATCCAGTGAATTCAAGACCTTCTGAGAAAAGGAAAATGGTCATTGCAGGGCACAAATCCCTTCCTGGGGGGTGAGCAACCTGGAAGCCAGAAATACAGGAGAAGCTGCCAAAGAGATACCAGTGAACACGGTCCTGTGGTAGAAAAGAACAAATGGGGCCACTTCCTCCTTGACCTCCTTGCTGCTTTTCTTCTCCTACTCCCCTTTTCCTCTTCGTTCCCTATCCTCTTCCTCCTCCACCTTCTCCTTCCCCCCGCCCTTTCTCATTTCCTTCTGGTCTTTGACTTTCCCTGTGCCTACTTACCCTACTCACCTCCACTGAGGGCTTCCTGCTCCCAGCGGCCAGCATCAGGCTAGTATTTGCAGCAGCACAAAGCTCAGCTGCATACTGAGTTAAATTTCCTTTTCTGGACCATTCTGAGACACTACCACTGCGTATAATATTATTTTCGTAAGGAAATGAGTTCCTAGTTCCAGGCAACTATTTACTTAGCTGGCAACTGCTTGTATATAGACTCTGGTATGCAGGGCCCTGCCCAAAGTAAAGCTCAATAAATATTAGTTTATTAGAAATAAATAAAGATGTTGACATTCTTGGATATAAGTATATGTCATCACAAAGAAACAAACCAAACACATTCTGGTATGTTTAGTGCCCAGATTGAGACCAGATTCTGATTAAAACATTCATCCCTCAACTCAGAAGCCACCTTTTGTTACAACAGCAAAAATCTTCCCAGTAGCTGGAGGCCATATGTTAAATACACTCGAAGAAATATTTTCATCAGTACATGTCAGCTCTGACATCTAAACCTGTCAAAATAATGAGTTCTAAAACTTAATCCAAATTTAGTTTCATATTTATAAATGGAAGGTCATTTTTCTGTTTCTGGCACATGTAAATAAGCAAATGTCAGATCAAATTTCACCAAATTTCCTGATTAAATTTTCAAATTAGTTAAGAAATGTCTCCATGTAATTTGTATAAAGTACTGGTTTAGTGTTTTATTTTTCTTTTGTCTGAATATATATGTAATGAAGACCATCCTTCTGCTTTTGGGGGGAGTGCTTTGGTGTGTTTTTATTATCATTCTTGGTTACATAAACAAAAGCATTATAACAATATTAAGAGAAAGAAATTTACTCACAATTTCACCACCTCTGCAAATCAAAATGTTTGCATTTCTTTAACTTTATAACTGAACCTTCCATCTGGATATACTAGTAGGCACACATGCTGAGGTCATTAACAATTTAATTATGCCAACAAGTCCTCCTCAAATACTAACGTGCATTACCATCCTTTTAGCTTTATAGCTGAGAAGATAAGTAATCTAGTTAGTGTGGCGGCGGAGCACTAATCTCCACAAATTCCCTGCCTCCCCCCCAACCCAAGGCACAGGGTGGCCCCAGCAAGCGCGTTCTCTAGCTGCCTGCCAACTATTTCCAGATGGCGGAGGCAGACACCGAGTCACTCAGGCTTCAGAGCAGGGCCTCCTAGCCACCGGCAGCGCGACTACTTTGGAAATTTAAATGTGGCACAAAGAACTGTCTTGAACTGGGAAGCACCGAAGTGGACTCTGCCAATCAAAGCGATGGAAGCTCCGGCCTAAGCCTGATGGGGGTCCTACTCTCAGGATGGACTTGCAGAGCTTGCCTGCACTCAAACTGCTCTGTCCCTTGAGCCAATTAGTAAGAAGTGGCTTCCTCTATGGGGAGATGCTAACGAAGGGGTGAAAGGAAGAGAGAACGGTGCCCTACACAATCTTACACACACACACTAGATGCTTAACAAATGTCGGCATGTGGATCAAATATAGAAAAGTACACAGTTAGTAAGCTCAATAAATTACTCCAATGTAAAGACATCCCAGTTGCCACAATTCAGACAGAAAAATAGCACATTATGAGCAAGCCAGAAGTTTAGTAGGTTTTTTTGTTTGTTTGTTTGTTTTTATTTATACTTAAAAAAATAATTTAAAGGAATTGGCTTACCACACAATTATGGGGATTGGCAAGTGTAAAATCCATAGGTCAGGCTGTCAGTCTGCAAAATCAGGTAGGATGTGATGCTATGGTCTTGAGGCAGAATTCCATTTCTGCTTTTAACTTTTACATATTCTTCCTTATGCATTCCTTAGGTTTAACTTGCTATTTTTCCCTACTGATTAAGATAGATTGAATTTTAAAAAATATATAAATTGAGATGATTGATTTCTCAGCCTCTCTTTTTTCCAAATATATATTTAATGCCATAAATGGCTCCTGGAGCATACTTTAACCACATTACATGTTTTAGTGTGTCATATTTTCATTATCATTAAGGTAAAAATATTTCCTTATTTTCATTGTTAATTTCTTCTTTTAACCATGGGTTATTTAGAAGTATATAGCTTAATCTCCAATCCAAATATTTAGGGATTCTCTAGTTATCATTTTATTTTTTGTTTCTAGCTAAGTTTCTATTATGGTAAGAGAACATACTTGAGATTACACCAGTCCCTTGAGGTTTATTGAGATTTGATTTATTTCAGCATACCATCAATTTTGGTAAATATTTCATGCACACTTGAAAAGAATGTGCATGGTAGAGTTGTTGGGTACTGGGTTCCATACATGTCAGTTAGGTCAGTTTATCAATCATTCTGATTACTAATTTTTTGTGTGTGATTCTTCTATCAGTGACCGAGAAAAATGTGCTAAAAACACCCACTATAATTGTGGATTTGTCCAGTTCTCTTTTTGTTTTTATCAATTTTTACTGGCACTCTAGCCAATAAAATGCAAATAAGAGAAGAATTTAAGGCATAAAAACTGAATGTCAGAGATATTATTGTTTATTTGAAAAACCCCAGGAACTCAATTTTTCAAAGACTACAAAAACAATAAGGAAGGTCTGTAATATTGCAGAGCACAAAACTATAAGATAGTCAATAGTTAGGAGCTAGAAGGTTATAATATGGAAACATTCTATTTATACTAATAAGAATTCCAACAAAAAAGATAATTTTCTTATGAATAAATTCAACAATAAAAGTACAAGATATATATTAACATAATCTTTAAAACATTTCAGAAAGACACATTAGAACACATAAATAAGAAAGCATACCATATTTTTGAACAAGCTGACTCGATGCGATTACACACGTATATCAAGAGTTTGCTTATTTTTCTAATTTAATTTTTAAATTGAGCATAATCTCAATAAAGCTAAATATGGGGAGGGGGTAGCTAAACAAAGAATTCTAAAGCTCATATTAGAAAATAAGCAAAGAAGGTTTGCAAAGGAAACTCTGATAAGGAAATCAAAATAGGTAGATTGGCAAATATAAAGATATTCTCCAAAGTTCAGTTTGTTTGTTTTTTTCAATTCCCATAAACTTTTATTCATAAGTCATTAATACGGACCAAAAATGGAAGAAGCAATATGGTATTGGATTGTATAATGGAAGAATCATCATAGATCTAAGCATGATACTAACCAAGGCTCAATTTTTGTAATAAGAAATGTATTGAAGAATCCTGAAAAAATCACAGTGAAATTCTCACATGGCAGGATGGTATAAAATACCCTGCCTTGGCTCACACAAAGATTTCAGAGATTGCCCAACCAGTGTGACTCAGTGGTTGAGCTTCAACCTATGAACTAGAAGGTCATGGTTCCATATTAAAGCAACATAGTACTGGCACATAAATATATGAACCAGTAGACCATAAAATCAAGTCCAGAAAAATACACAAATACCAAATCAACGGTGAAAACTGAACTATGAATAATGGTGGGGCAACTAGGTAGCTATCTGGGAAATATTAATGTTAGAGTCATATATCACTCTGTGTTCCAGGATATATTCCAAATGGATCAAATCTTTAAACATAAAATATAAATCAATAAAGATAGTAAATGAATAGATGAGATAATTTTTCATAACCGCAGTGTGGAGGGCTTTTAAACTATGATCCCAAATCCAGAAACCATGCAAAAAATACCAATAAATCCAACAGTATAAAAAAAAAAAAATGTTTAAACCTCTGCCTGACAAAAATAAACCCCACCATTAAAAAAAAAAAAAATGACAAACTGGGAAACATACTTACAACTCATTATAGACCTAAAAAAAAAAATCATCCTACTATATACAAAGCTGTTGAGATTGATAAGAAAAATAGTCAATAAGCCATTAGAAAAATGGAAAATATCATAAACAGACAATTCAAAGAATATGTAAATTATTCTTAAATCTATTTCTAAATGCCCAATTTCACACATAGAAAGAAACATGCAAATTAAAATTTCCCAAGATATAATTTTTCACCATAAAATTGGCAAAAATCCAAAATTTGATCACACGTTCTGTTGCCAAGGCTGTGGGAAACAGGCACTGTTGCACATTGCTGGTGGGAGTGCGCATTTTTACAACCCAGATGGAGGAAATTTAGCAATAGCTATCAAAATTCCAAATGCATGTGCTCTTAGACTCAGCAACTCCCCCTGGGGCGGTTGCCCTACAGATAGATGTACATATCCACAAAATGGCCTCCATCAAGTTTACTTATTGCAGCACTGCAGTCAGCAGTGAAAGATTGGAGAGAACCTGGGTATTTATCAGTGGGGGACTAGTTAAATAAATTCAATGAAGTATTCTGTAACTGTAAAAAGAAATAAGAAAGCTCCTTACATATTGATATGGAAAATTCTCTAAAATGTATTAAGTTAAAAGAACAAGGTACTGAATGGTGTATATAGCATGTGAAAATTTATATGACAAAGAGGGGAAACAATATATTTGTATTACTATTTATATTCATTTTTGAAATCTCTGGAAGGGTGAATAAAGACGAAAAGTGGTGGGGCCTGGGAACTGGGCACATGAGTGACCGATGTGGGAAGGAGATTTTTCACTGGAAGCTTTTCATAATTTTTGATGTTTTTACTTTAGGGGTGTGTTACTGTTCAATTTTTAAAAATAATGTGAAGCAACGAATTATCCTAACAATATTGTCAGATACATTTAATTCTACACAGAGCTTAGTCTCTCTGTGCCATTACTAGGTACATAAGATGTTTTTAACTATAAGTGATAGAAGGATTAAACAATAAGACATTTTTTTACCTCAAATAACATAATATCCAAAGTCGGACTGTCCCTGGAATAGTGCTGTTTCTGCAATTCCAGGCATCACATAGAGACTTGACCATGAGGAGCCAAAATGGACACTGGTATGACTTCCTGTGTGTGGCCCGGAAGTCCCCAGTCGACATCCCCTCAGGTCCAATGGACCAGTGATGTATACTATGCCCACACCCAAGCTTTGGGAGACACTGGGACATAATAGTACTAACCTTCCCTGAGCACTTCATGTGCTCCAGGTACTACCATAAGCACTTTTCCTGCATTAATGAATTTACTCTTCAAAGCCACATGTGAGAAAGGTAGCATTGCTATACCTACTCCACAGATGAAAACACTTAGGCACAGAGAAGTCAAAGAAGGTCCCAGTAAGTGGCGGGTTGAGATTCACACTTTGGCAATCTGGCTCCAAAGTCATTTTTCCCAACTGCCATGTCCGTTACCTGAGAATGAATAAGTCTTGCTATTGAAGAGGTTGCTTCCACCAGCGGGAAAGAAGGGAGAAGAATGGCTATTAAATATACAATGAGCAGTGCTGCTCCCTAGGAACAAATTGCTCAAATTGCAGCCCTTGACTGGCACACTCCAAGACGCCAGTGATAGACACTGGCCATTTTATGAACACCTCCCACATTCTCTCTGGGCCCATGTCTCCAGTTAATAGGCAGGAGGAACCCCTGGGCAATGATTGGGGTCGCTCTAGAAGCAACAGTAGCAGCAGCTCCACCTACAGAAATCTCCAAACCAATAGTGCCCATGCCTACCAGGGACATTGGAATGAGCTCTGGGGAACAGACCAGCTTTCTCCCAAGAGCAGGATGGCAACAAGGGACCCCCATGGGAGACTCTGGGTGCTCTGGGTGATGCCACACACACACACACACACACACACACACACACACACACACAGCTCACCCGCAGCCCAGTGCTTCTTTCTACCCAGGCAGAGTGCTAGACTGCCCATCAGCACTTCACTGGCATCAGCAAAGACGTGTCCTGGGAACCAAAGGGAGTTTTTGTGAGAAAGCCCTGCCTGAACGTCACAGACATTCCCCAGCCAGCCTGCTCTGCTGTTGATCAGATCATCACAGGACACTTTCCTACTGCGGCATCTTTATGCTCTCTGGGCCTCACTTGCCATTTGAGAAACCCCTGCCGCTAAATGCATCGTCTAAAACATTCAACTCCCATCCTCCAGGACTTTACAGCAGCTAACTCTGCCCTCGTGTGCTAAAAATACCAATTTTCCCCTGTCATTAATCCAGCAGTTTTTTCAGATATTTGTCTTTTCATAGTCAGAAATGCAGTGAGTCACTTTCCTCACCTCCCAGGCACATCGCCCAGGGAAGGGGGTGGATGTATTCTTAGTGGAGAGCACTTTGCTCTGCCTTATGTAAACCCCTGGAGCTGGATGTCTCCAGACGCAGATAAAGAGGAGCCTGGGGTGAGCAGAGGAGGCGAGAGAATGAAGCCCCTGAACAACCAGCCCTCTTTTCACAGAACCAGCTGCTGCCTGCTGATCTGAAACACAGCCCTGGCCTTGGGACGTCCACCCTCCCTCAGAGCGGAATAAGCAGAGGAGGAATTCCTCTCCAGGCTTCTCCCCCAGAGGTGCCAGAAGGAACGGTTCACACAGCGGCAGTGTCTTCTCATCAGCCTGAGAGAGAGCGGTCCTGACCATGCCAAGGAGGGACCACGGAATCTGGCCCCCAGGGCACCCAGGCTTTGTAGAACTTGTAAGAATTGTAAGAATAAGGCGGAGTGTGTCTTGCTGGCCATCATGACCAACTATCCTCAGGGTGTAGAGGGGCCACAGTCATAATCATATATGCCCTGAGCCATAACGTTATGGATTTAAGTTTTCTAAAGCTAAGAAAGCCACGGTCGCTTATTTCTTCAAGGCTGTGCAGTCTGGTTGAGCCACCGCCTTTGCATGCTAAGTGCACAAAAGCCAAGGTCTGAGAGACATGTCCAGGTTCTGTAAAGCCCCTGCCAGGCTTTATAACAGTTGCTTTCAGAATTCTTTGGCTCTGGTGGGCCTCCATGGCCTCAAATTGGGGGAGGAGGCATGTCCTGGCCTCCATGAGCCTGTCCAGCTCAGGAGTCCTGAGCTTCGGGAGAGGACTTTGCTTCCCTTTGCAGGATGGAAGTGCCTTATGTTCACCCCTGCATCTGCTTCAGGTTCCTTCACTTTCTCTGTTCAGCCCGGGCCCATCTAGTGGAAATGTTAGGCAGAGCTCCCCGACCAAGGTTGCAATCGTTTCTCACTCTTGGGCAGCCAAGAGAATCGATGAAGTATGTATCGTGTGTGGGAGGCCAAATAATGCCCCCTCCCAAGATGTCCACACCCTAATCCCTGGAACCTGTGAATATGTTACATTAGTTACAAAAGAGACTTTGAAGCTGAAATTAAGATAGATTATCCTGGATTATCCAGGTTGGCCCAGTCCAATCATGTGAACCCTTAAAAGCAGAAAACTTACTCTGGCTAGAGGCTGGCGAGATGCTATAAAAAGGAAAAGCTGGAGATTTAAAGCATGAGGGGGGCCACATAGAAAGCATGAGATGGAAAATGAGCAGCCTTTAAGAGCACAAGACCAGCTGATAGCCACCAAGGAAACAGGGATCTCAGTCCAACAGCCACAAGGAACCGAATTAAGCCAACAACCTGAATGAGCTTGGAAACAGATTTATTCCCAGAGCTTCCAAAAAGGAACACAGCCCTGTCAATACCTACAAGAATCTAAGCAGAGACTCGCTGAGTCGTCCTGTACCCAGATATCTGACCCAGAGAACTGTGAGACACTAAATGGGTGTTGTTCTAAACCACTAAATGTGTGGTGATTTGTTGTAGCAGCAATAGAGAACTAATACAGAGGATGTGCCTGACAATTACATTACTTTAACATGACAAGCTTGTCCTTCCAGAAAACCTCCTTCCACATCTGGAAGAAAGATGGCAAAGCCTGGCCCAGGCCACTGGACTGTCTTGCTTCCAGGAACTGACATATTTTAAAAGTGTGAAAGAAGGGGTAAAGAATGCATGGACAGAGAGAGGGAGGGAGGGAAGAAAGGAGGAAAAGAGCTGGCTCTGATATTGTTATTACTGTAACTCCCACAGGCATCAAAGTCCCAACAATGCCCTCTTCATAATTAAGAAATGTGAAGTTGGCTGCAGTGACCATAAGGAAGAGGAGGGGCCAGGAGTGACCTGGGGATGCTCTGGAATCCAGTAACTTAAATATCTGCAGGGAACAGCCCTTTGTGAGCAGCCCTTTGGCTGTGAAAATGCAAACAACCCACGCTGGCTGCCGAGTGTTACCTGGGAGGCCTCGCTGACACAGGAGTCAGGGCAGAGCTCCATTCCCAACTCTCCCTCCCCCCCCCGTAGAGCTGTAGAGCTGGGTGGCAGCACACTCAGAGCAAGTTGCACCCCAGAGCGCCCCCAGGGTTGCTAGGTCAGGGAGGCAGGGCGCCCTAACCCTCTGCAGGGGCTGCCCACCTCCCCTCTGAAAAGAAGTGTGAGGATGTGAGGTTGGTCTTTCTCTCTTGCTTTCTCCTCTTCTCTCACCTCCCTTTCAAATTCCAAAGTGAAAACTGAAGATTAATCTTGCCATCTCCAGCTCTCCTCTTTCCAATATCTTCTCAAATTTATGTAGTGAGATTATACCTTTAATTCCTATTACTCATAATAAGGAAAAGGAGAAAAGACAAAATTTAAGAAGTCATTCAAAGATCATATGTGTTGTATATATACATAGACCATGTATATACATATAGACCATGTATATATACATATACACCTTGTACATACACATAGACCTTGTATATACATATAGACCTTATATGTACACATATCTTTTATATACACATAGACCTCATACATACATAGACCTTGTATATACACATAGACCTTGCATATACACATAGATCTTGCATACACATATAGACCTTGTATATACACATAGACCTTATATATATACATAGACCTTGCACATGCACATAGACCTTGTATACACATAGACCTTGTATATACATATAGACCTTGTATATACACATACACCTTGCATATACACATACACCTTGTATGTACACATAGACCTTATATGTGCATATAGACCTTATATGTCCACATAGACCTTGTATATACATATAGACCTTATATGTCCACATAGACCTTGTATGTACACATAGACCATATCATTCTCTAGCTCTGGAAAGTCACCCCACACCTACACAGACCATGCACCTCCACTCATACTTACCCTGCAACTCTGATTCCCCTGTTGCCTGCCTGGGCTATAGGATCAGACAGCTGGGGGAGCAGAGCAGGGTGACCACAGATAATCCACTTTAGGGAAAAACATTTTGAGATCATTAACAGCCTTTAGGCCCTGACAAAGCCCAAGAGTTCTTCCCATCTGATAAAGTAACTATAATGACTGAACTCATTCTCCAAGCAGTCTAAGCACCCAGCAGTGACCTGTGCTCTATTTTAAAGATCATAAGAATTGGGAATAACAGTCCATGACCTAAGTCAATGTTTCCTGAACTTTCTGTGGAGGATCTGTTCACGAACTTCACATAGAGGAAACAGAAATGTGGTAAGGAGTGGGAAGCAGAAAGAAGTCCACTCCCCTGGATGTCCCCCAGTGCAAATAAATACCATTTCATCCACTTGTCCTTCCAAACACTCCATCATCCCATATACATGTGTATACACACACACACACACACACACACACACACACACACACACACACGCTCCAGCCTCCTGCTTTATTCCCCAATCCAATCTCAGCACCCACAACCTCAGAATGCCACATAAAATGCAAACCAATCTGAAGGATGCCGCTTCTCACGCAAGTTCACTTGGAAAAGGAGAAAGTTACCAACCTCAGACATACCAGTATCACTGTAAGCAGAGCTATGAGCCAGAGAAGAAATTGGGAGACCAAAGTTGGTCCTGCCAGCCAGTTCCATCTCCAGGAAAGAAACCCCAAGATCCACAGAGCCCTTCCCAACCCCACAGAGCTGCTGCCACCCAGCCCCACTGAACCCCGGGGCACAGACTCCTACTGTGATTTTACTCATGGGACTTGAGGGAAGAATCTGTCCCAGCATTTGGAAGAGTATGTCCCCTGATTCGATCATTGTTCTTTCTCCAGTGCCATCTGTTAATGGCTATTATTTCACTGAGACACAAGCTGTGGTGGTATTCATTTCTTTTTCTCTCCTGCTTACAAGCCTCATGATATATTGAACAATTCTTTAAAAAAAGACTTTTCGTATTTGAGTCCCTGCCCTGTGCAAAGAGGCCATTATCAAGCATCAAGGGCTGTTCCAGCACATCACAGGATTTAATTCATTTAACCTTCACAACGAACTCTGCGGTGGATTCCATTTTTATCCCCATCTGACAGTTGAGGATGCTGAGGCAAAGGAAGTTAAGTGAATTGCCTGCAGTCATGGGGTTAGGACGTAGGTAGCAAATCCAGAATTCAAATCCAGACAGAATGATTCTAGCGCAGCCTTAAGTCTTAACAATTGTGCTTTCAAGATTCCCAAACATTGTATCAAAGGAACCGCCCAGCCCCTAGGAAGAAGATAGTGAAGAAATAATGCAGACCAACAGGACATTGTCTGTTAGAGAAATGTGTCCTTTGCAACCATACTCCCCCACATTCATTCTCTCTCTCTCTCTCTCTCACACACACACACACACACACACACACACACCACACCACATCTGCTATGGATCCACTACCACCACGCAATGAGATTTAACCTTGACTCGAGAGTTTATGTGGCTACATGGACACAGACATTCTCTCTCTCTCTCTCTCACTCTCTCTCTCTCTCACACACACACACACACACACACACACACACACACACACACACGGGCGGGGGCAAAACATTATTCTTGTTATATCTATGACAGACCCAAGAGGCCACACCTCCTTTCAAACCAGAACTTGCTTCGAATGGAGAAAAAAGGCAATGGCATTCTAAGGAACACAAACCACCAAGCACTCTATAACATACTTTCTTTCTTGGGCTACCTCCCTGTATTAACTGACCATTGACTCCAAAAATGATGGCATATTAGGAGAAAAAAGGCCAATCAGTCCATAGTTCTTTTTCTTTCCAGACCTTCCTTACTCACCCATGTGCCAAAGGCAGAGTGTTGGTAGAATCTGCACATATGAAGAATTGAATGGAAACGGTTAAGTTCATTTTGTGTAGCGTTTCCATTGTTCTGCTAAGAATATAATCTGCATGCATGTGTGAGCTATGAAATATAATTTGTGTGGTTTTGATGACTCTATATGGGACTTTAAATGCTCTTATATTTGCATTTAAAACTAAGCTTGCACCATATAAAGATGAATTGTAAATTCATGCTAACAATTTAAAATGTTAATCTTTCTTCACTCAGAATGACATTAAATAGCAGGTTTTAAAAAACGCTATGACAAGACAGGAGAGAGGTTGTGGAAGAAAGGGAAAAACACAAGGCCACAGATATGCTAGTAAAACCTCACAAAATTGTTGGGCCGACTAAGTGAGGACATGGTAACAGGTCCTGGACATGGTAGTTGTCTACCAACCTTCCCTACCCGCCCCCCCATTCTGCCCAGCAAGATTCCAGCCTGACATCCTAATGGGAATTCGGGGACTTGTTTACACGGCTGCCCTTCCTAGGGGTATTTGTATTTCAAGCAAAAGACACAGAATTTCAGACACCCAGTCAGTTGGAAGATAATCTGGGACTCAAGGCTCTGTCTAGATCCTCGATCGTGGGAAAAGCCATATTCAACTCTTTTTTTTTTAATTACTTTATTGATTAAGGTATCACATATTTGTCCTCAACCCCCTCCCCCCGTCATATTCAACTCTTCCTACTCAAAAAGGCAAGCCAAGGCCCGGCCAGCATGGCTCAGTGGTTGAGTGTCGACCTATGAACCAGGAGACCATGGTTCAATTCCCGGCCAGGGCACATGCCTGGGTTGCAGGTTCAATCCCCAGTGTGGGGCGTGCAGGAGGCAGCTGATCAGTGGTTCTCTCTCATCATTGATGTTTCTATCTCTCCCTCCCAATAAAAATATATATATATATTATTTATATTTTTTTTTTTTTTTAAATAAAGGGCAAACCAATTCAGCATTGCCACCCTCCTTGAGCTTCTCCTCCAGGTTTTGCTGGGGAAGGAATTCCTTGCTCTTGTGTCCTGGGGAACAACAGCAGACTAGCGCTGGTTTCCAGGCTAACTAATGCCTCTTAATAAGCTCCTCGCTGGGGGAGGCCCGTGTCTACATCTGCTCGGAGGGCTGTCTCCACAAGCCCGCTTGGGGAATGTCATTTAAAATCTGTCCATCTCCAAAGACAGCATCTCGTCACATGACAGCTGAGCCTGGGGAAGCAGATGCTCCAGACAGGGGTGTCCTTTCTAATGACACGCAGAGCAGCAGGACCAGCTTGCCGAGGAGAGGCCAAGGCAGTGAGCAGTGAGCAGCGGCCAGGAGAGCACGGGCTCGGAGACCGTGTCGCACTGAAAAACATCCTCCCACGGGCGTCTCAGAGGCGCTGCCGATAACAATTGAGTTGCGTTGACTCAGACCTTGTTTCCCAGTGGTTCATTCTACAGTTTGTTCAAACTTTTATTATTAAAGGAAAGGGATTCTGCATTCAGGAGGCACAGTCGATCCCGGCTAATCGGATCTATAAGGGGCAATTTAAACAGACAGTCGGGTTGCCATGGTAACGTTCCTGTTTTATTTATGGAAACAAGGTCAAGGTATGGGATCTGAGAGGCAGCACACCTCACTGCTGTGATTGTCAAGCTGTGCTCTGAGGAGTGGGGGTCTGGGGAAAGACCCCGAAGCTGTGAGGTAGGGTGGGCCCCTGGCTCCCCCTCCATCACACCGAAGGCAGCCTCACTTTGATCTCTTTCATATTTAGGACTACACAGCTTTGGAAAATCAAGGAAGAAAAGCAAAGCCGAGAACTGTCATAAAGAGCTCTGGATCAGGAATTAGAAGATTTGGTCTTGGTCCCTTCCTCCCCCAAACAGGCAGAACGTGGTGCCCACGGCATTTCCTGGCCCTAACAGCCATCCCTGTTGCCCTGGTGATTTTGATCCATCAACCCACCTACGGTGCCACCCTCCCCCGGGTTTTGTCACAGAGGTGTCCGTGTGTCTAATCCTCACCTTCCCCTTCCTCCTGTGCCTTCCCCACTCCCAAAGGTGGCAGGGGGCAGGCTTTCCCCCACCAGCCTGGCAGAGACCTCTCTTATGCCTCAGGCTGCTCCTTCCCGCAGTGGCCTTCACCTCCACCTTTTCCTGGGGCCACGACGGCATAGAGAATGCAGAAAAAGAGACATCATAGGGGAGAATCTAAGCCATTATCCCTGCGACACAGACCTGCGTGTACTGTGTGTCAAATCCAAGTCTAGGTGCACGGCTGTGGGTGACGATGGCAGCTTTTCTTCTACCTGACTCAGCTGCTGAGCTTCTTCTCCCTCCCCCGCCCCTCCTGCCCTCCTCTTCCTCTGCCTGGGCATCAAGGACATCCTGATTCCTATGGATAAACAGTTGAAAGGAAGCACATTTTATAACAGCTCATCCTGTAGTTTCAGGATTCTCTTTCGTCAACAGAAATGGCAGGAAAACGTTTACCCCAGGGTCTGTGCAGAAACCAGTGAATCTGACCTTTGCAAGGTATTGAACTGTGCACATGTCCTCCCACTGGAGAAGGACAAGGGTGGGGTTGGGGCAGAAACCAGGCCTAGAGGCAGACCTGGAAGCCAAGCATGTGGCTCAGAAGAGCCAAGAATAGAGGTTAAGAATGATGCACAGGCCTCTGCCTGGGCCTGAAGGAGGACAATAGAGTAAGGGACCCTGATTTGTGGCATCTGCCAATTTCTGTGGTGCATGTATTTGTACTGTGGTCAATTTCAAGGTTCCAATGTGATCATACCAAATGTGGAGTTGGGAAGAGATGTGTAATAACATCATGATACAGTATTTCTACCATGCAGACACAGTGCATGGAAATAACTCCAAGAACACGGGTAATAGTAAAAATAATTAGGAAGTAATGCTCTGTATGTTAATCATCTCTGTTTTAATAAACATTATTTAATTGCAAGTTCATATAATTTAATTTCTAATAGCTAAACAGAATAATAGTTAAACGTCTGGCCACAAGATTCCTGGATATTTAACAACTGTCTCTGATGAGCCCCTCCAGCGCATAACTGCTCCCACCCGACCCCTGCTGCCACTCACGTAGCAGGTGAATTTGTGAAGAAAACACTCTACCTCAGTGATAAGAATATAATAATGATAATAACACAAAGCTACAGATTTTTCCCACATAGTACATTAATTTCTGGTCCACTGTGCATTGTCCTGAGTTTGGCCTGTTTTTTGGCCTGAGCATCTCAGTTAAGTCCATTTTAGTATTCACCTAGACCTGGGCAATCGACCTTTGTCCTACACCAAGGGTGGGGAACCTTTCTTCTGCCAAGGGCCATTTGGATATTTATAGCATCATTCACAGGCCAGACAAAATGATCAACTTAAAAATTAGCCTGCTGTATTTGGTCAAACATTTAATTAACTCACCCCTAATGCCTTGGCAGGGCCAAATGATTTCTCTGGCTTTATATGGCCCGAGGGGTGGACATTCCCCATCCCTGCCCTAGACGCTCCCCTTTGGAAGGCCCCGGTCTGGCCCTTCATCTGGAGGAGGAGTTTATGGAGCTAAGGGGATGTGCCCACAAAGACCTCATGCCTCCCCTTCCAGCCCATACCCGGAGGTGTGCAGGATTCCCTGCCCCAATCGCTGGGGGCCCACAGCCATAACTCTATTGGCCTTTTTCCTGGATCTGTCCTTCTACGGACAAACTTCACTGCTACTCATGTGCATACCCACAGGCTTGGTGACCCGGGGGAGGCTCTTTGTGGCCAGAGCATTTCCACGTTCAGACTAGGATATCCTCGACTCTGTTTGCAATGCCCCTCATGGTGCTAGATGGAACTAGGGAGGATACAAGAAGGGGGTCCCCATTTGCACTCTTGCTCTGGGTCCCCACAGGCAAGCATAGGCTCCTTGCAAAGCCCAGGTCCACAGAACCCATATTTCTTACTTCCAGCCCCTCTCATGACTACCAGGCCGGCCTCCAAATATCAGAGAGTGAGACTCTACCAAAAGCTGAATGTGATAGTTTCTTCTGTATGAGAGTCTTATCTCAACCTTAGCAGAGCTGACATGGTTGCCCTTGAAGAACAGATGATGACAAGTCTTACCGATGCTATGACAAGCTGCCTTAACCAGGCCTGCAACTCTCACAAGCCTGAAAACGCTGCCCTGAAGACCCCAGGTTCTCTAGCAGGGTGAGAAATCTAAAAACATAGTCACTTCGAACAGCATTTGCCAAGTTCCAATTATGGGCAAGGCGCTTTAGTCACTCCCCACCCTAACCATGTGAGAAAGACATTAGGCTCTGTATCATCTAATAGGATTGAAGAGGTAAGGACTGATGAAACTTGTACATTAAAAACTTTAATAGAAGGCAAAATATTTTCTGTATGATAATAGGTTAAAAGTGCAGGAGAAATTGTAAAAAACTAGAAGAACCAAGATGTCCTCTATAGGATGAATAGATAAACTGTAATATGTCCTTAAAATGAAATATTATTCAGCAATTAAAAAATGAGCTATCAAGTCAACAAAACAAAAAAACACGGAAGAACCTTGAATGCATATTGCTAAGTGCAAGAAGGCAATCTGAAAAGGCTTCATACTACATGATTCCAACTCTGTGACATTCTGGATAAGGCCAACCTATAGTCAATAAAAAAAATCAGTGGTTGCCAGGGGTCCTGTGGGAGGGGAATACATAGGTGGAGCACAGGACATTTTTAGGGTTGTGAAATTATTCTGTACAATACTGTAAATGTAGAAAAATGGCATTGTGCATTTGCCAAAACCCATAGAACTGTACATCACAAAGAGTGAACCTTAATGTACATGATCAACTTTCTTTAGTAATAATGTATCCATATTGGTTCTTCATTGTAACAACTGTACCACAGTAATGCTAGACGTGAATAATATAAGAAACAGATAATAACAAGTGTTGGCGAAGATGTAGAGAAATCGGAGCACTGTACACTGCTGATGAGAATATAAAATGGTGCAGCCACTATGGAAAACAGTATGGAGATTCCTCAAAAAGTTAAACATAGAGTCGCCATATAATCTAGCAATCCTAATTTGGGGTATTTGCCTAAAAGAATTGAAAACTTGAAGAAATATTTGTATGCCCATATTTATTGCGACATAATTCACAAGAGCCAAAAGGAGAAAACAACCCAAATGTCCATTGATGTGTGAATGGGTAAGCAAAATGTGATATCTACATATAATGGAATATTATCCAGTCCTAAAAACTAAAGACATTCTGATATATGCTGCAACATAGATGAACCTTGAGGACATTATGCTAAGTGAAATAAGCCAGACACTAAAGATCAAATATTGTTTGATTCCACTTATATGAGTTGTCTAGAATAGGCAAATTTTTAAGTGCATGAGAGTACACTTAAAACGAATATAGTGTTATATGTCAATTATGTCTCCTCTGTGTTTTTTTTTTAAAGTGCAGGAGAGGTCAGAGCAAGGAAAGATCTCATCCAATCAGCAGTAAAGCCTTTATGTGTGAGGCGGGGGGCGGGGAGGGGGGGAAGGGGTAGTTTTCAAGACAAGCCTTAGAAGATGCTAGGATTTCAACAAAGGAAGAGATGGGAGAGGGAAGCCATTACAAAGAGGTGACATATGGGCAAATGTACAGCAAAAATAAAGGATAGAGGACTGGGATGGATGACTGCATTTGACTGCAGCCTATAGGAATGTAGATAAACAGTGGAAAATTATTTTTAAAAGTAAGTACACTCATTTATAACACAATAATTATTAAAAACTTGCTACATTCCAGGTGTGGTTATAGTTGGTGAGGATGGAACAATGAAATTCCCTGTCTGCATGGAGTTCATACTCTAGTGGACTATACATAAAGGGGTCTTGAATGTCAGTCAGTGGAGGGTCAGAGAAAAACGAATACATGTCCTTTTCTGTGCAGTTCCCATGGTCATCTAAGTGCACCAGGGTCGGAGATTGTTTATTTTACTGTAATGTAACCTCGTGAAGTGTACTGGCCCCTAAAGACTGTTACTTTCTCCAGAGAAATCTCACCCCCTCTCTCTTTTAAGCGTAGTGTCAAAGTCTAAAATCATTATACAAGTGATTTTTCAACTGTCAGTGAGGGGCAAGGTGTTTCCTCACTCCTCAGTCATCTAAGGGGGGGTTTCAGACAGATTGGATTAAAACCACATCTGCATGCCTTTACAGATTCTGACACATCTCTCTAGGGAGGCATGACGCACCCACCTTCCCCCCTACCCCCCCCCCCCCCACCACACACACACACACACACACACATTCTTAATCAGGATTTGGTCAGAAAAATGGGAACCACTCAAGGTATTCAATGAAGAGATTAATTCAGGGAACTGAAGGCTTACAAAATTGTTGGCAAGGCTGAGGAAGCAAAGGTCAGGGAAAGACGTCATTCGCTTCCAAGAAGTCTGGAATTTTAGGAGTTTCAGAAAACCATCACTGATGATCTCAGCGTCCTACCACACCCGGAAGAGACGATTTGCAGGACACTCGGAAGTTACTGCAGAACCTCACACCGGCCATTTATCAAGGCCTGTGTGTTTGCCTGTGTGTTACAATAGGAGCAATAACAGTTTCATTGCACAAGTGCCTCTAGTTGGCAGAAAATAAATCAGAACACTTGGGGATCCTGAAGAATATAGTTCTCAGGTTTCCAGTCCCTACAATACAGGAGAAAACAGAGGTGGAACTAGGGTTGAATGCTGACTTCCAAAAGATACCTCCTGGAGTTGAATTGTATCTCTCCTCCCCTCCCTGGCCCCGAACAAAAATATATATGTTCAAGTCCTAACCCCTGGAACCTGTGAATGTTATTTTATTTGGAAATGGGGTTTTTGCAGATGTAATCAAGCTAAAATGAGGTCAGACTGAATTTGGGTGGGTTGTAATCCTATGATTGGTGTCCTTAGAAAAAAGAAGGATGTTGAGACACAGAGACAGGAAACAATGCCAAGTGAAGACGGACACGCCAAGGAATGTCAAAGACTGCGGGCAACCACCAGAGGAGACAAGGAAGGGTCTTCCCCCAGAGCCTTTGAGGGGACCTTGCCCTGTTGACATCTTGGTTATAGAATTCTGGCCTCCAGAACTGTAAATCAACAAATTTCTGCTATTTTAACTGCCAGTTTGTGGAAATTTGTTCCAGCAGTCCTAGAAAACTAATATACTCCCCCCACTCCCCCTCCCCCCCTCCCCCCCCCCCCACCCCCACACACACATTATTCACAGCCCAGTGCCCTAGTGAGCCACCATGACAGACAGGAGAGTGCTTGGAAGCAGTGCTTGGGAGATGAACACCACTGTGTTTTCCTGGGGGTCCCCTAACTTAGACAATAGGGATCATTGAAGGAAGCAGGAAGACAACAACCCTTCTCCAAAGCCATGGCCCAAACTGGACAGGAGTACCTACAGGATAATCTTGGTTTCAGCAAACAGGGAGAGCTGGTTACTTTCTTACCCTTCACAGCTGCTGAGGGAGCTGTATATATCTCGGGCACAAATGGGCACACAAAGTATTTTTCATTGATCTACCTGGTGTGCGGCTATGCTGATTACAAAGCAGCCAGCAAATCCATTTCTAAAATAGAAGGGCCAGCTTCTAAAGGTACATCTAGTTACCGAGTTCATGATGTTCTTGGACCAAAGTGGCTTTAGGAGGGAAAGAAGAGCCTACCTCTTTTTTTTCCATCTTTCCCTCAAGCCATAGACCCGGTCCTCAGACAACTCCTCCCCAAGACATGTCAGGGCATTATTTGTTTCAAGGCTCATCCTTTATTAGGCAGGTCTTCCAGGGTTAAACAGAGAAATCTTAGGAGTGGGTGGCTTGGCAGAAGAAACAGAGAAGGCCTGGTTGGCTGTGCCATGTGGGTGGAGGTAAGAAATCAAGATGATGCCACAGACCTACAAAGCCTGTAACTTGTTAAAACCCTAGTCCGTAGGAAATCCATTTTCCTGGACTGGTATCAAAGAGATTGTTTTCTCTGCATTTCTCTGGGCACTATTTCTCCGATAGAGTAATTCTCAGAAATTACAAAGTACAGGTAAGTAGCAATTTATAATCCTCGTCTTAGGAAGCCTGGACTGAGCACCTACTTTCATTAGGCTATCAGGAAAGGTGACTAAGAAATAGAATTGGCCTGGTTGGCGTGGCCCAGTGATTGAGCATCGACCTATGAACCAGGAGGTCATGGTTCGATTCCCAGTCAGGGCACATGCCCAGGTTGCAGGCTCAATCCCCAGGGTGGGGCGTGCAGGAGGCAGTCAATCAATGATTCTCATCATTGATGTTTTCTCTCTCTCTCTCTCTCTCTCTCTCTCTCCTCTCTCTCTCCCTCTCCCTTCCTCTCTGAAATCAATAAAAATATATATTTTTTTAAATAGCAATAGAATTGAACTTGGATATTTGACCTAGTATGAAGGCAGACTTGCCTAGAGGCAGAAGACTGCAGCCATTAACCCTGGGGTGCCTTTCCAGTGGACTGTGATGTGTGTTGGCTATTACCAGGGTTTTTTTTCTTTGTCTTTAGCAACAGAGAAGCTTGCACATTTGCTAGGACCACCTCCTAAGCCACATGGTTGGGCATGTTCAGAGGTGTTCCATGGCAGACAATCTTCCTACCTTTTCCAGTTACATGCAACTTCGGGTTAAAAGACTGCTAGAGGTGGGGCTTTTAGTTGCAGAATTTTCCTACGAAAACCTGGCCAGGCCAAGCACATGTTTATTCTTGCTATTCTGACCTCTCTGAAGGGCTGGCAGGAAAAGGCAGCCCAGCAATGAGCTCTGTGACACTGACTTGCTCTGCCCTAAACCAAACTCTCAGATACTATGGCTCCAGGCTCATCTGTGGATGACATTTATCCATGTTTAAGTCTTGAGTCTCCTCTTTGACACCAGCCCAAGAAAATGCACGGGCAAAAACCAGGCAGTGACGGCACATATTCAGGTTTACCCAGAGGTGATTTCTTTTCCCTCATCAGAATTCATTACCATCAAGATGGTAGGTTTTCTCATTAACAACCATGACAGTGACCAGCCCTCCTCATTTATCGACTTATTGCTCATCTGAAAATGTCAAGTGATCTAATATGATTAGGTAGCTGTATGCAGTGTCTCCTATCTCAGTCTCCTTCTGGACAATCTAGGAGACAACTAGCTTTGCCTTTGCATAAAACTGAATAATCATTAGAATCTTCACAGGACTATGAAGTCATAAGGCTCAATGGAAACTCAGGATGTTAGTCAATTCATTCTCCTTGCCTCTACACAGAAATGCAAGCCATTTAGGATAGTAGTCATCGCTCATCCATAACCACAAGAATGGATAATATTTTAAAAGATTGATAGAACCTCATACTTAAGTACTTACACACATTATAAATATTTTATGAGATATTTATTATTACTATTATTCCCTGTTCATATAAGTGTAAATCAAGGTTGAGACAGATTAAATAACATCCAAATCAGTGGCAGAGGTGAGATTTAAACATAGGCATCTCCTAACCCAGAGGGTCCTGTGTCTAAAAGAACCTTCTTACTATTGCGGTTGTTCTTTTCACACAAATCAATGGCGGGGGAGGGGGACCTTTTTCTTCTACCCCACTTAGGTTCAGTGCCTGGGGCCCTTCAAGTTAGACAACAGACAGATTTGCAGGAGGAAATGTTTATTATTACACTAGAGGCCCGAAGCACAAAATTCGTGCAAGGGGCTCGGCCCTTGCAGCCCTGGCTTCGGAAGGACATCTGGAAGGTCGTTTGGCTGTCTGGTCTAATTAGCATATTATGCTTTTATTATTATAGATATGTATATGGAGGACTTCATAGAAAAGTGAAGACTCCCAAGAAACAGACAGGCCTGAGAGCTTATATACCTTTTTAAAAAGACTGATAAATTGTGGAGACAGGACAAATGAGGGAAAATGGGGTTGGGGCTATGGGTGGCAAATTCTGTGAAAGTGAGTAGGAAATAATGGGGGGAACTAATGGAAAATAGAGGTTATTTTAGCAAGGTTTGTTTGCAGACCCATCTCAGAGCTGACTTTTTGTCTTCTTTATGGCCATAAAGCCCCCACAGGAGCAGGGTCTTCATTTCTCAGAAGTTTCTGCCTTTACTCAGATAAGCAAAGATCTGAGAAGGTTTCTTTCTGCATCTGTTGATTCTCATTTGCCTCCAGCTCAACATAATCATGCCAAAGTGGCATCTTGGGGGCAGCATATTCCAGTCCCCTTCAAATCCATGCCATCTTTCTCTCAGTACAATTTAGGAAATATTTTGATTGTCAAAACAAGATATAAATTCTTTTCCTTATTTTTTTTTTGTAATCAACTGTTTGCTGCAGACCCTCTTTTTCAAGTATCTTTGGCGCTTCCCAACCCCTCCTAGGAGGAAGTTCTTCCTAAAGTTTAATTGTAATGCTTCCATTGCAAAGCAAGCCCACTCTCCCTTATTCTGTCTCCAGGGAAAGCAGAACAATGCTTTCTATTTTTTTAGTGTGCTTGAAGATTGCGCTCTCTCTCTCTCTCTCTCTCTCTCTCTCTCTCTCTCTCTCTCTCTTCTCTCTCTCTCTCTCATATTTCTAGCTACAGAGAGGAAGATGTAATTTGGAAGACACTTGCCTGCTCTTTGGCAGATAATCTCTCCAGCTTCTTTATATAATCAGATTGTTTCACTTACATTGTTAACTGTCACAGTCAAATGGAAGACTTAGTGTGACATTTATACCCCACCACCACCCTGGTTAATCCTCTTCCGAGACTGATAAAGCACCCATGACACTCTTGTCTTGGGAATAAACAGTTTCTAGTCCTCATGATCTAGGATTCATGGCCCACTGAAAAATTTACCATAACATCCAAGGTTTGAGTAATGAAGACTTAACGGAACCTGGAAGACTCTGAAAAAGTCTTCCAGGAATCAGCAGAATTAACTTTATCAGAAGCAGCCACAAATCTGCCTGTGAGGGCAGATGCATTATTTCAAAACAGGATGAATTCTTCAACTTCTTTATTTTAAAGTCAAAGACATTTAAAAGGGGAGAAAGCATAGCCTTTATTGACTCTGGTTTTTAAAAACCATTTAGATTGTTTAATTATCTATTGTTATAGAGGTGCCTGGAGGGCCAGCTAAATAAATGTTTACAATTTCTAACAGCTCTGGACCATTTGCAGTTGTTATATACTAAGTTCCATCACCAGTGCCAATTCCCCTTCCATGTGCTAGCATATCATGGAAAGTTTCACAGACCAAGAACACGTTCATTTCTAACACCCAAATGTAAGCTAATATGGTGTTTTTCTGATGTCTGGGCACTAAAACGAACCCTGTGGAACACATGGAAGCAGAAACACAACTATTCTCTACAGGCAAGAGACCAGTGCTGTAGGCCAATTTCTAGCTTTAGAGAAGCAGATGAACGAAATTGTGTTCAGCCAGGTTTGAACTTTTCCACTCCCATCACAATAGGACTATGACCATTGTGTATCACGGCATTTGTTCTCCAACTGAGGGAACATCAGCACAATTATTGATGGAGAACTAACTACTAATGTATCCCAAGTTGTAAGGCAAGGAGTTTGCTTTTACTTTTTGGAAGTTCCTCCAGTAATTCTGATGATCAACCATGTTTGAGAATCAGTGGTCAATGCTATTCTAGGCAGTCCCTAAACAGAATTGAGACCTGGGCCAAGGGAGGCAAGGTTGTCTCAAGGAGTAGTGAAAAACTGAAAAAGGAGGAGGGAGGGAGGTGGGCAGGTGGGACAAAGAGGGTGCTGAAAGGAAAGGGCAGAAGCCAACTTTGGCCCAGTTGTCAACTCAGGAACTGCTCAGCCTAGGAACAGGCTCTCTAATTGGGGGATGAGTCCACCAACACCATTCACAGCCATCTAGTGCAGAGCAGGGCGGGGAAGGGACGGAGGGAGAGCGTGCACCATGGAGTCAGACAGCCTGCTGTGAATCTAGGCTCTGCCACTTGCAAGCTGTGGGACCTTGGAAAAGTTGACCTAACCTATCAAGGTCTCAGATTCCTCATTTCTCAAGTGAGGATAATATAGGAGCCAACTCATCGGGTGATGAAAGAATTAAAAAAACTTTAAGTGCTCAGCACAGTGCTTGGCTTCTAGTATCTCTGACGCTACTGTTACCTCTCCCCATTGTAACCACGGTGCCCAGCTGCTGATATTAAGGGTTGACATATTGGTACATAAACTACATCTAAAGACTAACTGACTCGCGTTAATGGTCAAATCTGTGGCCAGGACCTCCTGAACACCTCACACTGACACTCTGGGCTATTTACTCAACAATATGAGAAGCAGGTGAATCACAATAGAGGTAAAAAGGTTGAAAATCAGAATGATCTAGAGGAACTTAGCACAATGTCTCAGTAAACTCTTCGAATAGTATATCTCAGCGTGAAGGAGGTGGGCAATAAGGATGGATGGGGGTCTGAAGCTGTTTATAATTAACAGACCACTGTAGTCAAGACCTAAGTCAGATCACTGAACACTGCACTTCTTAGAGCTGCATCTCCCTCACCCATAACACAGACATCATAATGGAGTGATGGCAGACAGCAAAGCTGAGAAATGTGCGATCATTATCAGTTTCCACACAGCATTAGTTTACCCACAAGCCATTCAGAGATTCCTGAAACATGAATTTAGTTACCAATAATTGGGCTGTATAGCTCCAGCACTTAGTAACTAACTTCAGAAAGTGACCAGGAAAGCTTTGCTTCACTTATTTCTGTCTTTCAGGATTTGTGGGTGTTTTGTTTTTTAGAAATGGAAGGAAGAAGGGAGAAAGGGAGGGAGAAGGGGAGAGGAAATATTTACTGACAGCCCATAGGCTATCCCTGAGAAAACTGTAAGCAGTAAGACAATGCCCAGATTCCATTTCTGCCTCATTCCTCCAGGGTCTCCGGCCCAGGGGGAGGAGTTTAGGCCTTGGGCCAACCTGAGCTATAAGCACGGCTCACTCTGGACTATTTATAGTGCTGGGCTGTTGGGCAGACCTCTTAAGATATTTCCAGCTCCTTCTAATTCAAAACAGCTCTTCACAGCCCTGAGCCATAACCGTGTGTGTTTAAATGCTTTTACATATCCTGGGTCTTGCAGGATCCATAGATTTAAACAATGTTAGTTATCCCAGTTTATTCCACTGAGTAAAATAAATTAGTCAGTAGTAGCCATGCATTTGTTCTCCTTAGTATTGTAGAGGAATTTGGCTTCTGTAGTCACTGATTTAGTCTTTTTTATCCTTGCAAAGATAAAATCCTACTCTAACAACGGCTTCAGCTGTATTTCTTTTCAGCATGTTCTAAGATTCCTCTTCCTCCTTAATAAAAATTCTGAGACTACAGTGTCCTCTCTCCAATTTAGATGGCGTTATGAATTATGGATACATCATCCACCATGAGGCCCACCAATCACTGATATTGAACAGTTCTGATGAAATACTGCAGCCAGTTTAAATTGTTTTCCAGGGACTTGGACTATTGATAAAACAGCTCCCACTGCCAAAGCCAGCCCTGGTAAGGAGTATGCCTTTATTTGGTGGGAAAATGAGTTTGGTATGGTAGCCTTGGATTATCACCAAAAATGAAGAAGAAAATGGAGATGGATTACAAATGGGATCAAGAATAGGAGGCCCTAGCTGGTTTGGCTCAATGGATAGAGCATCAGCCTGCAGACTGAAGGATCCCAGGTTTGATTCTGGCCAAGGGCACATGCCTGGGTTGCAGGCTTGATCCCCAGTAGAGGGCGTGCAGGAGGCAGCCGATCAATGATTCTCTCTCATCATGGATGTTTCTATCTCTTCCTCTCTAAAATCAGTAAGATATATATATATTTTTAAAAAAAATAGGAGGCCCTTAGATCCTATTTCTTGGGGTTTATCTTGCACTGGGATGAATTTGTGGGGCAGGGGGGAAAATGGCACTCGTCCTCAATTTTTTCCTTCTGGCTACAGAAGATAAAAATTTGTATTAATATCAGCTTTGGTGGGTAACTTGTTATCCATTTGACACCACTGTCCAGCTGCTTTTAAAGTCTTGTAGTTTCTTTTCTATAAGTGCTTTGATTTTCACAAGGGTTTTGCCCTGTAATTATTTTACATTTTGGAAGGCTATTGTGAGACAATAAATTTCTGTTGTTTTAGCCACCCAGCCTGTGGTGTTTGGTTATAGAAGCCCTAACAAATGAAGTCAGCGGTCCTGGAGCAAGAGAGAGTTCTGTAACAGGTCTAGTTATGGTACAAGCAACCCTGGTGCTCAGACAATCCTATGGTGCTAGGCTCTGTAGAATCTTTGACAAGCCTCAATACAGACCCGCAGAGGTGTTGAGCAAGCCCATGCCCGCAAAGGGGGCTTTGCTACTCAGAAAGCAGGTCTGGGCCCATGGAGGGACTGAGCACCTCAGCATGGTACATCAAGCGACCGTGCAACCAGCATTGCCTTTTATGGGTGGGGAATTATCAAAGCCACCAGGTCGTAAAGTTTGCACAGAAGAAATCTATCATAGCCTGGGACTTAGACCTCTCAGAGATAAAGATCTGGGTTACTCCACCAGCCAAGTCACCTAAACCCACAGATGTGCTGGCCATTGAGGAGGGGGTTCTACAAAAGGTAGAAGAGAAGGGAGATACTGATGAACATCTAGGAACAAACTGCAGCAGCAAACAGTGAGATCTTGGCTCACCAATCTTCCTATCGTAGGTTCTTTGTCTTTGTGATGTTGAAGTCAGTGATAGGGTAGAGCAGCCTACCATGGGGCACAAGGAATGTGAGTGGTAAAAATCTGGACCGCAGCAGATGCAAGCAATGGCCTGTTCAGACCCCCTCATCCTTAACACTTCAGAGCACAACAACCTTCTACCTGTTAGCACCTAGATTTATTTGTTGGGCGTTTTCTCTGGCCTACAGAGCAACTCTACTGTGCACAACATGCCAGGTATGCCAGGGAAATTATACCATGTCCCCAGGAGCAGCCTTTAACTAATAACTGATAGGAACTGGTATATTAATATCCCAGCTCCCTCACCTCTTAAGTGGAATGATCCTGAGGCCCAAGTTTCAGAACTCAGAGTTCCCTGGGGGGATTGAGCACCAGTCACCTGCAGTGCTAACTTATTTGACAAGAACCTTTATTTTACTGCCCTCTCTTCCCTGTGTTTTTACTCCCTTACCACACTTTCCTATGATCAATTCCAAAGTAAATAATTTGTTTTATTGTCTCAATGTCTGCTTCTGCAGAAACCCAAACTAACGCAATGCACCTATCAAAATACAGACCATCGGCAATCTCTAATCAACAATATTCCTAGCTCCTTCCCATTGTTGTCTGGGATTGCTCTCCCTTATGTGTGCAGAAGAAATGAGGTAGTGGTCTGGGGAAGTGATGGGAAAAGATTACTTTGGCCACTTAATGGATTCACATTTTCAAGGTAAGGCAACCACACTATTTTCTGGTGGATAGAAACCCTGGGCAGCAGAGAATGGAAAACATATTGTCTCCCTACATTTTTCAGTTGTCACTCTTGCGTGATCTAAAACCGGGGTGTGCCATAAGGCATTCCTTAAATCTGCTCCATTTGCCATTTATGTAGAGGAGGCATTCCTCCATGATTCCAGCATTTGTTGTCCATCAGCATTCCTTTTAGTCATCACCATAAATTTCCACATTTTCCATGTCTTCATTTTCTGTGCGGTCATAGGTATTTTAATGAAAGTTGAATGACACTGCATGGTGGAGGCTGCTGGCCATATGATAGTCTGAACATCTGCAATATTCTATCTGCAGTGAAGTGATAAAGTAGAAGATAGAATCACTAAATTTCAAGGAGTCCATCTTCCTAGAATAAGCCCTTCTTTCCATATAGAACCACAGTAGAGATGTAATAATAAGAGGAACTAGATACAGACCTGGAAATTCTAGTTCTCTTTAGCATGGTTCCTCAAAAGATTCCTAAAGAAATGATTCATGAGCAGAGAGAGAGAGAGAGAGAGAGAGAGAGAGAGAGAGAGAGATGGGTTTGCACCTTAAAGAGTCCTTAAGTCATAATTATTTCTCCAGAGACCTAAACTGGTCATTCAATAATGCTTGGAATATATTGAGAAGAATTAAAAAGCTATTTCATTTTGAAGTCAGCATTCTATTATTTCATTCTGCAGGTGACATTTTAATGGCCAAGCAATCACAGTTCTGCGATAAATTCTGGAAGTGTAAGGGTTGTTTCCCTTTTGGGCTAGGTCATGATTTGAGTGATTTTTCATTGGTTATGGTCTATTATTATCTGGTTGATGCTTCTTGTAATAATAACCCTGCCTTGTTCTCCATCTTGTCAATTTATCTTTCTTGACCAGCTGCCATTCACACTCTGACCCTGTGACAGTAGCGTGACTGCTCTGACCTTTGCAACTATTAAACCCAAAGGGGCTAATAAGCTACCAATCCACATGAGTCTAATTAGCTATTTCCAACAGTTATAGCAAAGAGGCAGTTCTAAGTCATCTTTCCATCTTAAAAAATGAGAGAAAGTTAACATAAGCTAGAAAGGAAAAATCACATAACTTTGAAAGTGAAGAATTCATAGGAGATGGGAGTTGTACCAAAATTGCAACCTTTGCCCGGCCTGTGTGGCTCAATAGTTGAGCATCGACCTATGAACCAGGAGGTCACGGTTCGATTCCTGGTCAGGGCACATGCCTGGGTTGCAGGCTTGATCCCTAATGTGGGGCATGCAGGAAGTGGCCAATCAATGATTCTCTCTCATCATTGATGCTTCTATCTCTCCCTTTCCTTCCTCTCAGAAATCAATACAAATATATTTTTTAAATTGCAACCTTTGGGGGGAGGGCAACAAGTAAATGGTTGGAATGAATATTGAGTTGGGCTAGCCCTGAGTCCCCCCCCCCCCCCACGGTCTGCCACTTCCTGTGTGGCACATGCATCTTACACGTAACCTCCTGTGGCCTGGCCTCTCTTCCCCCCGGTCCTCCAAGGTGGAGCCAAACCTGCTTGCCTGCCTCCTGTGGATCTCCTGAGTCCTGAATAAATGAGAGGCACCTCCAAGGGAGCGACCCATTGAAAGGAAGTTTGAGAATTTACAAAAACTAAAGGAGCAGTGAGAGCAGCCAGTAAATCAGAGGGAAACGCTCCCTTAGGCAATGCAGCTGCTGCAGCTGACAGAGCCTGAGGCAGCCCAAGGGCTGGGACGGGAAGAGAAAGGCAAGTGCCCTACTGCGTGGGATCAGCTACCAGAGAGGAAGGAGGCACCTCTGAGAACCAGGGCTCAAGCCTCAGAAGTGAGCAGGAGGGTACTAAAGCAACACTTGGTCAACATCTGCAGAAGGGGCCTCCTGACAACCTTGCCGTCAAACTCAGAGGAGAAAGGATGTGTTTGCGGTTAAATGCGACTTCAGGGATTGCTGCCAGCCTCGAGCTTTCCACAGAGGGATCTTTTCTCCTTCTCCTTATGCATAGGATTTTCACATATCATTCCCATCAGTGGCAAATGAGACTTAATCCCCACCCCTACGCCACTCCTTTTTGGGAATACAGATCCAAAGGGATTTAAGTATCTAGGACAAAAGAGATCATACACATATCTTTAAAAAAGAAAGCTTTATCTTCCGATGCAAATCTCAAAGAAGGTATTTCTGGCAAGAAGTGCTCAGATTTTTCTTTTAATCTTAAACCCATAACCTTTTAAATGTGATTTTTTTCAGAAATAAATCTGAAGGAGAAAGTCACAGGCGGTAACACGGTGACATCTGCCACATTTAGAGGTTGTAATCACCATACAGTTGTCTGTGAGGTGTGTGTTTGCTTAACCCCTTCACCTTTGTCACTCAGCCCCTAAGCAACCCCTCCCCTCTGACAGCTGTCAGTCTATTCTCTGTATCTAGGAGTCTGTTTCTATTTTGTTTGTTAGTTTATTTTGTTCATTAGATTCCCGACCCAGGTTTATTTCTCACCCACGCAAAGTCCTCTGGGTATCCGTCAGCTCTACAGGGCAGTTCCCTTCCAAGGAACAACTTGGGGTTCCAGGCCAATGGAGGCCCCACTATTTTGTAGCTTCCACAGTCACTATGGTGGAGAAAGAAAGCTGGACAACCATCAAGAAATTTTTCACTAGCTCAACCAGGAAGTGACATGTCACATTTCATTGGCCAGAACAAGGCCCCTCCAAACTTCAAGGGGGTTGGCAAGTATAATTTCCTATGTGCCCAGAAGGAGGCACATGAAAACAGATTTGATGACCACATAGCTTTTTCTCTGCCACAGTTGCCACACAGTAAAAACTACCAGATGGAAAGCAGCATTTCTGGTTATCAGACCTCAAATTGAGTTTTGAATAGAACAGCTCTTAAATGTGTGGTTACAGAGCTGGAACTCACTCTCCTCCCCTCTGGGGACCTGGCAGATGAACTGCCTACACAAAGACCACTAGACAAATAAAAATGCAGTATCTAGTTATCAAGCTCTAATACTCCAGCACAAAAGTTGGTCAGAGCTGGACAGAGAACACATCTTAGGCTAGAGGCTGACATGGGATTCCTTCTTCCTGGTCCTTCCTCCCTATCTACATCTTGGGACAAAGAGAGAGTGACCGAACCCAAACAGCAGCATGGACAATGGCAGCAGGCCTGACTCACAGCTGCATGAAGTCCCAACAGAAGAACTGGGAGGATGGCCAGGCACTACATGAGGGGGTGTGGTAAATCCATGTGGGCAGGAATGGAGTAGGGGGGCGGGGATCTGGAGTCAGAACCATGCTTTTAAGGCACAGTGATGCTGCCTACAAGTAAATATGGCTAGTTAAATGTCACAGACATGGACCAAAAATTGTCCCAGCAGCAAGGAAGAATCATACAAGAAAAGCATGGAAGTTGGCCCCAAAATTATTCTCTCCATCGTTTCTGAGAGAGAGAGAGAGAGAGAGAGAGAGAGAGAGAGAGAGAGAGAGAGAAGGGTTCTTCTCCTAACAAAAAGTGGGTGATTTGTTTCATGCCAATTTGCAATTCCCTTGTTATGACAGATTCCCTCCTCTAGTTGAACTCAGCAGGCCACAGTACCCATGGCTACAGACAAAGGCATCTGACTGCTCTGCTCTCCTTTGTCATCACCGCTGCAGCCTGGGCAGGGAAGACTGACCATTTGGAGACTTCTGTACTGGCTCCATCAACAATCTAAGAACTCTCCATTTGGGTGTCCAAAGAAGACAGATGAGATTGGTTCTCAGGTCTTTTCATCTCTGTGCCTTCGGCAGCTAGCCTGTGGGGTATTTATTGGGTAATCAATAAAGCCTGATCAGCGTGAACGAAGGATCAGGGAAGAGAATTATTTCTCTCTCAGCATCGGAGACGGCAGCTAAAGAAAGGCTGTGTCCTCTGGAGGCACACACAATACTTTCCCCGTGGAAGAATTACCTTCTGTGCAGCTGACAATTGGGCCAATAGTAAAAGTCCCCTGGGAATGGCATCTCCTTGGGACCCTCCAGGCCTGCCTCTCATCTAGCCTGGGTGACGTGGGGATTCATGGGGAATAGTGGCAAGAGTAGAATCCTAACCCTAAACTCCACCCCACCCCACCCCCCGTCCAATGCCCTCCTCTTCCGTGAAGCCTTCTCTGACTATTCTAGGGTTTAGTGAACTTTGAATTCCTACTAAATTTCATCTGCTCTGCCCATTTAGTTCTGATTGTACTTTACTATTACCTTGCTGTTTTTTACTCATGGGTCATTTTTTTTTTTTTATGTTCCCATATTTCTCTCTCCAACTATAGTTAATACTTCTTGGTATCTTCCACCACGCATAATTTTGGCAGGCATTTAATACATATTGGTTGAATGACAATGAGAATAATGCAAACTTTAGTGAGTAGTTATTGCATAAAGGCACAAGAAAAAGCACATTTATTATATTCCTTAATTCTTAAAGCAAGGTAAGCAGGTCTTCAAAGAATGTCGTTTAGTTCCATGTCATTTTGTTATAATGTTGATGCGATGCTGTAGGAACTCTTTCTTGTTTATATCAGCCTATGGTAAAATTGGTTTCGTTGTACGTTGTTTCACTTAAAGTTGCAGAACCTATCGGCGATGTTAAGTGAGGATTTACTACTATCCGCATTTTACAGATGAGAAAACTGAGAGTTAGAAAGGTAACTTGTCTAAATTCGTACAGCCAGTCAGAATGGAGCTAAGATTTGAACCCACAATTGTCTGACTAGAGTTTGCACTCCTGGCCACTCTGCAAATGGGTGAGTGAAGGACAGATTCCCTATTCAAGATAATCTTACATGGTTTTCCCTAAGTATAAGGCAAAAATCAGTTCTTCCAGTTCCATAAGTCACAGGGAGATGCCCACAAATTTGTAAAAGGGGCCCATTTTGAGTGACAAATATTGAGACAGCCTCTGGGTTTAATTTCACATAAACCCAATTCAGTACCCGGGCCACTCAAAAATTAGCCTGAGCCACAGCAACCCACCCAAGGAAAGCTTCTCACTCCTAACAGTCACGGAAAATCATTTCCAAAGTCCCAAAGCTTCATAATCAAGGGAACCATTAGCTGATAGAAACTGTAAAGCAAAATGTTGTTAGAAATAAATAAGCAAAAACATATACTTTTTACTATTACCCTGGGTTAATGAATGCTTCTGAGTTCAAAATAGCCATGATTTGCCCTCGCCAGTTTGGCTCTGTGAATAGAGCACTGGCCTGAGGACCAAAGGGTCCCAGGTTCGATTCCGGTCAAGGGCATGTACCTTGGTTGCGGGCTCCTCCCTAGCCTGGGCTGTGGTTATGGGGCAACCAATTGATGTGTTCCTCTCACATCACCATTTCTCTCTGTTCTTCCCTCTCTCTTCCACTCTCTAAAATCAATGGGAAAATATCCTTAGGCGAGGATTAAAAAAAAAAAAAAATAGCCACGGTTTCATCTCCCTTCACATCTGTGTTTAGCTTGTTTCCTGCCCTTTGATTCGCTTGGCCAACAGCTCCCGGAGTTCATAGGTTGGGAGACGGAGATGCCAGGACTACTAGCTGTTGGCCACATCTCTGCTGCAGGGGTGAGCACACACTCACAGGGAGGGGTCTGTGCCTCCAGCGGGCAGGGAGGGCCAGCTCAGAGCTGCATTTCAGAAAGCTAATACAATCCAGATGGCCAGTAACCGTTTCCAGCTGAGGGGGCTGTCTGTGCTGCCTGATCACTGCCCCAGCACAAGCAGGATGAAACTGACGTCACCCATGGCCACCTCCATGGTCCTCGCTGGCCCCTGTCACAAACACTAAGGCAAGGCTCTGGTGACTGAATTCAGTGCCTTTGCCACTCTGAAGCCTCCTTCTTTGTGAAATGCAGGCCTGTTTCTACACTAAAATGACCATTTGCCTGATGGCTCATTTTCACCCCTTACTCCCCTGGTCCAGCTTCACCAAGCCCTAAGGGTTGTGTCATCATCTGCAGTTTATAGGAGGAGAGCTACAAGTTGCCTCCCTGAGTCATCCAGGCCGGCCTCTGACCTGTCTTCCAGATGAATTCCTGGCAACATCAAATGAGCCCAGTACCCAGCACAGGTATGACTGGCACCATCTATTCAGATAAATCTCAGCCTAAAAATAACGCTGATTCTGTTTAAACAAGGTAATAGGGGTGAATTGTTTCCTGAACAGTTATCTTTTAAAGAGCAAAATCTTCATCTGTGTGTGAAGTATAATGGACTTAGCCGGTGTGGGCCTGGTGACTCATCCGGCCCAGATGGGAGGCCAGCCGACGGAGCTCGCCATTCCACTGAGTTCTGATATGCGGAAAATTTTCAATTGTGATTTCATCACAAAGCAAAACATAATGAGACAACTTTCATTATCTACTTGCATGCCTAAAGCGGAGGCGAGTGCCAAGTTATTAATTTTTTTTTCCTTTGGATGTAGCTTTTGGCAGGGTTTATGCCAGTACAGCACCTTTCATTTTAGAACTCAAAAGGACGGCTCCATTTTTCATTAATGGTGGGACAGTTGCTATTTATCATGATAGGGAGCCAGTAGCAGAACCTTCATTTTTCAAATAAAAAACTGGAAACACAATCAAGTTCAATAGCAGAGCCAAAGTCGTATGCAAAGACTTGCCCTCTGGAAATACTAATCTCTCTGTTTCTCAGCTCCTTTATGTCTGGAATGTGCTTTGCACCCTCCCTCTCCACCTTCTACCCCAAGCACTTTTTGCCTGGTTAGCTCCTATTTATTCTTCAGATCTCAGTTTAAACATCTCTTTCCATACTATATGCCTTCATACAACTGTGTTCCTATTTTTTCATAGTACTTAGCCATAATTTGAAACAGTATATTCATTTTTCTGTTTATTTGACAAACATTTCTCTCCCCCACTAACTTTAAGCTAGAAGCTTTTGGGGGTCTGGGACTGGTTCTGTGCTTGACCATCGCTGCATCCCAAATATCCAGCCCAGCACCAGATACAATTGGCTCACGGGCTATGTACTGCGTGGATGGATGCAGGCACAGACAGATGGATTTGCTCTCTGAGTAGCATACAAATTTGCACAGCAGAACTGAATATTTGAATGCTATTCTGATCCCTATCAAGAGTTATGCACCACTTTCTAACCTTGATGTAAAAGTAAAAAGAATGATTTCAAAGACAAAAGCCAAGGTCACCTCCCTCAAACAACACCTGCTAAGGGCATGCCACTTTGTCGCTGCTGCCAAGGAAGAGCCCTTCGTTAAAGGGAAAAGATCGCTTTCTCCAAACATGAACACATGGTGTTTACCCATACAGAATAACACTGTGCTACAAAAATCAATTGACTAAATTTTCAGTTCTTCAGAGATATCTACAACCATAATCCTGCGCTGCCCCAAGATGTGACAGAATCACCCACGTGACTTCTCAAATAAGTGAGCATCTCTAAGATTGCATTGTGCACCAAGAATATTAAATGTGTCCTTACTTGCAGTTTTAAATTACTTCAGTATCCAGGTCTCTAATGAAAAGACAAGTCAGCCTGGTAAACAAGGTCTCTGCAGGAAATCTTGATGAAGAATTTGAAAAGAGGCAGCAATGTGAAAGCATATATTAAGCTTTGCCTTCCTATTTTGATGCAGACTTTCCTATGCCAAACACTGAGCAGGCTTAGTCCCTGACAATATTGGGAAGTAAGCCTCACCGGTTTGGCTCAGTGGATAGAGCGTCGGCCTGCGGACTGAAAGGTCCCAGGTTCGATTCCCGTTCAAGGGCATGTACCTTGGTTGCAGGCACATCCCCAGTAGGGGGTGTGCAGGAGTCAGCTAATGGATGTTTCTCTCTTATCGATGTTTCTAACTCTCTATCCCTCTCCCTTCCTCTCTGTAAAAAAATCAATAAAATATATTTTAAAAAAATAAAAAATAAATAAATATTGGGAAGTAAGTGAAATTTGCAATAGATCCTCTCCCACCTCTTTCCAGCAACCCTCCCCCGCACCTCTTCATGTTTTCTGCATACTCTGGTCCTCTCCCAGCTCAGTGCTGGCCCCTTGTGGTTCAGAACCCTTTCCCACCTTAATCACCCTCCACCTAACCCACACTCCTGGTCACTATGGCCCGCTCTCTCCATCACGTCCATGCGCTAGGTCTCATGCTCCTTTGTACTGGCCTCTTCTATACCACTCAACTTGTTCCTAGGAAACCAAGCCTTGACCAAATGTCAATAGTTGGCAGCAGGCTATGTGGTCCCCAGGACTGTGTTTTAATTAAGAACAGAATCACGTCCCAGAAGTGATTTTTCTAATGGTGAGACATAAGGCATCAGTTTTGAGACAACAGATTAAGCTGAGATCGAATTTTCCTGTACATAAGACAACTTCATAAAATACAAAGAAAATCTCTCTGGTGTAGCAAAGGAGCCGAGAGGCTGGAATTAAATCATTGACTTACTTCTAAAATGGGCAGGAATCTCTTTACAGCTGTAAGATTCTCTGAGAAGACCTACCAATAAAAAACAAAAAGCAAAGAACCTGCCTGTATCTTCAGCCACTTCCTCCATTCCGCCAGACATCAGTAGTTATCAGTTCAAACTATTTAACAGCAAAGTGGAGACTTTCCATGCCTATCACATTAACACACCGCTCAGCTGAAAGGGTATAACACAACAAAATTAATGAAGACAATAGGTCACTACGCAACGAGAACTGGCAATCAGACAAAGCCCTTGGAAAAACAGCAGTCACTGCTGATATTTTGCCTGATGGTTCTTTACCTGCTTCTGACATCTCTGAAGGTGAAGTCCATTTCAGGCAACCGAGAACAGAGTTCAGGCAAGGGCAGGTGAACCGCTCCTGTCAGAGTCTGCCAATGGTGGCGAGACACACAGTCCTAACTGCCCCAGTGGAGAGGTGTCCAGAGAGCACATCACTCACTCCCCATCTCTGTCTGCTCCCTGGCCGATCTCATCTGCAGCAAAACCCTGCCACCAAGCTGAGGCCTCTCCGATCAACCTCCTCACCCATAACAGACATGGTCTGTCTAAATACAGCGAAGGGCCCAGCACAGTAGAGGTTCTGAATAATGTCTACTTGTTGGTTGAGTGAATAAATATAAATGGATAAAATCTTGCACCAAAGCCTTAGAGGTTTTTTTAATGTATATATTTTATTTCATTTTTTTTTTATTTCAGAAAGGAAGTGAGAGGTAGAGAGAGATAGAAACATCAATGATGAGAGATAATTATTGATCGGCTGCCTCCTGCACGCCCCCTACTAGGGATCGAGCCCGCAACCCAGGCATGTGCCCTGGCCAGAAATCAAACCCTGACCTCCTGGTTCATAGGTTGACGCTCAACCACTGGGCCACACCAGCCAGGCAAAATAGTCTTTTTATTACTTTTTTTTAAATCCTCACCAAAGGAATAAGGATATTTTTTCCATTGATTTCTAGAGGACATAGAAAGGTGTGGGAGGGAGGGAGGGAGGGAGGGAGGGAGGGAGGGAGGGAGCGAGAGAGGGAGAGAGAGAGAGAGAAGCATCGATGTGAGAGAGACACATCAATTGGTTACCGTTGGGGACTCAGAGCTTTCTTAATCTGGGGAGCAAGTTAGTTTCATTTTTTGCATCTCTTTTGAACAGGTAGGAGAAAGGTTTGGTATTTTGAACTAGATATTCCTAACAATTGCATTATGTTTTAAATCACCAAAACAGTATGCAAAATCGATTTCTCTCTGGATAGGATAGGTTCAGAGAAGCTATTTGGAATGGAGCAGTGTTAGGTAAGGGGTCTGATTTGGAGTGAAGACTTCTGTGTATACTACATGAGCGTTTTTTAAAAAACTTAAGTAGGCAATGTATTTTTATGGTTCAAAAAATTTTTTTAATAATTAAAAGGTCTACAGTGAAAAGTCTTCTAATCACCCTTGTATTCTAGCCACCTGTTTTCTACCATCCAGGTAACTACTATTATTATTTCCTTATGAATTCCTAGAGTTTCTTCATGCATATGCCAAAATATATATTATCCCCCACCACCTCTTTTTAAAGCAAAAAGTAATATACAATACACACTGGTCTGCAGATTCCTTTTTATAGTTGCATAGTATCTTGTTGTATATACATACAATGACTAACCAGTCTTCTATTGATGAATATTTGTGTTGTTACAAATCTTTTGTTATCACAAACACTGCTACAATGAGTAAGCTTGTATAAACTTCATTTTGCATCTGTGCAAGTATATCCGCAGGATAAATTCACAGAAGTACAATTGCTGTGTCCTTTTTCCATTTGTTTTTAGTGGGTCAAGAAAACTGCATCAAAACAACCACATCAATTTTGATACAAAATGGGAAAACCAATTGAATGGCCTTGACCAGTGATGGAAGAGAGGTTGGTCAACTTTCAGCTTCTTCCAATCCCCCTCTTAAATGTTATGGACATTTATTGTTTTTTCTTGGCTACTCAGAATCAAAACCCTTAAAAAAGCCTGGATACCAAACTTCAAATGGTGCATCTCCTGTTTACATTTCCCAGAAATAGAGACGACCTTAGGCAAAGATCTACACTGAACCACAGCAGATATTTGATGGTTCCTTTGGATAGTCAGAGTCTTGGCAGGAGCAAGATAGGAGAAGTGGTGGAAAAGAAGGATGGGTGGAGGAAAACCATACGGATAAACACTAGAGAGGCAGAGAGGGAAACCTCCCTCTGCAGGTTCCCAATGCCCCTTGCCCACCAACAGGCATTGGTGTGGAAGCATTAACAACCAGTTCTGTGTAAGCTATAAAAATTGAGGCAAACATATAACAGAAATCTTTATTAAATGGATAGGCAAATGTTATTGGATAGAAAAGATTCAATGTTATAGACAATAACTCAGCTCAGCCTCACTTCTGAACTCCAGATCCATATATACAACTTCCTGCTCAACATCTTCATTTAAATGTCTCCAACTTAACATGCCCAAAGCTGAACTATTAGTATCATCCTCAGAATCTGCTCTACTTACAGTCTTCTCCATCACAGCTGAAGACAAATCCAATTGCTCAAGCCAAAACTCTTGGATTCATCGTTTGACTCCTTTTTCTTATATATTCCACATCTAGTCCCTCAGAAATCATGTTGGCTCTAACTTCAAGATGATCCAAATCCTAGCACTCCTCACATTTCTACGGCTGCCAACCTGGTTCAAGCCACTGTCTTCTCTTACCTGAATTACCATATGAGCCTCCTACCTGGTCTCCCTGCTCTTACCCTTTACCCCCCACAATGATATATTCTTTACACAGCTGCTAGAGATACCCTCTAAAGTATAAAGTCAGGTTACCTTACATCTAATCAAAACCTTCCAGTGCCCCTCCTCCCCCACCGCTTTTCACTCATTACCTGGTCCCCATCACCTCACTGATCTCACCTTTATCTTCTCTCCCTACCCACTCTCTTCCAGGCACAGGGGACTTTTGCACTGGCCATTGCCTCTGCCTGGAACATCCCACCCATCAATGTCTCAAAGGCTCACTCTCTCACCTGCTCTGAATCTCTGCACAATTGTCATCTTTTCAAAGAGGTCTATCCTGACCATCATTTTAAATGAGAAATCTGCCCCTTCCTCTGCCCCTACTCCCTTTCCTTCTTTCCCTGCTCTGTTTTTTATTTTCCATAGCACTTACCATCTTCTAACACATTAGCTATATACTTAGTTTGAGTCCCAGAGTTATTGGCAGGCATGCCCTCCCTCTGCAGGTCTCCAATTACGTTCACTACCTGCCCTCCTTGCTAGAGTGTAAGCAACTAAAGGGCAGCCATTGTTTTTCTGTTTTGCTCACTGTTGTATCCCACATGCCTGAAACATCTCTGGGACATAGTAGTACTAAAAAATATTTGTAGAATAAATGAATCTCTTTTTTTGTAATTTTTATATATGGACCATTTCAATAATTAAAATACTTGGGCAAATGTATGATTAGGTATTTTTCTCACCAATTAACTCTTTTCAATGACTGATTAATTCAACAGTGGTTCTCTCCTTGAACTTGAATAAATTTAAATCCATAAATCTCCTAACTTGATGTTACTACCCTTAAAGATTATCTGCAGTTCCAGGCCTACAAGCTATTTTGATCAAAAGCTGTCTAGCTGATTTTTTTTCTAACCCACTAGTGACTTCTCTCCAGCGCTAGCCACAAATATTCTCTTCACTCTGCGAAAACTGTTGGACCAATGACAGGGACAGCCTTAACTGGCCTTTCCAATGCTCCTGAATAAGGCACCTGTGTGGTCCCCACAAAATACTTGTGTGCCTTACTTTGTGACAAAGACAGAAAAAATAGTTACCTACATACCAGGAGACCTTTTCTCTACCACCAGGTTCCCTGCCTCCTGGCTTTTACCTCTTTGGCAGACAGCACCTGTGCTATTAGCTGATTTCTAGGTAGTAGGATTTCGTCACCATTTGTCTATGACCTTGGTCAAGTTACGGTGTCTCCAATGGAAATCGGAACAGTGGGGTTAATAACAGGATATCTGCCAGAGGATTGTTTTGAGGAATAAATAAATCATATCCACCAGAATATACGTTTCCAATAAATGCCAGTTTAAATTATTATGCACGCTCCCCAGGTGCCCCACGTTGAACCAGATCAGTACCCCTAAGCCCTTCTCACATAGAAAATTTTGGAGAACCCCCGATTTAGACAGCATTTGCCAAGCATTCTCTGGTTTTCCATGATCACTAGTTTGCCAGCTCTTAAAAGGAGATGTTAGTTTGCCCACATTGCCAATCGCCTGCCCAGAGACACCCTGCACCCAATACCTGAACACAGCAGGCTCTCGGTAGAGAACCGAAGAACCAAAAGATCACAGGCCATGCTGCCCTGAAGGCATACCATTCTCTAATCTGTAAGCAATGGCAAAGTGAGCATTTTCCAATGGAGTCTTGTGCTGAGTAGAGATCAGCCATCCTAGAGTCTAAATGTCCATGAGCCCTCAATCACACATTTCCCAAACCCCAAATATTATTGCTCTTCACTGTGACTGCTTGATAAGACTCACCAATCAAAGTGTGTGCATGCAGTTAAGACACAGGCACTTCCCATTTTTCATGTTATTCAGAGATATTAATGCCAAGCAACTCTGTCAAAAGTCAGAGTTTCCAGAACTCTGTGCCCAAATCTCAGGCCAAGAGCTGGGAATTGATGAAAACCTCTATGTAACCTTAACCCCACACAACCTACTCAGATTTCTAACATTTAACCCAAGTAAGCTCATTTGAGTAGAAGGAAAATTTTATTTATGGCAGAATTATAGTTTGTTCTAATTTGATTAAAGGAGAATTTGTGTATTTGCCATTTAGTCTGGGCCAGGAGAGGCCTCCTTGCCCCCCGTGAATGCATCTCAAGAAGAGAAAATGGATTGTGAGGTTGATGTTTTGAGTTTTCTGCCCAATCCAAGTGACAGGGAGGGGACCTGTAGGCACAAAGAAGCAATCCTATGTAGAAATGCCATACTGCAGGTTTCCAATTAAAAACCCTTATTGAGACGCAGCCAAGCAGGGAAGATGTCATGTGTTGTGAGGAGCTTTAGAGGCACCTGTGTTACTTGTGGGTGGATTTCTTCCACTGGCGTGGGCACCCCCTGTGAAGTGAGGGAGGGCTTGCCTGCCAATAACTCTGGGACTCAAAGCAAGTGTTGAGGAAATGAAGAACACCAGTGTGTAGCTCAGGTGATTATCCTACCACTAATTCCATGATGGGCCTCTGTAGTCTGTCTTCTGTGGAGTGTGGGATCTGAGCTAGAGGACCTGCAGGGTCTGTACGTCCAGCCACAGAATGAAGACTGCTCCCTTCACAAAGGCTCTTTGTGGTGGAATCCTTGCTGCTCACCCTCCAGACTCCATGTAAGCACGATCTTTAAAAATTAGCATTTTATTGATTTTGACATGTGCTGTCATTGACGCTTCTGTTTTATGTGTTTTAATTAAATGTTATTATTTGCCCTGTGTCCTGAGGCCATGTGCTGAGAATGGGTGAGATTACATAAATCAGACCTGACGTTCTGTGTTGGGAGTCCATTGACTCATCTCGTGATGTCACTGTAATCATTTCCCTTCGATCAATAGAGAAGTTTTGATGGTCTCATTACAGCCGGGAGAAGGCTTCTTCATATTTATCTCCCACCTTGTTGAAAATGCACAAAGCCCTTCTCTAAACCCACCCTCCTCTGGTGTGAGCCTTTTGTTTTGTTTTCAATGTCGCTGCTATCATTAGATGCCACCGTCTTTCTCTGCGGCATGAAGTCCTGTCTGGGACTGTGGTTTTGGTCTGTTCCTCTCTCTGCCCCCTTTGTTCCCTACACTCTGCACTGCAGGCTCTGGACCACCATTAATTTGAAACTTCCAGAAGCTTATGTTGTCATTTTTATGAGCCTCTCTACACCCCACATATCTGCCTTGCACAAAATTCGTGCTCCACGCATGTTGGTTGAATTCAGTTGAGGGGAGAGAGTGAGGAATTTGCATATCTCCCTTCCAGAGTCAGCTACCTGGAACCCCTGAGCCTCCAGGGTGCCCAGTTATTCTCCCAGCCCACTCCACCCCCACTCCCCCACTTCAAACCTGGAATCAGATTTCCTGGTTTCAATCCCTGCTCTCCTATTCACTAGTTGAAGGACTTCAGACAACGTGTTGAACCTAAGTTTCAGTTTTCTGGCCTGAAAAATGGGATCATAAAGTACACATCCCAGAAGATCTCTGTGAGGCCTAAATGCAACAATGAGTGTCCGTGTGCAGCCCAGGGCTGGGAGACAGGAAGCAAGCACCTGAGGCGGTTTTACGCTGCAGGGGTTATTCTTACTGATCTCGGTAGGAGACAGCCCTGACGTGTAAACAGTGCCTGGTAGAAGGCGCTGGAATCTCTGTCATTAGGTCTATTGGTTTCTGGCCTTTCTGCAGTAGATCAGTGAAAAGGGTCTGAAAAGGAGAAATAAGCATGATCCAAAACATCTATTTTCACAAATAACATGATCTCTACTATTTTTTTTATGCGACCTATTGGAAAGTTCTAACCTTACTCATTTAAAATCCCTCTCCAGGCTTGATTCTGTTTTATGTTAGTGTTTGTATCAGGTCAACATCAGAAGCAGTGCGACCCTCTGCTGGAGAATGGTTAACTGAAAACGCAGGACACAGTGACAAGAAACTCTGCTCTTAGCCTGATGAACAGCTAACAGCCTTTAACTCGAGGAATGCAAGGACAGGATTTCTGTTCAGATTTCCTGAGAAATGGAGTTTCACCAGATGGACCTGGAGAGTATTATGCTAAGTGAAATAAGCCAGTCAGAGAAAGACAAGTACCTATGATCTCATTTATATGTGGGATCTAATGAATAAAATAAACTGACAAACAAAATAGAAACAAAGGCATGGATACATGGAACAGACTGACAGCTGTCAGAGGGGATGCGGCTGGGGGGCTGGATGAAAAAAGGTAGAGATTTAAACAAAAAAAAAATCATACATAGATGTTACATATATGTGATATATGTGTGTGTTTATGTGTTTGTGTGTTTGATTGATATATATATACATATATATATAACACATAGACACAGACAACAGTGAGGTGACACCCAGAGGGAAAAGGGGGTAGGGGAAGGTGGAGGTGGGCAAAGGAGGAATAAATGGGGACAGAAAGAGACTGTGCTTGGGGTGATGAGTGCACAATGCCGTGTGACGATTGTGTTTTGTTGAGTTGTACACTTGAAACCTGTACGGTTTTGTGAACCAATGTCACTCCAACAAATTCAATTAAAAAAAAAAAAGGCAAAATACTCTAAGCATTTTCTTTTCTTTGGTGCTTCAAGGATCCATAAAGAACCAAGCCCTGGCGCCATCTGCTGGCAGTTTTCAAAACAGACGCTTAACACAATGGATACCTCCCTCTCCTTGACAGAAATTAAGTTCAGGGGAAAAACTGGTAATTTCACAGTAACTTCAGTGTTTTCAACCGCCTGTTAAATATTTGAATTGAGAAGAACAGATGGTAAAAAGTCTCAGCCACTTACAGTCCCCACAAAGGGCGGTCCCTGCTATGCCACCACTTCCTTTGTTTCTGTAAGAGCTTGTCACCCCACAGAGCTACCTAGAGACCAGAGACGGCATATGTATTGCCAGTGGGCCAGCGCTTGGCCCGCTCCTGCCTGTGCACCCAGTCTCACTGCTCTGCCCAAATTTACATCCTCAAGCACTTCCACACACTAGAGATACTTTACACAGAGAACGCATGCATGGAATCTGCCTTCACAGGGCTGGGCTCCCATCTCCTACAGAACCATGAGTCTAAGTTCACCTCAGGACCCAGGATATCACATAGCATCAGTGTGGGGTCTGCTCTCCATAGGAACCGAAACATCTGCTTTCACTTTCCAAGGCTTTGCTGAAAGCGAGTGGCTTCCTGGCCTGGTAGCTTCCGCCGTTTATATCTAGCTCCACGTGGGCTCACCTTAATGCCAGGCAACTCGGCACCAGCAGGCACAGAGCCCGAAATGGCTGGGGCACATAAAGCTGCAGGCTGCTGACCGAGGAGTGAAGCTATATCCCAGAGAACTCTCATCCATTCCTCTGGGGAGAGAAGCAGGGTGGTTTTGAAGACAGGAAAGTCACTGGCTAGGCCGGTTCCTCCCTTCTCTACTCCAGGATATATATTTACTTATTTAAAATGCAGTGAGCCCTCTCTGCTTGCCAGATCATTTGATAAGCACTTTACTTCATTAAGCTCCTCACTTCATCTTAACAACAACCCATGCAATTGGTACCATTTTTGCTTCCACTTAAAAGATATGAAAACAGGCTTAGAGAGAGCTTAAATAACTCGCTCAAGATCTTAGAGCAAGTAAGTGAGAGAGGCAGGATTCAAACTCATCCATTCTGATTCCTCTTAGCCAGTACCCTTCAGAGCCCCGGGACGTGGGGTTTTCACAGGTACTGCTGAAAACACGGTCACTGCTCCTATGTGCAGGATGAAGGGAATGGGATAGTTCCCCAAAGCCCTGTGAATGCGTGTAATGGGGAGCGGAGGGCGGGTGTTCGCATCGGGCACCACCTAATCTCACTTCTTGAACAACACACACACCCAATATAAATAAATCCTCCCCCTTAGTCTCCACACCCTTGATGCAGTCATTGAACCGTTTCCTCATCCCCAGCCAGTTGTCTAGGACCCTCACAGTAATTTTCTCACACCATCCATGCCTGACGACTGATTTCTCATGGTTATCTGCAAAAGCACAAATACAAATGCTATTAACTGGTAATAAAACTAGCCAGCCATTTCTAAAACCCAGCGCTGGCAACTGCTCTGTGGTCTTCGGGGACCCTTGGTTTGCCAGATATTGGCTAAAGCAAATATTTCTTTCTGCTATTAAAATGCCAAGGGGGGCAACCTTGTCTTCTGCTCTTTCCAAAATGTATAGAATGTTGGGTCAGGAGTAGGGAGATGGTCTTTTAAGAATCAAAGAGAGTTTTCGGGATTTCTGATTCCAGAAACCACCCACCAGCCTCAATATATAGAATTCATATTTTTTCCAGATAACATTGATTTTTTTAAAGTAGGAATTTGATAAGCAATCTTTAACCATCTGTTGGATTCTGACACTGTGCTACACACTACGGATACCAAAGAAAGATCTCCATACCTTCAAGGTGCTCTTAAACTAGTTATGAAGGAGCTCAGGAGTGAGACAAGGCAGGAGGCAATCAGGTGTGAGATGGAGAGGTACAGATAGTAGGGACTGTCAAGTTTACCAATGGCAATGTCCCGCCTGGGAGCAGTCAGAGGGGAAGCCCAGCAATCCTGCCCTTCACTAGCCCCTGACCAATGCACCTCAGTTACCAGATCTATAAAATGGCAGAGCTCAGCCATTCATACAACACATTGCTTTGAGCGCCAACAATCAACCAGGCATTATTTGTGGCTCTGGTGATACAGTGTTGAACAAGATCATGACGGCGCCCTAATGGATTTTATGGTCTGGTTGGGGACGGGGGAAGGTAGACAATCAATAGATGAATAGGAAAATGTAGTAGATGGCAGGTAGTAACAAGGACTATGAAGAAAAGTAAACCAAGGTAAGGGGCTAGCGAGGGACAGGGGGCTGTGTCCGGAAGGGTGATTAAGGAGATCTCATCAATCAAATAGCGCTGGAGTGCAGCTATGGATGATGTGAGGGAGCCACCCAAATAGACATCTATGGGAAGAGCACTCCTGGAAAAAGGAACAGCAAGGCAAGGCCCTGAGACAGGAATGACTTCAAATGTTTGAGGAACAGCAAGGATGCCAGTGCGGCCGGATCACCGTGAGTGTGGGCATGGTAGAAAAGGAAGAGCAGCCAGGAGCCAGATCATGACGTGTCTTGTAGGTCAAGGTATGGAGTTGAGATGGAAGGCTTACGAACGCGTACCAGAGTATCCAAACCATCTCTGCTCCTAAGGGGCGCACTTGAGCAAGATGGTCCTGAGCAAAGAGGATCTAGCATGCGAGAGTCCAAATGCCAAGTATTCAAACTTAAGACGATATGGGCTCCTTTGTAGTAAGGGAGTAATTTAATTAGGGAAGGAACCAAACTAAGGGGGGGGGGGGAACATATCAGGGGTAGAAGTCTGGAGTCCAAGGAGAAAATCAGGCATTTCATGAGCAAATTGGGAACTAAATTGTGCCTTTGGCCCTCTTTAGGCAGCCAGCACATGATGCCGTCCTTCTGTTCAGAGACCCCCAAGTGGTGCCCTATTAGAGCCACACAAGGGCTCAGCCTCCTGAACACCAATGTGCCATTCAAAACTCATGGCTAGTTATCGCTACCATAGATAACAGGTGGGCGCTGATGTTGAATAAATCCATGCTAATTGGTTAGTGCTTCTCTAATTTCTGACTTTCTATTTACTAGTTCTTCTAAGACAGAAGAGAGAAAATACTTGGCCCAGATAGTCTGGAAGATGTAATGTGAAACAGACCACTGAAAGCAGGAAACATAATTGAAGAGTCATGTGTTCTCTTAAAGCTCATGTGAATGCTGCATTTTCTTCCAGATCTACTTGTAACAACATAACGGCGGTGTTTTACATTATTCAAGGAACAAACATGACCCTCGAAGAAGATATACCACATTTATCTGGTGCTTTGCCACACACCTGAAACCCTGTACTGTCTCCCCAGGGCTGGACAAACTCAACTTGGAAAGTATGAAGTTGATAACTGAGCTTAACCCAATTAAAACACTCTTGTCTCTAGAAGGACCCCGAGTAGTTGCTAATATTTGGGATTTCAAGAATCATAACTCACTATTGGGGGTAATGTATGAGGCAGGGGACTCCTAACACAGATTTAGGTGTTTTCTTAAATAAAATCCCTAGTGCCAGGCCAGATTTCACAATTACGTATCTTAGGAAAGCACAAGCCATTTCCAATGGGAGTTGCATTATTAATAGAAGCTGGAAATACTCTGCATCTTAACCATCTCGGAACATCCTCAGGAACTATGTGAAGAGCATGTGCAATATGGCAGCTCCACAGCCATTACACAAGTCTGGGCACACTCCTTCAATGCCACATATGCTTAGGAAGTGCGGCTGTTGCAATAAATAAGGACGCATTCGCAAGGAAACTGACAGGTCTTCTGTTCCCTAAGTGGTAGTGTACAGCATCTCCGAGGGGCTGTGTTTCTCATAGCATATCTGTTTAATATTTGACAATATCTTAGCTTATATTGTAGCGGGTTTGAGATAAAATGATTACTTATATATACACAGTTGCCCACACAGATGGAAGAATATTTATTTGGGAAAGAAAAAGAAATTAGAAGGGAAAAAACCATCCATTGTGAATGCATCAAGACTATGATTGCACAATGCTATGTTAATATTTTGAGGGACTTACTCTAAATCACCGTCCTTCCTTCCAAATCAGAATCCGCATAATGACGGCTTGCTGGCAACAGAAAAGCAGAGGATGCCATATTGAATGCTTCCCAGGCGTGGGGCTGGGCAGGCTGCTACTGCCACACAGTGAGGGCTGTCGAAATGGCACCCACAGAAAGCTTCCCCTACTCCCGGCCAAGGAGAAAACATAAAACATTTACGTTCATGCAATTCCTATCTTCAATTCTCTCACATTTTCAGCAATCATAATGAATAACAAACACAGGAGTCTCTATGTAATTCCAGCTGTGGAGTGCAACATGAAATGTATTAAAGGTAAAGTAAATATGTATACAAACGTATTTCATTTTTGTCACTTAATCTTATTCCCTGAATATCTGGCTAATGTTGTATTTATAAGATAGATTACTTTTTTAAAATTTTAATTTTAAGTCTGATATATGGTTTTGTACCAAATTTAAAAATCAATATCCCAAATCCAAATAATATCCCAAATTCTAAAGTGTTTTTGCTTTAGAGTACAAAAAACATCTTAATATGTGATGACAGTTTTTCCATATATATATATATATATATATATATATATATATATATATATATATTTAATTGATTTCAGAGAGGAAGGGAGAGAGAGAGAGTGAGTTAGAAACATCAATGAGGAGAGAGAATCATTGACTGGCTGCCTCCTGCATGCCCGCAACCCAGGTATATGTCCAGACCATGAATCGAACTGCCACCAGGATAAATTTCAGTATTAGTATCAAAACATACAGCATCATTACATATTGTTCATAGATGCATAAAATATAAACATACTAGTGACCCGGTGCATGAAATTCATGCACATTAAAAGGGAATTAATTAGAGGAAATATTTTAATATTGCTATTTGCCTTTCTCTATAATAGAAGTGTCAGAGATGAAAGAAAATTAGTAAAATGCATATGAAAATCTTCTTTCTGTCAGAGTCTGGGGTGCACCACAGGAACCAGAGTCAAGTCCCCGCCTACCCATGTGCGCCTTGAAATCGCGTGATACCCAGGCCCTGCCGGCCTCAACCCCATTGGGCTAGATCCAGACCCGGCCGGCCCCACCCCCATCAAGCCCTGCCAGGTGCGGGGGGGGGGGGGGTGGGCATGCAGCCTCAGTTCACCTGGCCTGGCACTGGGGTGGGGTGCATGGCCTGAGGTCCCCCGGCCCAGGCCAAGCAGGGGGCATGCCTTAAAGTCCCCGTCAAGCCCTGCTGGGCAGGTGGCATGGCCTGAGGTACCCTGGCCTGGTGCTGGGGCAGGGGTTATGCCTTGAGGTCCCCCGTCAAGCTCTACCAGGCGGGGGGCACAGCCTCAGGTCCCTGCTGATTGCTCGTTAAGGCTTGTTATGGGAACTCGGCCTCTGCTGTGGGTGCAGCCATCTTGTGTTACGGAATCCCTGCCTCTGCTGTGGGTGTAGCCATCTTGTTAGGGTGTGACGGTCAATTTGCATATTCCCTCTTTATTAGATAGGATGGACTGGATTCACAACCAAATTCATGATAGCATTGCCTCTGGGTGGGTGGGGAATATCTGGGCCTTCACCTTTATGTGTAATATTTTATTCCATTTTAAAGAGAAAGGGAGAGAGAAGTTATGAAGCAAGTACCACCAAATGTTAAATTGTTTTTACTTGGTATGGTGGTTATGCAAGTGTTCTTCATATTATGCTTTCCTTACTTCACTGAAAAGCAAAGGAGGTCAATCCAGTTCATCACAAGCTCCTTAATGTGCACATTAGGGCCAGAGGCAAACAAACAGGGGGTCCCAAGTGTCCTCCTTCCTCCACAGGGTGCTCAGCCTCTCCCCTAAGTAAATTCAGATCGGACATGGATCGAGAACACTGGTGTGAAGGTGCGTCACATCATCATTCTGCCGGAGCACCCTCCATGCCTCCGCCAGCCCTTACCCTGAAACATTTAGTGTCAAAACTGAAGGGAACATAACCATCAGCTTTTTTGGTCTAGAACAGCCCTGCTGCTATCCTGAAACTCCTAAATTAACAACTGAAAAAAATGCCAATAATAAATTTTCAGAGATAAAATAAAGAAAAAAACAAAGGGCAAATGTTTTCATATACAACACACACACACACACCTATATTTACACATAATCCTCCTATGTAAATAAAAAATAATTTCGAGGAAAATAACTTGTCACTTTATCTTCCTTAGGTATATAACCATTGCCTAAGATTCATTAACTTCCTAAACTCCCACTCCGCCCTCAGTGTCTGGTTATAGAAAAAAAAACAGTAGGAAAACATCATTGGAAACCTTAAGAGCAGCAAGATAATGGAGAAAGATGGGAGCTCCATCTATTTTTATTTTTATTTGAATTATCCCTGTGCATTTTAGCAAAAAGGCAAATTCTTAATTTGTGCTCTTATTCTAACTCAATAGAGATGCAATAGAAGCAGTTTTAGAGACTCTTACCACTCCCAATACAGCAGATTTGTTAGGAATGGAAACTTGGCAAACACTAATAGAGGAAATTTTAATTTAATTCAAACCATGAATTGCAAGAAATGTGCCCAAGCATCAGAAGCTCCTTGGAGGGAATATTTCTATGAAAATAAAAAGGAAATGTGATTTTGGAGAAATGTATTTTAGGTTATTATTTCTCTGTGCAAGGAAGTGAAAGCTTGTCCCCAAATAAATTTTGTAGTCTAGACTGCAATCTAGGGAGAAATGAGACAGTAATCTACGCATTCCTCTTGCTTTCACAATAGAACCACTAACAGTTGTGATGAGAATTATCCCAAATTATAAGGCATAAAAACTGGCATTGCCTCACATGTTATTAGTCTATTTGCAGATGGCACCACAATTTACAACCCGATCCTATTACAAGAAAGGCTGAGTCCACAAATACTCTGTGAGCAAGAATGGAGCACTCAGAAATCACAGCAGTGCCATGTCCTATTTAGGTTTTATAAAATTTACATTGAAACTGTCCCTGAAAGTTATAGAAAATAACTCTATCTTCTTCAGGCCATTGCAAATCCTTTGGACCAAAAGTGGATATATAAACTAATAAATATCTTTGTTGCTCTCTAATTTAATCACAAACAATTATACATAATTACTTCATAGAGTGGGAATTTAAAAGGACTTAATATGTTTAACAACGAACAAAACAGCCAGCAAAACTTTAGTTAATTAAGATTCTTCTAGCACAAAAAATAAGTAAATAAAAATATTTGACTATGGAGCTGCCAAATCCAAAAATAAGCAATCTTACTAACAATAGTGAAGAGCCTATTGGCAGATGTTAGGAGATTCATCCCAAACAAAGAAAGACTGAGGATTCCAAATCTCAGGTCTTTCTTCTGAACTCTTACAATTATGAGCTGCCCTAAGAATACAGGATTAATGTGAAAGCCAAAATAACCAGTGAATTCATTATATTTATGTTTATGTTTGGACAGATGGAAATCCAAATCACTCTCACAAACCTGTCATCTTTGATTCAACAAACAGCTACCGAGAATCTGCTGCTTCGTAATGCTCTGGGGTAAGAAGTGCATCTGGATAAATCTCCTTCAGAGGACTTTCCAGCTGTACCCTTCCATTTTGTTGGATTTCTCTTTGTGTTTATTTTATCACTATTAAATAGTACCTGCTCAACACAAGAAACTTGAAAAATACGAAGAAATTGAGGAGGGGAGGGGGGAAGCCAGCCATAGTCTCACTAGGTAAGAGTAATAATTAAAATCTTAATTATTTCCTTACAATATTTTGCTGAGAGTTTTTATATAATTTCAATCATGAAATATATCCAAGGTTGTACAAGTTGACTTTATACAGCAAAACACATCATAAGAGAACTAGACCTAACAGAACACTTTACTCAACAATAATATATATATATTTTAATATATATATATATATATATATATATATATATATATATATAACCTTCTCAATTGCACATGGAACATTCTCCAAAATAGACGATATGTTAAGCCATAAAATGAGCCTCAATAATTTTACAAGATTGAAAATAGCAAGAATATGTTCTCCAACCACAATGGAATTAAATTAGAAGTCAATTACAGAAGAAAATTGGGGGGATTCATAAGTGTGGAAATTAAACAACACACTCTTAAATAACCAATAGGTCAAAGAAGAATTACCACAAAGAAAATCAGAAAATACTTTAAGATGAGTGAATATATAAACACAGCATACCAAAGCAGCTGGATGGAGCTAAAGCAGTGATTAGAGGGAAAGAGTGAAGACAACCCACAGAATGGGAGAAAAATACTTGCAAATCGTGCATCTCTGCTAAGGCACTTCTATCTAGAATATACAAAGAACTCTTACAACCCAACAATAAAAAGACAAATAACCCAATGTTTTTAATGAGCAAGGATTTGTAAAGACATTTATTCAAAAACATATTAATATTTAGCATCATCAGCTATTAGGGAAATGTAAATCAAAACCATTTCATACACACCAGGATGGCTAAAATAAAAAACAGAAGATAACAAGTGGTGGCAAGGGTGTGGAAAAATTAGAATCCTTATGCATTCCTTGTGGTGCTGTAAAATGGTACAGCTACTTTGAAAACCAGTTAGGCAGACTCCAAAAGTGTTAGACATAGAGTTACCACATGACTCAGAAATTCTATCCTAGGTATATACCAAAAAGAATTTAAAACTATGACACAAAAACTTGTCCACAAATGTTCATAGTAGCATTATTCAAAATAAACAAAAAGTGGAAACAACTCAAATGTCAATCATTTAATGAATGACAAAACAAAAAGAGTATGTCCATATAATACAACGGAATATCTATATATATAAAAGCCAAGCGACCTGAACGACTGGAACGACCAGTCACTATGATGTGCACTGCGGTGGCCAACCGGCCTGATCAGAGCCCCGAACGCCCCCTGCAACCTCCTGTGGCCCCTCCCCCTGGCCAGCCCCGCTCCCGATCGCCCCCCCCCCATTGGGGGCAGGGCTGGCCATCCTCCCACAGCTCTCCCCACCCCCATCCCCACCCCCAGCTGGCCAGGCCTGATCAGGCCTGATGGGGGGCAGGGCCAGCAGCCAACCTCCCATGTCCCCTCCCCCCCTGCCAGCCTGGCCCAAATCAGCCCCCATCAGGGGAGGCAGGCAGGACCCCACATGTGCACAAATTCATGCACTGGGCCTCTAGTACTATCTAATAAAGAGGGGATATGCAAATTGACTGTTACACCGTCACAAAGATGGCGGCACCCATAGCCACATGATGGTGGTGCCCAGTCCCCTTGTGCCTGCCACCAGAGTCCCACAGTCCTTTCAGCCCAGCCGGGGGTGGGAAGGCGCGTGGTGTGGCTGGACCCGCCCTCAGCCCCCCAGCCATCCAGGGCCAGCCCGAGGCTTGCCTGTGCCTCGGATAACAGCTGCCCAGCTGCCCAAGGCCGCCCAAGGCTCAGGTAACCAGGGTCGGCCAAGGCTTGCACTGCCAGCAGTGGCAGCAGCAGAGGTGTGATGGGGGCATCGCCTTCCCCTGATCGCCGGGTCACCTCCCGCCCCTGAGGGCTCCTGGACTGTGAGAGGGGGCAGGCCGGGCTGAGGGACCCCCCCCACTCTAGTTCGTCTATAAAAGGAATTGAATACTGAAACACGTTACAATATGATTAAAACTTGAAAACATTATGGTAACTGAAAGAAGCCATACACAAAAGGTCACATATTATATGATCACTTATATGCAGTCCCAGAATAGGCAAATTCATAAAGACAGAAGTAGATTAGTGGTTGCCAGGGGCTGAGGGAAGGAGAGAATGGAGAATGACTGCTAATGGATATGGGGGACAGGGTTTGGATGGAAATGGTCTGTAATTGGATAGTGGTGATGGTTGTGCAATTCCAAACATAGTAAAAACCACCGAATTGCAGACTTTTCAAGGGTGAATTTTATGGTATGTGAATTATCAAGTTGAGAACATTTAATATGTAGTAATTTTTAAGCACAGTTAACACTGGTACAATCATAAATCACAGACAGAAAATAATATACAAAAGGATTTGATATCAGGTATTCTTTATGTATATATCATTTAGGAGGAATGGTCTTTATCATTTACCTTATTGGATTTTTCTTTCAAACTAAAAAAGCAATACATACTTTTATTACCTTTTAGCAAAAAGTTCTTAAAGGTACCAAAGAAAAACCCAACAAATTCTCCTTTCCCATGACCCTCACTTAATGAGAGCACCTCTTCCTGAGACGATGATGTTAACAGCTAATGTCCACATTCTTCTGTGTTCATAGCAATGCACACAAATGAAAATATTAACACACGCAAAAGGTTTTTCTTCGACTTTACGAAAAGGGGATCATTCTACGTACATTTCTCTGCAACTTGCTTTGTTGTGGCCTTCCCCATAGGTCAAGACATATAAATCTAACCCCTTCTTTTTAATAGCTACAGAATATTCCAGAAATAGGGTCATACCACAGCTTATTCAACCACTCTCTATGGATAGTATTCAAGTTGTTTCCTCTTGCTCCCCATTCAATGCATATCTTTATATGCATACTTACAAACCAATTCTTATATTTCTAGAAGATAAAATTGTCCGATCCAAGTTTTAAAGGTGAATAAAATCATTGCATTGCTTGGCAATAAAAACGGTTTTTATGTGGCATCAAACATCCTGCTTGGCGGAAATGGGAAAATGCATTTATTTCTCAGCTCAGACTCACAGCCCTGTGAGCAGGTTAGGCTGTGTGTGCAAATACACAAACAAAATACCAATTACAAGTGCTCACCAAGCCAGGCATCAGATTCTGTCTGTCTGAGGGGCAAAGGAAGTGTCCCAGCAGACACACTTCCTGACACAGGAAAACGAGCCGCTGAGGAAGGAAGCAGCTCAGGGAAATGCTGCTGGGCCAACCTTCACCTTTTGACTGCAAAATGCCCCCAACAACAAAGGATTCAGGGGCGTCCCCAGGTTCAGGGTGCAGGGTTGTCTGTGGGTTGGGCTTAGGCTAGGAGCACAAGTCCTTTCCTACCATGGGTTCCCTTATTGAGCTCTCTACCTGCTTCTTCTCTTCGTTGGCTGGAGCACTTTTTAAAGAAGGGCACGTGGCTGGTATGATCCCAAGGTCTTACATATCTAAGAATAGCTTTCTATTGCCGTCATACACAAAAGTCAACTCGACTTTTTCTTCCTCCAAATCCGGTAGATACTGCAGTTTTACAAGCCTTCTAGCTCATAGTGATTCTGAAGACAACCCAATTTTGGTTTCTTTGCTGGTGACAAGTGTGTGCATACATATAGAGTATAAATATAGTAAACTGTAAGTGCACTATCGTTAAAATGGCTAACAGCCAAACTGCCTGATCTAATGGAATTTCAGCTGATCTGAAGCGATAAGACAAGCAAGGAACTCTACATGAACTATGCCTACAGCAATATGACAGTGACATCAGTCATTGTGAGTCTTGAAGGCCCCAAACAGGAAGGTCACAAATTAGCCTGAGGGGATCATGTAGAGACTTTCTTCCTCTCTTGCTTTATGTGATCCAATGCCATCAGAAGGTATCTTGCCCGCTGTTGCAGACTGCCTCATACCCTTTATTTTTTTGGCATCTGCTTTGTCAGAGCGCCACCCTCTGGTGGGAACATGATAGCTATGCCCGTGTATATTGTGTGTAGGCTGTAAGACCTTTGCTATGAAAGGGAATGTTAACTGCCTTCCTCCTCACTCCGGCCAGTTCCCCAGTCCCCCAAAATCTACCTTTCTCTTAGGGTGTATTGCCAATTGGAGAAAAAGTAGAATTTATGGAAAATATATAGAAGAACTCAAAATTGAAGAGGAAGACCAACAGGCTTGAAAAGACAGCTTCTTGATTTCAATTGGGCCTGTTTCCTCCCACCTCCCGGGTAAGGTGAAGATATTAGCACTATTCCATTCTTCTCCTTCTCTTCTGCTCCTCTACCATTCCACCCTCTCACATCTGTCAACCATGGGTTCTGTTTTGTTTTTTAATGGTCAATTATATCCAAAATTCATTTGATTTTTGATTTTTCATACATATTTAAGGATGGAAGATTAGGTAACCACCAAACACTTTTTTTCCCTACTGTTCTGTCTGTAGGTCTCTTCCCATTTCCCTCTAGGTCCGTTCCCACCAATAGGAAATCCTAGGTGTGTCAGTGGAGCTTGACGACTAGTCGACTTTACTCCAGCTGGGACAATAGACCTGGACATCTCCAAATGCCATACTGGCATTTAAATTGTGAATACTTCAATTACTATAGTAATAAAGCCATGATGACATACAAGGCCTCATGATGTCAGACCAGCAGTGCTTCTCAATTTCCCACAAAATGTTCAACAAAAATAAAAACTGTGTTGGTAATAATTCAAAAAGGCCATCCACAAAAGTCCAGCGCACCGTCCATAGGAATGGATTGAGAAATAACATGCTGGGCTCCAGCAGACCAACCGTCTCTCACAGAAAGCAGAGAGAGGCTCTGGCTTGCTCCCACAGTCAGACACTGGCAGACTCCCCTGACCACGAAATAAATGGACATTCCACTGCTGCACACAAACTGTCTTTTAAACTGGTGGGTGCCATGTCCTCCCACCACCACCCCTTCAGCCATTTACACTGTTACAGCTGTTGATCAATTGTAGCCACTATCAAGATATAAATAAGGTAGCACTTGTACCTGTGCTAAGCTGAGCCAGGTGACCAGCAGCACCTGTCCCTATGGCCGAAACACATCATATGACCCATGGGCACTCAGATGGTCCTCAAACACCTTCCATGTGTTCAGTCAGGGATGAAGAAGATGGAAAATAGCAGCAGAGATCCAACTGTTGTGAGCATGATTCAGTCTTTAAGACTCTTTGATGAAGTGATTGTCTTCGTTCAGTGAGCCACAACAAATTAGCATAGACTGGATGGCTTATAAACAACAGAAATTTATTTCTTGCTGTTCTGGAGGCTGGAAGTCCAAGACCAGGGTGCCAGCCCTCTTCCAGGGTGCAGACTGCCAACTTCCAGTTACAGCCTCACAAGACAGAAGAGGCGAGAGAGCTCTCTGTGGTCTCTCATAGGTCTGTAACCCCATTCATGGGGGCTCTGTCCTCATGACCTAATCACCTCCCAAGGCCCCACCTCCTAATGCCATCACATTAAGATTAGAGTTTTCAACATATGAATTTTAAGGGGACACATTCAGTCCATTGCAGCAATCCTGCATTACACACAAAAGAAATTCTGATACTAGAACTACAGAATCTAACAACAAAAATCACCATCTGGAATGTCTGTATGAAAAGCTAAAAAAAAAAAAAAAAAAAAAAAAAAAAAAAAACACTAAAGCCGCTTAGCTTAGGTGGGTTCTATTTCTCAGAACAGAGTTGCCTCCAGAAAAGATGAGCCTCCAGACAACTTGCAGTATCCTCTTTGTGCTGCAGAGGGCAGTAGAGGACAGGTCTCTGAGTGCCTGCTACAGGATTCTAAGAACAGGGCTACTCAAGCCACACCAGTTTCAAAACCACTGACAAAGCCACAATTCTTTCTTATCCAGCAGGTTAAAAACGCCTGTGGCCTCAAAGACCGCCCCTGTTTCCCTCTTCTTCCTGTATGAGTCAGTCTTTAAAGAGCAAGAGCTGGTGAAATAAAAATAACCAAGCCTCACCAAGCTCTGACATTCCAGAAGGGGTGACTATGAAGGTTCTAGGGAGTGGGGGTTATGAGATTAAATCCGAAAGGAAGTTTTCCTGCTTCCTGTCTGTGGCCCAGCCTTCTTCACACCTGAGTGATACCTTTGTTCCTTTCTACACATATAAGGTTTCAACCGTAGTCTCTTTTCCTGGAATATCTCCAAAGTGGTTCAGAGCATGCCGTCCCAAATATGCCACTCTGGTATAAGGATTATTTTGAGCTGAAGGCAATCGAGAAGAAGCAGATGCAAGAAGAGTTAGCTGCTCTCCCTCTCTCTACCAAGAAGGGCAAGACTATTCTTAATCACCACAGACAACTCTAGACTCATCAACCCAGAGCTGAACCAGAGAACTTTACATAGCAAACCTCACTAAAACCACCCATATCTTCCAGCAGTTTCCCCTCTATGTTTACCTTCCCACAATTTGCCTCCCTTAGAAGCTCAAAGTCCCTTTCCTTTGTCTCATCACTTCTCTACAAATTTAAGATGCTCTAACAGCCCAAATTCTAACCACCCCTTTGAGTTACCCTTCACTGAATTCTCTCCGGTGTATACTCAGACATATCAACAAACTTCAAATTGGTTTTCTTATGTTGATAGGTCTTTTGTCAGTCTCATTTATAGAGCTCAGCCAATGAACCTAAGATGGGTAGAAGAAAAAAAATTTTCTTTCCTACATTCCCTTCCCATCCTTCATGCCCTTCGTGCTAAATAGATTTTATTATTGTTGCCTCTCTAACTTTCCAGCCAAAAGCTGGCAGCCCTGCACCCAAGGCAGGCACATGGCTCCTGGACAGCCCTGGGTGCTGAGTATGGAGGATTCTGGGGCAGCCCGGGTGGTCTATATGGACTGTCTGGACATGTGGAATCCAGAGTGGAGTCCACAGAACTGCTGATTTCTCAGTGTTGGATTTTTTTAAAAATCCATATCTTTCATGTTACTTATTTCCTTTTACAAATTGTTACTTACTTTTAGTTACACAAGCAGGTGCAAATACATGCCCACAGTCAATATGTTAAATGTCACATATAGTTAACTCTTTCCCAGAACCCCAAATCCCAGCCCCTTCCCAAAAGAAACCACCATTACAGTTTGCCTTGAATTCTCCCAGCCATACTTCTATGCATAAATAGGCATATAGTCATACTTAGCAAAATATATAGTTTCATTTTTATAGTTGTTGTTAATCATTACAGAAGTGACATCAAATTATACCTACTGATCTGTGACTTTCCTTCTTTTCACTCAACAGGCTTTCAGTGCCCACACAACTTCATAGACCTATAGCTCTAGCTCATATTCTGCACTGCTGTGTAACATTCTCTCTATGTCACATTGTTACACATTCCTCTGGTGATTGATATTTAACCCTTTGTACATCATAAGCCTCTAAGATGGTTCCCAATTATCACAAGTGATGCAACATGCCATCGTGAAATGAATTCCACTGTCAAGATGATCAGTTAACTGGTTATATACCTTTGCATTTTTTATTATTCTAAAAAATGACACAGTGAATAGCTATGTATTTGTAAATATGTTGCAACAATAAAATCTAAGAAGTAAATATTTCTGTGCAAAAGACAAACACATTTAAAGGTTTAATGTGGTTTTAAACTTCTCACTGGGAATGATGAATGAGGGACCACTGAGACGGAGAAGGGTCCAAGGCGCCCAGCTGCCACAGGTCTAAGACAACTGAGACTGCCAGGATAGGCAGAGCCTGCTCCCTTGAGGGCATCTGAAGTGGGCTACACAATGGACCTCTGAAAACTCTCAGTGGACGAAGGCTCCTCAAGCCGATTTAATAGAACTGAGCACGGTCATGATGCTTATCAGCAAAGCAGCTGCTAGGCACCAGCGGCAACAGACTCACCGCCCCTCTGGGATCCATTCTGGTGCTGCAACATGGCTCCTCTGAATGACGAAGGCAATCCCGAGAAAGTAGATGTGGACACCTGAGTCCTGCAGAAGAGGGAACAAGGCTTTCCTCAGTCTTCCCTTCAATGAATAGCAGATTAATGGACAACATGCAATGATCCAACCTCACTGAGTACAAGCTGCTAAAGTCCATGCAACATCAGATCAAAGCATACAGAACCCATGTACACAGCTTGGTGCAGCCCATCCAACCAATGTCCAGTGCTTGGCTGAATTATCACAAGTGATGAAACATGCCATTGTGAAATGAATTCCACTGTCAAGATGATCAGCTGCACACACAATAGAATGGTAGTTGGTCCCTGATGATGACTCAGATGTGGACATTATGAGCCAGGATGGGAAGGGCTTCTCACCTGTAGTTATATCTCCCGAATGCATACCTCCACAACCACTGCTATGTTCCACCCGTGGAAGAATGACAATGGGCAGGCACAAACCAGTAACTAAAAAAATTGTGGACTGGCATCCTAGTGCCGGGGTTCTTGTTCCAGCATTAAGAAGGGTTCAGCAATCTGGAAAAAGGCTGTGCGTAGATTAAGTAGGAGTCCAAAGACGAAAGATAATTTTGAAAGGCATTGGACGTCAAAGGAGCTTTAGCTAAAGGAGCTAAGTTCCAAGTTCTCCTTGTCTCAGGACCCCTTGCTTTTTATTAACACAATTTGTCCTAAGGCAAGGTGGAGATAATACACTTCAAAGGGTAGGGTTTCATACAGAAGCATTGTCAAATTGGGGAATAGCCTATGGCTGTTCAGGTGTTTGGCCAGTAGGAGGCAATAACATGTAGATTAAGATGCCCTGAGCTGTCTGGCAGCAAACAATCATCCTATTCAGGTTTGGGGGAAATGCCTTTAGCCATTCCAACAGGTGATTACATATGTGACTCAGCCCTTGTTGAGTCCCCAAGTTCCATCAACCTTTTGATGAAACTCTTGCAATTATGACATGCTGCAATTGACTTCTGGCATCCTACTCACACAGAGGTGCATGATTTGGACAGAAGGCAAGGTTTCGTGTAAGCCTGATAATAGCCTTCATCAGAGATCAATGAGATGGTGGGTGTGAAAGTTTAACCATGATTGAGGGTCCACAGTTACAGTAAAGAGCATTCTGGACCTGGCCTGTTTGGCTCAGTGGATAGAGCATCAGCCTGCCGTCTGAGGGTCAAGGGTTCAATTCCAGTCAAGGGCATGTTCTGGTCAGGGGCATGTGGAAGCAACCAATTGATGTGACTCTCTCATATCAGTGTTTCTCTCTGTCTCTCCCTCTCCCTTCCACTCTCTCTAAAAAAAAAAAAAAATCAATGGAAAAAATATCTCTGGGTGAGGATTAAAAAAAAAAAAAAAGCATTTGGGGCAATCTCTGCCTCTGGTGTTAGCTGGTCATATGAAGATGATGGGTGGCAGTGGTGCTAAGCAAGACCAGACCAGCCTGCCAGGAGAAAAGATACTGGAAGAGGTCCAACTTGAAGCCCTTAGAGACTGTCAGGAAACAAGGGTCTGTTGACAAGTCCACAGGGCAGTCCACCCATAGGATAGATCCTTGTATATATCCATTTCCCCACATCTACGCCAACATTAATTTTATGAGTCTGATTGGTGAAAAATAATGTCATTAAATGTATAGTTTACTAGTGACAAGAAGAATCTCTTCATGTTTATTGGTCAGTGTACTGTTGTTTTTTATTCTGTTAATTGTCTATTAATATCTTTGGCTTATTGAAAAATATATCGCCAAATCAGTGTGGCTCAGTGGTTGAGCATCGACCTATGAGCCAGGGGGTCACAGTTCGATTCCTGGTTGGGGCACATGCCAAGGTTGTGGGCTCAATCCCAAGTGGGGGTTCTGCAGGAGGCAACCAATTAATGATTCTCTCTCATCATCGATGTTTCTATCTCTCTCTCCCTCTCCCTTCCTCTCTGAAATCAATAAAAATATATTTTTTAAAGAAAAATATATCTTACTATCTTTTAATTTGTATTTCCCTGATTACTAGAGAGGTTAAGCACTCTTTAATGTGTTTGGTTATTTTTTATTTTCTATTCAGTGAATTCCCTGTTTATATCCTTTGCCAATTTGTCTACTGTGCTGCTTGTCTTGCTCTTATTAATATTGAATTCTGAAGATATACTATTGTTTAGAGGTCTCAAAGTGCAGTCAGTTTTCAGAAAGCAAACATAATTTGATGCAACAATCTAAATTAAACGCTTGTCCATGCCAGTCATGAGGTTAGCGTATTGCCCCTTGTCTGTGTTGTACACCTACAATAAAACACAGAAAACTGCTACATGACAAATTAGTTATCTTCTCCAGCAAATGCCACATGTCTCTTCTTTCCTCTCTAAATAAGCTGTTCAAAGAAAGGAGGAAATTGACCCTTAAAAATAGCTGTTGGCTTTGTCAGCAGCAATCAATAACAGTCCAAACCAGTTTGGGGCTCAGACAACCACAGCATGTATTGAACTGGTGCTTCCTTAAGAAGACAGGAAAGGACGTTCCAGACCCTCCTGGTGGGGGGAGGGATGGGTGGCAGTGGTGCTAAGCAAGACCAACCGCCCAGGGAAACGATCCCGGAAGAGGTCCAACCTGAAGCCCATAGAGACTTCCCTGGTCAATCCAGGAAGCAAGGCAGGTTCACAGGGCAGGATCAGGACCAAAGATAGGAGACGAGCGAAGATTTCGGGCATAGGTGGATCTGGGAAGGAGTTGAGGAGGGAGTGAAGCAAGGCAAGCCCTGGAAGCGCGCTGTCCCAGAGAGGAAGGTCCCCTGTAACATCCACAAGACACCTTACACGAGTCCTCAGAAAGAGAGGCTTAGAGCAAGCTCTCCGCTCTCACTGTGCAACCCACGGAGGCCTGGGCCCCTCTCGAGAGATGGAGTCATTGGCCTGGGGTGCAGTCCAGGCATCAATTTTTTCAAACCTCTCAGTTAAGCTGAAGCTGAGGTTGAGAACTATAAGCTTAAAGAGTCAGTCAGCTGGAGTGGAAGAAAGAGAGGTGGCCACAGTCTCACTCACGTCCAACTGCGGTGCTCTGAAGCCAGCCCCTGGGGGAGAGCTTTTCTGGACCCAAAGCCAGGCCTGAGGGGAAAGCAAACCCAAACGCCACCAGGGAAGTCTGCCTAGAAGAACTGCAGTGCCGCTAATTAATCCAGGGAACATGGCAGAAGTGGCTGGTTTGAGCATATGTGTTCTGGTGAAACAGGGAAAAAATGAGGAATGTGCCAAGAGAGAAGCGATTTGAAGAAGGCAGGGCAACCAGAGAGAAAGGCACAGTGTGGGGAAGGGAGAGAAGCCCTTCGAGTCTGCAATGACATCACTGGTTCCCTCAGAGGGACAGATAGGAGAGAGGCAGAGGGAGGTTGCAGGAGAGGCCTTCTTTTCTCTCCTCCCTCTGGTAGGGCTCCCCGTCTGGCCCCGTTAGCCCAGCCCCAGGCCCTGAGGCTTGTGCGCTGGATGTACATCCGGAGCTCCTTCTCCACCTGCTGGTCCATCAGGAATGTCTCCTGCCTGAGTCTGGAGTCCATGGAAGAAGCAAACAGTGCTTACCTCCCCCTCCCCGCCAAATGGCAGGCATTTCCTCATGTCCCAAGTTACTGGATGTAACCGCAGTGAGGAAATGGGGGCTGAGCTCCCTCAACTACCTCCTGCCTGCTCCCTTCCTCGGGACTGGTTCTTGCTTCCATATATTAGTGTAGGTTCAACCAAGAGCCATCGCCATCTCTGGAAGCCCTGTTTTCATGATTCCTTAGGCATGGGGACTTGGTGCTGCCATCCCATTGGTCCTGTTGGTCCCCTTTCCAAGCCCACCACTGCCCCACGCCAGGTTAGTCTTTTCCCTGCCCCCTTTCCCTCTGCCCTGGGAGCCGCCGTCATGCCAGGGGCGGGGTCACAGCAGTGATACACAAGCACTCATACTTTACTCCAAGGTGCTGTCTTTTTGTTTGTTGTTTGTTTGTTTTGTTTTGTTTTGTTTTGTATAAGGACCACTTTGGAAACAGGTGTATTTCCTCCAATCAGTTTTCATGGGTGGCAGTACTGTATCACATGCTACACAGTTCAGGGTGAGAATTTCCTAATAAACCTTTCAGATACTAAAATGCTTCCTTTCATCACCCAAAGGTTCACCCCAAGCAGATGAAAGAGAAGGCTGGATGGGCCCTAAGTTTCTTGGGGGAAATCCAAGTCCATGTATTGCCTCTTTGCAAGGAGATGGGGCAGGGAGAGCGAGTTCTAGCCCACAAAGGAAAGACAAAAGCAATAAATATACTGCACCATCCTTCCTGGGAGGCCCACCCTTAAAAAGGAACTACATCCTTAAGCACAGGTATTTTCCAATGTAGCAGCGGCTCACATTGTTTCTTGCAGCAGAGAGTCCTGGGCGGCTCCCGGAGCCCCTACCCCTCCTACCACCAGCGGTAGTGGGCCAGGGCACGGTTGGCCTCAGCCATCTTGTGCATGTCGTGCTTCCTCTTGACCACAGGGCCCTGGTTGTGAAAAGCCTCCAGCAGCTCCTGCGACAGCTTCTCTGGCATCAGCGTCCGCTGGTGCTTCTTCTCTCGGCACTCAGTGATCATCCACTTCATGGCCAGGAAGCGTCGGCACCGGTCGCTTAGTGGCACAGGGACCTGATAGAAACAGCCACCCTTGAGGATGGGTGCCAGCCCAAACACAGGCTCGCAGTTTTTCAGGGCCTGTGTCATGAGGGATCTTGCCAGGACCTTGTTTCCTCCTCTCAACATCATGTTGATGAATTTACTGATCACTGGGTCTTCAAACACGGAGCTTGTGTTTGCCCACGGGGGAGCTTTGATGGGCTGAGTCTTCCTGAGCTCCCGCTCAAACTTCTCCTCCTCCGTCAGCTCAGCCAAGGGCTTGCGGTAATATTCCTTGTCAATCAGGGGGTCCCTGAATTCTGGGCTATAGCGGCTCCACCGCACCTGGGTGAACCTGGGAGACCCGGGAAGAGGAGGCGGGCAAAGCTGACTCCACAAGTGGAAAGTCTTGACTTAACAAGAGGCAGGTTTGCCAGCCCACTGACTAGGGAGCCCAACCTGAACAGCAGTAATTCTGGCTCGTGTCTCCAGAGGTAGGAGGCCCTCCCCCAAACAGGCCAGGAAGGGTTCCTCCTCGTCCAGTGCCAACGACAAGGGCAGCCTCCTGAACCTCAGGGTGGACGCCCGCCTATGCATCTCTCCCCCCAACTCCCAACACAGAAAACCCCAACTCTCCAAGGTGCTGTCTTCACTGGCCTTTCTGTGGGTCTTGATGTCTTTGCCAATATAAGAGTCCTTTCATCATTTTTTAATAACGCGAACAGACATCTCAACACATTTGTCTCAATCACAAGTCAACAGAGAAAATTCAAACACTTAACAGAGTAAATATGAGAGCTGTCCCCGGGCTGCAATAATCTTCTTGCTGGAACTCAGACATAACAAACCTCCTCCCAGCCACATCCTCCGCACCGAGGCTTGTCACTCCCGGACCCTGATGATCCCACCAATGAATAAACAATTAGGCTTGAAGCGAGTTTCTGGACCAAGCTGAGCCTGCTCTGCCTAGGGTCTGATCTGTGATGAATGAGCAGGGATCTTGGAAAACACTGTGCATCATATATCATCCAGGGAACAATTTCTTGGTGTCAACTTTTTAAAAAGTGATTTCTAAGAGGGCTTAAAAAAAAACACCCACAAGCCATCACCACACTGCTTCCGTTTTATAGAATCCTTTAATATGCTTGGATGAAAGAAACAGTCCACTGTAATTAATCTAAGCCTGTGGACAGTCCCCTAAGGTCTGATGGGTATTGGGCCAAGCCTGATGGATGGATGAGAGGCAACACAGGGTATCAGCCCTGTTTACAGCCAGCCCCAAGGATACTTAGATGAACCTTCTGTCTCTTGTCAGCTCTGTGCACAAACAGGGCAGAAATAAAATCCAAACCAGGGGCTCTGCTGATAACCTGCGTACACAGAAAGGGTATGATTGTCTCTGGACCTGGCAAAGCTACTAACGTGTCTCAGGTTCTCCACTGGGATTGAGGATGGATGCAGCTTGGAGCAGAGGCAGTGTGTGCACCTATGCTGATATTACTCTGTGCAGATGTGCCCCTTTGCTCCCAGCCAGGCCCCTCCCCCCTCCCTTAACCACTAGATTCCAGGAGAAAAGCCAGGAACAGCCAGCCCATTAATCCAAATATCTATCTCCAAGAAATGAAGTTGGACATGTTACTAAGCACCTCCAATGGTCAGATTCTATCTTCTTCTTCCTCCATTCCTGAGTGCATGTTTTTTTTTTTTTTTTAATTTTCCTATCCCATAATCCTTGGTGGGTAAAAGATACAATATTATACAGAATTATTGATAGCACGGCCCAGGTAGTCTGCCTTACTAAGCCATACTAAACTATACACATCATCTATTCTTCTCAATGAGTTCAGCATCAGGGTCAAAGATAAACCAATTACTTTCTGAGTTGCCTGGGCCAAAGATTCATTAGTGGGAAAAACGGTCCTAGTGATGGAAGAGAACATGCCGCCCACTGCCCACAGGTAACAGCTGCCTGTTGTCAGAACGGGCCAGTAGGAGGCTGAGGGAACATCGAGTCTCAGTCCTGATTGTGTCCCAGGGTCACTCTGGGTCTTTGTTCTCCCTCTGCCTCACCTTCCTCCTCTGTGGAATGAGAACACTGGCCGTCTCCCACGAGGGCCAGGGGGAGGCGTCCCTAATGAGGGACTTGACAGCAGTTGATAGCTGTCCTGTGTGGAACAGCACGTCCTTGTTAGCCCACATCCTCCGCCTCCCCTCAGGGACATCAGTGGCTCACAGCGGGCAGCTCACGGAATACAGACACCCACAGAGCTGTCAGCTTCCTGAGGCCCCCTGCGTGGTCTGGGGGCCACTCACTGTACTCTCGCTGCTCATAACGACGTAATTCCTGTGCTTCTATTTCCTCCAATGGTAAGTAATTTAGTTAGGATACTTAATAAAATCCAGGCATTGTCACCTCTTTGCCACTCACCAAACACAGCAGTGTTCATGCCATTAATGCTGATGAGGTTTTTGTGCGTAGTTGGGTTTTTATTCAGAGGGATGCAGAGAGTCTGATGGCCAATGGAAGTGAGCGAAATGAGTGGTCTCTAAAGACTTCTGCCTGCCCAAGAGGTGGAAAAAGTTCAGCTGTATGCCAGTCTTTTTTTAAAACTTTTAAAAATGTAAGTATAGTTGATATACAATTTTATATTGGTTATATTAGTTTCAGATGTGTGCTATAGTGATTTAGCATTTATATACCTTTCAATGTGATCACTCCACTAATTCTAGTAATCCCCTATCACCGAGTAAACTTATCACAGTATTATTGACCATATTCCTCTTCCCCTTTCCACCCATCCTCCACTCCCACCTTTTTGGTAACCACCCCCTGGGTCTTCGTCTCTATGAATCTGTTTTTGTTGTTTGTTTTGTTTTGTTTTGTTTAATTCCATATATAAGTGAAACCATATGGTATTTCACTTAGCATAATACCTTCTAGATCCATCCATGTTGTTGCAAATGGTAAGATCTCATTCTTTTTTATTGCTGCATATTATTCCATTGTGTATATACTACATAATATTCCATTGTATATATACTTCTTTATCCACCCATCTATTGATGATGGACACCTAGGCTGCTCCCATAGCTTGGCAATTATAAATAACTAGAGGCCCGGTGCACAAAATTCATGCACGGAGGTGGGGGTTGTGTCCCTCAGCCCAGCCTGCAATGACGCAAGTGTTCTGCGCCCGGCCTGGCCAGAGGCCCTCCTCGGCCGGGCGCAGAATGCTTGCCTCGTTGCCAGGGTGACGAGGCAAGCATTCCCTGACCGCCCCCACCCCACCCCCGGCCGCTCCATGCCCGCTGCCCAGAGGCCCTCTGCAGCCAGGGTGGAACGCTTGCCTTATCGCCACAGCAATGAAGCAAGCATTCCACCAAGCCGCTCATGCGGCCCGCTCTTAGTGGCCACCCCCCACCCCAGGACTGGGGGACTCCAGCAGGGCTGAGAGGACTGGGCACCACCATCTTGTGGCTATGGACGCCGCCATCTGTGTGACGGAGTGATGGTCAATTTGCATATTCCCCTCTTTATTAGATAGGATACTGCAATGAACAGAGGAGTGAATATGACTTTTGAAATTAGTGTTTTCATTTTCTTGGGTAAATACCCAAATGTGGAATTGCTGGGTTGTATGGTATATCTATTTTCAGTTTTTTGAGGAATCTCCATACTGTTTTCCATAAGGACTGCACCTGTTTGTAGTCCCACCAACAGTGTACAAGGGTTCCCTTTTCTCCACATCTTTCCAACACATGTTATTTCTTGACTTTTTTAGTAGACATTCTGATTGGTGTTAGGTAGTATCTCATTGTGGTTTTTATTTGCATTTCCCTGATGATTAGTTTTCATATAGCTGTTGGCCATCTGTATGTCTTCTTTGGAGAAATGTCTTTTTATATCCTCTGCTCGTTGTTGTTTTTTTTCTGTTTTTTTTTTTTTTTCTTTATCAAAACAATATGGTTCTGGCACACAAACAGACACATAGATCAATTGGACAGAATCGAGAACCTGGAAATAAACTCTTACTTATATGGTCAACCAATGTGTGGTGAAGGAGATAAAAATATACACTGGTGTTGGAGAAACTGGACAGATACATGCAAAATAATGAAACTGGACCACTCTCTTACACCACATACAAAAATAAACTCAAAATGGGCTAAAGACTTAAATGTAAGGGCTGAAACCATAAAACTCCTAGAAGAAGACACAAGAAGCAAATTATTTGACATCAGTCTGAGAAATATCTTTTTGGATATGTCCCTCTCATGGATAAAACTGGACCCGCCTTGGGTCACTAAGAAATATTTTTTTAAGTAACCTAGGGAACCTGCCTCAAGCATCTAGTAATGCACTGCCTTCTGGTTACAAGAGCCTCGCCTCTGGCACCTCACTACCTCCTTCCTCCTCTCCTTCCCAGTTCCTTCACCGTCAGAAGCAGTGGCAGCCACTCAGTGCTAGAACTATAAATGGTTGATGAGCTCTTACTTCAGAATGATTATTCGAAGGAAGGGTGAGTTTATTTTCACTCTATTCATGGTCACGTGGCCAGAGAGCCAGGAATGGCAAGTCCTGCCCTGAGATCACATCTACTTCCTACAGCAAGATTCTAGGAAGGTAGATGCAAGGTGCAATAGCAGAGTGAGAATACAAAAACAACTTACGAATAGCTTTCAAATACCTAACATTCTGAAAAGAGCTCTGTTAAAAATTGCTGGATTCGAACAGGTAGATTCTGCTGGAGAACTTAACAGGACTTACTACTTCTTCCTAAACCTGAATCCAGGGGCTAACAGGCACAGATGGGCTTATGGAGAGGGGTAAAGAGATGAATGACCTTCAGGGTCGAACCATCCAACTCCTTGGACTCAACATGAATGAGAAAGAAGTGACAGTTTACCAATTCTACACAATAAGGTGAATGAGAAAGAATGAGGGGGGAGATGTTGTTTCCAGGCACATTGACCCCCACCCACCAGGAATGATCTGGGGTCTAGTCCATCATCAGATTATCAAGTCATCAGCTCTTAAGAGGTGGACAGAGGTCAGCAATCTTGAGTGGGGGTGAAGAAAGAGCAGTGTTCCTTCCCTTACAATCGGCATCATCTTTGCTGTGATCATCAAGCCTCCACAAGCATCCCCATGTCTAGGCAGCCATCCTAGGGAACCACTGCTTATTTACTGTGCTTCTCCTGTGTGCTGGGATGACCTTTAGTCTCCAGCCCCTCTCAGGAGTCAGGCTGATCCCTTTAAGGTCTAGTCCCTTCGAGAGGCAAAACTGATACTACCTGGCCCACAGCTCCCATTACAAATCACACTGTTGACTATCTAGTGGCCAAAGCCCCTGAGCAAACAAGCACACTCCTACCAGGCAGGATATTCCACGAGCCTGGAGGTCACCCTCCAGTAGCCTAGGGGAAAGGCCAGATTTCTCTTCAGGGAAGGTTAATGCTTCAGTGCACAGATGGTTAAAGTAGTCCCATGTCCATGGTACCCCCTGGCTCCCAGCATCTTTACTCTAAGCCAGCAGAATTAAGGTCAAGCAACAAACTCACAATTAAAATTAGCCAAGCACTTCAGAAATGATGCCATCATGTGTGACAGACAATGGAAACAAACAATAGACTCATAAAGGGTGCAAATATTAGGATTGCCAGACTCAGAATATAGCTAAGTAGAAAATATTTAAATAAACAATGGAATTTGAAATATGAACAAAAACCAAGATACTGCCTGGCTGGTTTGGCTCAGTTGGTTGGAGCGTCATCCCCTATACCTAAAGGTTGCAGGTTCAATTCCCGGTCAAGGCACAAACCTAGGTTGAAGGTTTCATTCCCAGTCAGGGCACATACAGGCACTACAATTCCCAAGGAGAGGAATCCTTCTCTCTGACCAGAGGAAGAAGATGGGATGAATTCCTGTGCCTCTCTCTATCTCCTTCTCTCCATTGCTTGGCCTTTTGGCATTGGATGGGGATACAATCCAGGGAAGTATACAGCAATAGGAGGAAAATAAGACCCCATGTTTCTGGCCAAAAGACTAGGAATGGAGACCCCAATAAGCTAGAAAGTGTCAGAGAGCTCATGGAGAAGAGAGAGCACAAAAGAGAGATCCCATAGAGTTGTAATCCACATAGATTAAGGACTCAAATCTGAAAGGCCAAACTTCAAAACTATTACAAGAGCCCAGCAGGCATGGCTCAGTGGTTGAGCATCAACCTATGAACCAGGAGGTCATGGTCCGATTCCCTGTTAGGGCACATGCCTGAGTTCCAGACTCAACCCCCAGTGAGGGGTGTGCAAGAGGCAGCTGATCAATGATTCTCTCTCATCATTGATGTTTCTATCTCTCTCTCCCTCTCCCTCTCTGTTTTAAGATTTTTTAAAAACTATTAGAAGAAAACAAACAATATACTATTTGAACAAAATTAATAGAACCATTTCTATTTTAAAAGCAAGAGAATGAACAACACAAAATTGGGCACAGTGTTTACCTCAGGGGATAGAGAGGGGGCACAGAGGTTAAGGTAATTTCACAAATGTTTGTTATTTATGCTTTAGAGCTGCATACAAATCGTATCATTTTAATGTATTACATATATATAAAATATAATACAGAAAATAAAATATAATCATTAAAATAATACTATGTAGCACAAAATTCCAAATATGTTTTAAAAAATACATGTATTTATAGCTATAAAGAAAAAAGTCTGGAAGAAAAAATATCAGAATGTTAGCAGTGGTTATTTCTAAGTTGTAGAGTTTGGATATGTTTTTTCTTTTTGTATAAATGTATGTTTTCTATAATAAATATGTAATGCTTTCTAATTAGACAAATTTGCTTCTCTTTATCTTCAACACATGTGGGATTCAACTTGCTGTACTCAATTATTCCCCAAATCCTCTGTTTATTTCCGTAGCACCTCACTACAAACCTTAATGAGGACCCATCTCTATTCTCTCTATAATATATGTCTCAGATGCCTTTTCACATTTTTATTAGTGATAATAGTAGCAATGATAGCTGACATTTTTAAGCACCGACCATGTGTTCTTATGTTCTAAATATTTAGTGAATAAATTCAGTTAATCCTTACAAAAACCCAAGAGTTAGATACAATTATTTTCTCATTTTACAAATGCAGAAAAGGAGGTCCGGCCCTTATTTAAGTAGTTAGGTTACATTGCTTGCCCCAAATCACACAGCTGAGAAGGTGGTTTCCCATCACCATCAGCCAAAAGGAAAGCTACAGTTTGCATTTCAGACCTAAGTCCTGTTGTAGGGCCGATTTTCTCATAAATTACTTGTAGATTATTCTACATACCAAATGAAAAGTGGGGAGAGGACTCATGGAAAATTTATTAGATTTCCTGATCTAATAAATTAAAACAAGCAATTGTAATTACTACCGATGACAGAACTTCCTGGCCCAAATCAATATCTGTCTCAGTGAGCAGTGTTTGGCTATTCTCAGTCTAATCAAGACAAGCAGAAACCTGAATGACATCAGCGGTGGTCAGAGTCAAAAGGCCCTCCACTCCCCCAGGCCCTGGGGACTCCTGCAATCGAGTTCACCTTCAAAGAAAAGGACCCGAAATTCATCGGCTGTGCTGTGCCTGCTGAAGAAAGTGATTGTCCCCCTCACTCTCGCTGTGTGTATATATTTTATCTTTCATGCTGACATAAACAGTCATCTTACCTGCCAAATACAAAGGAAAATAGATGCTATTGATTTCTCTTGGCAACATCGTGCTGGGATACTGAGGCCATATCAGTTCACAGATGTTGTTTTTCAACCAAAAGTGGCCTGAGTCATCGCCAAACGGCTTATTTAATTTTATTCTAAAAAAAAAATCTCCAAACTCCTTTCCTTTAAAAAAAAAAAAGTTCCCCAATAAATTCAATAAAAAAGAAAACAAAGTTTATTGAGCTTCATTTTAAGAAAATGAGCACCTTATTGGTAAACCCAAGATCTCAAATCCATATGGTAGCAAAATGATGCTGTAGGAGCTAGCCTGAGAAGTCAGAGTTTGGGTGTGACCAGGTCAGAGTGATCACGGAGGCTGATGGCTTGGGTCAGCTGTCAGGTGGGCAGAGCCACACCCCCGTCCAGCAGCTGAGGAGAGAGGACAGTCTAGGCAGAGAAAACAACTAGGTTGTTATTATTTATGTCCCCATTTTACAGTTGAGAAAATGAAGTTCAGATGGTTAGGTAACTTGGCCAAGTTTATCTAAGTAGCAATGGAGCTAGGATTCAAACCAGGGTCCAGATTTCATATTCTCAGTCTTTTTTAATGTATTACCTCTTTGTGACACTACAAATACATATAGTCCCTGTACTAGTCATTTTTCTTCTGCAGTAAGAACTATTTTATCCAGAGTGACAGATCAGAAGTAACAGCGCTGAAAGGCGGGACACAGAAAAAAATAATCAGGGTCAAAAGCTGACACCAAGCCTAGAAGCCCAGCCTAGTTTGAGGCAAACGTGTTGTGGTCCTAGAAATGACCACCAGTGTTGGATCCCACTAACCAGGCATCAAAACTCTATCACATGCAGTGGCCTTGCAGACAACTGTGACTGCTCTGGATAAGCTTAGTCTGGCCCCAAAATGGACCCCTTGCCCTCATCACAACCAGATTCCAACTATCACATTCTCTCCTGGTGTAAGAACTGGGATCGCTGCCTGAGACTTCAGCCACAAGGAAAGGAGACCGTATCAACACTATGAGATCACTAAGAAACCTGCCCTCCGCCAACAGACTTCCTTTCCTCTCCAAACTCAAACACAACCAGCTCCATGGTGGGCACTGCCCAAAAGCATCAGCTGCAGGTGAGCTTTGAAGTGTCACTGGGAGAGCCCTTGATATAGGACTTTTCCCCTGAGGACACACCCAGCTCAGTCTGCAGAATACACCAGCGTGTCGAAGAAAGAAAGAAATAGAGAAAAAAAAGTTAGTGAGACCCCTAAACTCTCCAGCACCTACCTGGTAAGGCTTAAGAGAATCCAACTTGGTCCCTATAAGGGAAATGAACACAGAAGATAAAGTCAAAACAGTATTACCAGATAGAGCTTTGCCCCTAAGCTTCTCTGGGGGAAAAAAAAAAAAAACAGCCTGAATGAGTAGACCCTATTTCAGAGGGTCTTACTTTGACTGATCTTGATGAGCCTAAGCAGCCTGAGTTAAAACCATTTGAGTGGGTTCCTTGATCCGCTGTCTCTAGGCCTAACCCTCTCTTATTCTTTGTGAGAAGTGATTAAGATAAACCTGTGGAAAAACACATCCCTAAAAGGAGGAGTCTTTCTTTCCCCTATGGTTCCCAGTATTGGCCTAAAGTTACTGACTCAATGTCTTCCCAGGGCAGAGAGGAGGAGGCAGCCCCCCAAGAAGCATAGGGCTCCAGCCTGAGTCGCTGGATGAAGAGTGGCAATTCCAAAGGAGACAGCTCCTGCTGGAACATTCACAGGGAACACCAGCAGTAGCCTCCTGGGGAAGGTTCAGGAAGGAAAGCACCTGCCCCCTGCCCCAGTCTGGGATAATAAACAGGAGAGATGACTTTCTTCTTATTTTCTATTTTACTCATCATGATTTACGAAAAATAAACTTAGAAATTAAAATCTAAAAGAAATTTAAGTACCTAGGACAGTGCTTATTTCTCAAATACGTGTTAGATGAATGTACAGTCCCTTCTCCACACCCAAGAAAAATCGCTAAACTCCCAGGACAGGTTCAGGATCCTCTACATACACAATGGATCCAACAGCCTAGTAAAACTTTTGGCATATCCGGCCTCAAGCTACCCTGCATGTTTTGACATGGACACCCTATTTGAGAGACTACTTCCAGGCACCCATCTGCTTCTTCTTGCTAAGAGGGCAGGAATGACCTGACAGTCTGCTGTTATGTCCCACAGTGTCTGAAACAAGTCCTAAAAAAGCCAGGCACAAACACAGAGCTTGGAAAATGATGCAGGCTTTCCTTGATTGAATACTTACTGTGTTCAGGTATTATTCATGTATTTTAACTCAGCCCTCTTGGGGTCAAGAAGTTCCAGTTAAATGGAGGGAGGGACTGCCTTCTTAGGTAGCAAGAATCATGATCTGAACATGGCATTAGTGGCTTTATAAGACTGTCTTGTTTTAGAGGGCTGTGTCAAGTTCTCGGTGCCACACGTTAAGAAAGACTCCACCTGCACTGAGAAGACATCCCAGTAGAGGTGATCCTGTCTCCTAGGTGAGAGAGCCGGCAGGCTGAATGACAGCCACACTGACATCACACTGACACTGACATTCAAAGCGCATCTTTGCCTGCTTTGTTTTATCCCATCACGCCTACTTCCACCTTCTCTAGCTCTGCAAAGGAAGAGTTCAAAGGAATTCAAGGCAAAACGCCCACCCCTAATTTATGTATGAAATATGGCCTGTCTCCATTGCATAGGAGGGGAATTATTCTTCTCTTTGCCTGAGGGATATCATTAACATAGTGATAATTAATGAAAGGCAGTTGCTGGCGTTTGGTAAATTATTAATGGTTTCAATCATCCAGAGAGCAGACAACCCCTGTGGGTAGTTGTCCTTGGTGATGGTGGAAGTGCTCTGAGGAAACAGGAATGGAGGACCCGTGTGTGTGTGTGTGTGTGTGTGTGTGTGTGTGTGTGGTGTGTCTGTGTGTGTATATATATATATAGAATCTAATATATATATATGTGTGTGTGTGTGTGTGTGTGTGTGTTTATTTATTTGAGAGAGGAAGGGAGAGGGAGAGAGAGATAGAAACATCAATGATGAGAGAGAATCATTGATCGGCTGCCTCCTGCACGTCCCTACTGGTGATCAAGCCTGCCACCCAGGCATATGCCCTGACTGTGAATGGAACCGTGATCTCCTGGTTCATAGGTTGATGCTCAACCACTGAGCCACACCAGCTAGGCAGCCTTCCAGAATCTACGTACAGTTTCAGCCCTTCTCATCCAAACAGACTGGGTTTTCCTGCAGAAGAGCTCATGGATTAAAACTAAATGCAGGTCACGCTGGCAAATGATGAACACTATCAGATTCTCCCTATAGAATGGCTAAGTGAGAATTAAGCCTAGTCCCAGGGGCCTGCTGGAAAGTTGGCAGGGAGAAAATGGCATGTCTCTTACAGCAACCAGAGATTGGGGGCCAGAGAGTAAAACGGAGAACTGGGTTAGATCAATGCTGAGGTGTGGCTGGATTATCAGAGGCAAAGGATTGGAAACAAATGGCAGGAGCGGAGATACACAGGCAAAGGGGGACCACCAGCAACCTGGGAAAATGAGAGTGAAGAGTGCCATGTGGGAACAGGTGAAAGAAGGGATGATCTGGACAGATGACCAGGAGAGAGGGATCCAGTGCCACAGTAGGAATCTTTCTCCCTCCCGAGGTCTTCATGTAATGGGTCCCACTTAAACAGCCTTGTTGTTACATAAGATGATAAGCTCCTTGAGGGTGGCAGTCCTGACTGATTTCTTCTCTGCTATAGTCCTGAAGCCTAGCACAGTGCCTGACACAGAGTAGGTGCTCACAATGTTTACTGAGTAATAACTAAAGAAATAAATGAATGGATACAGCTATCTTATCAACCTAGACACTGGGTAAAGAAAGTAAATATTGATAAGCTTCTTTTTTCAATAAAGCTACCTCAATTCTAAGTTTCAATAACAAAGAATTTACTGAAGAATTCGTTGGCGAGCAGGAAAAGAGGTTTCCACTCTACACCACCATACTGCAAATAACAGGATAAATGCGCATTAGATGCTTATGATCTTCCCTAAATTCTTTTTCCAATCTTCTTCTCTTTTAGCCCTTCTCCAACACAGCACATGGGCACATACTTTTTCTCTCTTTCTCCCAGTCTTTACTAAGTGCAAAGTAAAAACAAAAAGTTCTCTTTCTTATTCCATATGTAAAAAAAAAAAAAAATCACTCTCTGATGATCATGATGTGATTTGAGAGGTTTCACTGCCACAGACCATCTCAGGGCCCTTGCTCTCTAACTCCCTTTGGGGAGGTGTATGAGCCTTTGCTTGGTTAATCCCATCATTCATATTTAAATGACCTATGTAGAAACAACAATGCACTATGAGCAATTTTTTTTTTACTTATTTGTTTTTATTGATTTTAGAGAGAGAGAAGAAAGGATAGGAAGAGAGAGGGAGAAAAAAAAAACATTGACTGGCTGCCTCCTGCATGCCCCCTACCGGGGATCCAGCCCCAACGCGGGGCTTGTGCCCTGACTGGGAATCCTACCAGAGACCTCTGGGTGTACTCAACCAACTGAGCCACACCGACCAGGGCAGTATGAGCAATTATTAAAAACACTTCATTATGTATAATTTGTACATGCTTCAATTGGTGATGCTCAGGATGATTTATTTTCCAGGTTGTGCTGTCATCTACCAACATTCACCAAATCTAATTTTCATCCTGCCATGGCACATAGGAAAATACAATTTTCAAAGCAAAGTTCCCCTACTTTACACAAGGATACACAAGAGTTCGTCAGACAAATAAAACAAAAAAAGAATATTTTTGCACGCAGAGCAACACCATACAAGCATACAAGACATTGTTCTTTTATTTGAAAACATCGGGAAAAGAGCCCCTTCGCCCTCAGAGGGAAATGCAAACTTTGTTGCTAAAGCCCAACTCCACAGATGAAGGCGCGGTTCTCGGGGGAAGCAGGGGATCTGGGGACTGATGGAGGAGGGTGACGCCTCATAAGCACTTCAGGAGGAAGGAATTGCAGGAGGTTCCTCGGGGACAGTCGCACAGCTTCCCGATCCTCGCTCCTTTTCGCACGGCGCACTGCTCGCCAGCGTCACACTGCAAGCAACACAATGTGTGGTCGTGGGACATGCACAAATCCAGGCACCCAAAGGCCACGCCCCCCGTCAACACAGGTTCTGCCTCATGGGAGAGACGGATGGACCCTATCACCCTCACAGGAGGTCTAAGTATAGTCAGACCTAAAATGGAAGAGAGCTTTGTGCTTATAATTTCAGTGAGAGAACATAAAAAGAAATTTAAATTATTGAGCCCTTCCTACATTCTCCCACTTTGTGGGGGGGGAGGGTAAGAAACGGCAGGGGGAGAGTTGGATTACATTTCCTGGGTCCTTCAGTTGCTTATCCAGAAGATTAAAAAAAATCAACCAGACCTTTTTTCTAAGAAATAAACAATAGACCTAGGTTTTCTCACAACCCCTGCTCCCTGCTTTCTGCCCCCCCTCATCCCAAGGATTATTTAAGTGCATGTTTGTTCTCCGTGGAAGGTGACAAGCCCTGGTTAAGAATTTTTATCCTAGAACTTAGATTTAAAAAAAAAAAATTGACAGGGGTTCGGAAGGCAGGAAGAAAATTGGAGGAACAAGAACCAATTCTTCGTGAGGTGAAGAAAGCTCATCTTCAGGAAACACTCCTTTCCACCCAGACACAAGAGCTGGTTCCTGGCATGTGCTGTTCGCTCCTCTGAAAGGGCTGGTCTGCCCTTAGAGACCAAGGGCAAGGGCTGGCGGTGAAAACGAAGGGGACCTCAGAGAATTCTGCAAACCCCTTTCCTGAATTATTTAGCCACATCCTAGGGAGAAGGCGTGTATAAGACTCAAGGTGGTATGTTTCCTCTTGGAAAAGCATGGGAAGGAGGTGATTCCAAAGCCTTACCATGGGGACTTGCCCATACTTCTTCTCATAGATCGGAATACGTTTACTCTTGAGCTTCTTCAGGACTTCCTGCAGCGCTTCGATCTGCAACATACCGGCCCCCGGAGCCCGAAGTTGCCACCTTGGCTGCGAGCCCAGCCCAGGTGCTCACTTCCAGCCCTATTTTTAAGGATCCCCAGAACCACTCACCCTCCACCCTGTGACACCGAAGACAAAAAGGGTTGCTAGAGGGGTGGAAACTTGGGGAGCGCTGTCCCAGGTACTGACAGCAGGTCCCGGAGCCCTGGAGGGGAGGCTCGTGTTGCTCAGAGGAGGGGGGACAAGACTGCTGGGAGGATGACAACGAGCCCGGACTTCTCACTCATCTCCCCGCGCCCTGACTCTGGGAACGGGGTGGGGAGGAGGGAAGAGAGGAGGTACAAAGGAGGGACCGCGCGGCAGGCCAGGGGAGTCTGGGACATGGGGGATACCGACCAGCTCCTTCTCATGGGAGGCATCCTCCACGGTGGAGAAGATGTCCAGGGCTCGGGGCTGGAGCTCAGCATCCTCCTGGGCACGGGCGCCCAGCAGAGGTAACAGCAACAGCAGGGCAGCACCCAGGAGGGGCAGCAGCTGGAAGCGGGTGCTCTCCATGGTGCTGAAACTCGGCGCTGCTGAGGCACCCCGCGCTCCCGTCTTTTATAGCGAGCTAGAGCCCGGGTGAGGGGAAGAGGGAGGGGGCAAGGAAGGAAGGGGGTGTGGAGGAGGGTCCAGGTCAACCGTCTGTAGGCAGCGATCCACTGCCGCTTGACGTCAATGCCCGCCGGGCTCCAGGCGCCCCGGAACGAGGCTCTGCGCACAGATGGGCAATAGCGCGGACATCAGGGACCCTGCGCCCCCAGATGCTGTCAGCCCCGCAGTAAGGGACGCTCCCGATGGAATTGAGCCGATGTCAAGGGGCGAGAGGTGGGGGGTAGAGAGCACAAGGGGGACAGGACTTGAAAAATGCCTTTGAGGCAAGGCACAGGCAGAAGAGTCCCTCCCCATCTCCTAGCAGGGGCAGCAGCAACGCAGTCTGCCTCACCAGCCCTGCCTTGACTTGTCCCAGATCCATATGTGGCAGCAAGAAGGGATGCTGCCTCTAGGCCGGCATGTTCACTGAGCACCTTACTAGGCACGCTGTGGGATAGGAGAGGCCAACATAGTAAATAAAAGAAAGAAACTGTAGCCTTCCCCAGGATGGGTTCCACGATTGAATCTGTACGGTAGTCATGAGAAAAGAGGGAAAACAGACTGACCAAGACTGAGGGGTGGTATGGAGAGTGCAGGGAGCCAGACTCTGGTTCCAGCACTGGCTCCACCACTTGCAAGCTGTGTGGTTTTGGGCAAAATAAAGAACCTCTCTGGGCCTCACTTTTTTGTTTTGTAAAACTGGAATTTAAAAGATGCACCTCACAAAGTTATCTGGAGGTTGGAATGAAAGATAAGGTATGTAGAAGCCCTGACCCTTAGCACTACCTCTCTAAGGCTCCCTACCTTTCCCCTTGAACTGGAGGCTGCCCAGGTTAAGTGGCTGTGTGCAGTATCTCAGCTTTTCCTTTGAACAAACCCAACCCTCCTCAGGAGCCCTCCGGCTCACTACCCAGTTCTGATATCCAATGAAGATAATAAAGTAAAGGTGTGGGGGGAAAGTGCAACTTCCTGATTATGGAAATATCTCCAGCATCAGAAGTCAGTAGTAAGCCAGGTCCTCAGTGTCTTGTGAAGAAACTGTATTTTAAAAGAGTGGGGTCCTTACAGCCTGAATACAAATGAAAGTTCCTGTAGGAGGGGTGATGTTTTCCCCCTTAGACCTAGAGGCTTATCCCACCTGCCTGCCCACCTGGCTTCTTTCACCACATCCTCTTTCGCTCAAACTGTTCCTCAGTTCATCCACTCTCCTCCATCCCTATTACTACCACCTCAATCCTGGAAAGCTGCGCTGGCCTTCTTCTTGCCTTCCCCCCGCCCTGCCCCACCCCACACCCCATTGCCTTCCTCTATTCCATAATTCACCACCAGCCAGCGGTAAAACATGCCGGAGAGGGGTGGAATTGTTTCACAGGCAGTCAGTTTCAGAAATAGACTACAGACTACGGCCTCTCTCAACATTTCCTGCAACAACCAAGAGCATTACAGTTGCAAAATGGAAATCTTTTTCCCAAATGCAAAGCTTGTGTCACCAGGAAGAAGGGTATTGTCTCCACACTCCTGTCACACACACTCACTTCACTGCTTTTCCCTCACACTCTCTATGGTGCAATATGGAAAGCAAACTGGGACAGGACTGCATCCTAAAAAAATATCAGGAAGTTCAAACCTGTCCCTGAGCACCAATCTCCAGGCCATGGACATGAGGGAGTGACGCCTGTGCTGGGCAGTTTGGCTTAGATGGCATCTAAGGTCACTTTTTAAACCACGATGCTGGGACTCTTTCATGCCTCCTTCAGAACTCATCGAAGTGAAGTCTATTTCTTTTGACACAAACTCTAACCTCAGGAGAAACAGAATACCATCTGGCATGATCCAAACAGGCAGAGCCTGAGGGCAAACATATTTTTTATAGGCAGAAGGATCCTCAACAAGTCTCTCCTTTACTTTCTTAGGGGATCTCTGGCCCTGACATTTCTCTACCGAGTGTCAGCAATTTAAGCTGGTTCTGGTTTTAACGACAGATCCATCGTGGTGGCTTGGCTTACCAGCTAAGTCAGGCCCAGCTCCTCCTGCTCTGCAAGCCAGATCTCTGCACTTCCCATCAAACGGCCTCTCTAAAGCCTCCTGGCAAGGCCTCTGAGATGGATGGGCTAGCAACCATTCCTTAAGCTCCTCCAACGTTTGCAGGAAGTCCGCAGGGACTGCGCTTATTTCTCAGGAAGGTGAGATTAGACTGGACTTTGAGAAGACTGAAACCCACACATGGCAGGCTTGCCCAAGGTCGTGTGTCAAGTTTTCCTCTCCTATTCAACTGGCTGCTGGAAGATAGTTGTTTGGAGACCCACTTCAACTTGATGAGCAGGATTATAGACAAGGGAGGCAGATATATTTATATACAGAAGCCTCAAGAGCTTAGGGAAGGCTATCTAGTCTGAAGAGGAGGGCCAGGATGCATGTCTTAAAGCTTTATTGCCATAGAGTCACTGTTTTAGAACGACCTTAGGGAGGTTACTATGGAGATTTTGAGGGTGCTTAAAGAAACAAAACAAAACACTTCAACTCTTCTCAGTGCTCCATATTCCCTTCATTTTCACCCTTTTCTATGAAAAAAAAAAAAGCTATAAAATTGTACTCTCTTATCTTAGGCTCTGGGGCCACCACACCCATTCAGCTGTGCATGTGAGCTATTCCTTCTCTTTTCTGTATATTATGGTAGTCTGTGGCTACCACTCCCCCTAACCCACTGCACAATGGCAAATGGTGCACTATGTTACTATTCACAAATATTTAGTGCTGCTCCCTGGAAGAGAAATATACTTTGGGCCACGTTCATCAACTATGTGGCTATGTGACTCACTTTGGCCAGTGAAATACAAGCAAAAGTAATGGTGCGTTGGTTTCATGGGGAAGGTTTAAAAGCCAGTGCATGCTTTGCCCTGCTCTCTTTCCTCTTCCATGGTGATTGGCAATATTCCAGATAGTGGCGGCTGTTATCAGCCTGGGTTATAGAGGGTTCTGGAAGGAAAGAAATGTTGGGCACAGCTATGACCGCCTTCACTGGACATATAGTGAGAAGGAGGAATAAACTCTTGTGGATATAAGCCACTTTGGGGGTCATTTGTTACTGTAGCATAATTTAGCTCAATAGGACCAATCAGGTAGATAGACTACCATGTCCATCAACCCATCTCATAGATAGTATTAGTTACATATTGCTACATAATAAATTACCCCAAAGTTTAGTAGCTTAGAACAACATGTATTTATTATATCACCATTTCTGTGGGTCAGGCATGTCTTAGCTAGCCTCAGGTCTCTCACAAGGCTGCAATCACAAGGCATTGACTGGGGCTGCAGTCATGTCAAAGTTCAACTGAGGCAGGATCCACTCTCAAGACAACTCAGTGGTTTTGGTAAGACCTGGTTTCTCATAGGCTATTGGACTAAGGCCTCAGTCACTTGCTGGCTCTTGACCAGAGGCCGCCCTTCATCCTTCCAGGTGACCCTCTCCATCTGAGCAAGCCTGTGAGAAGAGCCTGAGAGAGAACGCTAGCAAAACAGAAGTCACAGTCTCTTCTAACTCATCTCATCATTTTGCCATATTCACTGGGTGCTGTCCACACTCAGGGGCAGGGATTACATAAGGGCATGAATGTCACAATGCAGAGTCCCTGGGAACCATGTTAGAAAATGTCTACTATAGTTATTCTCTCAAAAAATGTAAATAGAATTAAGTGAACATTATTGTGTAAGAACCTAAGCCTGAGGGAGAGGTAAGAAAGAGAATTGTGGAATTGTATACTTGGGGCCCTGAAACACAGAAAGGCTTAACAACTTGCCTAGGATAGAAATAAAGCCAGAACTAAAATTCAAATCAGCACTATTTCTACTAGACAGAAATCAGTGAAACATTAAATAGCAATATAAGACAAACTGCATTCAGCAGAAATAGAAGCTAGACCATCAATTGCTAATTGAATAGTCAAAGAAATCATCCAGACAATGAATGAATTAAGCAGAGAAGGAAAGCTCTTTAGGGAGAGGCAATCAAAAAGGTAGGCCATGTTATGAGCTAGTCTTTCAAGGATGGACTTGTTTCAGCAGAGAAGGGAAAGTCTTGTTGGCAGGGGGCTGGCCAAGATGAGGCTTCTTCAGGGCTCCTCCCCCCGCCTCCCCCCTCTCTCCCCCCCCCCCACCAGGCAGCACATGGGAATGTGGCTCTCCTCTCCTCGATCTCAATTCATCAGGTGACGTTTTCCAAACAGTCTCTCTCTAGCACATTGTGAATCAAAGGTGAGGCCAAATAAAGAGACCTTTCCATTTACCGTTAGGGAAGTGTTTCCCAGCATGGTGTGAAAGTATCAGAATCAACCGGAAATTTCTGTTCACCAAATTACATATGCTTATACTCCACCCCCAGAATCTGGGGGACCAGAATCTCTGTGAAGGAGGGCAGTCTAGTGCAAGTCATTGGAAAAAGTTGTCCCAAGGGACTCGAATATAACCTGACCGATGTAAAGCCCTGGTTGAGGAGCACTGCTTAGGGGATCTTTGCATCATCTGTGGGGTGTCCGGGAACACACTTTGCCCTACAAGATCACCGAGGCCAAGTCCTTTCAGGATCTAATACCCTTCCCTCCTAAAACATAAACAGCTCAATAGCTGACCCAGAATGGATGGATGAAGTCAAGTCATTTTTTGTTCAGTGGGCATCTCCATTGTCCCTTCTTTTAAGAAGCCATGAATACACCCCATGGGACTTTTCAAGAGTGCCCAACATGCAGATATAAGTCCCAAAAGTAGTAAAAAAGTAATTAAACCTTGATGAAAGACTTATTTATATCCACCTTGAGCAGAAATTGTGTTTTCACTTCTGTCGGTGATAAAAACTGGTCATTTAAGTAACTGGATTCAGGCCCCCAGGCAGGTGGGAAGTTGGACCCAGATCCTTTGAAAACCTAGTGTTTTCTTATTTACATTGTCCTTCTGTTTCATGTTATCACCTGAATCATTTTTTTAAATGGAGAACGAGAGAGAAAAAAAATAAAACTTGAATTCTAAAAGAATTTTTAAATATTATAAAAGCTACTCCCTAATGGTCAGGATCCCCCTTGTTCCTTGAAAAACCAAGTCATCTTCTATTGAAAGCTGCAAAAATGTCAGGTCGAGTCTCCGAGTGCAAGCTCTGACTTTGCAAATGTGAAATGGAACTCTGTGTTATGACAGGGACCTTAAGTTTTGGACTGAGATCCACCTCGATGACCTCTCCAAGATCTCCCGGGTAGACTGGGGAGGCCCTTGAGGACCTTCACCCTGTGCCAACACAAACCCACCTCACCCGCCTGATGACAAGAGACCCTGAGGAGCCACAGCTATGAACATTTATAGTGCTTTTGCCCAGATGCAAATGTCATTTTCTGCCATTTGCACTCGTGAACAGGATAGCCCTGGATGAAGATATGGCCTTTGTCCAGCGCCCTGCAGGGGGGTGAAATGGACTATAACTATAGCTGTACCCCCAGCAACCATCGGTCACCCACAGAGACCAAGCTCTCCCAGTGTTTGCTAAAGAAATTTCTCCTCAGGATATGAAAAAGACTTCACAGAGACCTGTCAAGTGAGTTTTATTATTATGTTTTATTTCTGAAGCAAGGATGCCCATAGGAGCAAGCAGCTTCTAAATGTTACTACCTCTTCCTTAGTATTTGCCATGAGATAGTATTGATGTTCAAGCATTTCAAAGGAGAACTTTGAAATAATTATTTGCTCCATGTCTTGTCTATTCCCTTTCTCCAGATTTCTGTAAAAACACATCTTTGGCTCTAGAGATGTGGGTATAAAAGTCATAGGACCCAGTTACACATGAGCATCTAAAGCCTGGAGAAGCCTCTTAGGGTCAGGGTCTCCCATTTGTTTATGGGAATATTCCTGTGTCTCCCAGCAACCACAGTCTTGTTGAAGGTCAATTAAAGGTACATGAGTATAAATGAGAACTGCTCCCCTCACTGATGGGGGCCAATGTTTACCAGGTCATGCAAGAAAGCTCTGTTCACTCTCTCTTTCCTCAATTTCCTAGATTATCCCAGAGAGAAAGAGATACCCAGTTCATCTGAGGTCCCAGTGTAGGAAACAATATGGGTGGGAACCAAGGCTGCTGCCTTGTGCACCTTCAAAGAGTTTCATTTTAAATCAGTTGTCAACATTTTAAAAATGGGGAAGTTTCATGTACAAATCCAAATTTCCATCTCCTATGGAAAAACCAGAATTTCTACTACTGTGTGTTGCCTTGTATCTGGCCATCTTTGTGCCTTCCCTTGTTTACTGGCCCCCACGCATGTCTGAGTTTGCAACCCCTAGGCTAGAACAAAGCTAACAAAGCCAAATGCCCAGTTCAGTGCCAGGCACCACAGGGCCATGATGATTATTGAGAGAGATACTTCTGGCTTCTACCTGGGAGCTTTCCAACAACCCTTGCTGGGCACCATCCTAGGCCATTTGAATCCGGATCTGTGAGGTGGATATTGTTTGAAAAGCTCCCTAGGTCCTTCCAATCTGCAGCCAATTTAGGAACCTCTGCTTAGAGTTTGCCCATAATTAGCACCCCAGCCTTGTGGCTCTGTGTCAGAGATGTGCTTACCTTGCATTAGTTTCCCCTATTGTACTTCCTAGTCACTGCCTCACAACTTTTCAAATCCTCTTTTCTTTGTTACAAAGGGCACATAAGGCCCAACTGGGGTGGTTCAATGGTTGAGTGTTGACCTATGAACCAAGAGGTCATGGTTCGATTCCTGGTCAGGGCACATGCCTGGGTTGCGGGCTCAATTCCCAGTCTGGGTTGTGTAGGAGGCAGCTGATCAACGATTCTCTCTCATCATTGATGTTTCTATCTCTCTCTCCCTCTTCCTTCCTTTCTGAAATCAATACAAATTCAAAAAAGAAAAGTTTAATATTAAAAAAAGGATATCAGACCCCAAATCTAACTGCTTCATTGAGTTCCACTTCTTTTCTATGAACTCCATCCATATAAATATTGTAAAAACTGTGTGCCTTTTCTCCTGTTAAACTGTCTAATGTCAATCAAATTCGCTAGCCATGCTCACTGAGCCTAAAAGGGTGGAGGAAAACAGTTTCCGCTCCTTCGAAGCAGACATTTTCTGGGAGAGTATACTTACACTCCAAACCTAAAGACCTGCACACCTTTCTTGGAAAGTTCATTATAGTTTTTCTACTTATCAACAATTATTGAGCCTTTTTGCATGCAGAGCTGCTGATGATAATAATGAACACTTATTTGCCCTTAAGCACTGGCTAGGCTGTTGGGGGTGACATGAGGGGACATTAAACAACTAGCAGTGTGAGATGAGCTGTTAAAGAGGAAAACCCAGAGTACTCCACACTGGAACTCTTCTGGCCCCTTCAAATCCCATTCTCAAAAATAGTAGCCACAGTGATCTTTTTCAACATATATTGAGTCTTGCTCCCCTGCTTAGATCCCATGAAGGCTTACTTCTGCTCTTAGATAAACTGCTAACTCCTTTCATGGCCTACATGATTCAGGGGAATCTGGTCCTTGCCGCCCTGTCCACCTTCATTCACTTGTTTTTTGAGCATCTACTAGGCAGTAGCCTCCATTCATCTCATGTCATGCCATTCCCTTGACCCCCACCTACTCCTGGATGGTTTCATCTCATCCTCTAGGTCTTTTGCTCTAATATCACCTCAAAGAGTCCTCCAGCCACTCAAAATAGCCTTCATTTATTTTTTGAATTACAGAACTCAATTTCTGCAGAGCACTTATCACTATTTATAATTGATTAACTTGTTTCTTTGTCAAATGTTTACCTTCCTCCTTAGACTGTAAACTCAGTGAGGGCAAGGGTCTGGTCTGAGTAGAACGGTGCCAGGCACAGTGTCCAGGGAATAAACAGTACTGCACGAAGAAATGAGCAAAAGGTCAGCCTTCCACTTCCCCCACCTCACTCCCTCCCCTGACATGCGGCTGGCACAGATGCAGCCAACCACCCTCCACCTGACCACATTCCGTCAGGTGCAGATGCTTCCACAGAAGCCTGGCATGTCCAGCAATATCTCAGACCCCTTTGCAGCTGCATTCCTGGTTTCCCTCCATCCTCGGGAAAGCTTTTGGAAAGCCAATTAGGTGGAAATAGAAGCCTATTCCTCCCCCTCCCTCCTCATCCCATCTCCCATGCTGGCAATCGCTCTCTCTCTCTCTCTCTCTCTCTCTCTCTCTCTCTCTCTCTCTCACACACACACACACACACACACACACACACACACACACACACTCTGCATCTCCTATAAGGTGCAATTTTGGCTTTATTCTAAGATCTTAAACTCCTGGTACCTTACTCCCAAGTTATCTCCCAAGGGAGTTTAGGCTGGGCCTCTGGTCTGGGGCTCCTGTCAAAACTCACACATCATGGACACCAAGTGTGACCATGGTTCCCGACAGTGCCAGTGAGCGTGCACCACTGGGTGACACCATACATGACCAGCACTGGACTTGCAATGCCACACAGCACTCACTTACTCATCAGATCCAGAAAACAGCCGATGCCTTCAGAACGAAATAGCTAAGATCTCTTTTCCTAAGGATCAGACAGATTGAGCTAAAATGGGTGCTGATAATACTCACTGATTGCATCTCAAAGACCGTTTCCCTGAACTAAGCCTGGGTCTTGCTTAGTTCAGGGAAACGGTCTTTGAGATGCAATCAGTGAGTATTATCTGATTCATGCACGGGGCCTCTATATATTAGAGGCCCGGTGCATGAATTCGTGCATGGGTGGGGTCTGGCCAGCCTGGCCAGGGGGAGGGGACATGGGCAGTTGGCTGGCCTGCCTGCTGGTTGAACTCCTGGTTGAGGGGACAATTTGCATATTAGCCTTTTATTATATAGGATATACATTGAGTGGCCAGATTATTATGCGTTCAAAGATCATAATAATATGGCCACTCAGTGTATAGCATTAGAGACATGCGGGAGCCCGGCTGGTATTGCTCAGTGGTTGAGTGTCAACCTTTGAACCAGGAAGTCACGGTTCAATTCCTGGTCAGGGTACATGCCCGGGTTGCAGGCTCGATACCCAGTAGGGGGCTTGCAAGAGGCAGCCCATCGATAATTCTCTCTCACCACTGATGCTTCCATCTCTCTCTCCCTCTCCCTTCCTCTCTGAAATCAATAAAAATATATTTATAAAAAAAGAAATGGGGGAAACCTTGACAATTATATAGTGAAGAGGTATGGAGAATAATAATCTATTGAATTCCTAGGCTAGTTTAGAGCTTCTTACTGAACAGCAGCCACGAAGAAAAAATGCATTAGTGCTGCTGTGGGGAAGCACTCAATAGATCTGACATCAGAACCCCACCATGTATGCCAGTAGCAGATGCTAGCGGAGCCTGTACTCTGGGTCAGGCACTGAACAAAGCACATTTAAGCTGAGAGTCACAAATTATTCTCCCATTTTCACAAGTGGAAATTAAGCGTCAGAGAGGTTACGTTGTCTGAGCAATTTGGCACAGGGCTCCATCGGTTCTTTCTGCCACCATCTCAGTGCTTTTGAGCTAGGGGGTCAGCGAGGGGAGGAAACCAGCTTGAAATCCACCACCCACTGCTATGTTGTCCTCCCCCTGCCCATCTAAGTTGCCTCATCACAAGCCACCCAAGGCAGAAAGCTCTTAAGCCTGACTTTTCGAAACAGGACCTGCAGAAGCAGTAAGGAGAGCAAAGGGCAGGAGGGCAAAAGCCTCAGGACCCTGCCCTGCCACCCACTCACGCTACCCCATCACCTACCTCCAGGGCCTCCCACCACACAGGACCACAGATGATGAATGCCATGGCTTTGAAATATTAACAGTACTCAGCATTCATCACCACGTTTTTACTGAACCTGAAAACAATGCACTTTTTTAAAGCTGTTCTCATTCAAAGATCTATAGACAGAGCTGAATCTAATGGGTGCCCTTTAAATATAACCTAGCATAAGTTTCTTTCCCGATATAATAGTGATGATAAATTGCTACTCTTTACTGAATATCTATTAAATGTCAGGTGCTTTACCTAGATTTTTTTTAAATAGCTGTATTAGGAATAATGTGCACTAAACTAATGTTTTAATAGCTATTAACTTGATAGTTATTAACAGTATCTTAACAGTGTGAATACACTATTAAAGTATTTTATTTATTCATTTTAAATCATTTGCAAAATTAATAATTTCATTCTTTCAGACTTTTATAGCAATTACAGTTTACAACAGTAGCCCTATAAAGATGAATTAAATGCTTATCCCATATTTTGGCAAAAGAGAAAAACTGAAGCCCAGGGAGGAAAAGTAATTTTCCCAAAGTCACACAGCAAATGGTAGCAGAGTTGAGATTAGAACCCTAGAAGTCTTATTTCAGAGCTCAAACTGTGCTCTGCTGCTTCAAATGCTGAATTATCTCAATGGTTTGAGAGAGCAAATGATAATTACATACTAGTAAATCGAGTAATTGTTTTTAAAAAGGGGGTAGCAGATTCAGGCAAGAATCCATTCTATCACAGTCAGAATCACATGCAGTTTGTAGAAACACAGTGCTGAGATCAAAATAAATGATAAGTGCTTAATGTTAGACATTATACAGCTTTTGATTTTTTAAAAATATATTTTATTGATTTTTCACAGAGAGGAAGAGAGAGGGACAGAGAGCTAGAAACATCGATGAGAGAAAACACCGATCAGCTGCCTCCTGCACACCCCCCACTGGGAATGCGCCCGCAACCAAGGCACATGCCCCCAACCAGAATCGAACCTGGGACCCTTGAGTCCACAGGCCGACGCTCTATCCACTGAGCCAAACCGGCTCCGGCAGCTTTTGATTTTTAAGTAAATAAAAACTTAGAAACATCGACAACACTTACAAGCATTCTTGACTGTATTTGTTAGGTTGTCATTTATAGATCAACAGGCTTGTCATCTATTCACTGGATGTTTATGCAGTCAGTGGATGACCAGGTAAAACCCACGTGTAGGTGATTCTTGGGGAAACATCATACCTAAATAGAGGTGTGTGTGTGTGTGTGTGTGTGTGTGTGTGTGTGTGTGTGTGTAAAACAAACATCAGCCTCAAAGGTTTTCTGGTGGGAAATAGGACACATATAGTTAGACGAGGGGCAGAGGCAGGATTTGAAGTAGATCTGATCCACCGCCCACAGGCCTTCTACTCACTGCACTGTCTTTCTGAAAGAATAGAATGAGAAGGGAGTTCAGTTCTGCTTCCCTACAAAACCTTGAATTTATGTTAAAAGCTATTAGTCGAGAGAGGATACTCATAAAGAATAATTTATCTGTCATTCTTTGAGCTATTAGTTTTCTATCTTTCATACATTTTGTAGCCCCAAGGTTTTTCAAAAATCGTATTTGTTATCATTAAAAGGATTGACTGATTAGTTTTAGTGTGAAATTCTGTGAAGTAAGTTTGCTCTAACCTTGGAATTCACGTTTTGCAGTATTTCTTTTTAGTGTACCATAGACTTCATTGTTTCTTTCTCCCTTTTTTCTGAATGGCTTATTTTAAACCAAAAATATATAGCAATAGAAACCAAGGAGTTTTGTGGGAAACATATCTGTGGATATCGTTATTAATTTATTGTCTATTGCTAGTCATTTAAGTCATGAACCTTATCACAGGAGGATTCTGGATAAGACACACTCTACCAAGCAGGCAGGGGAGAGGTGGGAGTGGGGAGGACAATGGTTACACTTCATCCCACTGGGGCACACAGACAGAACAAAATGCCTGTAAGCTGTGTTCCTTCCTTAAAATGCTCTATTTAAAAGTACAGTTTGTTTTTCTTTGCCTTCAACCACATTTTGAGGCAAAATGCCTCAATTGGCTGGCTCACCCTGAGGTCATTCAAGATAACCTCCTTGATAATGTCAGGCACACACAGAAAAGAATAATGGCTGTAAGGTTAGCGACTCAGGCTGCTCCTAACCAGAACTGACCTGCAGGGAGTGGGGGGTCTGGCTGGTCTAGCCCCCCACTTACTCCAAGGAGTGAGGGACCTGCTTGGAGGGAAGGCCTGCTCTAGTCTCTGTTGTCTATGCGTGCCTCTCTCAGGCTACTTCAGAGACTTGGAGTAAGGTTGGGACTAGGGGCAGGAACGAGCCAAGCAATGCCCTGGATTTTCACAGGCTGGGGCTACTGAAGCGCTCTATTGTGTCCCAAGGGACCATAATGGTGGGGCATTTCTGCCACGTGCTGAGCCTTCTTCACACTAGCAATTCTGTGGAGTCAGTGCTTTTGCTTGCACCCTTGCCCAGAGGAGAAAAAGGAGACGCAGGCTGGGACTACAGAGCCTTGGGGAGAATAATGGGGAGTAAGAAGGCAGGAGACTGAAGGCCACGGGGAAAGCCTGACAATCTGTACCATGACCTTTACCCTCTGGGTCTCCAGAGGTGAATATAAACTCCAGGCAACCTTCAGGGCTGCAATCTGGGTCCTGAGGCATGAAGACAGGAGATGAATTTTCAGATTTCTTTTGGGGCCTACTGAGGGCACAGGTCTGCCTGAGGAGGACTGCAATGTGTCCCTGGAAAGGACTCTACACGAGAGAACATCCTCTGTCGCTGGCGTTAGACTTGCTTCCATCAACCCAGGACGTTCTGCTGTCGCCCAGCCCCCGACCAGTGAGGTCCCTTTCCTTTTCTCCTGTCCGCCCCTTCCTTTCTCCTCTACAATGCTTCCCTAATTTAACATTTTGAAATATTCTGCCACTTGTCTAAAATGTAGAGGAGCTTCTTGAAATACAGACAATTAAGTAGTTCTTGGCTCAGTAATGAGACTTGCTATGTCTGATTGAAAGAGAAAAAATGTTTCAAAACCTCTTGTCCCCACAAATCACTGCTCTTTCAAGCCTGCAAATGTCTGCAATTAAATGTTGATTGAATAAATAAAATTTTAATTTTTTTCCTAATAACCTCTAATTCTTTGAGCAATAAAACAGTTCATGTTGACAACATCCCTGTAAATCTTTTTTTATTTTTTCCTGTTGGTCTCTCATGCATCACATTCAGCTAAATGTTCCACATGGATCCATTTATGGAGTGAGGAGACTTTTAATGTCTCCCCTGCCAAAGGCCCCTCTGGATGATGACTGCCTCTCAAAGGCAATGCTCATCTCTGGGGAATTTTTCCATTAGTCATGGGTTATGACCCATGACTAATGGAAAAAAATTTATGTTTTAAAGTTTTAAATTTTTTTAAAAATGTAAGTCTCAAAATTTATTAAGTTTGTCTCTACATATTACTCTCTCACAGACTCTTTGGCAGTAAGCAGGCCTGGGTTCAATTCCAACCCAGCAGTTCTATTCTCCCACATGTGTACAGCAAGCGATTACATGGATAAATGTTACAGCATTGTTTTTAACAGAGAAACATAGGACACAACCTAAATGCCCATCCCTAAGGAAATACATTGATATGATGTAATATACAAGCGTTAAAAGAAGTGATTTAGATCATCACAATAGCTCGCTTTTATTAAGTGCTTACAGTGGAATAACTGGACAAATTTCTGTTCTATAGCTAAGAATTTCAAGTCTACTCCTGTGCAACCATGTTGGTGATGCTTGCTTGAGAGCCAAGAGGGATGCAGTGGAAGTCTGTGTCAGGAAAAAAAACAAACAAGTCAACATCTTTGTCTTAAAGACGCACCGCCAGGGGCATCTTTAATAACAGCAACAGCACGAATGGCAGTTACTGGGCACTTCCTGTGTCGGGTATGTTTCAACCCAATTGATGCTCCTGACAACCCCATAAAGTAAAAACTATTAGAAACCACATTTCACAGATAAAGGAATTAGGACACAGAAAAGATGGGAAATTTGCTAAGGTCACACAACCAGCAATGGCAGGACTGGAATTCAACACAGGCAGTCTGACTCCAAGTCCTGTGATGCTAACCACGCTGCTGTCTGTTTCTCTATTGGAATCAAAATAGATATCCAGACAAAATGTGAATTGAGGGGGGAAAGGAGGATGCAGAATTTTATGTAAGATATCATTTATGGAAACTTTGTAAGCCTATAATAATAAAAGCATAATATGCTAATTAGACCAAATGCCCTTCTGTCCTTCCAGATAAAGCCGGGGCTGCGAGGGAAGCCCAGGTCCCGGGTCCCGGGTGCCTGCCGGGGAAAGGAAGGCCTACTCTTGCACAAATTTCGTGCATCAGGCCTCCAGTATTATAATAATACCATGTATTTTCTACTAATATATAAACATATTAGGTAAAAGTCTTTTGTGTGTTTGTTTACAATTCCATTTTTTTATATATTACATGGTTTAATGGCTTGAGAAATACAAACAGAAATCACTGGTAATTTTCACCCCCAGGTATTTTTCTTCTAAAAAATATACAAAGCCAAGGTTGTTAATTCATTTTTAAGTGTTGAAAGAAGCTACACCCAGCTCCCACGAATGGTTCACTAGGGAAAGAGCAGGAAACCGACATGGGGAGGGAGAGATGAGAAAAGACTGAATATCCCTAACACTGCCCTTTTAGTTTTCCCTATACTCTTACAAAATGTGCCCATTTCCCCCCTATCATTTTATTTGCAAAGCCCAGAATCTAGAAACATGCTTTAATTTTAATCTTATCAGTTAATATTTGCATTATTAGGAAAGAGTTTAAGTGGAATTTACTTTTTTGAAGGGGGGGGGGGGAGAGAGAAATAGAGGGAGAGAGAGAGAGACAGAGAGAGACAGAGACAGAGAGACAGAGACAGAGAGAGACAGAGAGAGATTTGTTGTTCCACTTATATATTTATCAGTTGGTTCTTATGTGTGCCCTGATCGGGGGTCAAACCCACAACCTTGGCATATCAGGACAACACTCTAACCAACTGAGCTATTTGGCCAGGGCAAATTGGCATTTAGTTTTAAACAAATTTTATGAAGGTATACATTTTAATAGTGTGAAAAGATTAGAAGGAAAAAGCAAAATAGTTTAAAACAAATAATTTTTTAATGATAAAAGTGATGTAGGTTAATTTTATAAACTTTAGAGCCTGGCAGGTCTGGCTCAGTGGTTAAAGGGCAACCTATGAACCAGGAGGTCAGGATTTGATTCCCAGTCAGGACACACACCTGGGTTGCAGGCTTGATCCCCAGCAGGGTGTGTGCATGAGCCAATCAATTACTCTCTCTCATCATTGATGTTTCTATCTCTCTCTCCATCTCTCTTCCTCTCTGAAATCAATAAAAATATTTTTTAAAAACTTCAGAAAATTCCAATATGTCAATGAAGACACTTCACTGATGTACCACTGTTTACATTCCCATGTATGTTATTCCAGATTTTTAGATGGTTAATCAGACATATATAATTTTTATATAAAAAATTACATTATACTATATATCCATCTCTATAAAGGCTATTCCACTTAATATACAGCAAATGTCTTTAAACATATTTTGCATTATTTTAAACAGCTGTGTATATTTCATTCTATGGATATACATATTTAACCAATTGTTATTACCCACGCGCCAAACAAAAAAGGTTAAATAAATAAAGACATTTTCAGAAAAATGAAATCTGGGAGAATTTATTGCTAGCATACCTACACTGCAAACTATGTTAAAGGAAGTTCTTAGGGCTGAAGGAAAATCATCCCAGATGCAAACTCAGATCTACTCAAAGGAATGAAGAGCGTCGGATGGTAGATATGTGGATAAACAACTTTTTTGTTGTTGTTTTTTACATTTCTATTAAAGATAACTCAGGATTTAAAGCAAGAATGAATACTAATGTATTATAGGTTTTATAAAAATGTAAAATTACAAGGTATGACAATAATAGCACAAACAATGAAGGGGAAAATGGAAGCAAACTGTTGTGAGTTTCTTACACTCTTCATGAAGTGGTGTGATAGTATTTGAAAGAAAATGTGATAAGATGCACATTGTAAACCCTAGAGCCGTGGTCAGCAAACTGTGGCTCATGAGCCACATGCGGCTCTTTGGCCCCTTGAGTTTTTAGCAAAGGCCAGTTTAGGAGTACCCTAATTAAGTTAATAACAATGTACCTACCTATATAGTTTAAGTTTAAAAAATTTGGCTCTCAAAAGAAATTTCAATCATTGTACTGTTGATATTTGGCTCTATTGACTAATGAGTTTGCCGACCACTGCCCTAGAGCAACCTCTGAATAATTAAAACAAAACATAAGAAATAAGACAGTTGCCCGGCTGGTGTGGCTCAGTGGTTGAGCATTGACCCATGAACCAAGAAGTCACTGGTTCGATTCCCAGTCAGGGCACATGCCTGGGTTGCAGGCACAATTCCCAGTAGGGACATGCTGGAGGCAGCCGATCAATAATTCTCTCTCATTGATGTTTCTATCTCTCTTCCCCTTTCCCTTCCTCTCTCTCTAAAAATCAATAAAAACTTTAAAAAGAAGAAAAGAAAGAAGATAGTAAACACATGACTCAAAGCAACAGCTGGTACTTAAGGCAAGAAGGGCCCTTCACAGACACCGGCAGACTTCACTCTTTCCCCTGCTGCTGTTTCCAGAAATAAAAACAGCCTCTAGTCTCAGTTTGACTCTAGTCTCATTCCTTACTCCCATCTTTCAACTCAAAATAGGGAGGCAACCAAATCCACCCGAGCAAACGCCGAAGAAACTGAACATAGACAAATCGCCCAGAGGGGTCCACAGAGAGAACGGAACTAGATGAATTCCAAGTATCCGCGTCTTAAGCCCATGACCTAACCAGAAGGGCTTGGGATCTGAAGCTTTGACATTAATCACCCGTATTTCAGTTGTAGCAACATTACCACCACTGAAGAAATACTTTCAGATTCACTTTTTAATGTAGTTTGATGTACAATCGCCAAAGTGAAACGTTGCTGGCATTTTCAATATCGAGGGACCCATGTTTCTAAGGCTCAGCTCTTTTTGGCATCCGTGTGTCCCCAGAGACAAAAACACAGTGACTTGGGCCTGAGTGATCCCTTCAGTGAACATCCAGATTTGGATGCCAAATACACACCAACATCTGGTGACGGAAATCAGACAGACTTTCTGAATCATCGCTTCCTGTTGCTGGACCCAGGCAGCTCTGAGGGTGTCTAAAATCACCTCCTCTCCGGGAGGCACAGCCTGGGCCTGCAGGGCTCGTCACTGCTGCGGTTTTTTAAATGGTCCTTGAATCTCAAAATATAGACTTATCACTCCGGACTCACCCTAGACTTCCTGTGTGGCTTTGGGCAAGCAACCTGGCCTCCTAAAATCTTGTTTTAGTCACCTGGTAATTATTATATTAATAATATCTAACTCGTAAGGCTTAGTACATGACTCCCGTTGATTCTAAGTGACTATATATATATATATATATAAACATTATAAACAAATTTAACATAATAATATATATTCACTTAATCCTCACAACAGATAATGAGACTGAGGCAGAGAGAATTTGGGTAACTTGTCCCCAAATTACAAACTAACAAGTGGTGGAGCTGGAACTTCAAACCCAAGCCCCGGCTCCACCTCTTCACTTCCATACCACGCAGCCTTCGGTAAAAATAAAAACTAAAAATGAACAAGAATGGTGGGAGACTGAGACATCACAAAATCAACTCCTAGCAACAAATTTTATGGTAACAACAGGCAAACCTGGGACAGAACACAGTAACCTCACTTCTGCTCATGCCCCTACCACCCATTTGTGGCCCATAGGCTCCTTCCAACCCCCCACCCCAATTGCCCCCAGGTTCATCTTGTAAGCACTTCCCCACAGGGTTGTTGGCAGTAGCCAGCTCTCCTGCAGTCACACTGGGGAGGTCCATCGGTGCCCCAGATCCTGTTCTTAGCTGATGTGTCAAGCTAAGTTGGCTTTCTTACCCTTAAGGAATGCATTTATGTGTACATTCAACAAATATTACAAAGCACCACGCCAGGCGCTGTGCCTGGGACTGAGAATATAATGTCAAACGAAAAGGTACAATCTTCATTCTTGCAGGACATAGAATCAAGTAAAGGAGATAGACGGAGAACTCATAATTATCAACTGCTTGAAGAGGGAGGGCAATAGAAGAGTCGACATGAGCAGAATTTTGAGGAAAAAGTGGTAATTTGTCAGTCAAACCAGGAGAATAAAATTCCAGGCAGAGAGAGAGCACATGCAAAGGGATGAAAGAGATAAGCAAATGTAAGTGTTCCGTGGCTGTGGGATTGTGGGCAAATTATGGCAGAATGGGAAGTCAAGTTAAAGAGATTAGGCAGGCTTTGACGGAAGAAGGCCAAATAACCAGGGCTTGTGCCTCCTCACCCCCTTTCCACACCAAAAAAAAAATGACAGAAAGGAGCACAAAAGAAATAATCCAACAACAACAGATTTATAGGCAAAAGGTCATCAGTGGGTGTACAAAGGAATTCAAGGTGGAAAGTACTCGAAAGAGTATTGACTCACGAATAGGAATAGAGGGAACAACACTCTGCACAGAGTGACTGCAACCAAGTTCAGAGTCCTGGACGGACGTCAAAGTATGGGGTTTCCCCAAAGCAGACCCTAAGACAATGACGTGTGTCCAGGTAGTTTAACTGGCATGTGATCCCCACAAAGCAAAACGATGGAATGGGCAGAGTGAGACAGGAAAGAAGAGAGAAAACCAAAGAGAATATTAACAACCTGGCTGGATCCCAGTGTGCATGCAGAGCAGACCTCAGAGCTGCAATGTGATGTTTTGATACACACTGTTGAAATGATTCCCACAACCAAGCTAACTGACATACCCATCGCCCACAGAGCTACTTTTGGTTTTCTTCGCAGGGAGTGATAACACTTAGAATCTATTCTCTTAGGATCTTTCAAGAATACAATACATTATTATTAACTGAAGTCACAAGGCTTTATATTTGGTCTCTAAATGAAAGTTTGTACTTTTTGACCAAAATCCCCTCATTTCCCCCAACCCCAGCCCCTGGTAATCATCATTCTACTCTCTGTTTCATGACTTTGACATATTTGGATTCCATATAAATGAGATCATGCAGTACATTCTTGACTTTGTAGACTGCTTTGATCTTCCTTAAAAATATTTTTTATTATGCCATACTCTTGTTTAAATACTTTTTTTTTTTTTGCTCCCTATCACTTAAGTGTCTTTCCTTGTTATCCTTAAGTGTTCTGGACCTGGCTTAATTCTTTAAAATTAAACTTTTATTTTTTAAAATCAAGTTAAAGAGATTAGGCAGGCTATGATTAAAGAAGGCCAAATAAAATTAAATAATTAAAAATTTAAAAAATCAAATAATACTTACAAGTAGTTAAAATATAAATAGAACAGACTCATAACAGTCCCCTAACCTGCCTTTCTTATCCATCCTTTACCAACAGAGGCAATCACTTTTAATCGGTTCTGTGGTGTGTTTTTTTATCTCGGTGATATCCTTACATAAATGTATACATTAGTATTTCTTTGCTTTGCAACTTTAGAAGTTATCTATTTAATTCTTACTATAATAAATAAGTAGAGAAAATATCTAACTCCTGATTTCAGAAGGTGAAAGTAAGAAAATGCCAACAATGAAGACATGGGACCCCTCCCACCAAAAAAAGTATTCCCAGAAATCTGGGGAGAGTGCCTGTAGTCTGAGAGCTCACTGATACACTCTATGACATCTGCAGAGCTCTCAAGAATCCTCCAAGAATATAGGAGGAGCAGGAAGGGTAACAATGTAGAGTTGGTGCCTGATGAAATGAGTTGTTTCATAAATAATGGAGAGTACATTTCAATGACTGTAAAGAGTCGACATGAACGCGTACTTCAGCCCACCCCACATACGTGCCCAAAGGCTCCAGGGAAATAGTGCTCCCCATCACCGGGTGTTTGTTTAACTGGAGTAAGACTGACACCTTCACAGACCTCATTCAATTGTGACACGGATATATTTGATGAAAAGAATCTCCAGGTGAACCTTGAAGACATCATGCCAAGTAAAATAAGCCAGACACAAAAAAGACAAATAGTGTATAATTCCACTTACATAGGATACCTAGAATAGGCCAATTCATGGAGACAGAAGATAGAATAGCGATTGCCAGGGGCTGGGGGAAGGGAAGAGTGAGGAGTTATTGTTTAATGGGTACAGAGTTTCAGTTGGGAAGATGAAAAGTTCTGGAGGTGGTGGTGGTTGTACGACACTGAATTTACCTCATGCCATTGAACTGCACACTTAAAGACGGTTAAAATGGTAAATTTTGTTATGAATGGTTTGCACAACAAAAAAGTTTTCTAATCTCAACCATCCCTGCTGATGAATATCCCTTCCTTTCTCTAGTTATGGTTGGTTGGCAGTGAGAAACTGACAGTCCTCAGAGACTTCAGCCCTCTGTTTAATCCACTGAGAAGCTACAACAAAGGCACCAGGCCATAAAGACACGTCTCAGAAAACAATTCTGTAAGAGAAGTGTCAGCTGTCATTATGGCTTGTTATGTAAAATACTGCTCCTGTTTTTGCTTGTTTGTTTTTGGTCTGATCTTATTTCTTTCCGTTACCTTGGGTATATCTCATTGGAAACTTTCAGCTATTGGTAACCACATTCAGTAGTTAGCCTGAAATTAGGTACATATAGATATCAAAATAAGGCAAACTTGTACCTAAGTTACATATACATGAAAAATGTATATACAACTGAAATTTAAGTTTTTAAATTCATGAAAATGCCTTGAAGTGAGCAGTTGCTCCATTTTGAAACCTCTTGACCAGCCTTACTCTGTGAAGGGACTCACTTTGGCTGCACACTGGAATCGCTCGAGAGCACTTTAACAATCCTGATAACTGCATCCTCACCTGGAGAGCCCGGTTTAGTTTTGGAGTCCAGAGCATTTCATAAGCAAAGTTCCTCAGGTGAATGTAGTGTTCAGTAGGGCTGTGAATCACTGACCAAGAAGTTAAGACAAATTCACCCTACCCTGAAAATGGGGAGAGAAAAATGTACACTGACCTAACCAAAAATATACAAGAGTGACATCACTGAAGCAGAAATTGCTCTTACAATCCTAAAGTTTTAGAGCAAGGAAGGAACTTCAAGATCATCTCAAGCTGTCAGTGGTGCTCAAAGTGATCCCCAGACCAGCAGCATCAGGTGAAAACGTGTTCGAAACACAGATTCTGGAGCCCACTCCAGACCTTTAGAACAAGAATCTGGGATGGAACCCAGCAGTCTGTGTTTTAAGAATCCCTCCAGGTGATTCTGATACTAGTGGAATTCTGAGAACCTTTGTTCTAAAGCAGTCATGGGGTACTTTAAAACATATCCCACCACGCCCCCCAAAGATTTTGATGCCAGCTTTTTTTTTTTTAAACTCCTCAGCTGATTCTAATGTGAAACCAGAGGAGAAAACCACTAATCCAGTCCCACCCCTGTATTAAGAGATAAGGAAAGACTAGGCCAAGATCAGAGAGCTAGTCAGTACCACTGCCTAGACAAGAACTAAGTTCCTTGACTTCAAATTGAGCTCTCTGTCCAGCAAAAAATTCCTGTTCTCCTATGCAGAATGCTAAACCCAATCTGGTATAGATGCAAATCATGCCACACGTGGAAGACTCACTCCATTGTTTCCTTACAGTGGTCCGTTCTAGAAACGTAATCCTCTCATTATTATGGGTAGAAGTGGATTTCTTGGGGTGCAGAGGAAAAGAATGTCCTGAGGCCCCACAGGATGATTTGGTTTCATAGAAAGCTTTATTGGTGATGTAAAATTAAGGGGTCCCATCTCTGTCCCTTTCACCATGGAAAAAGTCCAGTCTTATCTTCAGCAGGGCCAGAATTAAAGCCACTGCCCAGAATTTCTGTTCTATATTAAAATACAGTCAAGCTAGCTTAGCTTGTCCCCCAGCTGTAGTCCATTGTATGTAGGGTCCACGTGGATGGCCATGCAGCTGCTTAAGGCCACATGGCTACGGAGAATAAACAGGTGAATACCCACACGGGTGCGGGTCACGGAGCAAGAGCAAACAAGCATGAACAAGAGAGCAAGAAAGAGGAAACTCTGGGGATTTTAACCAGGAGCTTCTTCAAACTAACCATTAGCTTTTCAAGATTTCACACAATTCTGATGGGGTCCACCCCCTAGCCAGGCCATTGTTCCCCAGACTAGACTGACAGGCAAGCACCTTCCCTGGGTCACCAGGGCTTCACTGTGCATGTGTCCACCTGCCCCTGCTCCCCTCAGCAATCCAGTACCAGATGGGAGAAGGGAGGGGTGCTACTCCCCTTGGAGGAACAATGCTGTGTGAAGCTGTAGCTTCCTGGCGAAGCTTCCCAGGTGACCATGCTTACCATGTCTGACTCTTCCTTTGCTCTCTTCCTTTATTACTATTAATTAGCTAGTTATGATGATAACAGTTACCTTTCTTTCCTATATCCCTCAAGGTGGAAAGAGGTAGAAGAAAAGTCACATTAAAATCAAGACAAAATAAAAATAAAAATACCAATAGCTCCAAAATAAAAACAGGAGCCTCACAAATACTTAAAAACATTCATGCAAAACTTACAAAGTATTAACATTTCAAAAGAGACTATGAACAACCTGTTTACCATTCGTAAAAGACCAGCACTGTGGTCTTAAGGCTATCCAAAAGGTCACTTAAGGCTACCTAAGATGTACTTAGTTCTACCCTCTGTCTCTTGGTATGGCTGCATCTAAATTATCCCTAATGAAAGACTGTCAGATCTTTTTAGCCAGACTTCCAATTAAAAGTAACCTAAAATCTTGCTCAGTGACATATTTCAGTGATCAAAAGGTTGCAATAAATCACGTTTCCATGTGGCGATTTAAACACTCAATCCATCCTCACTTTGATGGTGGTGGGAAGTCACATCCCTCCTTTGAATGCTCATGTATCCTGAGGGCCAATACCCTTAGTTTCCTCTTCTGCCTCCATTATCTTTTTTACTTACTTTCAATGTTGCAGTGGTTTCATTTCTGAAAAGTCTTTTTTTAAATGCAGGCAGAAAAGTTTTCATCAAGTTTGAAAATATAAACTAGCTTATTTTAACCTATGACCTGCAGGACTTGCTACCAGTTAGTGTCTGCTGCTACCAGCACAGGAGCCTGACGCTGGTGATTTTTTTTTTTAAAGATTATTGGAAAAATACAGGTTGCCAGTGTACCTCAGGCTTACAGAGCCTCAGTAACCAGAGTGCCGGTCATCTTCCATCTTTGTCCCTCTGCTCAAGAGTCCAATGCTAGAGAGTCAACCTGGCCCAGACTCAGTGAGGTGTCCAGCTCTTGGCTGGGGACCAGGGCTCTTTGCTTGATGCTCACCAAGACTGCACAGAACAGAACAGAAGAGATAGCTCCCAAAGGAGAATGAGAGTACAATTACCGAAAGATGGAGGGGTACTGAGCCGGTGAAAACACAGGAGCCATGCCATACTTACCTTTGTATCCCACCCCAGTCAGATGCACAGTAGGCCTTCAGTAGATGTTAGTTCATTTGAATGAGATAAACTCTGACAAAGCTGAAGAATGCATCATCCTGATGAATCAGGGGTGGGGAACCTTTTTTCTGCCAAGGGCCATTTGGATATTTAAAACATCATTCTCAGGCCACACAAAATTATCAACTTAAAAATCAGCCTGCTATATTTGGGCAAACATTTAATTAACTCACCCCTAACTTCTTGGCAGGGCCAGACCAAATGATTTGGGGGGGCCTTATATGGACCTCGAGTTGGATGTTCCCCACCCCTGCGGGAAATGGTCTCCACCATCAATCAGTCTCACCAAGCCATATGGTGCACTTATGTGCAGAATTTTAAAACTTCTTAGCACACCCTATTTTTTTTCTCTGCAGCCTACTTCTAACAAGTAATTCTGGTCATATTTTCTCTTCAGTAAGTTCTCTATTAAATCCCCACCTTCTAAGACCTTCCATTCACCCGCTCTGCCCACTTGCCCCAGCACTGGTAGAAATAAAGGGGAGGTGGGAAAAAACTTGGACATCTGGAATGAGAGAAGGGAAACTGGGCGGTCAGAGGAAGCCGATTTTCCCCTCCCAGCTTCCTCAGGTTCACAGGTTTTTTAGTAGCAGAACTAGGGCTGAACTGGTCTTCTCCCATCCTTCTCCCTGTCTAGGGTTCTTCCCATGACCACGATGCACCATGGGTTTGTGCTGAGCCTTCACAACTTGTTACCAATGTGACATTATCACCTAGACACAACTTTTTAAAACTAAAGGAAACACTAGTTTCCTAAATAATTTAACTCCACTGAAGTTATTCAGTATATCAAAGTATATAAAAGCTCCAGGGTCATCATATCCCACAGTGCTCGTAGCATACCAGCAAATGTACATTTATAAAGCAGAATTTAGCAACATGCCTTAGAAGTCTACACTTTGATCCAAATTCTAGAAATTGTAGTAACAAAATAATCACAGTTATGTAAAGAAACACACGATATTTACTGCAGCATTATTTATTTATTTATTTTTTTTTTTTTTTAATTTCTTTATTGATTAAGGTGTCACATATTTGTCCTCATCCCCCCATTCCCTTCCCACCCCTCTCCCCACGCATGCCCCAATCCCCTGTTGAACTTAACCGTTGGATAGGCTTATATGCATGCATACAGGTCCTTTGGTTGAACTCTCCCCCTCCCCCCACCCTCCCCCACCCTCCCCTATCCTCCCTCTGAGGCCCGATAGTCCGATCGATGCCTCCTTGCTTCTGGTTCTGTTCTTGTTCCTCGGTCTATGTTGTTCATCATTTCCCCTAGATGAGCGAGATCATATGTCACTAGATATATACTAATAAGAACTGAATGTGAGACGAGCAATAATAGTTATGCTGACAGGCAAATGAATCAATCTGTAGCGAGCTTCCCCCTGGACCAACAGTTCTTTTGAGACCCAATTTCAATGTCCAGTAGTTCCTTATGTGTACATGTCAGCACTGACCCCTCAGCTCTGGATGGTGGACAAATGGTGGTAATGGAGGTCCGACTCCCTCTGGTTTGGTCTCGGCCGAACCCAGGGGCACGGCGTCACCCGGACTAAGGGGCACGTGGCCTCACCCATACCCAAGGGGCGCGTGGTCTCACCCGGGCCTGGGACCCAGCCTCACCCGGATGGATCCAGGGGCGCACGGCCTCACCCGGACCCAGGATCTGGCTTCACCCGCACCCAGGGACGCTTGGCCTCTCCCAGACCCAGGGGCACGTGGCCTCACCCGGGCTTAGTTGCACAAGGCCTCACCTGGATCCAGGGACACATGGTCTCACCTGGACCCAGGGACGCTTGGCCTCTCCCAGACCCAGGGCCACTTGGGCTCACCCGGGCCTAGGTGCACGAGGCCTCATCCGGATCCAGGGACGCATGGTCTCACCCGGACCCAGGGACGCTTGGCCTCTCCCAGACCCAGGGGCACGTGGCCTCACCCGGGCCTAGGTGCACGAGGCCTCACCCGGATCCAGGGACACATGGTCTCACCCAGACCCAGGAACATTTGGCCTCTTCCAGACCCAGGGCCACTTGGGCTCACCCGGGCCTAGGTGCACGAGGCCTCACCCGGATCCAGGGACACATGGTCTCACCCGGACCCAGGGACGCTTAGCCTCTCCCAGACCCATTGGCACGTGGCCTCACCCGGGCCTAGGTGCACGAGGCCTCACCCGGATCCAGGGACACATGGTCTCACCCGGACCCAGGGACGCTTGGCCTCTCCCAGACCCAGGGCCACTTGGGCTCACCCGGGCCTGGGTGCACGAGGCCTCATCCGGATCCAGGGACGCATGGTCTCACCCGGACCCAGGGAGGCTTGGCCTCTCCCAGACCCAGGGGCACGTGGCCTCACCCGGGCCTACGTGCACGAGGCCTCACCCGGATCCAGGGACACATGGTCTCACCCGGACCCAGGGACGCTTGGCCTCTCCCAGACCCAGGGCCACTTGGGCTCACCCGGGCCTAGGTGCACGAGGCCTCACCCGGATCCAGGGACACATGGTCTCACCCGGACCCAGGGACGCTTGGCCTCTCCCAGACCCAGGGCCACTTGGGCTCACCCGGGCCTAGGTGCACGAGGCCTCACCCGGATCCAGGGACACATGGTCTCACCCGGACCCAGGGACGCTTGGCCTCTCCCAGACCCAGGGCCACTTGGGCTCACCCGGGCCTAGGTGCACGAGGCCTCACCCGGATCCAGGGACACGTGGTCTCACCTGGACCCGGGACGCTTGGCCTCTCCCAGACCCAGGGCCACTTGGGCTCACCCGGGCCTAGGTGCACGAGGCCTCACCCGGATCCTGGGACACATGGTCTCACCCGGACCCAGGGACGCTTGGCCTCTCCCAGACCCAGGGCCACTTTGGCTCACCTGGGCCTAGGTGCACGAGGCCTCATCCGGATCCAGGGACGCATGGTCTCACCCGGACCCAGGGACGCTTGGCCTCTCCCAGACCCAGGGGCACGTGGCCTCACCCGGGCCTAGGTGCACGAGGCCTCACCCGGATCCAGGGACACATGGTCTCACCCGGACCCAGGGATGCTTGGCCTCTCCCAGACCCAGGGCCACTTGGGCTCACCCGGGCCTAGGTGCACGAGGCCTCACCCGTATCCAGGGACACATGGTCTCACCCGGACCCAGGGACGCTTGGCCTCTCCCAGACCCAGGGCCACTTGGGCTCACCCGGGCCTAGGTGGACGAGGCCTCACCCGGATCCAGGGACACATGGTCTCACCCGGACCCAGGGACGCTTGGCCTCTCCCAGACCCAGGGCCACTTGGGCTCACCCGGGCCTAGGTGCACGAGGCCTCACCCGGATCCAGGGACACATGGTCTCACCCGGACCCAGGGACGCTTGGCCTCTCCCAGACCCAGGGCCACTTGGGCTCACCCGGGCCTAGGTGCACGAGGCCTCACCCGGATCCAGGGACACATGGTCTCACCCGGACCCAGGGACGCTTGGCCACTCCCAGACCCAGGGCCACTTGGGCTCACCCGGGCCTAGGTGCACGAGGCCTCACCCGGATCCTGGGACACATGGTCTCACCCGGACCCAGGGACGCTTGGCCTCTCCCAGACCCAGGGCCACTTTGGCTCACCCGGGCCTAGGTGCACGAGGCCTCATCCGGATCCAGGGACGCATGGTCTCACCCGGACCCAGGGACGCTTGGCCTCTCCCAGACCCAGGGGCACGTGGCCTCACCCGGGCCTAGGTGCATGAGGCCTCATCCGGCTCCAGGGACACATGGTCGCACCCGGACCCAGGGACGCTTGGCCTCTCCCAGACCCAGGGCCACTTGGGCTCACCCGGGCCTAGGTGCATGCGGCCTCACCCAGATCCAGGGACACATGGTCTCACCCGGACCCAGGGACGCTTGGCCTCTCAGACCCAAGGGCATGTGACCTCACCCAGGCCTAGGTGCACGAGGTCTCACCCGGATCCAGGACACATGGTCTCGCCTGGACCCAGGGGTGTTTGGGCTCTCCCAGACCCAGGGGCGCTTGGCCTCGCCCGGGCACGGGATCCAGCGTCATCCGGGTCCAGGGGCACATGGCCTCACCCGGACCCGGAGTCCGGCCTCACCTGGACCCAGGGGCATGTGGCCTCACCTAGACCCAGGGACGTGAGGCCTCACTTATACCCAGAGGCGTGTGACCACACCCGAGCCCAGAGGCGCGCAACCCCGCCCGCACCCGGGTCTCAGCGGAGCCCCGTCTTCCCGATCCCAATTCCTGCCGGTCAATCCCTCCTCAGCAATTCCCCTGGCCATCCTTCCAGAGCTCCAGTATGGCTGCTGCAGAACTCGTCGGGCGGCGGCTCGGCGAAGCTCCGGTGCGCCCGGTGCAGGGTGGTGGGCCGGTCTGGCATCGCTGCGTCGGCCCTTGGGTCTGCATCGGTGGCCGGTCGCCGAGCATGCGCACCTGGCCGCTTCCGGGGCGTTGAGATTCTTGACGGACTCGGAGGTCAGCAAGCGCAGAGTCTCCCACCCCATGTCTCATAGGGGCTCGTCTGTCCGTGCTTGGCTGCCAGTGGAGCCGTCCCCTCAGCCGGAGACCGCCGGGGGAACTGCGCCGAGCACGTTCTAGGCCGCTGTTGTATCGCCTGAGCCATAGTTCTTTTGTGTCGCCTGAGCCGTAGTTCTTAAAGTGTGGTCTTTGGGTCACCGGCATCAGCATCATCCCACATACCCCTCTTTTATTCTAGTTGTAGAGCATCTACTCAGCCAGCCCTATGGTGGTCTTGGATGGTGTCTGCTCTGCTCTCTTGTCGTAGTCTCAAAGTTGTTGTGGTAGGCAACAATCAGGCTTCCGCCCTATGCCTCCATCTTGGTCCTCCTTTGTATAGTTAAGTCTTGATTGTTGTTGGTGTCACTGGGGGGGCTCTCTTTGTCTATAAAGGAAGAGTTGCTGTGCAGGAGACACGTTTATGGGCAGCAAAGCTTTGGCGCTCACTGAATATTCCCGTTGAATGTGTCCCTTATGCACGTGGTTGAAATCTGGTGTCATCTCCCACAGACCACTAGATGCCCTCGTTTCTGGGTCTCCAATGGGGTGTAGATCAGCTACAGCCTTAGGCACTCAGCAAGGATTACAGCAAAAACTGTAGTTTCTTCCTCCTGTCTGAGTGGCCCTGGAGCAGTCCGACTAGAACAGCAGTTCATCTGGTCCGCTGCCAGAGGGCAGGCCACCCACATGCATAAGCCGTTGCTTGGGGCGCAGGTGTGCCTGCAAGACTTGCGGGGCAGGTCTTCCAAACGTGCGGGGCGGGTCCCAGGGCTGGGCGGGGTCTCAGGGCGCCAACAGGCCATGGTTCGGCGAGCCGCGATGGCTGTGAGTCTGGTCCTTCTGCCTTCCACGTATCTAAGTCCCCTCGTTCCGCACTCCAGCGCAGCAAACACTGATTGCTGTGCGCACCTCCGCAAGAGTCCCGCCTCTCCCCGCAGGCATCTGGGTCTCCCGCGGTTCGCCAGAAGATGGATTTCAGGGTGATGGAGAGCTAATCTCCCCTAGGTTTGGAACAAAAGCCCCTTTCCCCCGCCACCAGCCAGACCCACGCGCCTCCACACCTCATCCCCTCCGATTTCGCTGGGTGCGAGGCAACAGAACAGCCTTTAACCTCCGCCGCCATCTTTTTCAAACTTCCCAATTTGTACTTCTTAATCCCTTCATTTCAGTCAACTCTACTGAGGTCTAGCGCCGCCGGGAGGTGCACGGAAAGGGCGCCCGGGCCTCCGTCCGGTGCGCGGTGCGCGCGTCCCGCGGAACCAGGCGCGCGAGGGCTGCGCGGCGGGGACGGGCGCTGGGCGGCCGCCGAGCTCCAGGCACCGCCATCGCCGCGTTCCGGGCGTCGCCGCCGCGGCGTCCCCCCAATTTGTACTTCTTAATCCCTTGAATTCAGTCAACTCTACTGAAGTCTAGCGCCGCCGGGAGGTGCACGGAGAGGGCGCCCGGGCCTCCGTCCGGTGTGCGGGGCGCGCGGCCCGCGGCACCAGGCGCGCGGGGGCTGCGCGGCGGGGACGGGTGCTGGGAGGCCGCCGGGCTCCGGGCGCCGCTGCTGCGGCGGCGTCCCCAGCGTCCCGGGCTGGGCGGCCTGCGGGGGCGGCGGAGTTGCGAAAGTGAGTGAGTTTCCCAGGGTTTCGCCCGGAATGGGGTTCAGTGCAATCGGAGCCAGCGCTCAGCGCACTCCGGAGCCTTTATCTCCTTCCTGCCAGTGAACTCCGGCCAGGTCATCAGCCGCCCCCTCCTCTCCGGTTCCATCCTCCCCGCAGGCGCGTGTGCTCGTGTCTCCGCCCGTTTCTCCATACCTCAGGCTTTTACGGCTTCCCTGACTGTCCCCGTGGCCTTCTCCTTCCCCCCAGCTGTGGGCATTTCAGTCCACCAACTTTCCTGTGGTTCTGGACGATGTCCGTTCTGACCTCTAGTTGTATTTTTGAAATTGTTGTGCCCGGCTGCAGGTTAGGTGTTTAACCTATGGCGCCATCTTGGTTCCTCTCTACTGCAGCATTATTTATAATAGTGAGAAACCAGAAATAATGTAAGTGCCCAATAATAGGGAAGTAAAATCAAATAGGGCATCCATACAATGTAATATCATGCAACATCAAAATTGTAGAGGAAATATTAAAAGGCACAGAAACAGGACAACACATTACACTTCATTGTAGATGAACTTTTACAGAATAACTTTTTGTCAAAAAAAAATTCTACAAAAAAAAGAGAATACTATCCAAGAAAACACTAATAGCAGCAGTTACCTCTGGGTGGCGGGACTATGGAGAATTTTCACTTTATTTTCTTTACTCTAATTTTTCTACAAATAACATTGTTGGATTTTAAATTACAAATAATTTTAAAACAGTTATTTTTAATTATCCTACAGCTGAATGTGATGAATAGAGCTGTGGTTAAAACATGTCAAATATGTTTTTTACAGAAACCTCTTGATATTAGTCCAGAAAGACCTCATAACGTCATCAGTAGGTTTTTGGAGACTGAAGCCAGATGACAAGACCAATGTGACCCTAGGCCCGTGGTCGGCAAACTGTGGCTCGCAAGCCACATGCGGCTCTTTGGCCCCTTGAGTGTGGCTCTTCCACAAAATACCACGGCCTGGGCGAGTCTATTTTGAAGAAGTGGCGTTAGAAGAAGTTTAACTTTAAAAAATTTGGCTCCCAAAAGAAATTTCTATCGTTGTACTGTTGATATTTGGCTCTGTTGACTAGTGAGTTTGCCGACCACTGCCTAGGCCCTAGGCTAATACAACAGTTCCTACGGCATACTTCTCGTCACAAAAACATCACCAAACTTCTAAATAAAGATCCAAAACACTTCTAATCGTAACAATTTAAATAAATGTGAGCTATGCATACATTTAAGAAAGCTTAATAAAAGCAGGTAAGATAATTTCTTACCACTTCCAGTTCACGGTCGCACCCGCACTGACCCGGGCATTGCAGCCAGGGCGCCTCCTGTGCGCGCCTCTCGGATGCGAGGAGAACCCGACTCCCCGGAGAAACCCACGCACACGGTGATCCTGGCCAGGAATCTTTTTTTTTTTTTTTTCATTAACGTCAAAAGGAAACGACGTTCAACAAAATGAGCAAAATGACGTAAAATGACGTTATTCCCGCCAGTACTCCAAAATTCGACTTGTTCACGCCCTACACTTAACACTGAGTTACACAGTATGTTTTTCTCTCCAGTTTACTTCTAACCAGTAATCCTGGGCATGTTTTCTCTTCAGGAAGTTCTCTATTAAATCCCCTCCTTCTAAGACCTTGCTCCCCCTCAGGCCCTTCGCTCCTTAACATAAGGAGGCACACAAACTGTGACTTGAGTCATCTTGGAGAAGGAAAACACGGCCAGGCATACTGAAATGCTGGGGCTCCAGAAAATAAAATCACCCCGGCACTATGGTAAATTAAATGGCTCTCTAGAATGCTAATGCATATTATGGTTGATATACGGAAATCCCTATTATAAAGTTACAAGGCAGGCAGGAAGCCTCTAGAAGCTGAAAAGGCAAGAAAATGAATTTTCCCTATGAAGCCCCAGAAAGAACGCAGCCCTGCGACTGAAATGAAAGCATTCCACATGCTCTTGCTGACCTCCATCATCCTTCTAAAAATGCAACTTATCTCAGAATTGAGATCACCTATCTGCACACATCTCAAAAACTAAATTGACCAGATACACAAATGCAGCCTAAATTGAACACCACACACAAATGTTTGAAATACTAATTTTATTAGGAAAGCATTAGATCATATAATCACTTGATTTAAAAATGATGTGACCAAAGGATATCAATTAAAATTTGGATATTTTTTCATTCATTCAACAAATATTTGAGTGCCACGCATTGGAGATACAGGGTAAACAGGAGGCTCCTTGCCCTCATAGAGCTCACATTCTAGCAGGAGGGCGACATTAGAGAACCGTTTATATTTCTGATAAACAGGTAAGATGGAAGTGACAGAGGGAGGGATGGTGCTTTACAAGAGCACACTATAGGTGACTAACCCAGCCCCCAGAAGTCAGAAACAAAAAGATGTGTTTAAGAAGAGAGAGCAGAACAGTTCAGGCAGAGGGAACCTAGACCCTGCGGTGGGAAGGACTTCGTGGGTTCAAGGAAGTAGAAGTACAGAAGGGCTGAAGCACCAACGGTGAAAAGAGGAGTCAAGGAGATGAGACTACAGAGGTGATGATCATGGAGGGCAATTCTACAGAGAACCAGTCAAAGATTTAAGATTTAAGGAAGGGAGTAGCATGACCAGATGTGCATTTAGAATGGCCACCCTAATTCTGGAGTGATGGAGATTGGACCATGTCAGACTGGATGCAGGAAGACTACTTCTGATGCCTGTGGTCGTGAAAGACAAAAATAACTGGGGGATCCACGTGATGATAGGAGATAAAGTCAATAGAATTGACTGAATCTGCAGTTGCTGTAAGACAGTCAGTGCAGATATCCAGTGTATCTGTCAGATACAGGTCTGCAGGTCAGGGGAGAACCGTGTTAGGAACTGTCAACAAGGAATCATTGTAACGAAGCCATAAGAAGGGCTAACATGGCGTGAACGATTAAATCAAGCCATGAGAGACACATACATTTAAGAATAAGGAGGTGTGCCAAGGGCTGGGGGAAGGGAGGATGGGGAATTAGTGTTTAAAAACAGAATTTCAGTTTAGTATGATGAGACTTCTGGAGATGGATGGTGGTAATGGTTGCACAACAATGTGAATGCACTTAATGCCATAGAACTGTACACTTAAAAATGGTTCAAGTAGTAAATGTTATGTACATTTACCACAATTTTTAAAAAGAGGAGACATTTTTGTGTTACTTGTACCTTTTAGAATAAGAATGTATTTATGAATTGCTAATGAAATATCAGGACAAATGGTGAAGAGAGCAGGAATCGGCAGAGGAAGAGGGCCTGCAAAGGAAACTGAAGGGAACAGAATGGCCAGAGGTCGGCAGAAAACCCAGAGGATCACGGCATGGAAGCTAAGGAAGGTGTTTCTAGGAGCGAGTGTTCAACTGGTCTGAAAGCTGCAGAGAATCAAACCAGAAAAGCCGGGAAAGAACCCACTGGGAGGGCTGTTGGCAGGGGAAGCCAGTGAGGGTAGGTGAGGAGAGAATGGGTAGGAAAGGAGTCCTGAATGCAGACAGCAAAAAAAAAAAAAAAAAAAAAGGAATGGGATGATGGCTAGAGGAAAAGTAGATGTTTTTTTAAAAAAATAAGTGTGTTACATAATTGTGCATAATGAACAAAGCATCATTTCAGTGGAAATACAACTTTAATAGTCTTGATAATACCTGGAATTTATAGTTTACAGAACTTTTCATACTACTTGTGGGTTAGAAAGGATAAAAAGTTATTCTCTTCATTTCAAGGGTGGTAAAGCTGAGCTACAGAAAATCTAAGAAAACTCACAAGGAATTGAGGTTCATGAAGTAAGTATCTTCATGGGTATTTTTTAAAATAATTTTGTTTTGTTAATCCTCAACTGAGGATATTTTTCCATTGATTTTATTTTTAAGAGAAAGTGGAAGGGACAGGGATAGACAGGGAGACACATCAATGTGAGAGAAACACATCAATTGGTTGCTTCCCGCATGTGCCCCAATCAAGCCTGCAACTGAGGTACATGCCCTTGACCAGAATCAAACCCAGGACTCTTCAGTCCCAGGGCTGTGCTCTATACACTGAGCCAAACCAGCCATGGCTTCGTTGATTTTTTTAAGATAAAAAGGTACAATGCACTATATTGAGAAAATTTTACTGTAACAGTCAAAATTTGAAGAAGTCTAAAACTTTAATGCTACCAATGTACTGATTTTTGGTACATGTGCAACGGAAGATGCTATATATTCCAGTTACATCCTAAAGATGCCAAAGTCTGTCTTCTGGATTGGTGCGTTGAGGGCTGCACTGATACTGAGACCCAGGACCAGTCTGGTGTCCGCTGGATCAATAATCCCATCATCCCACAGCCTGATAAAAGAGCAAAATATGAGTTATTAGGAATCCACCACCAAACTACCATTTATACATGCCCTGCCCAGAAATGCTGAGGAGATTCTTCTTCAGGTAATAATATATGGATCTTCTGTGTACTATAATCTCACAACTGAAACCATGTTAGAGAAAGGGGAAAAGAGAAAAAGAAAAATGATATGACTTTTATCCCAGGCTCCCACAGAATGTCAAATCAAATTTAGGGACTTAGGAACAGCTTCCTACAAGAAATCACAAAATAATCCCTAGTTTAAAAATATTTTTACTTATTCCAGGAAAAACCTTCCTGTCCCTTTTCTGCCCACACAAATGTACAAATCAAGGTGATGTAGTCCTGTTATTAATATGAAGAATCATATAAACCCAGGTAATAGTCTCAAACCAAAGTCTCTACTAGAAAAGGTTTATCCCCCAAAACTTCCTCATCTTTTAAGAAACTATAAAAATTACTGAATAGAATACATTTTATTAAAATACCTTCCTATATAGTTCTTTATTTTTTGCCACAACAGGAAAAAACAATAGAACTGCTTTCAGAAGAAACTTTTAAGTAGAAATTTTAGTTTGTTTTTCTCTGGCAATGTCAAATTTATAGAGAAAAATGAATGAGAAATATTGCTTTTTTTAAAGGTCATTGGTAGGTGGCACTTTTGCTTTCTTTAAACAAACTGCCTTCTGTACCTGGATATAGCATCAATTATTAAACCATACTTACATTGACAGACCATGATTCAAATCTCTGCTCATAAAACATTCATAATAGGAAGTCTGCAGTATGAGCTGTCAATAAGAAAAGGCCACTCGTGTAATCTGTAACTAGGTCAATTGATTACACTTCCTTCTGTAGCCAACAGCAGAGTAATATAAGAAGCCTGATGATGCTGGGGGAGGGAGGAGACTGCTTCATGAGGGTCATTAAAAAGACTGTGAAGAGGCCTTAATCAAATGCCTGAAAAATTTGATCATAAAAACAACTGAGCAGAATAAAACTGATATGCTGCATATGTAACATGTAGGATTAAGAAAAACATAGGAGGCTAGAGTAGCAAATGATGACAGCTCTCCCTGAAGGCAGATTGAGCCACGTGAAAGCCTGACAGACCACAGAATCTCCCTGTGAAGAGGAGATTTATTAAACTGAAGGAAGGTGCTATATATTGGCTTAAAAATCCTTTCATCTTTGAAAGGAAGTTGCTGTCTCCATGCCACCAACTGTTAAGCATGCCACCAACTGTTAAACAGAAGGGTTAAGCATTTACAAAGTAAGAAATCTCACTGTCTTTCATTATTTATTTCCAAAGATAAGTCTACTTAAATATAATCCATTAAAAATAATAATGTTAAATATGAAAATAATAAAGGATTGAGTCTTTCTCAATAGATGGCTTAGCCATTACACAAAATATGCAATTTTTCAAAGTTTAATATTTCAACTGTTCTTGTGAATTTCAGCCAAAATGTTATGTTTAAAAGAATGTAGATGTGCTTACAATATATATTTTCTCTTAAATCTTTTCTATGGTTTTATATTTCCTCTTTGCTTCTACTGGCTACTATAAAACGAACATGTTTATTTCTCAAATCAAAGACCATAAAATATTTTGTTCTTAATTCAGTGAATCAATGAACTACCTCAACAAAACATACCTGTAAAATTAGTCATTAAAGTAGATGTTAACAAGAAGAGAAACAGGTTTTTTAAAAATCCCAAATGGCATTATAATGATGCTCTGGGAAACAAATAATGCTTAGTCTGTGGCCCCAGCACTAGAAGCAGTGCCTGCCACAAAAGACGCGTTCACATGATTGAAATGGATTCTAACTTCTCTCCCTCCTCTCCAGTAAATGGCATAAATCATAGCATAACCTAATTTTAAAAGACAAAAATAGTTTTCTTTTTTCCCATCTACCCAAGGGATGAAATGAACCCATGAAGCTTATTCTTCAGAATGCAAAACATTAAAGTTGTCCCAAAAGAGAGATCTGAAAGTGCATGCCAGCAAGTCTCCAGCAGGGTAATTTATTACCTTATTAAGTGGTATAAGAAACAAGCAGAGCCAAGAGCTGCATAGGTATATGAGGTAATTACTCGGTGTTGACACATGAACCCTGTCTGTGACTAATCACCTTCTGAATGCACAAGCGCACTTGTTTACAAGTGCCAAAGAGTGTTTGGCCAATCCATGCTTAAAATGGGGCAAAAACAAAATAATCCTAGAGAGGTGATGACAGGAATCCACGGATCTTAGCAATAACTGTAACAGAACTAATTCTTACAAGTTACACAGCCAGGATTACAACTCTTAACGCCCTTGCCCCAGCATGGCCCGCCTCTGGCTGCAGTGCCCCTCCAGGCCCCAGACACCTCAAAGACAAATGGATAAAGGAAGAGGGATGAAGGGTGGCAGAATCAGACCGATGGTGATGGAGCCACAGCCTGGCCTGGGAGAAGGGGCTGTGTTTCAGCAGCAGGCATTCCTATTATGGAGACAACAGTACAAAACTGGGTCCCCAACATTATTTTTTGTGTGAAGCTGTTGTCCTGATGGCCAACATGCACCCAGTAAGGAATCAGTAATTCTCAGGCTCCCACCTTGCACTGGAGTAGTAAGGGTTTCCTTCCTCTTCAAACCTCTTAATAATGGGCTCTTTTAAAGCAGCTTCCTCAGCGCTGGAGAACTGGAAGAAAAGGGCAAGGAATAAGTCCACTGCAGTGGAACACAGATCCACCCAGAGCGTCTCAAGAAAAAAGGGGCAAGAGATGTCATGGATGATACAACCAACATCTATCTGCACAGTGAGGTATAGATGACAAGTGATGCTTTCACATGCACAATCTCATGACTATCAAACTGGTGCACCATTACATCTCCTTTATCAGAAACAAGAGCCTGGGCTGTGTGATGTAAGGTCAAAACCAATGGCACCCCGTATTCCAGCACAGTACAACGGTGATGTGAATTCTTCAATATACCAAAGGACTACATTACATTTAGCAGCTTTTGTTTAAGAACGTGGAGAAGCAGGGGGTTTCTTTTTAAATAGCCAAAATTTTAAACATTTTAAGACTTAATGGTTTAAAATATCAACCACAACTTGAATAACCTCTATAGTTTCCCAGATATCTGAGAGATATTCTTCCTTAATTAAAAATTTAATGGCTTGCCCATCAGTATTGCCAGAAACAAGTGATAATTCAGATGTAAAAATCTTTATGCAAGTCAATTTTGAAACCCTAAAAAGTATTTTCAACTTCAAAAAATTCCACACAAAAACAAATGACTTATTTCAAATAAATCCAACCTTTTTTTTTAACATATTTTCATTGTTTAATATAATTTGTAGGTAAAGTATTCAGAGAGAGAACCACTAAAATCATGTACTTTCATTTATTAAAACAGATGAATTAATATATCCGTATATCAAATTAATTAAAGGACAACTATTTAAAGCAGATCACCATGCTGGGCTGGAGTTTAGGACATACCTTCAAAATATCAGGTAGAATTTCATACTTCCCCCGCCGCTATTATATTACCCTTACACACACACACAGCTTTCCTTTTGCTTAGACACTGGACAATACTAAAGTGAATCTAAAACCTCAGTTTTGGTTTTCAGAGTTCCTTGGGGATATGGGATATTGTCAGGGAGGCAGGAACCAGCCTCTGGCTTTGTATTATCCCATTCCACGAACTAGACGGTTGACCAGACAGATGCTTCCTAAATGGTAGGACTAAGAGCTTTGGAGACAGGGCCTCCTTCGTATTATCCCTGTTATGAAAACAGTGCGCCTAGCAATTTCAGGAATTCATTCAATGAATTCATTTTTAAGGCTTGGTGCTTACACAAAATAGCTAAAAGCTATAATTTCAGAAGCCTCTCTAACAGAGAAATGAACAAAGGAATTCATTTTAAAAGCAGCCACTTGCTGACATGACTTTCAAGCTTCCAGTGCCCTTTCCGTTTTACTTCACTTACACTTTCCCAGTATAATAATGTTAATCAATTCTCATTACATGACTGAGCCCTCCCACTCAAGGAATCCTTCCCAACAAGCTAAAAGTGAAATAGAAAAAACAAAATTCTGCTGCTTTAGGTCATAAAATCAAAGACGTAAACCAGATTTATTTAAAGCTCACTAACTGCGAATGAGTGAGAATCAAACATCTTTGTGCCACAGGCACTCGCAGGCAGCTTCCGGGAGTGCTTTCCTGGGATTCTGAAAGACTCTGTACGTGACCACAGAAAGGTACCTCAAATGAAATGGTGCAAAAAGAGAGAGAATATAAGTCTAAATTCCTCAAACAACTTCCAGGTCAGCGTCTTCTAAACAGCCAGGATCTTCACGTCGGACCCCTGACCCCTGAACACAGACGGATTCTGGTTGCACTGCTCTGGGCAGCAGGGTGTTCCCTGGTGAGAGCCACACTCAGAGATGGAAGACAGGAGAAACGGCACTTACTTACCTGTTTTCCTTCCCTCGCTCTCTGGTCCTTCGCTATTGTCGCCAACACGTTGGCTGCCTGCTCTCCTCCCATCACCGAGACACGAGCATTTGGCCAAATGTAAAGAAATCTTGGGCTACGCAGGGGAGAAAAGAATGATCAAATTAATTGACTGTACAACACAGAAAGTGTCAGAGGCCCATGTGTACCTTTTAAACTAGTGGTTCTTCATTCTAGCTGCATTAAAATCATCTGGGAATTTTAAAAATACGAATGCCTGGAACCCACCATACACTAATCTCCAGAGGTGGTCCTGAAAATAGAATTTTTATGTTCTCTAGGTGATTCTGATGTCTATTTTGATACACTGTATTTTCACATTTCATGAAAATACCCTATATAATAAAAGGATAATATGCAAATTGACCCCCCACAGTGGAACAACCACAACGACCAGATGCTATGATGTGCACTGACCACCAGGGGGCAGATGCTCAATGCAGGAGCTGCCCCCTGGTGGTCAGTGCGCTTCCACAGGGGGAGTGCCACTCAGCCAGAAGCCGGCTCATGGCTGACAAGCGCAGCAGCAGTGGCAGGAGCCCCTCCCACCTCCGTGGCAGCGCTAAGGATGTCCAACTAACAACTTAGGCCCGCTCCCTGGAGGTGTTAGTCAGACATCCCCCGAGGACTCCCGGGTTGCCAGAGGGATGTCTGACTGCCAGCTTAGGCCCAATCGGGATCAGGGATTAAGCCATCAGTCGGACATCCCATGAGGGGTCCCAGACTGTGAGAGGGCGCAGGCCGGGCTGAGGGACCCCCACCCCCTCCCCCCAGTACGCGAATTTTCGTGTACCAGGCCTCTAGTATTGGGTATAAAAGTTTTCAAAATATCCTCTTATTATCATGGTCATGTCCTGATTTTCAGTGTAGATATGGGTTACTTGTGCTGTCTCACTTTATCTTTAAGTTTTACCAGGGAATTAGCAAGTTTGTTAGCCTTTCAAACAAAACAACTTGGGCTTTCCTGATTCTTCTGTCTTATGTTTGTTCTTTATTATGTCCTGTCTTCTATTTTTCTTGTGTTCAAAATGCTGTTCTTTTTTGAACTTTTTGAGCTAGCTACTTGGCTCACTGATTTTTGGGCCTTACTTCTTTTCCATGATATATATTATGTCTACACACCTTTTTCAAAGCAAGACTTTGGCTACATCACACTAGTTATGACATGTGAATTTTCATTACCAGCCATTTCAAAATATTTCCTGATTCCCATTGTGGATTTCTTCCCAAAAGTACCTTTAGCATTAAGTTTCATTTTGCCCCTCCAGATGATACAAATTATGGTATTAATTACTTGAAATTTCTGAATGCCATTCTATATTTCAAATAAACCCAATCATTTATAATTGTACATGAAGTATGAGTCTTTCAGAGAAAATCATGACAATCACCTACCTGTACGCTCTGCCACACATCCCATAGTTTCCAGCCCCGTAGGATCCCCCAATGATGACAGTTATCTTAGGCACTTTGGCACAGGCTACGGCAGTCACCACCTTGGCGCCGTCCTTGGCTATTCCTTCAGCTTCATAGTCTTTACCAACCATAAATCCTGAGAGAAAGAACAGAAAGTACGCCTCTGGGTGACGGGATTAATGCACAGAAGTTAATCCCACCAAGGCTAATGCCTTGTCAAATTATATTTTGCTACAGGCCTCACCCTAACAAAATACTTACATGTGAAATGTGCTCCCAAAAAAGTTTGCTTTAAAAGCTAAAATAAAATGTTCCCTAATCACTTTTTAAATTTTCTTAAAATGGTTCATCTGGATGTACACAGAGATCTTCAAACTAGGTAAGGATGCAATTTATCTTTAAGAAATTATCTCAGAACAGTAGCCTGGTGATGAGGGAACATGAAATGGCAAACTAAGGAAAAGGTACTGTGGCAAGGAGAACTGTGAGGGCTGTGGTGTCCACTGACCTGGTTTAAAAATAGAGTGTTCCTTCTGCAGTGCTGCTTAAACTTTGATGAAACAAACATTAATGTTTCACAGAGATGCTAAGTGTACCTGTCAGTGACTCAACAGCAAGGGAAGAGAATTTTTCATTATAATTATGGGCTCCTTCTACTTCTTCAAGCTCCCATCTCTGTTGAACCTGGTCTGCAGCTGCCCTGGGCCTGCAGGCTTTGGGCTCCTTCCTCTTCACCTAATAAACACCAAGTCAGGCTTCACGTGTCCCTCTCCCCACCTGCAGACTCACAGCCGACTTGCTTGTCACTGTTCTTGCTTTGCAAAGCTACAGCAACAAATCATCCAATTCAGTTCAACCAGTTTTGTGGAGCACCTGTACTTGCTATGGAAAAGGTAGTGACGGGACATCCCTCGTCTCACCAGGCATCAGCTGCTTCCTCCAGCAATCCCTCTGAGCTGGGCCCTCAGAACAGCTCAAAACTCCTTTATCTACCTTATCATGACCCCTGTAATGTTCCCACAATATCTACCTCATTATCTACCCCTCTTTAAGCTCTCACCAACCCTACACTCAACTGCCCCTCTAGTTCCTGTAGATGATTTTGTCTTAAAAAAAGATAGAAGCCATCTCACTTGGCTTTCTCCATTCTTCTTCTCATCCGAAAACAACAACATAATCATACTCCAATTCTCCCTTTACTCTCACCTCTGTAGAAGAAATCAAAGTTACTCACAGATTGTCCATGATCCCTCTTTTCTATTCAGGGTATTCTTATCTATCCCACTAGCTTTAAATACCATCGCCATATTCTGATGCTACCTACATTTTCACTTCCAGCTAACATATCCCTCTGTGCTCAATATTTGTCAACTGTCTACTATATGTCTCCAAATGGATGCCACACAGGTCCCTCAAATGCAACGTTGCAAAACCAAACTCTACCTCTGCTCTCTGTGCGTCATGAATCACTACAGAAACAAGGCCCTGCCCTGGCGAAGCTACTTTCTCTCCGCCCATTTTATGAGGTTTGCCACACAGGGCCCTCAGGCTTCCATCTGGATGTGACTCCTCTCAAAACTCATCTAGCCAAGTACCTTAAAGTGAACATGAAGATGCTTTAGCACCAGTAATATTTAAAGCCCTCCTGACTGTCAAAAGCCAAACTTCTTCTCATGAAGGTTTGCCTGATCCCAACAACTAAGAGGCTCTCCTCCCTTTAAACCTGAGATAACCATAGATGACTTAGAAGACTGGGGGAAATAAGTTTTCAGCTAACCTACATTTCTGAATGTCTCCTATATGTCAGATACAAAAAAAGTATATATGGGAGAATAATGGAATTCTAGGAAAAGAACTCTAGAGCCATAAGAGACCTTAAAAATCATTTCATCCACCACGTTAAGATCATCTAGGGAACATGAAATCCAGAGAGTTCACATTGATCAAACCACTCTTTGGAATAAAAATTCAAATCCCGGGGATATAATGTACAGCACAGGAAATACAGTCAATAATATTGCAATAACTATGTATGGTGAAGATGGTTACTAGACTTATTGTGGTGGTCACTTCTTAAGCTATACTGGACAGTGCAGCTCTAGATCAAGTTCAACCAAACTGAATACACTATTTTCTTACCAGTAATGTTTTGCAGGAACAGCAGAGGGATTTTCCTTTGGCAGCATAACTGGATGAAGTGAGCCCCCTAGAAGCAAATAAGATGAAAATCTTTCCAAAGGAGGGTTAACAAATCTATAATCACCATGCATCTACAAATGCCACACTTGGATCAGAGAAAATCAAGAATTCCCTCTGCCTGGCTCGTCTGACCTTATGGTAACAGTAACAATAATACTACAGTGCAGACCCATTATCAATGGGACATGTGACTGTGGTTTATACTGCACTTGTTTTGTAGTCACCTGTGTGATCACAGGCACACGCTGTAGGACAACTGCTGTGTCAGGGATGAAGTCAATCACTAACATTCCGAACAGCAAGTGAAAACTAATAGGAAAAAAAAAAAAAAAGGATTGCTTGTCAATAGAATTTCTGAGCCTCATTTTAAAAAAGATAGAATAGCCTGGCCAGTGTGGCTCAGTAGTTGAGCATCAGCCTATGAACTAAGAGGTTATGGTTTGATGCCCAAGTTGTGGGCAGGATCCCCAGTACAGAGACTGCAAGAGGCAGCTGATCAATTATTCTCTCTCATCATTGATGTTTCTATTTCTATCGCTCTCTCCCTCTCCCTTTCCCTTCCTCTCTGAAATTAATTTTTTTTTAAATAAAAAAGATAGACTAAAATTCTTTGGGGAAATCTATGATGATATTTACGTTTTGATGATCATCTGAAATGTTTTCATGCACCAAGATTATAGTAAAATATACCTTTCTTACCAATATACCCCAAATAAATGGGATTTTAGATGAGTGTTAGAGACCTTCTAACTCTGAATTTAGGAAACTGTCTAATGACACAAAAATACAACTACCTTATAAAGATTATGTAAGTAAGGACACCTTATAAACCATTTCCTTTCTATTTTCTCTCCATTCACAGATCCCTTTAACTCGGCTGGAAATGCCTTGGCAAGTACAAAATCTCCAAGCAACTGCTCAACCTCCAATACAAGAATGAGACCTTTGGGGCTTACATCTATAAACAAAATGTCAGAATGAGGCCAAATGTAACTCCTCCCATGTTTATTTGTGTCAAGCCACCAACTAAAACTAGGTAGAGTGTGCTGGCCTCAGCCTGACATTTTCTCTATGGAAATTAATGTTTTATATATTCATTAAAAGTCATCAGTTCCAGAATATTTGATATTTTAGGAAATACTATATATACTATTAAATGAAAACAAGCAATACCTCTATATACAGTAAGTCCTCACTTAACAGTGGCATAGGTTCTGCAACTTAAAGTGGAATGACACATAACAACACCAATTTTACTATAGGCTAATTGATATAAACAAGAGATCAGTTCCCATGGCATCTCATCAATGCTATAATGAAAGTACGGTTTTTGAGGACCTACTGTATGTGGCCACATCAATTTTAGTTTAAAAAGGGGGATAGAGGTATATGGATTGTCCTGAGTGAAGGGTAATTTTAGCTCAAGAGAAGCTCCTGCCCCTCCCTGTAACTACCTAGAACGTGAACTGGGACCTTGACCCAACTATATGGCAGGGCAAATTTCTATTTACTAAACATCTGCTCTTCTCATCTTGCAATGACTCATTGAAGGCCCCAAGGTGCATTACTGCATCCCTAGCTCAGGATGTCTTATATACCTAGATCCCCCTTTCTATCTCCGAACCTCTCCTGCATGTGTGATCTCTGACTCTCATAAATATGGGGTTCCCATACATACATATGTATTAAATTTGGTTATTTTTCTTGCTTAAAAAAAAGGGAAGGTAGAAAAAACTAAGGAATCATAATAAAATGTTACTCAAGGTTATTTCTGGTAGAGTCCAGGTGATTTTTATTTTCCTTATATTTACTTTCCTTATAATTACAGTAGGGGAAACAATAATGAACAATCCTATGTAATAAAAGAGTAATATGCAAATTGACCATCACTTCAACACACAAGATGGCCGCCCCCATGTGGTCAAAGATGGCTACCCCCATGTGGACACAAGATGGCCTGCAGGGGAGGGCAGTTGTGGGCAATCATGCCAGCAGGGGAGGACAGTTGGGAGGGACCAGGCCTGCAGGGGAAGGCAGTTGGGGCAACCAGGCCTGCAAGGGAGGGCAGTTGTGGGGGACCAGGCCAGCAGGGGAGGGCAGTTGAGGGGGACCAGGTCAGAGGGCAGTTGGGGGCAACTAGGCTGGGAGGGGATGTCAGTTAGGGGCGACCAGGATGGCAAGGGAGGGAAGTTAGGGGTTACGGGGCCAGCAGGGGAGGGCTGTTGGGGGTGACCAGGCCTGCAAGGGAGGGCAGTTAGGGGCAATTGGGCTGGCAGGGAAGCAGTTAGGTGTCAATCAGGCTGGCAGGGGAGTGGTTAGGGGTGATCAGGCTGGCAGGCAGAAGCGGTTAGGGGCAATCAGGCAGGCAGGCGAGCGGTTGGAAGCCAGCAGTCCTGGATTGTGAGAGGGATGTCCGGAGGGTCCCAGACTGGAGAGGGTGCAGGCTGGGCTAAGGGACACACACACACACACACACACACACACACACACACACACTGTGCATGAATTTCACGCACTGGGATTCTAGTAGAATATAGAAATTGACTTTACTGGTAAAACATTCCACCAAAGAAAAATTCTTCCTCAATTAGGATCTGAACAAGTGTAACTGCCTATTACCTGCATCCATATGAGACCAATCACCTTGCTATTTCCTCTAGCATTCAAAGTAAGAAAACAAGGCCAGACATTTTTTTCTTAAGAAAAAATTTTATCAAATAAGTACATTAATTACATTTACTCAAGTTTAGATAAATCTGAGACAATGATTTATGAAAATTAAATACTAAGCCCAAAGACATTCATGAGTTCCCTCCTTTAAAACCAGAGCTTCAGTCACAAGACCCACTACCTTCCCATCTCCAAAGAGTGAAAACAGTATCACATTAAACTGATGAGGGGATAGAACAGAATAAACAGATCATGTCTCAGAGCCACCTGGAAAGTAGCTTTGAATTCCTCACATGCATTAAGCACCAGAGAGTGAAACACTTTCGAGACAAGTATTCCTACATTCTTAGAATACGTACACGTCATCCATAGCAGCTGTAATTCAAGTTTCTTATAAGAACTTAACTAAAACATTTTTTAACTTTTAATAGTACCCAAGATAGTTCATCATGTTCATGTAAACCTCCACAAAAACTGCTTCAAACCCTAACACACACATACACATGCATGCTCATATGCACACACACAGTGTTCTGGTTAAATATTTAACAGCTTTTATTTAATAAATTTTCATGCATTGCTTGATCTTGAATGTTCATTATGTTTAAAACAGAAAATCTTCAAAGAGGCAAGAGCATACAATGGAGTGAAGACAGTCTCTTCATAAATGGTGCTGGGAAAATTGGACAGATACTTGCAAAAAAATGAAACTAGACCACCAACTTACACCATACACAAAAATAAACTCAAAATGGATAAAGGACTTAAACGTAAGATGGGAAACCATCAAAATCTTAGAAGAAGCCATAGGCAGCAAAATATCAGACATATGTTGTAGCAATATCATTACCAATACATAGCTCCTAGGGAAGTGGAAACTAAGGAGAAAATAAACAAATGGGACTATATCAAAATGAAAAGCTTCTGCACAGCAAAAGAACCATCAACAAAACAACAATAAAGCCCACTGCATGGGAGAACATATTTGCCAATGTTACATTTGGTAAGAGTTTAATCTCTAAAATTTATAGTGAACTCATACAAGTTAACAAAAGGAAGATAAACAATCCAATCAAAAATGGCCAAAGGACCTAAACACTTTTCAAAAGTGGACATACAGAAGGCCAAGAGACATATGAAAAAATGTTCAAAGTCACTAATCATCCAAGAGATGCAAATCAAAATAATGAGATACCATCTCACACCTGTCAGAATGGCTATCATCAACAAATCAACAAACGACAAGTGCTGGCGAGGATGCGGAGAAAAAGGAACACTCCTGCACTGCTGGTGGGAATGTAGACTGGTGCAGCCACTGTGGAGAACAGTATGGAATTTCCTCAAAAAATTAAAAATAGAACTCCCATTTGACCCAGTAATCCCACTTCTAGGAATATATCCCAAGAAATCAGAAACACCCATCAGAAAGAATATATACACCGCTATGTTCATAGCAGCACAATTTACAATAGCTAAGATTTGGAAACAGCCTAAGTGCCCATTAGCAGATGAGCGGATTAGAAAACTGTGGTACATCTACACAATGGAATACTACGCTGCAGTAAAAAAGAAGGAACTCTTACCATTTGCAATAGCATGGATGGAACTGAAGAGCATTATGCTAAGCGAAATAAGCCAGGCGGAGAAAGATAAATATCACATGATCTCACTCATTTGTGGAATATAATTAATAACATAAAATGATTAACTAAAATAGATTCAGAGATATAGAAGAATCAAACAGATCATTGAACCTCAAGGGGGAAGGGGTGGTAAGAGATGAATCAAAGGACTTGTATGTATACATATAAGCATAATCAATAGACACAGACAGTAGGGGGATGAGGGCCTGTGCTGGGGGGAGGGGGCGGGAGCAGGCTGGGAGAGATCAACGGGGGGGGGGGGGGGGAGAAGGAGACATATGTAATACTCTCAACAATAAAGAATTTAAATTAAAATAAATAAATTAGAAAATCTTGAAACATGTTTAACAGTACTTGCCTTTTTTGCAGATTCAGAAAAGAGAACTCCATTATTTCCAATGATGCCAATTGGGTATCCAAATATTCTAGCAAATCCTCAAAAGAAAATGGAAATAAAGAGTTATGTACTTCAGAGGGCTTTTCATTCACAACAAACAAACATATTTAACATCCTTTAATTTCAAATCAAAGTTTAAAATGTACAGATTTTGTCTATGGTATACACCAGCTCATGTCACATTTTATTTCTAAGGTACTGGAATCTGGATTTTTTGCTTTCTTGAAAGGGGTTTGTCACATGTAAAGGGGTGTACCACCTGTCTGACTGCTTGGTTTGCTTAGATTGTAACATATTATATCCGAGTGCTCACTGTGTACCAGACTTGAAGGATATTCTGAAATAGAATAATCAAAGATACAGAGTCCTTTAAAGGTCAATGTTCAAAACTGTGGGCCAGTTTCAGGTAACTAGCTTGCCTGAAAATGCCTGTGGTAATGATAGGCCCTTGAAATAAAGGGGAACCCTAGCAGGTTTGGCTCAGTGGATAGAGCACCAGCCTTCGGACTGAAGGGTCCTAAGTTCGATTCCGGTCAAGGGCACATGCCAGGTTGCAGGATCAATCCCCAGTGGGGGTCATGCAGGAGGCAGCCAATCAATGATTATCTCATCATTAATGCTTCTATCTCTCCCCTTCTCCCTTCCTCTCTAGAGTTGATGGAAATAAGAAGGAAGGAAGGAAGGAAGGAAGGAAGGAAGGAAGGAAGGAAGGAAGGAAGGAAGGAAGGAAGGAAGGAAGGAAGGAGATACGCTCAGCAAAGACAAATTAGAACAAAACAAAACAGGAACACTGTCAAGCCTGGTGATAACCAAGTTTAAAGTAAGAAATCTAGATAAGCTTAGAAGAAAAATGCATCACTCCAATTTCATTTTCTCAGTTTGCATTTTTTTCTTTCTCCTTTCCATAAGTTTTGTTTATATTTCTTAAAGGAGAAGAAAAGAAGGGAAACATGATTTGGTGAGGTACACACTTTAGATGATTTCAGGAGATTAATTATTTTGTGAACCTGAAGACCTTGACTAGAGAGACCCTCCAAGAGTAATTCTCAACAAGCCTACTTATGACTACATATAGATGTCAAATACCTGGAACCCAAGAGTCAACAGCTGTGCTGGTTGAAGTGGGTCAAAGGCAGCATGCTACCAGTTTCTAGAACCTGGCTCTGTCTTCAAGCTCAAGGAGGACAGGTTGCCATTAAGACATCTGATATGTGATGCCTGACACAAAGCAGGTGCTCAAAAAATTAATGGATAAGACTGTTCCGCTGTCTATTAATAAGCAGAACACTAAATTTTTAAAATTCTATTTTTATTCTTTACTCTGACCTTTGATTTATTTTTAATTATGTTTATTTAATGTGATAAAAATGAAACACTGATCAATGGTCAACTAGATTTCTCTTGGTCTTTCAGGCCTAAAATCCTAGCCACACCCTCACTTGCAACTGCCACTTAGAATCAATGCAGAGAGGGGTGAACTTCCCAAACAGCCCAGCAATCCATTTTGAGTCCTGCCCCACCCACAAAAAGGCTGGGAACTTCGCTCATCTCTCAGCAGTAAGATGCTACCCCTGAAGATATCCTGCCCTCTTCACTATTTAGACTTTTAACCGTCCTCAGCCCTTCTCCAGGCACAGGATAGTGAGTGGGGCACATGCCCCACTATAATAGGGACACCCATGAAGGGAGCACCTTCACCAGCTTCCTACGGGCCAAACAGGAAAGTAAAATATCCAAGGAACTACTAGGGCCAGCAAATGGCAAGTGCAGAGGCAGGAAGAAACCCTTAAGAGCTCCTGGGACACCTGATCCTTAGAAAAATCTGTTCTTCGCCTCCTCACTCCCTCCCTCCCCCGAAATGGCCCTCACCTTCTCATGTTCCCTCCTATTCTCCCTCTCAGCTCTCACGCTCCCCGACTCTTCTCCTTCTCACTCCCCTCCCCCGCCCCCAACCTTACTTGAAGTCCAGTACAGTCAAGAAGAGATGGAGGAAACTGGATATATCCCTAGTATTGTAGGGGACAAAGGTGCCACCAGTTTTTTAGCAAGTACAGGCCAAATACATAAAAAGAGATGATGAGGACAGCCCATCCATCTTGAGAAAGGAGCAGAAACAGTTTGAACTTATTTTAAACTGCCCCACAATGAGGGTTACATCCTAAACTATTAAGTGGCAAATCCTGTCTATATATCAAACAAAAGCTCTTAAACACCTAAATACAAAAACATAAATTCCACTCCCAGTGTGAACCCTTCTCTTGCTCATAAATCAGATCAAGAGAAAGTGTGGTGACTTATCCTTAAGCTTCAATGTATATTTGCAAATTGGATTTTTTACAGCTGGTTGTTTATTCTACTCTGAAATGTTGTCTTCAGACTAACTGCTACATTTTTGAGCTTTTATCAGACCAAAAAAAAAAAAAAATGCCCACATTTCTTTTGCCATTTGTCCAAGATAATTATGGGTCTAGCATCTATGTTTCAAATACTTTTCTCCAAAGGCCTACAAACTTAACAGTTCAGGTGAATGAATTAACTTCTATAAATATCCTTGTTTTGTTTTTTCAGATTTGGTATTCTGTCCTATATTCTGGATCTAGTATTTGCATAAATCAACATAAGACCTATACAGAGGCCATGAGGTTTAACTCAGTCTGCATCCTCCCAGGAAGTTTAAACATTATATACAATTTCCCAGTTGAATTAGAGACTAAATAATACAAAAGATTGTGCTGAGCCCAGCCATTGTGGCTCATTGGTTGAGCATTCTCTCATGCACCAAGCGGTTGTTAGTTCAATTCCTCATCAGGGCACAAGCCCAGATTGCAGGCTCAACCCCCAGTGGGGGGCCTGTAGGAGGTGGTTGATTGATGTTTCTCTCTCTCATTAATGTTTCTATCTCCCTCTCCCTCTCCCTTCCTCTCTCTAAAAAATCAATAAAAACATATTTTTTAAAAAGACAGTGCTGAAATTTTCAAAATAGTTATCCAGAAAAACAAAAAGAACTACAAATATCTAATCTAATAATAGACAAATATGCAAATTGACCGCACCTTCGCTACACCTAAGCCACGCCCACCAGCCAATCAGGACGAGTATGCAAATTACCCCAACAAAGATGGCGGCTAATTTGCATATCAAGCCAGTGTCGAAAGAAGCCAAGAGCTGCAAAAGGGAGTAAAGCTTCGAAGAAGCAAGCAAGCCAGGGGGGGGGGGCGGGGGGAAGGAGAAGGGAGGAGCGAAGTCAGGGCCGGGGGCGAAGAGAAACGCAGGCGGGTTGGAGGAGAAGGCGGGGCAGGTGACAAGGGCGGAGCGGAGGCGGGGCCGGGGGCGAAGGGAAACGCAGGCGGGCTGGAGGAGAAGGGGGGGCGGGCGACAAGGGCGGAGCGGAGGCGGGGTAGAGTGCAGCAGGAAATCCTATTGCAGGATTTTTCCTGCAACAGGAACGCTAGTTTCTGATAATTTGACAATAAGAAATTTTTTAAAAATTTTATCTTTATTGTTGAAAGTATTACAGATGTCCCCTTTCTTTCCCCATTGACCCCTTCTAGCCCGCACCCGCCTCCCACCCCAAGCCTTCACCACACTACTGTCTGTGTCCATGGGTTATGCATATATGCATATGTTATTTGGTTAATCTCTTCCCAACCACCTACCCATCCCCACCTTCCCTCTGAGATTCAACAGTCTGTTCCATGTTTCTGTGTCTCTGGATCTATTTTGTTCATCAGTTTATTTTGTTCTAAATTTTTTATACAGCTAATGCTGCTAAGTCACAGATAAAGGCCTATACCACAGTATCTAGACATAATCATTTAAAACTCTGGATCCATGAAACCATTCAGCTTCAATTGATCTTTATAAAGCAGCTCCCTTTAAATACTGACTCACACATTTGTACTGCTCTAAATAACAAAGCTCATGCCAAGTGCATCAAAGCCTTGAGACAAGACAGCACTTATTTTCAAGCAACAAAAAATGTTCACATTCAATTCTTCATCTTTATACCTGTAACTAATGTGTCTCCATAAAAGGCTTTGAACTCATTGAATCTGCTTCCATCCACGATTCTAGCAATGACCTAAGAGAAAAAATAACAATGTCCCTAAAAATTATATTACAAAGGAATTGTTACATTAAAGCTATTTATAAGGAAAACAAATTCATAGTGAAGTTGTCACTTTCACAAAATGTCACCCTACACAGAAAATCTTCTCACTAGAATTTCACTTTTCATACGAAGTCATTCTGGGCTCTGATTTTACACTTCACTATAGAAGTATTAGCGCCGTGTTGATACCAAAGAAGCAGACAGACTCCATGAGCTGGTTGTCAGACTCAAAGCTTCAGTGGCTGTTCAAATGTACTGGCCTAGGTCAGGGATTTAATCAGAAAGCAAGGTAGAGAGCTTAGTCAGAAGACCCAGCCTCCAACTTGAGGTATCACATATGATTTGTGTGTCCTGGAGTAAAGTCATTTAACCCCTCTGAGTCTCAGTTCTCACTTCTGCAAAGATGGGACAGAGTTGTGAAGATGTGATGACGTAGTAGCAAAATAACCTAATAAAATAATGCTGAGATGAAGAATCAGCTCTAGCACTGAGAAATAAAGAGTCACAGCCTGGCTAGCTAAAATCCTCTAAGCCTCAGTTTCCTCATCTGTTTTTTAAAAAATGGTAAGACTTAAAAAGTCCTAACCACAGCACACTTCCTGGCTGTCATTAAAAGGTAGCTATTACTATTTTAAGCCTTTGAAGGGGTTCAGAAGAACAGATGCTACTTTGACATGTGGATTATTTTGAGCTGAAGGGAACTGAGACCCTGCCGGGTCATGAGAAACTTTTACATCTCCCTGAAAGAATTAAAATTAGGGGCCTCATCTATACTCAGAATTATCACTGACCTATCTATAAGGCAGGGGGAAATTCTAATTGTTGGACATCTGTTCTTCTTAATGTCCTGAAATGACCCTCCTCCCTTCTGAAGCCCCAAGGCACCTTCCTTCATCCTTAGCTCAGAATGCCATATATATCTCATTTTAACTTTCTGTCCCTGAACCTCTCATGTATGTGGGGTCTCTCTCTCTCATGTATGTGAGGTTCCATACATACATGCATAATTAAATTTGGCTGTTCTCTTAATCTAATCTGCTTTGTGTAGATTTCATTGTTAGACAAGCCGAAAGAACCCTGATGGGTAGAGGAAAGTTTCTTCCTCCCCCACACCTTCAATAAAGATTTACTGATTCTGAATCTGATAATAAAGGATCACCCCACATACATATAATAGTATAATTAACCTAAAAGGAGTAGAAATCACTAAATAGTTCATCCTTGGAGTTCATCATTATACATCAGGACTATTTCAAGGAGTTCCAAACATAAAGCATATTCCAAATTCTTTCAAAAACTATTTTACATGATACACATCATTTTTCTACTAGTTCCAACTACCTTTCTCCTATTTACTACATCAATGCAAGCCTTCTTTTGTAAGATGCAAAAGCTGAAAAATGAGTGAATGTTTCTCAATATCTTTCTTTCCAAAAAGTAAAAGCTTACTTTGAATTGTTTTTTAGTTATTTTCCTGAAAGGTCCGATTAATAATGAAAATATATGTTCTCTGTTGTAAGTGGTATGTTCCTCCAGAATTGTACCTTTTATTTTTTAACTATAGGCCTGGTGCACAAAATTCGTGCACAGGGTGGGGGGTTCCCTCAGCCCGGCCTGCACCCTCTCCAATCCGGGAGCCCTTGGGGGATGTCCGACTGCCGGTTTAGGCCCAATCCCAGGGACATCCCTCTCACAATCCTGAACCGCTGGCTCCTAATCGCTCACCTGCCTGCCTGGTTGCCCCTAACTGCCCACCCCTTCTAGCCTGATCACCCCTCACTGCCTCTGCGTGCTGGCCTGATCGCCCCTAACTGCCCCCCCTCACCGGCCTAGTCACCCTAACTGCTCCTCCTGCCAAACTGGTCATTCCCAACTGCACCACCCCTGCCAACCTGGTCACCCCTAATTGCCCCCCCCCCAAGCTGGCCTAGTCACCTCCTATTGCCCCCCCCTGCTGGCCTGAACAACCCAAATGCCCCCCCGCCAGCCTGGTTGCCCCTCACAGCCCCCCACCAGCCTGGTCACCCCATGCAGCCTGCTGTTCAGTCATTTGGCCATCCCTCACTAACGCCCCTGCTGGCCTGGTCGCCCCACGCAGCCTGCTTGTTCAGTCATTTGGTCATCCCTCACTAACCACCCTGTCAGCCTAGTGATAGGCAGACATCTTTGTGAGGGCATGAGGGTTAATTTGCATATTACCTCTTTATTACATAGGATTGATTTCAGAGAGGAAAGGAGAGGGAGAGAGAGATAGAAACATCAATGATGAGAGAAAATCATTGATCAGCTGCCTCCTTCACGCCCCCCACTGGGGATCAAGCCGCAACCCGGGCATGTGCTCTTGACCAGAATCAAACCCAGGACCCTTCAGTCCACAGGCTGACACTCTATCCACCAAGCTAAACCAGCTAGGGCCAAAATTGTATCTTTTAAAAACAATCAACACATAATTACTATTCTTCCACACGAAGATAAAGTGACTCAAAGGGCACAACAGCCTAGGGTCACTTAGTGTGAAACTACCTTCTATTTGCTTTACAATGACCACCCAGCCACATCCTATCTAATAAAAGGGTAATATGCAAATTAACCATCACTCCATCACAAAGATGGAGGCACCCATAGCCACAAGATGGCGGCGCCCAATCCCTTCAGCCCCACCGGAGTCCCCCAGTCCTCGGGGGGCAGCCACTGAGAGCAGGCAGCGTGAGCAGCCGGCAGCATGAGCAGCCGGCAGCGTGAGCAGCTGGCAGCGTGAGCAGCCTGGCAGAATGCTTGCTTTGTCACCGTGGCGATAAGGCAAGCATCCCGCCCCTGCCGTGGAGGGCCTCTGGGGGACAAGGGGGCTGGCCCACAGCCTCCGCGGCCGAGCGCAGGCCCGGAGAGGAGACGGCGGGCCCGCCTCCCATGGAAGCAGTGCCTCTCCCTCCCGTGGAATCGGTGCGGGTCCCTCCCGCCTCCTGCGAATCAGCGTGGCTCACTTCCGCCTCCTGCAGTTCCCGCCGGCTCCTGTGGAAGCGGCAGGAAGCCTACTGCACGATATCGTGCAATGGGCTACTAATAAAATATAGTACCTCACCTTCACAAAGACTCAAACTTTAGAAAGCAAACACATCATATAGTACTACTACTCTTGTATCTAGGAGCGGAAATCAATGCTGAGTACCCATCCCAGTACCACTGACTAGGGAAACAAGGAGCAGAACCTGGGTTTTCTGATTCCTATCCCAGTGCTGTCCTACAGCTCCATTCACTAGGAAGACTGCTTTGCTAGAACAGAAAAGATAATAAATTATCTTCACGATGAACATGAGTTAGCAACAGGTGGAAGTCCAGGGCACTTTTCAAGAAAGCAAGAGTCTATCCTCATAAAATAATCTCCATTAAATTGAAATGGAACTACCATGAAAACATGGATTTGCATCTGTGTGGCTCATTTCTGTGCTCCTGGTACCTGAAACAGCACCTTCACAGAACAAGCAGTCAAAAAATACTTTTTCCATGAATACATGAAAAAAGGTGGTTTTCCTTAAAAGGATGAATTCTTAACCATCTAGAAAACTTGGCTATCTGGAGCAACACATTTTTTCAAGCACTTCAGACTTAAGTACCATTTTTTCCTGTGCCTATAATTGACTGAAAAGTCAAACTAAAATCCCAATTCTAAAAGTTACAGTTAATTAAGTCACCTTGCTAAAAGGAGCTCCAAAAAAATCCAGGATTTAACAATAGGGCATATCCTAAATAAATAATTACATCCATAAGTGGGATATTACATTCATTAATTCATTCAAATAAATATTTACTGCATGCTTATCATGTTGTACATTATATAAGGAGTTAGGATCTAGCCATCTAAAATGTTTCATGAAGAACCTTTAAATAATTGTGAAATGCTTATAATTTAAACTGGAAAAAATAGAATTAAAAAAAATATATATGTATATACTATCGCAACTCCATAAAAATGTCTACATACACATTAAGTCAAAACACCAAAATATGAACTGCTTTCTCTGGGTGGTAGAATTATAAGCAATTTTATGTTTTTCTATATTTTCTATTCTTTCCACAAATAATACATTAATAGTTTTATATTCAAGGGAGAAAGTAACAAAATATTAAGATAGAGAATCTGGTATTAAAATAATTTTCTAGTGCCCGGCCGGTGTAGCTCAGAGGTTGAGCGTCAACCTATGAACCAGGATCTCTCAGTTTGATTCCCGGTTGGGGCACATGCCCGGATTATGGGCTCAATCCCCCACAACCCGGGGGCATGCAGGAGACAGTCGATCAATGATTCTTTCTCATCATTGATGTTTCTATCCTTTCCTCTCTGAAATCAATAAAAACATATTTTTTAAAAAATAGTAATTTTCTAGCTTAAAAAGTATTCTGCCAGATATGGATACTGAACAAAATAAAAGACTACATGTTATATGTAAACACTAAAAATTGTTACTTTAGACTATCCAAAACTATGTCAAAAATCTGTAATCATAGCAACATCTTCACCTGTAATAAAAGTCTAATCTTTGCTAATGTAATCCTATATAATAAAAGCCCAGCGACCATAACAGCAAAACGACCAAAACGACTGCTCAACCAGTCGCTATGAGGTGCACTGACCACCTCTCGGTCCCTCCCCTCCGGCCCACAGGCTCTGATCGCAGGATGGCGAATGGGGAACTGGGGTGGTGGCAGCAGGGCAGGACTGGGGACTGGGAGTGGGCAGAAGGGCCAACCTCTTGGTCCCTGCCCCCAGCCCGCAGGCTCAGATCGCAGATGGCAAACGGGAACCACAGGGAACCGGGGTGGGTGGCAGTGGGGCGGGACTGGGGACAGGCAAGTAGGCGGAAGATGACCCTGATCGCAGGCTAGGCCTAGGGATCCTACCCATGCCTTTGTGCGGTGGGTCTCTAGTATTGATATAAAAGGGTATGTTTTTTCTTTCAACAACATTTCATCCAATTCCTGAAATAAGAATACTGAAAAGAAATAGCTGAAAATGATGAAGTTGCCCTACATCATTCCTAATGTCCACATTATGGAGTACCGTTTATGAATAAACCAAGCTTCGTCATTGTGCAATGAAAACTTCCCAATAATTTAGAGGGTTTTCCTCCCCATCTCTTTTGGTATTTACTGTGTACCAATGAATCCTACACTATGGAAAGATCTTTCCCTCACATATCTGTCTCTCCTTACTAAGATCTAAACCAATCCCTATGTATGAACATTATAAACAGACTCCGGCTTTGAAAATGTACAAACATCTGAGGAGACAGACAGCAAGGTTTACAGCTCATAGTTCTACTTTACATACCTCTCGGACATCAAAGTTCCTCTTAAGGTTAGTGCCCACTATTCCGTACAATTCATCTGCAGGAAATAAAGGATCTTCAGAGGGTTCAATGGTAACCTGCAGAAAATAGAAAAATCCTATTAATGATTTTTAAAACATTATTTCAAGACTCGAGGCTCAGTGCACAGATTTGTGCACCAGTGGGGTCCCTCGGCCTGGCCTGCACCCTCTCACAATCCGGAATACCTCAGGGGATGTCAGACTGCCGGTTTTGGCCTGATCCCCGCAGGCCAGGCCGAAGGACCCCACCAGTGCATAAATCCATGCACTAGGCTGGGTTCGGCCCAATCCCCACAGGCCAACCCGAGGGACCTCACTGGTGCACGAATCCATGCACTGGGCCTCTAGTATGCATATAAGATCTTTGGTTAATCTCTTCCTGCCCTCCTCTCTCTTCTCCCCTTCCCTCTGAGATTCATCAGTCTGTTCCATGTTTCCACATCTGTGGTTTCAGCTCCTACGTTGAGCGTCTGCCCCCTGGTGGTCAGTGAGCATCATAGCCACCAACCAGTCGCCAGTCGCTTAGGCTTTTATATATATAGATGACATAAGCCAAAATGCTTTTCAGAAAAATAAAAAATATAAGAACTCATCCAACTCACATCCAATTTTTTCTGATAATTGAGACTTCTCACAATCTTCCTAGTTAAGTGAAGGGCGTGATTATCATCCAAAGCATAGTAGTCAGTGACTCCGGACTTTCTATAGAGTAAAGCACACTAAAATATCAGATTAGAGAAAAAGAAAAAATGAAATATCTTAAGCGCCAAATATCTTCTCTCATCTAAGGATGGCATTATTTTTACTTCTAAACCACTTTAATAAATTATATTTAATTTGCTCTCTTCATAATGTCCCTGGCAAACACTGTAATGTCCCTGGTATCATCCTTGCTTTATAAACAGGAAAAACAGGTATGCATAGAACCTTGCATAGAACCACCAGTAGCTGCATAGGAATCCATGCTTCTATTTCTGTCTTGACCTCCTTCAATTAGACCATGGGGCCTTGCTGATAAGGACTTCTATTTAATGGTCATCCAACATACCTTAAACAAAATTCTACATGATAAGTACAACCACAGATGACACACTTTTGTGATGCTGTTGGTAACAACAAAAAGTGTTTGTACCTAACTGAGCTCCTAATGAAGATACCAACTATGGCCTCTCACTTCTGAAAGACTGCTGAGCTCCCTCCCTCCAAAGTTACACCTAAAAGCAAGCTGTCATAGGGTAATGAATGCAAAGGTTTAAGACACTGTCCCTCGGATCATGGGTAAAATGGGTATTGCTAAAATGATTCTGTCTTAAGGGCCATGGAAGTTCCTATTCAATTTCAAGTTCAGTGTCAATGAAATATGGGCTTGCTCTGGTTCTGTTCTGATTAGATGGCTTCTTATTTCAGAGGTAAAGTACTATGACTTTCTAATAAAGTATAAACAAAATGGTAAAGTTAGGCAAACTATATACCTGAAACAAACAGAATTTTGGTTCATTTTATGAGTAAGGACTAAGCTGCTGCAATCTAAATTTTGATATCTTGTCTAGGGAAAAAGCCAAATCCTTGGGAGACATTTCTTAGAACTGTGCTCGCACAGTGGTTTTGTGTCACTCTCCACCTCTGGACTGGGCATCCCTGAATAAAAGCAGAGACTGTACTTGCTCCTCGTTACAGCCCTCCAGTGCCTTTGCAATGGCAGACCCTTCCCTTTCTCTAATTTAATAAGATAATTTACAACTGATGATATCTTTTAAATGCTTCATATATAATACCAGCTACAATTGCTGACCTCTGACTGTAGTAATTCAGAAAACAAACAGAAGCAGGAGGAACTGCTTCCAAATCAGTAAATATCTATACTAATAAAAAGGTAACATGCTAATTAGACCAGACATCTTCTGGACATTCTTCCAGACAAAGCCACAGTGTCTGGGGCCAAGGGAGAGGCAATTAGGGACAATCAGGCCAGCAGGGGAGGGCAATTAGGGGCAATCAGACTGACAGGGGAGGGCAGTTAGGGGTGATCAGGTCAGCAGGGGAAGGCAGTTAGGGGCAATCAGGCCAGCAGGCAGAGGCTGTTAGGGGCGATCAGGTAGGCAGGCAGGTGAGCGGTTAGGAGCCAGGGGTCCTGGATTGCGAGAGGGATGTCCAACTGCCGGTTGGGTCTAAACTGGCAGTCAGACATCCCCCAAGGGGTCCTGGATTGGAGAGGGTGCAGGCCTGGCTGAGGGACCCCCATCCTCACCCCATGCACGAATTTCGTGCACGGGGCCTCTAGTTTAAAATAAAATGCTTTCTTTTAAAAGCTGCCTAGTATTTACCAAAACAGCAGGAAAGAGAAACCTCTGATGAGGCATTACATTACATAAGTCTTTGTGTCAAATTAATTCTTCCTGATGACTAAACAGAGAGGTATAAATATGTATTTATAAAGACAGAGAGAACCTTTGTAAATACACATTTATCACTCTTTGATTAGACAGAGAGAACCCAAAGCAATTTGTGACTAGTAAATTTTATGACATTATTCCCAAAAAAAAAGCCATCACCATCTAATCATTGTCCCATGATTTTAAACAGGTTAAGAATAATAGCCGGTAGTAATAGGGTGCTTAGTACGCACCAGATGCTGTGCTATGAGGTAAGAACTATCCTTTCCTTTTACTCATGAGGAAATGAGGCTCCGGAAGGTTAAGTGGTTTGTCTAGTCACAATGGAAATAAGTGAGGCGAATGAAAGATGAATTCTAGAACCTACATCCTAAATTGATATACTGCCTACAGCTTTCATGGGCACTGGATTACATTTTTTAAAGTCAAAAACATTTTGTTAATAATAAATACTATCTTCTTCACCTTCCCCAGATTAAGCTCCTACAAACAATAACAGCCCATACTGTCCTATACCCACTCACCCTTTTCTACCTTCGTCCTCTTTCTCCACAGGTTAAAACATCCACTCACTGTCTCCCTGCAACAGTCAGTAAATGGCCAGATAAGGCAGTCACGCTGCATCTCCGCTCATACAGTTGTGCTCACCTAAATGAACAAGTGTTCTGTTCAAGCTCTCCCTCTAAGCTTTTCTATGTCTTCCTCAACTCCAGTCATTCCTCCTTTGGCCTCTAGCTGTAAAATTGGAAGCATGCTAGCATATTTTATAATTGTTTTTAATTCATTCATTTCTTTCTCTTAGCTGCCTAATTAAATTATAAATCCTGAGGTTAGGGACTAGAGCTAAAATATCTCTGTATTATTCATTAACACTTAGTACAATCAATCTATTCAAAATAAGTGTTCAATGAGAAAGGAATGAAAACCTGGGGCAAAGATAGGCCCATAAATCAACCCTTTAATTGGCATGGCAGTGTTCTTTGATAGGAAAGCAGAATTATTATACCCATCTGCCTCCCTAGGTTTGTTTGTGGTTGGAAGATCAAAGGTAGGTTTACCGCCCCTGAATCTGATGAATAGATGCTTGCCATTCAGGTCTGGGTTCTTTAGGGTATGATCCTGGGCCCTCCTCTACATCTCTATTCACCTGGAGGTGAGTTCATCTCATCCTATGGTTTTACAGTCCATCTCTATGCTAAGGACTCCCATATAAAGATCTCCAGCACTGGTCTGGGCTCCGGACTCTTACAGCTAACTGCCTCCTCAGTTAGCTGTAAGAGTCTTGGATGTCTCAAGCATCTCTAACGTATCAGATTCAAAAGGAATGCTTGATCCCCCTGCCTTCTTAATCTCAGGAAGTAAAGCCATTTCATGTCACCATCTTTGTCATCTCACCTTCTTGCACCCCTTACATGAAATCCATCAACATGTCTCTGAATTCCACCTCTAAAATAGAGCTCAACTCTGTTCACCCCCTACCTTCACTACCACCATAACCACCTAAGCCACCAGCATCTCTCACCTATGCTACTGATACACCCACCCAACTGCTCCCCCACGTAGACTCTTGCCAACACTCCAAGCATTCTGCACTTAGTAGCCAGAGGGAATTATTTTAAATGAAATATTTGGTGATAGCACATTCTGCTTAAAGCTTTTCAATGGTTTTCTAATTACTCTTTTTTTAAAAAAGGTCCAAAACCCTTAATGACCAATTATGATGATAAACAACAACAGTAATAATAGCAGTTAACATGTATAGGTATTTATTTAAAGCAGGTATTATTTCAAGCAATTTACATTTATTGCCTCATTTATCACTTCATAAAATTCTAGGAGGTAGATGGTCTTCTTACCCCTGAAATCTAACCTGAAGTAGTTAGACCAGTGATGCGCAGAGCAAGCTGGCACCTGACTCACAAGAGCCTACTATGTGCATCTCTTGCTGATTCCACACTCAGCTGCATCCTGTTGATAGCTTAAAATCAGCTGTGGTGGAATAATTTATACTACAGAAATGGGCAGATGCCACAAAGCAGGGCTTGTCCCTCCCCCAGAGAACCAGCTGTTAAACACTTACCTGCTATCAAAAGATTAGCTAAGCTCTTGATAGCAGGTACTACCGCCTAAGCATCCATTTGTTTGGCCAAGAGGCCTGCAGGGACTTTAAACTGACTAGTACAAGCACAAGCCCTACAGAGCAACTGAGAGTCACAAGCAATTGTAAGTCCTGATTTGACTTTCCCAGCGGCCCTTGTGATCAGCAGTCTCCCCTGCCTCCCAGCACCTATATGTCTTATGCACCCTTACATAAGACCCCATTGGGCTTACCAAAATTCCACTCTTCTGAATGGAACAATCCGCCTCTAGCCCAGGAACCCCAAAGCACTCCTACCTAGGACCCTATTAAAACATGTGCCCAGCCCTAGCCAGTTTGGCTCAGTGGATAAAGCGTCAGCCTGTGGACTGAAAGGTCCCAAGTTCGAATCTAGTCAAGGGCACATGCCCGAATTACAGGCTCGATCTCCGGTTGGGGGCGTGCAAGAGGCAGCCGTTCAATTATTCTCTCTCAATTATTGATGTCTCTGTCTCTGTCTCTGTCTCTCTCTGTCTCTCTCTCTCTCTCTCCCCCTCCCTCCCTCCCTCCCTCTCCCTTCCTCTCTTAAATCAACATAAAATTTAAAAAAAAAAAAAAACAACCATGTGCCCCAGTTTCTTTCTCTCTGTCGCACTGCCTTGACCTCCATAGGTGGCCCCTGAAGGCATGCCATGTACTTCCTCCAGACCCATGATTAACAAACTTCTTTATTTCATTTTCTCTTGTGGTCTGTTGTTGAACTGCAGTTCACCACCCAGCACCCTGTGCTCCACTTCCCAAATGTTCATTTAACCACTGGGTTTGATCCACCTTCTATATGCTCTCCCTATATTTCTCCTTTGCAGGCCTATCACACATATACATTTATATGAATTTTTGGTAATTATTTGTTTATTGCCCACCTCCCTGACCACACTGTAAACTCCCTGAGGACAGAGACAATGTCTATCATCTCAAAGATCTAGAACAGTGCCTGTTGCCTAACAGGTGCTTAATGGATATTTGTTAAATAAAAAACCTGTCTCTCCAGTCTTTCTATAATGGAAAAGCTGATGTTCTGGCTTAGAAATGCAACTCTACAGTTCAAAGAATTGAACCCTAAAACAGCAGATGGAGAACAAATAAACTGTGGCAAGTTTAATACTTGGAAAAATACTTTAAACTTTTTAAAACATGCGGCAATCAATCCTGAAAAGAAACCTCTCCCGTTTCACCTGCAATGAAGATCAGCGCCTCCAAGATCCTCAGCTGACACCTCTTCCCCAGTTGCTGCTTTAACCTACAACAGGGAGAAAAGTCAAAGGTGAGATTTGCCCATCTGAAATATACAAATGTTTTCCTAACACACAGCGCCTAACCTGACTATACCTACCACTCTTTCTTCCATAGAGCTAAAGACATTTTGTTTTTAAATTCCACTTGCCTAGCAAACCAGTCTACAAATGAAAAATCTGAACCCAGAGTCACTAAGGAACTTGCCCACAGCCCCAGCGCAAGAGATGGAACTTTATTTGAACACAAGCATTTCTGGCCTGGGAGCCTACTCTGTCCCCTCCGTCAGTCTACCTCCGCTGCATGTTAAAGCCTTAGTGCCTGTGCCCTTGGCCGGGGCTCCCTGCTCCCTCTCACCCTCCTGGTGAATCCCTGCTTACCCTTCAAGCCCCACCTGCTCTATGTTCCTTTCCCTGACCCATTCAGTCCTTTCATCATTAATGACACTGCACATAATAATAGAGCAATGCCTGCTTATCGGTGGTCCAAGGGTATTCCACTTAGACCTCCTACATGGCACTTGCCTGACTATATTTCTGTAATCTGCATGTGTCTCTGTCCTCTCCTCTATACTGTGAGTTCCTTGATGGTAGGAACTGTGATTTACTCATCTTTGAACACTCAATAAATACATTGATATATTGCCTTTTCTTCACCTATGCTGAAAAACTCCAGTGACTATTACAAACTCTTAAAGGTATAATAACTTTAAAATGGGGAAAATATCTAAGATTACTCACATCTAAGATTCAGCAGAATGTGAGTAAAAAGAAAGAAACCTCAAGTAATAAATTAAGAAGGACTTAATTATAGCCTGAGAAATTCTAACCAAGGAAAGTCTTCAGTACTAAATGCCAATCTGATCCTTCAGGAATTGCTTATTGATTCCTACTTCTTTAAGTTGATTGATTTGTTTCTTTTTCTTCAAATAGGAAAAGCTTTAATTAGAAAAATGAACACTAATCTAAAATACAGCACAGAAATGACTTATTATTCACTACATCAAAAGCTCTGTCTTAAATAAAAAATTCCACTGAGAAAGGTAATTAAAATTTTCACCTCCAATTATTCCACCCCCAGAACCAACTTTTTATTTCTCCTCCTAAAGAAATTCAGTGTAAAATATCATTTGGTCCAAACAATAACTAATTATAAGAGGTGTCTGGATATTTAAAGCTGTAAAAAGGAATAAACACCAACATACTATATTTATTTTCAGAGATCTGACTAAAAATATAAGGATTTGTCACTAGTTAATATTTATTGAGCACCCACATCATGTTTGGTACTGTGATAGGTGCAAAGATGATAAAAGTCAAAGATAAAATTAAAATAACTCATTCTACTAAATTATAAGTTCAGAAGATAAACAAAAGACAGGAGAACAAATAGCTCTTTCAAAAACTTGTCACTATGCTTTTTTCAACCATTTTAAGCTACTACAACTCAACCCCACATTATGTGTGAAACCTACCAAGCCTTTTCTCAATTTTCAGTGAAACAAGTGTCAAATTTAGAATTCTCAAGCAGGTGAGGATGCTGCTGCTTCTTTTTGTACTGTAAACAAGTGTTTCGATGGTGGACTCCTGAACGAGGATCAGTTCTGGGACAGACCGCAGACTTGCCTGGCTGCCAAGTTAAATCTGAATCCACTGGTAACTGCTGTTAGCATTATTCTAGTAGTATGCTGCTGCCTATATTCCCAAAAAGCTATTTTCAAATTTTAGTCATATCTTTACTCATTATCTAATAAAAAATGAACAAGGACTACTCATGAAAGTATGTACCCTTTACTATACAAAGGTAAATCTGCATGAATTTTCCTCTCATTAAACAATGATCACTATCACATAAAGCTAGAGAAATGTTAAAGAATAATAAACACCACAGGCTTTTTTAATATGAAATGGCAGCTCCTCAGGCTGACCTGATCCTCATTAAGTTATTAAAAATTAGCACAATCATGTGGAAAATATACTGACTTCACAACAAAGCTTATGCTCCTTTTAACATGCTTTTTAAAATAAATTTGTGTTAATATTCCAAAACCAAAGATGATTCTTTGACAGACTTTTGAAGCAATAAACATACTTGAGATATAATTCACATACCATAAAGTTCAACATTAAAAGTATACAATTCAGTGTTTCTTAGTAAATTTACAAACTTGGGCAACCATTATTGCCACCAACTCCAGAACATTCATCACTCACAAAAAAAAAAACCCGTACTCATTAGCAGTCACTCCCCATTCCACCCTCCCGGTCCCTGACAACTATTAATCTACTTTCTCTCTGAATTTGACCACTCTAAATAGTTCACAGAAGTGGAACTATATGAGATCTGTCCTGTTGTGTCTAGCATAGTTTTCCAAGGTTCATCCATTCTGTAGCATGTCAGAACTTCATTCCTTTTTATAGCTGAATAATACCCCATTTTATATAGATGATGGTTTTATATGACATTCTTTTAAGTATTTAATATTCTTGGATTTCACTTATATAATGAGACATTATGTTGTTTGGTGTAGTAATTACCTGTGTCTCCACCTATCCTCTATTACTCTGAAGTCTAGGGTCATGTCTGCCATAAGCATGGTGTAGTGATGACTGCATTACTGAAAATCCCTGGAACGGGGCTGACCAAAGGGGAGGGGAGGAAGAGCCAGGATTATACAATCCAGTTCTCAGTGCTGCATCAGAGGCAGGCGACCAGTGAGGCTGCACAGGGTCCCATTCTCAGAAGGACCCTGTGCTTGAAGTTTAATGCTCGGTGGTCACTCTATTGAAATTCTAATTTATCTTTGAATTTATGTTCTGTAAGTAAAGTATGAGATGACAATGGAGTGTGTGAGTTGGAGTTTGGGCTTCAGCTCTTGGACAGTCTGCCTCCCACCACCTCTCTGGGATGGGTTCTTGGCTCCCTGCTTTCCTGCTAACTGGAGCCTGGGCCCTGGGCCTGTCCTACCTTCTCCTCCCTGCCTCCTTCCTAATGACTGCTACATCTGCCTGAGTGAGGGCCTGGCCTGGCATGCACCCCCTAGTGCAGTGGTCGGCAAACTCATTAGTCAACAGAGCGGCGAGCCGCGGCTTGCCGACCACTGCCCTAGTGTCTCAGGGTGGAGCACAGCAGCACCATCACTATCCCAGCAGGCAGTGCTGAATTATGTTCACCAGCAGATGACTAGGTGGGGGTCTGAGCTAAGGGCTAGTCTCCTGCCTACTCCCCATCTGGCATGGAGGCTACCCATCCTTGGGGGTCATGTATGCACTGAGGGTTGGGCTGGTGGGTCACTGGAAGAAGAGATACCTGGAAGGGAAAAGATGAGAAAGTTCTGGAGATGGATGGTGGTGATGGTTGCACAACAAAGTGAATATACTTAATGCCATAGAACTGTATACTGAAAATGGTAGAAATGGAAAATGTTATACTATGTATGTTTTACTTCAACCAATCGAAACTATGTTCTTACCAAGGGGGGTCCAGCCAAGAAAATGGTACCCTGCTTGCGTACAATGATGTTTTCATCAGCCATTGCAGGCACGTAAGCACCTCCTGCTGTACAGGAGCCCATGACCACCGCTATCTGGAACCAAAGCATATATGAAACTCATCAGTACAGCCCAAACAGTGAATTATACTGTCTCTGGATCTATAGTCTCATAAATGTTGCAGTACCAGGGCATACTACTAGCTGGTCCCTGTACTTCATTTTAAAAGTGGAGTCCTCTACATCCAGCCAGGGTTGCACAGTGGTTGAGTGTCGACCTATGAACCAGGAGATCAAGTTTCTATTCCCAGTCAGGGCACATGCCCAAATTGAGGACTCGATCCCCAGTAGGGGGTGTGCACCAGGCAGCCAATCAATGTTTCTCTCTCATCATTGATGTTTCTTTCTCTCTCTTCCTCTCCCTTCCTTTCTGAAATCAATAAAAATATTTTTAAAAAAATAAAAGTAGAGTCCTATAAACATTTGTAATAGTTTCCTTGTATCAAAGCATTTTGAAGGGCTTATGTCACACTTTTACAAAGTTTATGGATAATCTCCCTGTCAAAGAATGGCCAGATAGACCATTCTATCTGGAAACTACTAATGGAGAACTCACAATCCACATAAATTGGCAAAACTGTATGAAAGGATAACTTTTAAAACTAATAAATTCTCTAAACAATTTCCACTTACCTCACAGTATAACTGAAATAATGAGTGTTGTTAATACTGTGTGTTACCCCGCATATGATACATTCTAAATATAAATCTAATGTTAGCATCACAGTTGAAAATCTTGTTCAAAAGAAAGTCAACTGTGTGGAAGCTGGGTGATGCATACAGTCGGGTTCACAGCACTATTCTTTTGTGTTTAAATTTTTCCATAATAAAAATATTCTTTCTTAGATATTAGTATGACACAATGAACAATAAATATCGTTTGCCAATTACCCCTAGATACAAATAAATAATATCACAAAGAAAAATAAGAAAAGTACGTAATAGATATTTTCTTTAATTATCCTATATTGCTACTAATTCCAATATTCCACCAGTTTTCCTTATGGTCATACAATATCTGTTCTGAAGAAGAAAAAACCCACTAGTATTAATCCAAAAATGGAAGGCAGCACAAGTCAACATTTTTCATCCAAATGGCTGGCACAAAAAGACATAATTCCCTATTTCATGTATGTTATTTAAAATGTCTGCAATATTTCTGTCACCATAATACAACAATGTTTATCACTTGTTGTTTTTACTTATCAATCACCCAGCAGTTTGTTTCCAAAATATCTATGGCTAGAAAAACTCATGCCTGTGAGTCCACAAAAAAACATTCATTGTAGCAGTGTTCATAATAGTGAAAATATGCAAATAACCAACATGTCCATCAATACAATATTCTTTTATTTTTAAACTTGATTTATTTTTATTTACTTATTTTTCCCAACACCATTTATCACGTCTATGCCCTCTTCCACCTCCACCCACCCCTACTTCCCCCACCATCACCACACTGTTGTGTATGTCCACAAGTTTTGGGGGGTTTTCCTCAATCCCTCCACCTCCTGTGCACACACACACACACACACACACCCTCCTCCCCACCAGAGCTGTCTGCCTGCTCTCTATGAGTCTATATTTTGCTTGGTAGTTCAGTTTGTTCATTAAATTCCACATGAGTGAAGTTATATGGTACTTGTCTTTCTCTGACTAGCTTATTTCACTTAGCATAATGTTCTCCATGTCCATCCATGCTTCAATACAGTATTTTGAATGGGTAGTGATTTATCAATAAGTAAGTTCCTTTTTTTTTTTTTTTGGAAGTGTTCAGTATGTGTGTTTTTTAATTAATTACTTCGTTTGTTTGTTTGTTTATTTACTAGAGGCCCGGTGCACGAAATCTGTGCACGGGTAGGGTCCCTAGGCCTGGCTGGCGATCAGGGCCAACCTGTGTGGTGACCAGCAGGGCGATCAGGGGGCCCCCACTGGCATCCGCCTTGGCTGGCCAGGGGACAGCCCGTGGGCTGGGGGCAGCTCCTGCATTGAGCGTCTGCCCACTGGTGGTCAGTGCACATCATAGCGACCAGTCATTCGCCGTTCGGTCGATTTGCTATTAGGCTTTTATTATATAGGATTTATTTCAGAGAGTAAGGAAGAGAGAGAGAGAGAAACATCAATGATGAAAGAGAATCATTGATCAGCTGCCTCCTGCACGCCTCCCACTGGGGGTTGAGCCTGCAACTGAGGTACGTGCCCTTAACCATGTGCCCTTGACTGGAATCAAGCCCAGGACTCTTCAGTCCATAGGCTGATGCTCTATCCACTGAGCCAAACCAGCTAGGGCAGTGGTCAGCAAACTGCGGCTCGCGAGCCACATGCGGCTCTTTGGCCCCTTGAGTGTGGCTCTTCCACAAAATACCACGGCCTGGGCGAGTCTATTTTGAAGAAATGGAGTTAGAAGAAGTTTAAGTTTAAAAAATTTGGCTCTCAAAAGAAATTTCAATCGTTGTGCTGTTGATATTTGGCTCTGTTGACTAATGAGTTTGCCAACCACTGAGCTAGGGCAATAAATAAATTCTTTAAAAATCTAAGGCAATAATAAGAAAACGTTAACACTTCATAAATCTGAATTGAGGGTAGGTGAGTATTTTGTTCTATTTTTCTTTGTACTTTGTGCATGTCTGAAATATTTTATAGGCTTTTTCTTCAAGGTTCTATCAGGAGCAAGGGACACAATTTCACTTAGCCTGTTCTTTGTACTGGAACATCAGATTCCATTCAAACTATTTCAGTACTAAAAAAAAGTCAAGGAAGTAGAGAAGAGTTACAATGATGTAAGAATCTAAAAGAGGACACTTTTCAAAAGTAAGTCACATAGTACTAAACAGGGACAACACGGTTCCATGAAAACAACCAGAGAACAAAAGGAGAGAAAAGAGCAGCACTGCCAGCAAGTATACAGGTGAGGGTGGAAGAGACAAAGACAGAGAATTAGGTTGCCAAATAATAATAATAGAAACAATAAAAACAAAGAGGGAAATGAAACTGAGTGCCATGATGCCATCTGGGGCTGGGAGAGGGGAGATCTACCAATTTAGTAGAAAAGTCTCACAAGTGAGTAGCTGACAAATTATTAGCACATCTACATTAGGGAATTTTACCATATTCCTAAGGGCACTTCAGATGCGTTTTCTCCACAGTACCTCTGAAACCAAGGAAATCAACAATCTACTTCTCTGATACCAGCCAATAATGGTCCCCCAAACCCTTGACTTTGGTATTGACATCCTCTGTAACCTTGTCCCCTTGTGTGTGTAATGGATCTGCTGATGTCCTTGTCCTATCAAATGTCAAGTGTCACTTCTGTGATCAAGTTATGAGATGCTGTGTCTTCCATCTGGCTGGCATTCTCTCTCTGGCCCACTTGCTTAATCCTTCTGCTGCAGCCAACTGACACATGGTAAGATATTCTATGGAGAAGCCCATGTGGGAAGAAACCTAGGAAGGGCTCTGGCCAACAGCTGGTAAGGAACTGAATGAGGCCTGCAAAGAACTGAATCCTGCCAACAACCATATGTGTGAGCTAGGGGTTGAATCCTTCCCAGTCAAGCCTAGAGGTCTGCAGTGGGTTGAATAGTGGCCCCCAAAAAGGTAGGTCCACACCCAAACCCCAGAACCTAGGAATGTGACTTTATTTGGAAAAAGAGTCTTTGCAGATATAATTAAGCATCTTGAGATAAAATCATTCTGGATTACCCAGGTGGACCTGAAATCCAATGACAGAAGTCCTTATAAGTTAGAGAAAAGAGGAAAACACACAAAAAAGAAAGCCATGTGAAGAACTTTCCTTTCTCTCTCTCTCTCTCTCTCTCCTCTCTCTCTCTCTCTCTCTCTCTCTCTCTCTCTCTCTCTCTCTCTCAAGTTCCAAGGGCCCTTTCTTTGCCTCTTGTTTCCTGAGCCCACACAGTCCAGCTGGCTCACTTTTTCTACCTCTGTGACTTTATAAATAAACCTTCTCTTGTATTGGGGGCAGGGGGGTTGGGGAGGAAGACCTATGCAGAGATTGGATCATGCAACCTCAAGGCAAGGAAATGCCTCAAGCCACCAGAAACTTGAAGAGGCAAGGAACAGATTTTTCCTTAGAGCCGTTTAGGGAGCATGGCCCTGCCGCCTCCTTGATTCCAGCCTCCAGAACTTGAGAGAATAAATTTCTGTTACTTTAAGCCACACACTTTGTGGTACTTTGTTACAGCAGCCCTAGGAAACTAATGCAAGGTTAGTACAGCTATAGAAGTTATAATACCCGGTTAAATGGGCTAATTTCCCCTATAAAACAAAAGATCACATTAAGATTTTCATACCAGATAATGGACGAGCCATCTATGCAAAATTAAGCAAAACTGAATTTTCTATTTTGATAAATAAAGCGTACAGATAGGCAAGGTTACTACATAACAATAAAATATATAATAAATAACATAATCTATTGATAGAAAATAAAAAAGGAGATATAATTGCAAGTGAAGACTAATTAGAATATTAATAAAAACACTACAAACTTAAGAAATCCAAAAAAACATAAACAAAGGAGTATCATCAGTATAATAAAGTATTTCAAACAGGCAAAAAGATTACAGAATAATAAAATAAATATCCTTTCACCTAATACCAAGTCTTTTTTTTTTTAATATTTGTATTGATTTCAGAGAGAAAGGGAGAATAAGAGAGAGACAGAAACATCAATTATGAGAGAGAATCATCGATAGGCCGCCTCCTGCACACCCCCGCTGGGGACCAAACCCGCAACCCAGGCATGTGCCCCTGACCGGAATCGAACCCCGGACCCTTCAGTCTACAGGCCGACGCTCTATCCACTGAGCCAAACCGGCCAGGGCAATACTAAGTCTTAATAAATCTTGACATTTGGCCAAATTTAATTCAGGTTCTTTTTTAAAGAAATAAAATATTTCAGACATAATTAAAGCCTCTACCTGACCCCTTTTTCTTCCCTCCCACTTCAAAGGTGACCAGTGTTTCAAAGTCAAGTATGTGTATTCAAAGCCAAGTATTCACATGTATGTGTTTAGACATAAGTAATAGTATTATTTGATGTATTTAAGTTTGATACACATACAGCAATTGGCTGTATATTTATTCCACTATTTTTTACTAAATATGTTTTTGAGACTTACTTATGTTGATGCATGAAATTCTAGTTCATTCACTTTAACAGCTAAAATTCGTATTATTAATCTCCCGTTAGTGATCATTTAGGTTGCTCTTCAACTTTTGCTGTAACAAGCAATGCTACCTCAAACTTTCTTACACATGTCTCCTCATACATATACTAGAGTTTCTCCAGAGTATAGTTCTAAAAAACAATTACTCAGTGCCCATTCTTTTTAAAAACTTTATTACAGTAAAAGTGTATTCCCATAATTAACAGGAGAATCTCAATGAAGGTAACCTTAAGATACTTTCTGTAGAAAAAGACTAAACTCTGAATTCACTAGTTTTAAGTAATCTCAGCGTGCCTCGTTAGCAAAGTCATTTAGAGCAAAAAGCAACATGTCTCATTAATGAGAAATTACCTGTGTGATATTTTTAGAAGACATAATTGCCTGATTATAGAATATGCGGCCAAAGTGATCTCGGTCTGGAAATATTTCTGCTTGTCGAGGTAAGTTTGCACCTCCTGAATCAACTGAAGACAAAGGAAATGAAAGAAATAAGTACATCTCTATGAACAAAATGTGCTCCACACAGGAACACTTGTATCAATGACAGTATCATTTCTTAATCACATTCACAAATGTCTTTTTAAACTATTCTACAGCATCTTTCTCTAATCCCCCAATGCAGCCAAAAGGATTCACTATTTTCCTCAAATCCATTAGGCTCTCCTACTCTGTGCCAAATTCCCTTAAAATGTGTAGTGTGCTCTCTCCTTTGAGGACCAACTAAAGCCCCAGAAACGCTGTAAATGCTTAACCAGTTCAGCTAAGAAACTGTCTTTCCCTCTTTTTCACTCATACAAAAACCACCTACAGACGTTGTGACAATTTATCGTATAATGCACTTTCTAGTATTGTTTTCACTGCAGATTAGAGTAGTGGATAAGAATGTCAGCTGAGTTCAAAACAGAGCTTGGTGACTTCATAGCTTTATGATAGGTGTACTTCCTACCCATTCTATGCCTCGGTTCCCTCACCTGTAAAATGAAGATAACAGTAACTATTCTATTTTATGTGTAGTGTGCTCTCTCCTTTGAGGACCAGCTAAAGCCCCAGAAACGCTGTAAATGCTTAACCAGTTCAGCTAAGAAACTGTCTTTCCCTCTTTTTCACTATTCCTCAGAGTTCTTATTGGGATGACATGAAATAATGTGTGATATACTTAGTTCAACACATACTGTGAGTGCACATAGTAGAACCACAAAAAGTTAGTCCCATACCTATTAATCTTGCCTACAACTATAAATAAGTATTTTATTATTATTTGATACATTATATCTTATTTCCAATCATTACAAGAGGGCTGAAGACAAGGACAGCATAATACTCTTCACTGCAAATAGAACCTCATTTGCTGTGTTCTATTTATACAAAGTATATATACCAGGCAAATCTTCCTTCCCAGAAAAAAAATATCCACATCAGTACCTGGTTCAAATCCTTACATAAATGAACAATATATCTTGGCATTTAACAAAACTATACCAATATCCAGAAAGTAGCAATTTTATACTGCCTTGCTTTTATGTTCTTTTTGAAATACCCATAGATTTAAATGTATTTTAAATATAAATGTACAAGTACTTTCATTGAAAATTAAATTTCCTTACTAGACTTAATCAGGTGATCACTTCATAAGGTATATAAATGTCGAATCACTATGTTGTAGACCTGAAACTAATATATAATATTGTATGTCGACTGTAATTGAAAAATAAATTTTAAAAAATTTAAATTAAATTTCTTTAAATTTTATCTGCTCAATTTATATACATACATGGCCCTGGCTGGGTAGCTCAGTTGGCTGAAGCATTGTTCGATATGCCTTGCAGGTTCAATCCCCAATCAGGGCACATATGAGAATCAACCAATAAATGCATAAATAAGTAGCACCAAAAAAACCAATGTTTCAGCCCGTTTGGCTCAGTGGATAGAGCGTTGGCCTGCAGACTGAAGGGTCCCAGGTTCGATTCCGGTCAAGGGCATGTACCTTGGTTGCTGGCACATCCCCAGTAGGAGGTGTGCAAGAGGCAGCTGATCGATGTTTCTCTCTCGTCGATGTTTCTAACTCTCTATTCCTCTCCCTTCCTCTCTGTAAAAAATCAATAAAATATATATATTTTAAAATATTGTATAAACAATGTTTCTCTCTCTCTCTCAAATCAATAAATTTTTAAATAGTTTATTGATTTTTTTTTAAAGAGAGAGGAAAGGAGAGAGAGAGAGAGAAAGAAACATACATGTGAGAGAGAAACATTGATCGGCTGCCAAACTGGGGATCGAGCCTGCAATCCGGGCATGTGCCCTGACCAGGAATCAAACCAGCAACCTTTTGGTGCATAGGACGACACCCAGCCAACTAAGCCACACTGGCCAGGGTTAGAATCAATAAATTTTTTAAAAAACGATATATATACTCAAGCATTTAACATAGTAACTCACACTCAAGAGATCAAAATATAGTTTCAACCCATTAGGGTTAACAGAAAAACAAAATATACAGAAGACAAAAAAGCACACATGTTTAGAGAAAAAATTGGCATAAACCAAAATACTGTCAGGGGTTATTCCTCAATGAAGGCGTTATTATGGGTAGTCCTTATTTACATTTTCTCCCAGAGTTCCCAACCAAGAACATGCATTTCTTTTGTAATTATGAGAGAAACCAATAGTTTTTTTAAACACTCATTGATAATGTCATATAAACAGGAAAATATTTCACCAGCTAAAAATAGTTACTTGCCCAAGTAGATGCAGGGGAGCCTGTTTTCCAGTGCAATTTCTTGCGCCCGTAAATGTTTCTTCACAGTCACTGGGTAGTAGGTACCGCCTTTAACAGTGGCATCATTGGCAACAATCATGCATTCTACTCTGAAAGGCAGAAATTTCATAGGAAAGAGAGTATGAGAGATTTATTTATTCACAATTAAAGAACAATTACAAAACATTCCAAGATACTCCAATGCTATTTTCAACTTCTAGTACCTACGACCAATGACAGTCATTAGTAGACAATCTTAAGTTATAAAAGCAAGCTTTAATCACAGTTCACATATTCGTTTATATAATAGAAAATGATCACTTTTAACAAGAGCCATCAGTCTTATATTAGCAGTGAAAAACTAACAACCTAAGCCACATTTCATAATGGTTATTTGAATGAAAGGGTCCTAAAAATATAATCTATAATAATAAAAGCATAATATGCAAATCGACCAAACGACCTGACAGCAGAACGACTGACTGGACAACCTTCCAGACAAACACGCTATGATGCGAACTGGCGCCAGGCCAGCCAAGGCGGGTGCGATGCAATTGGTCAGGGACCCCACCATTGCCCCAGATCACCTCGCAGAGGGAGGCCCAGGCCACCCTCTACGGGGTGATCAATTGGGGGGGGAGGGGGGAGAGAGGGGCCTCCACGATCGATCCCCCAAGGAGGGAGGCCCAGGCTACCCACCCAGCAGCCACAAAGGGAGGCACAGGCCACCCAGCTGGCAGCGCTACAGCAGATGGGTGGGGCCTCCCTCTGCGGGGCAATCAACCTGGGTGTTCCATGACCAATCGCCCCACAGAGGGAGGCCCAGGCCACTGGTCAGCGACGCTGTGGCAGGTGTGCAGGCCAGCCAGCGATCACCCTGCAGAGGGAGGCCCAGGCCAGCCATGCCATCGAACCCCACGCCTGTTGCGCAGGGAGGCAACGTGAGGACCACACTTGGAGAACTACTCCTCTAAACAGTGGTTTTCACCCTAGATATGAAGAGATCACCTGTGGAGCCTGGGAAACCACACAAGTGGGGTTTAGAGAGTAAATAACTTGCCCAAAATCAAGCCACTGACTCAGCTTTGACCTCAGGCAATTGGATTCTGAGCCCAACACAAGTACATTTGATTGATGCCAGTTATTGGTATGTGTTCCTCCACCTTCTCATCAGAGCCCTGTGCCTTTGAGGAGGAAACTGGTCTTGCAAGGCGTGTCAGGCCATAAAAACTGTGAACAATGCACTGCCCTGGCAGTGGGGGGGTGAGGGGGAGGTCATTATCGCTGGCCTCAGGACAGATCATCGGATATGGCCTTCCTGTAAGCCCATGAAAGGGCACAGAACCATATCTGCAAGACAAAGACCCCAGAAGGTTATAAAAAGTGAAGCCCTCCGCGTGTTTCTTCACTCTGATTTGGAAATTATTCCCAGAGTCCACTAGTGTTAATAAACAGGGTCCCTCCCTTTCTCTAGGAAGCGTGCTTGGTATTTCTTTGGTCTTCTGCAACACCTTCAGGGGAGGTGCAGCTATAGCCATTCACCACTGTTGCAGAGCTGACTGAAGACATTCCTGGTTTCTATTCTAAAAGCTAAGATTTTTACCCCCTTTAATTTTTGTCTCTAAAGCTCTATAAAGGAATCTGCATAGGAAGCCTCAGTCCTAAATAATATCAACAGCATAAAACTTGAATGCTAATATGCAAAGCTGTGAGTGCTGCATGCCCGTGCCTGGTTAATGTTCCTGACCCTCGATGTTGCGTGTAAGTAGAATACTCACCCTGATACTCTCCCAATGCCTGTAATGATGCCACCTGCAGGGACCTCCTCATTCTCATATAACTGGTAACCTGCAAACTGGGATAATTCCAGAAATGGAGACCTGAGAGGAAGAAAGGATGTTCCTTGAATTAATGTCATTTTTTTAAAAAAGCATATTTAAAGAGTTACACATGGAGGGAAGACTTTTTTTCTTTAATGATCCAATGTTTCAAATATGCATATTGTATATAAAATCTACAAAAAGAATATTTAAAACAAAACCTAATGTGAAAATTTCGGGGGTTTATATGGTATAGTCATACAATAGAACACTAGGTACTTACTTTAAAAGATGTTTACAAATGTGTTTATTATTATAGAAAGAGCATAGCACCTAAAATGTATGTAGTACTGACTATGTGCCAGGCTGTCTTCTAGGACTTTCAGAAACCTAACTCATTTACTCCTAAGAACTACCTTCTCAGGTGGATCCTATTATAATCCCATTAACTGATGAGGAAACTGAGACAGAGACTAAGTCACTCATCTAAGTCAGTAGTAAGTGGCAGAGCTGGGTTTTAATAACCAATCTGGGACCACGGTTTTTGTTTGTTTTTTGTTTTTAACCACTAGCTCTTACTTAAATGTTTAAGATATAGTAAGTGAGGGGTGGGGAAAGGGGGTTAGAAAACCCACATTTAGTATGATTCTATTTTTCTTTAAAAAATTATGTCTAATACACATATTTTTGAAAACGGTCTAGATGGATATATACAAGGTATTAGCAGCGTCGTCTCCAGTGTGAGTGTGAGAGTGTGTGTGTGTGCGCACGCATGTCACAAAATATACTTTGGTAGTCTTTATTTCCTTCTCTCCAACCCCACATCCACCTAATCCAATCCTTCAGGAAACGCTGTTGGGTTAGCTTTGTCTTAACAACAAACCCAGAAACTAACCTTCTCATCATCCCCACTACCAGTACCTAGTCCAGTCACCATCCTGTCTCCCTTGCATCACTGCAATCGCTCTCGAACTGGTCTCGGTGCTCCCACCTTTGCTGCACACAGTCACGACACAGCAGCCAGAATAACTCTTTTCAAACGTAAGTCAAATAGATCATAATAGCTCCACATTCAAAACCCCACAAAAACTTCCCATTTCTCTCAAGGTAAGAGATGACATTCTTACCCTAGCCCACAAGGTCTTATGGAATTGGACTCCATTTCTACTACTTTCCTTCCACCCCAACCACACTGGTCCCTGGTTCCTGGAGCAGATCAGAACATCCGGCACATTCCCACCTCAGGGCCTCTGCGCTGGCCATTGCTCCTCTGTCTGCAACCCTCTTTCCCCAGATATGTTTAGGGTTATCTCTCTTCACTCTTTCAAATCTTTGTTCAAATGCCACCTTCTCAATGAGGCCTACCCTAACCACCTCATTTAAAACTGCAACTTGACCTTCATCTTCTCCCTTACTCTAGTCTACCTTTTCTTCCTGCCGTGATAGTTACCACCTCCTAACAAAATATAAAATTATGACATTTATCATTTATTTTCAGTCTCCTCCTGCTGCAATGTAAACTCCAGGTGGGCAAGGATCTTTGTTTATTTTATTCTCTGATATATCAGCAGCACCTACAATAGTAGCCTCCTGATAAACATTTATTGTTGAATCTTACAATAACAACCAAAATTTAAAATCATCTATTTACAATGGTGTCTAAGGAAGTCCCATGGAATAGAGAGCACTGAGTTGGCACTTGGGTATATACCAACCCTGGGTCCAGAAGGCCATCAACTCTTTCCCTGGCTAACAGTTTTCCTCTGGATGTGTGGCGTTCTTTGGCTTTCTCACTACCTCCTATAATAAAAACAGGATTAGATTAGACAGACACGCAATAATAAGGTCTCCATATAACTTAATGCCAGAAAAACATTTAACACTTAGTCCACAATATAGAGCATTTAAAAGTTCAACATATGCTGTGAGAAAAGGCGTATTTTTCAGATCATTCATTCAACTTACAAACTGACAGTTTTCTAAAGTAAATTAATAGGCATTTATTTGTTTGTTTTTTAATCAGTCTATCCCTATTGCAATATTATCTACATACTAGAGGCCCGATGCACAAAATTTGTGCAAGAGTAGGCCTTCCTTCCCCTGGCTGCTGGCACCAGCTTCCCTCTGGCATCCAGGACCTAGGCTTCCCTCTGGAGGCTAGCAGGCACCCAGGACCCAGGCTTCCCTTGCAGCCCTGGCTTCATCCAGGAGGTCATCCGGAAGGACGTCCAGTCTAATTAGCATATTACGCTTTTATTATCTACTAGAGGCCCAGTGCATGAAATTCGTGCAAGGGGGGGGGGGGGAGGATGTCCCTCAGCCCAGCCTGCACCCTCTCCAATCCGGGACCCCTCAGGGGATGTCTGACTGCCGGTTTAGGCCCAATGTGGGATTGACATCCCTCTCACAATCCAGGACCGCTGGCTCCTAACCGCTCACCTGCCTGCCTGCCTGATCACCCCTAACAACTCTGCCTGCCTGATCGCCCCTAATCGCCTCTGCCTTCCTGCCTGATCGCCACTAACTGCCCTCCCATGCCAGCCTGATTGCCCCTAACTGCCCTCCACTGCCAGCCTGATCGCCCCTAACTGCCCCCCGGCTGGCCTGATCACCCTAACCACCTCTGCCTCAGCCCCCACCACTGTGGCTTTGTCCAGAAGGAGGACTGAACTACCAGAAGATGTCCAGTCTATGCAGTCTAATTAGCATATTACCCTTATATTAGTATAGACTAGAGGCACGGTGCACAAAATTCGTGCACAGGGGTGTGTGTCCCTCAGCCCAGCCTGCACCCTCTCCAATCTGGGACCCCTCAAGGGAGGTCCGACTGCCAGTAGGATCGGGCCTAAATGGGCAGTCGGACATCCCTCTCACAATCCAGGACTGCTGGCTCCCAACTGCTCGCCTGCCTGCCTTCCTGATTGCCCCTAACCGCTTCTGCCTGTCAGCCTGATCACCCTCTAACCACTCCCCTGCCAGCCTGATTGATGCCTAACTGCTCCCCTGCCAGCCCGATTGCCCCTAACTGCCCTCCCCTGCCAACCTGGTCACCCCTAACTGCCCTCCCCTGCAGGCCTGATTGCCCCCAACTGCCCTCCCCTGCAGGCCTGATACCCCCCAACTGCTCTCCCCTGCAGGCTGGGTCCCCCCACAACTGCCCTTCCCTGCAGGCCCAGTCGCCCCAATTTCCCTCCTCTGCCGGCCTGGTCACCCCTAACTGCTCTCCCCTGCAGGCTTGATCACCCCCAACTGCCCTCCCTTGCAGGCCTGGTCCCTCCCAACTGCCCTCCCCTGCTGGCCATCTTGTGGCAGCCATCTTGTGTCCACATGGGGGCAACCATCTATGACCACATGGGCGCAGCCATCTTGTGTGTTGGAGTGACAGTCAATTTGCATATTATTCTTTTATTAGATAGGATAGAGCAGTGGTCGGCAAACTCAGTCAACAGAGCCAAATATCAACAGTACAACAATTGAAATTTCTTTTGAGAGCCAAATTTTTTTAAACTTAAACTTCTTCTAACACCACTTCTTCAAAATAGACTCGCCCAAGCCGTGGTATTTTGTAAACGAGCCACACTCAAGGGGCCAAAGAGCCACATGTGGCTCGCGAGCCACAGTTTGCTGACCACGGGGATAGAGGCCTGGTGCACAGGTGGGGGCCGGCTGGTTTGCCCTGAAGTGTGTCCCAGATCAGGGTGGGGGTTCCCCTGGGGCGTGGGGGGGCCTGGGCAAGGGGCCTGTGGTGGTTTGCAGGCCGGCCACGCCCCCTGGCGACCCAAGCATAGGCCAGGGCCAGCTGGAAGCAGGTATCTGGGATTTATTTATCTTCTATAATTGAAACTTTGTAGCCTTGAGCGGAGGCCAGGGCCGGCCAGGGTGGGCAGGAAGCTTGGCTTCCTCCATCACCGGGGGCAACCCAAGCCTCCTGCTCACTCCAGCTCTGTGGAAGCCGCTATCTTAGTTGGGTTAATTTGCATACTTAGCTCTGATTGGCTGGTGGGCGTAGCAGAGTGATGGTCAATTTGCATGTTTCTCTTTTATTAGTGTAGATAATAATAAAAAGCATAATATGCTAATTAGACCGAACAGCCAAACAACCTTCCAGACAACCTTCCGGACGAAGCCAGGTCTGCGAGGGCCAAGGCAGCCACTACGGCTGTGAGGGCCAAGCCCCTTGCACGAATTTCGTGCATCGGGCCTCTAGTTATAGATATAAAAGCCTAAGCAACCATTACGACCAAACAACCAGAACGTCCGATCAATCAGTTGCTATGATGCACAATGACCACCAGGGGGCAGATGCTCAACATAGGAACTGCCCCTGATGGTCAGTGCACTCCCACAGCCAACCTCCCCCGGTCCCTCACCCTGTCCAGCAGCCCCCGGCCAGCAACTGGCAGGCTCCCAGGCCCCAGCCAGCAGCCGGCAGGCCCTGGCCAGCCTGGCCCCAATTGGGACTGGGTGAGACGGCCCCAATAGCCTCTGATCGCCAGCCAGGCTGGGGCACTGGGTTGCAGGTTCGATCCCTAGTCAGGGTGTGTGTGGGAGGCAGCCAATCAGTGGTTCTCTCAAACACTGATGTTTCTTTCTCTCTCTCCATCTCCCTTCCTCTCTCTCTAAAATGAATAAAAAGATATATTTTTTTTAAATAAGTGTTTACCTAGTCTTATTTTCTGTGCTCGTTCGTGGAGTTCATTTACTAGTGCTTTCATCTGTTCATAGTTTTCCTAAAACAGAAACAAGGAAAGAGAGTGATATTAGAAAGCAATTACATTTTTTATCAAAATAAGGGTTAAGAAGAATATCACGTGCCAACCCATCCATGGTATCTCCACACTGTGCCAGCTCATCCATGTGGTCTCCATGCTAGGCCATTCAGTTGTATGGAAAGATTAATTCCTGCCTGTAGCTTTGCTCAAGCTCTTCACTACCATCACCCGCTCTGGTCCATCTATCCAAATCACACCCCCTTATAAAGCCTGATGCATGTCCCATTTCATCGCCAACACCATTTCTGGCCACTCCTACTCACTTTAACATCTTTCTTCCTTACACTCCTACGGAGTTTAATTGACCTCTATTTCATTTTCTATTTTAAAAAATATAAGTCAGCCCTAGTTGGTTTGGCTCAGTGGCTAGAGTGTCAGCCTGTGGGCTGAAGGGTCCCAGGTTTAATTCTGGTCAAGGGCACATGCCCGGTTTGTGGGCTCGATCCCTGTGTGGGATGTGCAGGAGGCAGCCGATCAATGATTCTCTCTCATCATTGATGTTTCTCTCTCTCTCTCTCCCTCTCCCTTCCTCTCTGAAATCAGTAAATTCCTTCATTTTTAAGGGTTAGAATGACATCTTTATTTTTTTCTGCCCTGTCTATAACTATTCTGAGGAGATTCTAACCAATGCAGAAATACTTGTTTACTGACAAATTACACTAAAAAAAAAAAAAAAAGCAGCCCAGGGTTTAGAAAAGTGGATTCTATTTTATGTTTATAAAAGAATAAAATTCTATGTTTGTATATGTTTAGAAATTTTCTAGAGTAATACACAAAAAATAGAAAAGAGCAGAGGAAACTAACTTTCAACCTTATGTTTTGTAAATTTTGTTTGATCAGCACATGACTTTAAAACAATACTTACTTAGCTAATTATTTTTGAAAATTCAGAGTTTAATCTGCTAACACATTTTGTTCTTCATAATGTGATTAACACATCTGGTGATTTAATTCCCTTTCCGAGACACAATGCTAAACAGCTTTCCAGCTACTCAAAATTAGATGAATTTACAGATATAGTTCCATTATTTCCTATTTTCTATAGAGAGTTCCTGAGGTCATGGAACAATTCTCCTTTGTCTGTTTAAAAGTGAAGAAAATGGCCTGTGTGGCTCAGTGGTTGATCGTCAACCTATGATCCAGGAGGTCACAGTTCAATTCTAGTCAGGGCACATGCCCATGTTGTGGGCTCAATCCTCAGTAAGGGGCATGCAGGAGACAGCGAATCAATGATTCTCTATCATCATTAATGTTTTTATCTTAAGGAAAAAAAATGTTTTTAAAAAACCCTACAAAATGTTTTTTTCAGTGATATTATTTGGGGCGAATTCCCAAGCAAGTCCATCCAGTCATTATGACATACTCAACAGCACTGGAAAAGGGAGGAATAGACAGGTTACATTACAGCAAATTAAAGAGAGGAGGGGTTTCACTATCATGTTCAGCAACCCGTTAGTGTAGTTTGTTGTCATTGTTGTTAACTTTCTTTCACAGAAATTATCAAACATATACAAAAGCAAAAGACTAGTATAATGAAATGTACCCAATGCACTTCAACAATTATCCATATATGGTCAAAGTTGTTTCCTTTATGGCCCTCAAATTATTCTGAAGAAAATCCTAGACATAGCATCTGATCTATAAGTATTTCCAAATCTCTAAAAAGATGAGGAACACTATCCCTATCAATAGTCTATTAACCCTTTGCACCCACTTGTTTTCTCGATTCCTTTATTCTACTCAGGATTTAATTTTTTAAATACCCCAGATTTTACAAAGAGCGGCAGTAGAATAAAAAACTGGAGTTTCCTTTCATACAAACTTATTTATTTGGATTTTTTTATATTTCAAATTATTGATACATTCAAAGAGTATAAAAAGAGCTGCTACCGATGCTAACCGTGTCGAGTCACACTCGACATCCGAGTGCAAAAGGTTAATATTGCCCTAGCTGGTTTGGCTTAGTGCAGTGGTCGGCAAACCGCGGCTCGTGAGCCACATGCAGCTTTTTGGCCCCTTGAGTGTGGCTCTTTCACAAAATACCACATGCGGGCACGCACGTACAGTGCGATTGAAACTTCGTGGCCCATGCTCAGAAGTCGGTTTTCGGCCTGGGCGAGTCTATTTGAAGTGGCGTTAGAACACTCAAGGGGCCAAAGAGCCGCATGTGGCTCACGAGCCGTGGTTTGCCAACCACTGGCTTAGTGGATAGAGCGTTGCCTGTGGACTGAAGGGTCCCGGGTTCGATTCTGGGCAAGGGCACATGCTTGGGTTGCAGGCTTGATCCCCAGTGTAGGGCATACAGGAGGCAGCCAATCAATGATTCTCTCTCATCATTGATGCTTCTCTCTCTCTCTCCCCTCTCCCTTCCTCTCAGAAATCAATAAAAATATATTTTTAAAAATTAAAATAAAATAAAAAACCTATTATAGATTTTTATATATATACTAGAGGCCGAGTGCACGAATTCATGCACCAGTGGGGTCCCTTGGCCTGACCTGTGGGATTGGGCTGAATCTGGCTCTCTGCATCCCTCAAGGGGTCCCAGATTGCGAGAGGATGCAGGCCAGGCTGAGGGACCCCACTGGTGCATGATTGTGGGCCAGGGAGGGACGTGGGAGGTTTGCCAGCCGGGGCAGGACCGCGGGAAGGCACCAGGGCATGCCCGGCCTGTCTTGCTCAGTCCCGATCGGCCAGACCCCAGCAGCAAGCTAACCTACCGGTCAGAGCGTCTGCCCTCTGGTGATCAGTGCACGTCATAGCAAGCGATTAAATGGCCTTAGCATATCATTAGTATATTAGGCTTTGATTGGTTGAATGGATGACCAGACACTTAGCATATTAGGCTTTTATTGTATAGGATAACTTGTAAAGATATCTTCTCAACTGAAAGATATAGTTGTTTTTTGCAGTGTATTTGAATAGGATCCTATGGGAGGTCCACATACACACAATTGGTTGATATGTTTCTTAAGTCTTTTCTAAAATACTAGAGGCCTGGTGCACGAAATTCATGCATGGGGCGGGGGGATGTCCCTCAGCCCAGCCTGCACCTTCTCCAATCTGGGACCCCTCAAGGGATGTCCAACTGCCTGTTTAGGCCCAATCCCGGGACATCCCTCTCACAATCCAGGACTGCTGGCTCCCAAACGCTCGCCTGCCCACCTGCCTGATTGCCCCTAACAACTTCTGCCTGCCAGCGTGATCACCCCCTAACCACTCCCCTGCCAGCCTGACCGACACCTAACTGTTCCCCTGCTGGCCCGATTGCCCCTAACTGTCCTCCCCTGCAGGCCTGGTCCCCCTCAACTGACCTCCCCTGCAGGCCTGGTTGCCACCAACTGCCCTCCTCTGCCGGCCTGGTCACCTCTAATGGCCCTCCCCTGCAGGCCCGATCACCCCCAACTGCCCTCCCTTGCAGGCCTGATTGCCCCCAACTGCCCTCCCCTGCTGGCCTGATCACCCAAAACTGCCCTCCCCTGGTGGCCATCTTGTGTCCACATGGGGGTGGCCATCTTGTGTGTTGGAGTGATGGTCAATTTGCATATTACCTCTTTATTATATAGGATAAGTTCTACCATCTTTTTTGTCTTGCAATGTTGTGTGTGCCCCAGATTTCTCCCATAGTGCTAAATGCATCCCCACAGTGTCTTTTAGCAAGTTCTTCCCTTGTAGATCTAGAGGCTTGTGGGATTCTTGTGTGCCTTAATATTTTTATTCTTTTTCCCCCAACCCCAACCCCCTCCAGCATCCTACCTGCCAGTCTCCTGCCAGCTTTACAAACTACAGGTTCAAATCTGATGAAAAACAGTTCACATACATACAAAGCCAAGTATTTGTCTTTGTATATAAATCGTACCCAAATCCAGGGATACAATCACTGCAGCCAATAACGTTGCCCAATTTGGAACAGCAGCTAAAGCCGGTTATGCAAGTAATCTTTACCCTAGCTAAGCTAGCCTCCCATTAAAAAAAAATAAAGAAAACTGCCTAGAGGGCATGGCTCAGTAGTTGAGCCGTCAACCTATGAACCAAGATTCCCGATCAGGGCACATGCCCAGGTTGCAGGCTCGATCCCCAGTGCGGGGTGTGCAGGAGGCAGCTGATCGATGATTCTGTCCCATCATTGATACTTCTATCTCTCTCTCTCTCTCCCTCTTCCTTCCTCTCTGAAATAAAAAATATATTTAATTAATAAATCAATAAACAGAACTGTCACTATCAAGCCTTTGTGAAGCACACAGTGGGTAGAAGTGAGAGTGGGCAGCACATATTACTGGTCTTACATGAACGACCAGGAAAATTAGGCAGGGACAAACTGGATTGTGGTCAAGGCCCCTATGTGCCATCTCCCATCCAAGGCACGGCTTTACCTTTGTTCCCTTGGTATGGGTTTTTGCACTAAAAGTTTACTACTTGTAGCTGGAGGTCCCAGGAGATATGGCTGCACCTAAGTGAAGTCTTTTAACATCCAACATAACTTAAGAAGAACGCACCCACTCTCTCCAAGCTATTTGTTATCTGTGGCAGACAGTATTAACTGTTTATCCCATGTTCATTCTTCCCACTTTCCTTGATGATGGAATCCCAATTTTACTCAAAGTGGCAACAAGCCTAGCTGGGAAAGTAACATATCCTGGCCTTCCTGTGCGTAGACATGTGGCTGTGTGACTAAATTCTAACCAATAAAATATAGGAAGCAAGTATGACTTCTAGAAAGGCTCCTTCAAAAGAAGTCAAGTAGATGAGTCCTTTTGGAACTCAGACATAATAGTTGGCAACCATCTTAGACCATGAGGTAAAATGTATTACTTGTTCAAAATTATTCCTCCCCTCCCACCTTTGCCAAGGTTCAGTGTGATATTATACTTCCCCACCCCACAGTCCATGAGTCTGCCCGTATTACTTGTTTTGTCCAGGGGAATGTGGGCAAATGTGACAGGGTACCAAATGCAAGCAGAGGCTTGAACCTTTTGCACTCGGATGTCGAGTGTGACTCGACACGGTTAGCATCGGTAGCAGGAATCGAGAAAAAAGCAAGCGAGTGCAAAGGGTTAAGAGTGACAAAGTGTTGCCATACTCTCCTCTTGTGCCCCCACCTTCCATTATGAGAGGAGCATTCCCCAAGTAGCCACTGCCCCTTCAGGCTGGGTCCTGGAATAAGAAACAGGTAGAACAAGCCCTCTTGATACACCAAGGTTTCGGGTTCTATCCCCAGTCAGGGCACATACAACAACCCATGAATGCGTAAATAAGTGGAACAACAAATAAATATCTCTCTTTCTTTCATCAATAAATAATAATAAATTTAAAAAGAAACAGACCTTAACTGGATGCACTGCTCAGAGCAGAGCTGCCAACAACCAACCCACAGATCCAAGAGCAAAAAATAAGTTCCTGTGGGTGGAGGGATTGAGCAAAAAAGAAGAAAACTCATGGATACCAACACCAGTATGCTGAATGTGGGGGGAAGGGGATGGAGGGAATAAGGGGGGATAAATGGTGATGGATAAGGACAGAGACTTGCCTTGGGGTAGTAAACACACAATACAGTGTACAGATGACGTGTTGTAGAACTGTGCACCTAAAACCTATATAATTTTGTTAACCAGTGTCACCCCAATACATTAAATAAAAAGGAAATCAATACTTATTTCGGACACTAATATATTGGGATTGCTTGCTACACAGCATTACTGAAGCAAACACTGGCTAAATAAAGATCATGAGATGACCTTGAGGAGAGGAGAAAAAGCATCAAGAGTTAGTATTTTTGCCCTGGCCAGGTAGCTCAGTTGGTTGAAGCGTTGTCCCAGTTCGCCAAGGTTGGAGGTTCCAACTCCAGCCAGGGCACATACAAGAAGCATCAATACATGGGACAACAAATCGATGTTTCCTTCTCTCTCTCCATTCCTCTCAAATCAATTTAAAAGGAGAGATAACAGGGGACAGACTGAAATTTTCCAGCCCTGAGCTTTCAAAAGCTGCAAGTTGTTTCTTTGACCTTGTAATAGCTCCCAGTTCCAAGAAAAGCCATTCAAAGATACTGCGGGGTATTTTCTATTAACACAACCAACTATTTAAAGTCTGATAAGCACAACTTCCAAGGTTAGCTGTCCTAGGCCAGTGATTCCCCAAACTGGCTGCCACCAAGGGCTTCATTAACCATGTAAACACCAGAGACCCAAAAGGTCCAGGGAGGAGCTTAAGGCAGCTGTGTATTCAACAAGCTCCCCAGCTGACAATGCTAGGCCAGGATTTGAGAACCACTGATTTCAAAAATACAAAAAACAGTGCCAATGCTAAAAGTGAACGAAAGTGTATTTGTTTTGGGATTTTTTTTTTATTCTTCAATCTTCACGACCCCTTAGTGCATCCCAGAATCATTACTGAGGCCGCAGAGAAAAGAATAGCAGCTGTTCAAGTGCGTCCACCTGCCTCCGAGTGCGGTCAGCACCGCGTCCCGCGGGCCTGGCACCAGCGGAGGTGTGTGTGGCAGAGGAACTCGCAGGCTCGCCGGGGGCTCCTGGCCCAGGCCGCTCACCCAGCCTACCTGGTAGAGGGCAGAGCCCGAGTCGGGCTGGGTGCCCAGCGTGGCCACCGCCTCCCCATGATAGGCGCGCGGTCCGGGGGCAGCAGCGCGGGCGCAGCGCCACAGCGCTAACCTCACGGTGGCCCACATGGCAGCGGACACTGAGCGAGGGAGGAGCACGAGAGAGATGCCGACCCGGAGCCGGTGCGCCTCTCGCCCGCTTTCTCGCTAAGGGCTAAGGCTCAGCTCCGGTTCTGGCAGCCTCAACCAGCCTGATACACCCCTGATTCTCAGGCCGGCCCTCACACGTGCCTACACACGCCGCCCGTGATTGGTAGGCACTACGTGCCACGCCCCCAACCTCAGCCAATAAAAGACAGAGAATCAGCCCCGCGAGACCCTGTCGTATCGCGAGCCCAGGACGGGGCGAGCGTCCCTTGGCCATCCTGCTTCCTCCTGCGCGGAGCTGGTGAACTGCCATTGGATTTCCTTGTTCTCGGTTTCACTTTGTTTTCTATTGTGCTTTATTCTTCCTCTGCTAATAAACGGGTATTCCAAGACTTGAAAAATCTTATTCTTATGTGAGAGATGGGAACTGGGCAGGCATTAAGCTGCCCTAAGAAAACTCTTTAGAGGAGATATTTATTCAACAAAAGTTTCTTCCGTGTCTTGTGTATCAGGTGCTCTTCTGGCCCTGGGGATACAGTGGAGAACAAAGTGCCTTCTTTTATAAAGCGGAAATATAAACAAGCAAAAGTAAAAATTCTAATAGTGATAAATTGCATCTTAGATGTACAATTTAATTCACTTCTAAAACTTTAATATAACAAATCTGGGCTTCCTCACAATCCCTCACCCACTACAATGAGAAAAAAATCTAGTGCGTTTAAGTCTTTGATTTTTGTATACAGGATTAGATAACGGTCCAACTTGATTCTTTTGTATTTGTATTTTCATTTTCCCTAACACCATTGTTGAAAAGACTGTCCTCCCATTGAATAGTCTTGGCTCCATTGTCAAAAAATCATTTGAGCATAGTATATGCGCTGGTTATTTTCTGGGCTCTATAATTCTATTCCTTTGATTTGTATGTCTTCCTCTATGCCAGTGCCACACCGTTATGATTACTGTAGATTTATAGCAAGTTTTGAAATTAGTGTGAGTGTTCCAGCTTTGTTGTTCTTTTTCAAGAAAGACAATGGCCTGGGCTTCAGAAACTGGGTACCCAAACCAAGAAAGATGGGTAGGGAATTCACAGAATAATGGCAAAGGGAAGTCCCAGGAAGTCCCATTCTATACTGCACTTGGAGAGTTATGAAGCCACTAGTCCAGATTAAAGCAGGAAGAAAGAGCTCCAGAAAGTTTTCCAGGGGGAAAAAAGAAAATTTATCTGACAGTATAACCATGTGGAAAATTACAAACAGGCATTTAACAGGCTTGCTGGGGGGTGTAGGAAGTTAAGTCACGGGTTCAAAAACAAACCAAACTAAAAGCAAATGAAAAAGTGAATTACTAACTCCAAGAAAAACAAAAATTGTAGCAGAAAGGAAATATCATCTTAGTACATTATGTGATACAGCAGTGAATAATACAGTGAAAATAGTAAATATGGTTTAACCCCAATATGGGAGAAAGCAGGAGGGAAGTGGGAAGGGGAGAGTTGTAAGAAAGCTAAACTTTTAAAAATTTATTTATTGATTTGAGAGAGTAAAATTAATTTGCTATTCCACTAATTTATGCATTCATTGATTGATTCTTGTGTGGTTGATTCTTGTATGTGCTCTGGTCGGAGATCAAGTCCACAATCTTGGCGTATTGGGATGATGCTCTAACCAGTGGTTGGCAAACAGCGGCTCTCGAGCCACATGCGGCTCTTTGGCCCCTTGAGTGTGGCTCTTCCACAAAATGCCACGTGCAGGCACGCACGTACAGTGCGATTGAAACTTCGTGGCCCGCCCATGCGCAGAAGTCCGTTTTCGGCCTGGGCGAGTCTATTTTGAAGTGGTGTTAGAACACTCAAGGGACCAAAGAGCTGCATGTGGCTCGCGAGCCTCGGTTTGCCGACCACTGCTCTAACCAACTGAGCTACCAGCCCAGGACAGAAAGCTAAAATTCTTATCTACCATAACAAAAAGTCAATTGACAATGACTAACATTCATAAATTAGAGATAGAATAATCATTTTTAGAAAAGTGTAATACCAGAACAGCTTGTGTAAAATCTTATAGCACTACTTAACTTTTTAAGCCATGTGTATTACTTAATTTAAAAAAAAAAACATGCAACAATGCATATCAAAAGGTTAGTACAGTACCTAGCATAGTTGGTAGGTTCTTATTTTGAAAAGTGACAGGTTTTTAAAAATCTGGGCAGGGGGGAATGAAGGTAAAAAAGTCAGTGAGTTTAATACACAAAATCTGTGCTATGAAGTATTTTCCCTTGCTACAGGCTGGCCCCAATTTAGCTTTGCATTCAAAAGTAAACAACACAAGGATTCACACAGCCCATAAAAAATTTTAAGAAAGCAGAACAATTCAGCGGAAGCCGAATTATTCCAGGCACTGAGATCAAAGAGAAGTATCTACTATAGATTCCTCTAGGTAGAATATTGGATGATCAAGTCTACAACTTCATTGTAGCAAAATTAATTTCTTTAAGCTTTTAAACTCTTTCACATAATGTCCCTAAACTTGAGTAGACAAAACAATGTAGTTCCTATTCATAGCTCTTTTTTTTTTTTTTTAATTGACTTTTTCAGAGAAAGCGGGAGAGAAACATTGGTAGGCTGCCTCCTGCACGCCCCTTACCAGGCATGTGTCTTGACCTGGAATTGAACCGGCCATCTTTCCGTGCACAGGATGATACCCAAGCAACTGAGCCAGGGCTCATACATAGCTCTTTAATGATCTGACAAAAATCCAAGACAAAAATTTTGTGTATCCGGAGAAATTACTGAACTACCCCTTTAGGGAAGTTTCTACAAGTATTTCTCCCAACTAAATTTTTGGACCAATATTTTGCCACTATCCATTTCAGAAATTCAGATTTATATTGTATCTAGGACTAACGTTTCCCATTTCCTCTACAGAAAAACAAAGTGGGAAGAAAAAAAGAATAAGAGATTGAGCTCTTATACCCAAAAATTTATTATACAAAGAGTAAATAAAAAAGCAACTCTTTAGATGTATCCCATGTAGGGAAAAAAATATTCTTCACAGTATGCATATAAGAAAAAATATGAATTCTTCCAGTTTTACAGTTGGCCCTCCATATCCGTGGGTTCCACATCTGCATTCAACCAACTTCATATTCAACCAACTGCAGATCCAAAATATTCAACAAAAATAGTTATGTTGTTGCTGACATAGCTAGCCTAGAATGGTTGCATCTATACTGAACATGTACAGACTTATTTTTCTTGTCATTACTCCCTAAACAATACAGTATAGCAACTATTTACTTAGCATTTACTATGTATTAGGAATTACAAGTAATCTTGAGATGATTTAAAGTATATTGGAGGATATGCATAGGTTATATGTAAACACTATGCCATTTTATATAGGGGCTTGCGCTTCCTCAGATTTTGGTACCCATGTGGGGTCCTGGAACCACTCCCCAGAGATACCAAGGGATGACCGTACTATATTTTTACAGAAGAAAGAAAGTATAAGCTGTAGTGAAAACTTCTAGTTTTAGTTAACTAAACATTAAGAAAAGGACACAACAAAAATAATATAAAATAACTTTTATTTACATAATTTATATCTGTAGAACATAATTGCTTTCTTTAAAACAAGAAAATTTACAAATGACAGATATTGCTTTTTTGTCAAAGACTTCTTCAAGCAAGATAGTATGTATACATGGTCACTTCTATTTCAACTAATATAGTGGTAAACAGTAGATATATTTTTATCTGTGCCTCAATTATTTACCAACAAATTAGTCTTTTAATCCATCATGTTCACCATTTGCTAAGATGTAAGTGTTCAGGAGGAAAAATCAAGAAAAAATAAAGACCTTTATAATCATATCTCCTTTAAGATTCATAAAATACAAATTCTTCCCAACATCATCTTTACATGAATTGGATTAAATATAGGTCCAAACACGTCTTTCTACCTTAAAAGGTAAATAAATACACTGATTAAGGTTCTCTTTCTCCAAGATTAGTTTTAAGGATATAATAGTAGGGTAATTTAGTTGGGTGACTTGATTCTCTATTACAATAAATGCCCAAAAGATAAAATTAATCCTTATACAGTAAGAAGTTACATCTTTCATAAAATTAATTCACTGCAGATGAACAACAGACAGACATTAACAAAGTTAAAGCATAAATGTTATACAAGAGGTAAAATAATAGTTTGATTGTGGCAACCTAACACCCAAATTAATATTAATCAAATGATAGAAACCTTTTCAGAATAAGATTTTTAAAAAGTTATAAAAACAAAGCATTAAAATAGCAATGTGATTTACTACCATGATTCTTGTGATCACATGAAATAAATAAATGCATACCTACAGAGAATTTCCACTCATATTTATATAGATCCTCCTTTATGAAAAAGTTAAACTATAAATTTCACTACAATAAAATGAAATGTTCTATTATCAATTGTTTTAATAAATTAGGATTACTGTTGTACTTCCTCCTGAGCCATATCCTATTTACTAACGAACTTGAAAATTGTCCTCCATTTTTTTCAATATACACACACAACTATCTAGACATTAAAATATCCCCCCATGAAATACTGATCATTCCATAATGCAATCAATACTTTTGTTAGGCACAACTTATAACTTCAATGACAAAAATATCTCATAGCTAAAGACATCAGCACCTTAAGGTAAGAAAATTACTGTCTCACACAGAGGGTCAAACTAAAATCGCAATCCAGCCATGTCCATCATTTAAGTATTGTCTGTGGCTATTTTCAACTGAAATGGCAGAGTTGAGTAGTTGCCACAGAGGCCATCTGGCCCAAACAAACTCAAAACTATTTTGCGAAAAAATATTTCTGACTCCTGACTACTTTTTTATCACCTCAGGGTAAATCTGCTTTTTGAGAAGTTTAATTGAACTACACCGAAGATTTACTTGGGTGAATAATAGAATTACATATGTAAATCACAAAATTGAAAACAACTCAAATTCATATTGATAATCACTGACTTAATAGTCTTATTTTCTGTTTTTAGTATCACCATTATGTTCTGTACTTAAAGGCCTAAATATTCCTTAAGCAGAATTTAATGGGGGGGGAAACTATTAAAAAAATTATTTTTCTTTAAAAAGGAATGTGTGTGTGTGTGAGTGTGTGTGTGTGTGTGTGTAAAGGAGATTGAGTTTTGTATGGAAATTTGCCTCATAAATGAAGGTAAGGTGTTTTCTTTTCCATACAAATCCTGAGATTATCCAAGAAATAAGAAAAACAAAACATTCACAGTACAAAGTCAATATACTAAAACTATGAGAAAAAATGTATTCAAAACATATACACTATCCAAATACTTTTAGTTACATCACTTTAAATATCTTTAAAATTAAAGAGGGAAAGGAGACAAATTGTTAATGCCTTCTTTACCCATATCTGATGGGTGAAAATAATTAAAACTGAATATTCTTTTAAATAAAGTTTTTAAAAATAAATAAGCTTTTTGATGTTTCATCTTTATAAATAATAAGTTTAAATACTAGTTCTTCAATTAGGACTAATGTTAACATGAATTAGAAAAATACATATTTTTCAGTCAGTCAAATAGCTGATAATAGAAAAGTTTTTAACAATTGACTTTCATATACTTAGAGGCAACTGAAAAGGCCTAATCACCCAAAGAAAAATCCAAACAGAAAGAACCTTCACAAAAGTAGTTTGCTAAATGTTAAATATAATCCACCTCCAAATACATCAGCACTGGGATTTATACAGACATTTATCGGCGAACAACATTCCAAAATGTCCATGTGTTTTCAGTACAGGAAGAGTCAAATGTAAACAAGAGGTACTATTTCTGTCTGAAAAAGCAGTCTTAAATGCTTGGTAATTCCAAAATGCTGAATCAGTCAGAATAAAAGGAACCTTAGAAATGTTTCCCACTGATGATGAAAACTTCTAATCAAGCTCATTAAATACTCAAAATCAGCATAAAGAAAAACAAACATGATGCTGTTTAAGTCAGGAAATCCTAGACTTAAAAAAAAACTTTCATTCTGTTTTATCCACTTCAATAAAAATATCACTAAAGAAATATTCAGAGACTGTGTTTGGCTCTTCTTCAAGTGCCTGTTTGTGGACACTTTTACATTCTTCTTTTGGTAAGGAACGATCACAAGAAACCTAAAAAGATAATAAAAATAAGTATGCAATATAACATTTGTATATTGGTAATGGCAATCTAAATTGGTATCTGTTTCAAAAGCAATCTAGCATAAATATATATTCGCTGATCTAATAATTTCATTTCTATGCTATTACATTATGAAAATAATCCTAAACACAGTAAGTTTTGTGAATAAGACAGCATTAGTTATAATAAAAGAACATGACATGATTACGTTAACTGAAGTCTATCCATGATCCATTACATCAACCTAATTTCAATGAAAAAATTTAAACAATAGAAAAACATAACATTAAGTCTAAAATGACAATATCTTTATTTTTTAGGTTTTTTTTCTTTATTGATTAAGGTATTATATGTGTCCTTATCCCCCCATTGCCTCCCCTCCCCCCGCTCGTGCCCTCACCCCCCTAGTGTCTGTGTCCATTGGTTAGGCTTATATGCATGCATACAAGTCCTTTGGTTGATCTTTCCCCCTTCCCCCGCATCCTCCCCTGCCTTCCCTCTGAGGTTGGATGGTCTGATCAATGCTTCTCTGTCTCTGGATCTGTTTTTGTTAATCAGTTTATGTTGTTCATTATATTCCACAAATGAGTGAGATAATGTCATATTTATCTTTCTCTGATTTATTTCACTTAGCATAATTCCAGGTCCATCTATGCTGTTGCAAATGGTAGGAGTCCCTTCCTTTTTACAGCAGCGTAGTATTCCATTGTGTAGATGTACCACAGATTTCTAATCCATTCATCTGCTGATGGGCACTTAGGCTGTTTCCAAATCCTAGCTATTATAAATTGTGCTGCTATGAACAGAGAGGTGATATCTTTTCTAATTGGTTTTTCTACTTTCTTGGGATCACTGGGTCAAATGGGAGTTCCATTTTAGTTTTTTGAGGAAACTCCATACTGTTCTCCACAGTGGCTGCACCAGTCTGCATTCCCACCAGCAGTGCACGAGGGTTCCTTTTTCTCGGCATCCTTGCCAGCACTTCTCGTTTGTTGATGATAGCCATTCTGACAGGTGTGAGATGGTACCGAATTGTCGTTTTGATTTGCATCTCTTGGATGATTAGTGACCTTGAACATGTTTTCATATGTCTCTTGGCCTTCTGTATGTCCTCTTTGAAAAAGTATCTATTTAGGTCCGTTGCCCTTTTTTTTATTTATTGGATTGTTTATCTTCCTTTTGTTAAGTTGTATGAGTTCCCTGTAAATGTTGGAGATTAAACCCTCATCGGAGATAACATTGGCAAATATGTTCTCCCATGCAGTGGGCTTTCTTGTTGTTTTATTGATGGTTTCTTATACTGTGCAGATGATTTTTATTTTTATGTAGTCCCCATTTGTTTATTTTCTCTTTAGTTCCCATTGCCCTAGGAGCTATATCAGTGAAGATATTTCTTCGGCATGAGATTTTGCTGCCTGTAGATTCCTATAAGATTTTTATGGTTTGTTTCCCTGCTTACGTTTAAGTCCTTTATCCATTTTGAGTTTATTTTTGTGTATAGTGTAACTTGGTGGTCTAGTTTTGTGGGTTTTTTCCACATGTATCTGTCCAATATTCCCCAACACCATTTACTGAAGAGACTGTCTTGACTCCATTGTATGATCTTGCCTCCTTTGTCAAATATTAATTGAGCATAGTGGTTTGGGTCGATATCTGGGTTCTCTATTCTATTCCATTGGTCTATGTCTGTTCTTGTGCCAGTACCAGGCAATTTTGAGAACAGTGGTTTTGTAATATAGCTTGACATCTGGTATTGAGATCCGTCCTACTTTGTCCTTCTTTCTCAGGATTACTGCAGCTATTCAGGGTTTTTTTTATTCCAGATGAATTTTTGGAGAGTTCTTTCTATGTCTGTGAAATATGCCATTGGTATTTTAATGGGGAGTGCATTGAATCTATAGATTGCTTTGGGTAGTATGGACATTTTAATGATGTTGATTCTACCAATCCATGAACATGGTATGTTCTTCCATCTATTTATGTCTTCCTCTATCACATTTTTCAGTGTCCTGTAGTTTTCCAAGTACAGGTCTTTTACATCGTTAAGTTTATTCCTAGGTATCTTAATTATTTTGGTGCAATGGTAAATGGGATTGTTTTTTTAATCTCTCTTTCTGTAAGTTCACTATTATTTTATAAAAATACCATAGATTTCTGGGCATTAATTTTGTATCCTGCTACATTGCCAGACTCACTTATTAAGTCTAATAATTTTTTGATGGAGTCTTTAGGGTTTTCTATGTACAGTATTATGTCATCTGAAAATAATGACAGTTTTCCTTCCTCTTTTCCAATCTGGATACCTTTTATTTCTTCTTCTTGTCTAATTGCTATGGCTAGCACTTCCACTACTATGTCAAACAGGAGTGGTGAAAGTGGGTATCCTTGTCTTGCTCCTGTCCTTAGGGGAAATGGTTTTAGTTTTTGGCCATTGAGTACGATGTTGGCTGTAGGTTTATCATATAAGGCTTTTATTATCTTGAGGTATAATCCCTCTATTCCCACTTTCCTGAGGGTTTTTATCAAGAAAGCGTGTTGGATTTTAACCAATGCTTTTTCTGCATCAATTGATATGGCTATGTGTTTTTTAAAAAATATGGAATGCTTCACAAATTTGCATGTCATCCTTGCACAGAGGCCATGCTAATCTTCTCTGTATCATTCCAATTTTAGTATGAGTGGTGCCGAAGCAAGCACTACAATGACAATATCTTAATAACCAGTATAAAAATAGACATGAAACAAAACCATACCCAAAGGAAACATCACAAATTAAAGCAACTTTATCAAACATTAGCAGTTATAAATCTATCAAAAATTAAGACAGGATAGTATTGGCATAGACACAGACATATATATCAATTAAATAGGAGACTAAAAATACCTCCAACACATATGGATGGAAATTTAGTATCTGATAAAAGTGATGTTTCTAAAAGGAAAATAAGAGAAGTTGGATTATTCAATAAATGATGGTGATAACTATATAGCCATCTCAGAAAAGTCAGGCCTATACTTCACCAAAAGTAATTCTATATGGATCAAAAGATTTAAATGTAAAAACATTTTTTTTAAAATCTACTGTAAAATACCATGGGAAAACTTTTATAAGCCTGGAGTGGGGGATAGGGAGTGTCTTCATAAATGACAGGAAAACCAGAAGCCATAAAAGATTGAAATTCATCTATATGTAAAAATAAAAAATGTCTGCATAGCAAAAACCTCCATACATAAAATCAAAAGACAAATGACATACAGAGAATAACATATCTACAACCTATATCACACACAAAGGGTTTTCTTTAACATAATAATAGCTTCTACAAATCAATATGAAAAAGACATATAACCAATTCTTTATAAAGTCAAATGATATGAACAGATAGTTCACAGAAAAAGCATACATGATTCAAATACAAGAAGAGATGCTCAACCTCACTCATACATGGTCATTATATATCTAAGAAGAATGATAAAAGTAAAAGAAAATTGTTAACATGTTCCTGTGAAGAAAAAGGCCCTCTCATCTACTGCTGAAAAAACAGAAACTGATATAATCCCTATAAAGGACAATCAGCCAGTATCTGCCAAAAGAATAATCATTCCTTTTAAGCAGCAATTCTATTTCTAGGAAATTTAACCTTCAGATAAATATACAAAATGGCCCATTTATAAGTTATTGCTATTACTACATTGTTTGAAATAGCAAATAATTAGGAATAACCTAAATGCCTACCATATGAGACCAATATTACTTTATGGTATGCCCAAACAATGGAATATTATTATCATCATTAAAAATAAGGATAGCACTTATTATTAACAAACGAAAACAAATATCTGTATACAAATGTTCATAGCAGCTTTATTCATAAACAGATAAACAGAGGCCTAATGCCCGAAATTCGTGCATGGGGGGGGGGGGGGGGGGGGAGCCCCCACAGCCTGTACCCTCTCCAATCTGGGCCCGGTGGGATTGGGGCCTAAACAGGCAGTCGGACATCCCTGGCTCCCAATCGCTCGCCTGCCTGCCTGCCTGATTGCCCCTAACAGCTTCTGCCTGCCAGCCTGCTCACCTCCTAACCACTCTGCTGCCGGCCCGATTGCCCCTAACTGCCCTCCCCTGCAGGCCTCCTCGCCCCCAACTGCCCTCCCCTGCAGGCCTGGTCCCCCTCAACTGCCCACCCCTGCTGGCCTGGTCACCCCTAACTGCCCTCCCTTGACAGCCTGGTTGCCCCTAACTGCCCTCCCCTGCAGGCCTGCTTGCCCCCAACTGTCCTCCCTGCAGGCCTGGCCCCCCCCCCAACTGCCCTCCCCTGCTGGCCTGGTTGCCCCCAACTGCCCTCCCCCAACTGCCCTCCCTTGCAGGCCTGGTTGCCCTCAACTGCCCTCCCCTGCAGGCCTGGTTGCCCCCAACTGCCCTCCCCTGCATGCCTGGTCCCCCCCGCAACTGCCCTATGCTACAGACCTGGTCCCCCCAACTGCCCTCCCCTGCAGACCTGGTGCCCCCAACTGTCCTCCCCTGCAGGCCTGGTCCCACCCAACTGCCCTCCCCTGCAGGCCTGGTCGCCCCCAACTGCCCTCCCCTGCAGGCCTGGTCGCCCCCAACTGCCCTCCCCTGCAGATCTGGTGCCCCCAACTGCCCTCCCCTGCTGGCCTGGCCCTCCCCAACTGTCCTCCTCTGAAGGCCTGATCGCCTCCAACAGCCTTCCTCTGATGGCCATCTTGTGGTGGCCATCTTGTGTCCACATGGGGGCAGCCACTTTGTGTGTTGGAATGATGGTCAATTAGCATATTACCTCTTTATTATATAGGATAGCCAAAAACTCAAAACAACTCCCAATGCCCTTCAATGGATAAATAGATAAACAAAACTAGTACATCCACACTATGGAATACTACTATTCAGCAATAAAAAGGTAAAAAACTGTTGATGCACAAACCATTTAAATGACCCTGTAGGGAACTCTTTTTAATGAAAGAATGCCAATTCCAAATGTATGAATCCATTTACACAACTGTATATACCAGTAATACAATGCAATTTTACTAGTACATCACTTTTTTAAAATGATAAATTTAATGGAGAACTGGTTTCCAGAAGTCAAGGAGAGAGAGGGGTGGGGCAGAAGTGGGTGTGCCTATAAAAGGGCACCACAAAGGTTCCCTGTGATGACAGAACTGTTCAGTATCTTGACTGTAGCAATGTCAGTATCCTGATTGTGATATTGTACCATAGGTTTATAAGATGCTATCATTGGGGAAAACTGTATAAAGGGTATATACACTGGAATCTCTCTGTATTCATTTTTACAACTGGTGTGAATCTACAGTGATGTCAACATAAAGTGTAATTTAAATTTTTTAAGAAGAAAGCAAGAGAAAGAGGAGCTCTTTACTATTTTGCAAACATCTCCAAGATGTACTATAAGGAAGAGAAAGCAGTATGGAAGAGAACAGTATACTATTATTTATATAAAAAAGAAAAATGTTCATATTTGTGTATACATAAAGTATCTCTGGCAAAGTAAACCAAAAACTGATAATACTATATATTTGTGGAAAAGGGGAACTAGGAAGCTCAAGGACAGATGTAGGAAACATTTTACTGTAAAGTCTTTTTCACAGATTAGGAATTTTAAAATGTGGAATATATTACTTATTCAAAATAATAGTAAAATAGAAATTTAAAAATAACATTTAGTTTAGATTCTTGCCTCTCACTATATACCAAATATACCTATATACCAAAGTCAATAACCATGAATAGAATTAATTTTAAAACTGAAAATTTTATATCTCTGGATGAAAACTCCCTAATCAGCCCTGGCTGGTTTGGCTCAGTGGATAGAGCGTCAGCCTGCGGAGTGAAGGGTCCCGGGTTCGATTCTGGTCAAGGGCACATGCCTGGGTTGTGGGCATAGTCCCCAGTGGCGGGCATGCAGGAGGCAGCTGATGAATGATTCTCTCTCATTATTGATGTTTCTATCTCTCTTTTCCTCTCCCTTCCTCTGAGAAATCAAGAAAAATATATTATTAAAAAAAAACAGTAACTCCCTAATCATAAAAGCAATTTAAGAAACTGCAAAAAAAAGGAATAGATTTGACTAAACATTCAAAAACTTATGTATATAAAAAAAAAAAAAAATTTAAAGAAGTAAACTTGAAAAAACTACTTGCAGCAAAGAGCTAGAAGGTACATGGCTTTTTTACACACATAAAAATCTCACATAAATTGGTAAGAAAACACTAAGATCCTGAAAGCTATAAATTAGCAAGATAAAAAGGGGAAAAATAAAATATCTAGTAAATACTTAAAAAGTCACTAATAACTGAAGAAATGCAAATTAAACAAATGAAATGACATGCCCACGCCTCTACCATTATATTAAGAAAAATTTTATTTGAAGAGTTATTTACCTAATGCTGGCAAGTACGTGATTAAACTGGCACTGCAGTGCTAGTAATTTGGCAATAATAATAAAGACTCAGAAAATCTTGGTCTCAGAAAAAAATTCTGGGAAATAACATAAAAAATTTAAAAATTTTTCAATTTTTTTTTTTTACAAAAGTACTCCTTTAAGTTTCATGCTACCCATTATAGATCACCAGCCTTTATTGAGATGTTAAGTTACCCCAATATTCTTCTGAAGTCTTTGATACAGGTTCACAGATTTTTCCATCCCAGTACTTCCCATATGCACAGCTTCGGAATGCATAAAAATAAAACATACAAATTCTAATTTTACCTTTAATTCTTGTAGATGTCAGGACATTTCTTGGCAAGTAAATAAAATGCAAGCACTGCTTTGTTTTGCTTCCATTATAGGTCAGAAGAGTCTTTGCTTTAAAGAAATGGCAATTAAGAGTCTATTTACGGCTAGTTCAATGGCTCTGTACTAATAAACTAGTTGTAACTTCCTACCTTATCTTCTTTCAATATAGTGGTGAGTGGGAGGATGATGGGAAGGAGATAGATAAGATTTGCTCTGCAATAATTTCTGACATTCAAATAAAAATAACAATTGCCATGTTTTTACTAGTTGAGTCTGATATCCAACCCATTCTATATAAACAATGAAGTAGTTATCACATACATACCTGAGTTGCTGAACTGCCAATATTCTCAGATTGAGTATTAACAACACTTGGAGATGGATGCATATCAGAGGACTCTTGAACTTTTTTCTGGCTTTCACTATGTGGATTGGATCTTTTCAAATTCTGTCTTGATATGGGTATAAGGGGTTTTAGGCGTTTCTTTCTATGAACCTGAGTAGGTTCATCAGACTCCAAATTATTCTTTGAACATATTAAAGACAAAAATCCCAGGGGTCTTCTGCCAGGTCTAGAAATACAAACATAAAGATATTCAAGAATATCCAGGAAGACACATTCTTAATACCAACTTCTTTCCATTAATCCTACAATGGCATATGTACTAGTAATATGGCATTAGTGCATACAATTAGTGCTTAAAAAGTGCATACAAATCACCTGAGAATCTTATTAAAATGAAAATTCTGACTGAATTAATGGGGGGGTGGAGCCTGGGTTCTATATTTCTAACAAGTTCTCAAATGATGTCCATGCTGCTGGTCCCATGACCATACTGAATAGTAAGGCTCTAGAGCAGACGTTAGCAAACTAGGCCAAATGTAGCCCACCACTTGATTCTATAAACAAGTTTTACTGAACACAGTTGTGTTCATCTGTTTAAGTGATTGCTTTTGCACTATAAATGCAGGGTTGAGTAGTTGCAACAAAGACATATGGGCCACAAAGCCTAAAATATATACTACACAATCTTTAGCAAAAAAATTTGCTGACCCATATTCTAGAATACTGCTTCTCAATCGGTTTTAACCCAAAACCCCATGATGCCTCCCTCCTTCTATATTCAGCACATTTCTTAGACCAGAAAAGATATTGCTGAGCTTTACTTTCTGTAGTTTAGATAACTAGAATGGTAGATTCACTAAATATGCCTTTTAAAGCTACATATGCCCTTCCCCCCTTTCCTTTAGTGGAGGTTAGTACATGTCCTTCCTCTTCAACTCACCAACACCATATTAATGACTTTAAAACTGCTGACAAGAACAATAATTATCCATAAGCCAGAATGCTTTGCTCTAGAGTATGAGGAAAATAATGTGGGGAAAGCTGGCTTTGGGCTTAAATTCCACACTTACTCTCATAGAGACAAAGCCATGGTTTGCCTCTTTGGTATGCCATAAGAGAGAAAAATGCACATTTTCTGGGACCTCAATAAAACAACACCCAAAACTACTTCTGATGTTAGCCCTATGTCTCAGATCATCTACATGTGCACTGGCAGCTATTACATGATAGAATAAATAAGGATCAAAATAATAACCAAGGACAATGTGAAAAACAAAATGTACAATACTAAACTCTAAACATTTTCTATCTAAAGATTCAAAGTTTCAGCACTTAGAGATTTTCTCAAGATACCTGGATAGTGGGGTTTTTGAAGATGATGTGATGCTATCCACTTGTTCAGACTTAGAAGCTGCACAAGCTCCTTCTTTCTTATCAGACACAATCACCTTATCCTGAGGTAACTGAGGTGAATTCTTTTCCATGTGTGTATCTATTATTTTATCAAGAGGTCTAGATCCCATACTCTGAAAAGTTGCTTCAAGTTGTTCTTTCTGAGGTTCTGATGTTGTATGTGTGCTTTCTGAAGTAGGGAAGATACTTTGTCCCTTGTAAGACATCCCTTAAAAAAAAACAGAAAAAAAACAGTAAGCACATATATTAAAATTAATACAACCAATGGAACTTCAATATTTGAAGGAAAAAACCCATGACATTCTATCATAAACGTGCTCTAGTAAGCTAAATTATAATTAGAATAAGCTAAATTATAAATTAGGGAGTTACCTGGATGCTTAAGAATAATATAGCTAGCTAAAAGTTAAAGTAACAGCTTCTCAAGAATAGTCTTATCAATATATCTTCACCTAGAAAATCTCTCCATAAATATTTCTTAAACTAACAAAGTGATCATTTTCTAATCTCAGGGTATAGCGAAGGACCTACGAAAATTCCTTTGTACCCAGCTTTCTAATTCCTAAAATGTAGTTGTTGAGCTTTCTGAGGAATCCTGTAGAGATGTGGTTTTCTATTAAATACAGGAAGAGCCGAAACCAGTTAGGCTCAGTGGATAGAGCATCAGTCTGTGGACTGAAAGGTCAAGGGTTCGATTCCGGTCAAGGGCATGTACCTTGGTTGCAGGCACATCCCCAGTAGGAGGTGTGCAGGAGGCAGCTGATCGATGTTTCTCTCTCATCGATGTTTCTCTCTATCCCTCTCCTTTCCTCTCTGTAAAAAATCAATAAAATATTTTTTTTAAAACAAAAATAAATAAATACAGGAAGAAAGTAGACTTTTATGGCTACCAAAGTGCCAAATCCATAATCTCAGCAGGGGGGGGAAAAAATCTAATAATAAAAGCATGATTCTTAGAGAACAGTGAGTAAGACTCTGCTTCAATCCCAAATTTGAACAAGATGCATCAAAAATAATCAGGGGTACTTAGGAAAATATAATCACATTAAAATTTATTTACTCACCTGTCTCCTCAAAAACATTTTTTAATTCTTTTGAACATACCTGTTTTAAGAAAATTTAGAAAAAAAAATTAGAAATCCATTTATCAAATAAAATGAAGCAGGCTGGGAGAGGACAGTGGGGGGAAAAGGAAACATATGTAATACTTTCAGCAATAAAGAATTTTTTTTTTAAAGTTAACCAAAAAAGTCTGCATGTGAAAACCACATAAAATAGTCAAATGACAAATAACCAACTGGGAAAAATATCTGCAACTCATATCTCAGGCATATATAAGAGAGTTCCTTCAAATCTATAAGAAAAAGATTAACAACCTAATTAAAAAATGGGTAAGGAATACACAGTCATCTCACAGAAAACACAAATGGCTTAAAAATATGAAAAGATGTTCAAACCTTACTCACAATAAGAGAAATTAAAACTATTCTGGGGACCATTTTACACCTATCAGATATACAAGGATACACTGCCTCTGATGTCTGCTATCATCTAAGGACTATTGGTCTTCAAGTGTCCCTTTGAGAATACAGATGCTAAATTAACTTTGCCATAGTATGGTTACATAATGTACATACATTATAAGTACCACAAACAAAAAAACAGAGGGTGCTAAGAAACATACAACACAGTGCATGCTGATTGAATCTGCATAGTATTATCAGGCTTCCCTAAGATAGTGATGGTTGAGTTAAAGAAGTCTGTATGTTTTAAGGCAGGGGTGGAGAAAGTCTGGTTCATGCGCCATATAAGGCCTGTGAAATCATTTGGTCTGTTCCTGCCAAGGCATTCGGCGTGAGTTAATTCAAAGTTTGACCAAATATAGAAGGCTAATTTTTAAGCTGATATTATAAATATGATGTTATAAATATTTATGAGAATGATGTTATGAATATCCAAATGGTCCTTGACATAAAAAAGGTTCTCCACCCCTGTTTTAAGGGAACGGTTCAGAAAAAGAATGGCCGGGGACATGAAGGAGTACTGTGCTTTAAAAATAAAAAAGATGGCCTGTGGGATTTGGCCTAAACTGGCAGTCGGATATCCCCCAAGGGGTCCCAGATTGGAGAGGGTGCAGGCTGGGCTGAGGGACACCCCCCCACCCATGCATGAATTTTGTGTACCGGGCCTCTAGTCTATATATATAAAAGCCTAAGCTTTTGACCGAGCGACCGGAAAAGACTGGTCAACTAGTCACTATGACGCATACTGACCACCAGGGGGCAGACGCTCAATGCAGGAGCTGCCCCCTGGTGGTCAGTGCACTCCCACAGCCAAACTCCCACAGCCCCTCCCTGGCCGGCCAACCTCCCATGGTCCCTTCCCTTGGCTGTCTCCCCAATTGGCCCCGATCAGGGGGGCTGGCCAACCTCCCATTGACCTTCCCCCCGATCAGGGGGCCGGCCGGCCAACCTCCCGTGGCCTCTCCCCACCCCCCCTGGCTGGTTGGCCCCCCCATTGGCCCCGATCAGGGGGCCAGCCAGCCAACTTCCCAGGGTTCCTCCTCCCGGCTGGCCCCCCAAAAAGCCTTGATCACCGGCCAGGCCAAGAAACCCCACCCATGCATGAATTCATGCACCAGGCCTCTAGTCTTTAGCCTATATAAAAAGCTAATATGCAAATCGACCAAATGGCAATGACTGGTTGCTATGATGCACACTGAACACCAGGGGGCAGACGCTCAATGCAGGAGCTGCCCCCTGGTGGTCAGTGCACTCCCACAGGGGGAGCACCGCTCGGCCAGAAGCCGAGCTCACAGCTGGTGAGTGCAGCCTCTCCCGCCTCCTTGGCAATAAGACATCCCCGAGGGCTCCTGGACTGCAAGAGGGCGCAGGCCGGGCTGAGGGGACCCCTCCAAGTGCACGAATTTTGTGCACCAGGCCTCTAGTATAAAGAATATAAAGGAAGAAAACAATTCAATCTGTTACAATATGGCCATCTTACTTAGTGGCTCTCTTACCTCAGAGGTATATTCTTGACAATCATCTCTTAAAGTGAGTGAATGTTTTTTGGCAGGAGGAACATGGTCACTTTCATCAGACCTATAATGAAATCTCTTCCTAGACATAAGATCCAAATTAGCGGGAGGCTTTTCAGAAGCATCTCTTCCAGAATTAGAAAAACACATGGCATCCTGGCCAACTGAAGTTATTGGAAAATTCATACTGCATAGAAAATACATACACATTAAATCAGTTAATTAGAGGTGATTTAATGAGGTTAAAGACTGAGCTATTCCAATCAAAATTGCCAAAAACACTTCAAAGTAACTAACACATACATGGCTATGACCAAAAAAAAGGTTATTGAGCTCCATTAATACTTAAAGGCTTAGAACTTAAATTCCATACTACAGAATTAAATCTGAGGTATAAAAAATGTCTGTCAAGTTAAATTTTAATCTAAAATGTCTCTTTCTGATATAAAAGACTTCAATTTCTAATTATATTTAATATACAATTAAGCATCTTAATCAGTGACTGTTAAAATACAACTTAAGAATTCTACTGTAAAGAATTAAAATGAGTATCAAAAATATATAGAAATATTACCTCTCCTATTTTTGCATCTTTCTGTGAATGTATTTAAGATACATATTTATTTACAAAGTAACAAAATTTAAGGTATATATAAATGTTTACAAAGTAACCATACCTTTAATAGATGCCACTTTATGATCTACATTTGTGTTTTTAGCTTTCAAAATACATAAAATACCACACGTTTCATACAAAAAAATATTATACATTTGTGACATCTTCATCAGATATAAAATAAATGATTTCTTCTCTACCACATGATTACTAAATAAGATATCTAGAATTACAAATGTTGGTAAATGGCTCGTTCCTATCAATACTATTTGATTCATAAAGCAATTTTTCTCCTAGCAAAAACAGTTTAGCTCATCCATTACCTCATGTGACCCTTTTCTTCTGTAGTCACTGACTTGACCAATATGGGCGCTGGCAGTAAAGGGTTTGGCATTAACTGTGTAGCGTTATCAGTAAAATCTTCTACTGCATTGGTTGGAATTTCCACCAGAGTTAAAATGAATGCTTGCTCTTCCTCAGCATCATGATGTACGTTACCAACTAGATTCACTATCAAAATTTAAAAGTTAGTAATGAAAAGCTGAACCATGAAAGAACAGAAAATCATTTAATTTCTAAAAAAGTCTCAAAACAACTTATCACTAAGAATAAAAATTGAATTACATCCCCCCCAAAAAGTAATTTTATAAAGGATAAAGATGATTCACTATGAAAATTTATAATTTTGAGCAACAAAATACTTCAATTTGTTTTTCTTATTTGTTTTTTTACTTTAAGGCCATCATAGACCTCTCCCCATCAAAAAACACACACAACGGTTTTGTTTTTTCCACAGTCAAATCGGGGAATAAAAGCCATACTGTTAGGTTCTACGATACTTTATTGAAGCAGATTATCATACCTGCTAAATCCTGAGGATTGCTTACATTCTCTTGTTGGACTTCTGGAGTACTAGTTGGTATACACTGCCATAAAAATTAAAATGAAAAAGTAAGGTTGACCAAATCTCAGTTTTAAAAAATTTTCCTGACAATTTGATATACTGAACAGTTATGGTTTCAAAACTCAACAATTATCTAACCCTATGCAATTTTTCAAAGTGTTTTTGAAACTTAGTTGTACCAATAAACATTTACACACAGCAATTCAGACTAAATTGTTCAATATGTGTAGTCTATTAAATGAATTTTGACAGGAAAGGGAGCCCTAGCTGGTTTGACTCAGTGGAAAGAGCTTCAGCCTGGGGACTGAAGGATCTCGGGTTTGATACTGGTCAAGGGCACATGCCTGGGTTGTGAGCTCGATCCCCAGTAAGGGATCTGCAGGAGGCAGCTGATAAATGATTCTCTCATTATTGATGTTTCTATCTCTCTCTCCCTCTCCCTTCATCTCTGAAATCAATAAAATTATATATATATATACGCTAACGTCTGGGCCCTATTCCTGCCCCCCTCCCCCGAGATTGATTTCATTGAATTGGGTTTGAGGATCACTCACTCCTACAGAGTCTTGTGCAACTCTCTTCCTTAACACCGATCAGACTAAGTTTATTCATTTGTTTCCCACAACTCTGTATCCCCATATCTCACATAGTGTTAGACACGTATCTTCTCAGATCCAGTGGTTAAGTAGCAAGAGGTGAATTCTCTGTGTACAAACACTTCCCTTTTCAAAGCTTTTACAACAAAGCTAGGTATTGGCTAGTTTATCTCTGTGCTCCAGAGACTAAAAACACAATAAAAATTCGATCACAGTACATTCTTGCAAAGACAAAACAGATCAGTGGTTGCCAGGGGCTGGGAGTGGGAGAGGAGGGGTGACTAAAAAAGGACACCAGAGAATTTGGGGGATGATTAAACTGTTCATGTATTAGTCACATGACTATATATGTTTGTCAAAATGTATAGAATTGCACATTAAAGAGGGTGAAAGGTATTGTTTATATTATTCCTTAATTTTTTTTTTAAATGACGAACAAATACCTAGCCACCACTTGTTATTTTTTCATTCTTTTACCTCTGGCACATAAGGTGTAAGCACATTGTCTCCATTCGAGTCCTTTCCCAGGGGCTCTCCAATAGAACTCTCACTAAAACCCCTACCCAAACCAAGTGTGTGGGAGCTTGTCTCAGAGGAAACAACTGGAGCAAATGACAATATCTGAACTTCTTGAGATCCCTGTGCTTGGTCTTCCTTTCTGAAAGAGAAATTAGTATGTATTAGAGTTTCAGTATATATTTGAAATCAAGCAGACAACCACAGCATGTTTAGAGCTAGGTACATCAAATTCATCTATTTTAATGTTTTTTAAACTTTTATATTATATTAATACAACAGAACCTGGATGTGTTTTTAAATTAAATTCTTACAGCCAAAGCTTAAGGATATAGTTGAAACATAATAGAAACCAATCTCTCCTCTTTACCTTTCCTTTAGGCTTGCTTCCTGCAAAATACTGGTCTCTTCAATAGCATGGTCATGTGCCAATCTGCTCTGCTCCTTATTCTCTGCTATTGTTTCTGATTCAAGGTTTTTATCTTCTAATCCTGTTGCTTTAGGAGCATTTTTCTCCGTTTCTTAAATAAAAAACATTTAAGATATAATCCAAAATAGTACAGCTAAAATCTCCATATTAGAAACATATTTTCTCTTCAAAGACAGATCACTATATAGTGGGCTCTTTCAAACATCTCTTAATCCAAAAAGCAAGTTTATTATTATTTATTTTTTAATGTATTTTTATTGATTTCAGAGAGATGGAGGAGGAGGGAGAGAGAGAGAGAACATCAGTGATAAGAGAGAATCACTGATCGGTTGCCTCCTGCACAACCTCTCCTGGGAATCGAGCCAGCAATCTAGGCATATGCCCCGACTAGGAATTGAACAGTGACCTCCTGGTTCACAGATTAATGCTCAACCACTGAGCCACGCCTGCCAGGCCAAAAAGCCAGTTTATTCACAGGGCACATATTTCACTCCTGACTACCACAAAAACTGCATCCCCATTTAGTGGTAATAGCAGTATAATTAGAAATCCACCAACAAAAGAAGTTTAGAGGTGGATATACATGAGGTCTGGTTAGTTCCACCTTGGGAAAAGTACTGGGAAGGAGCTGTTCTACAAAGAATAATGTTACAAAGGGAAAGAAAATGACTTCTATATAGGAAAGATAACTTGAGCCAGCATGAGAGTGCTTCTGGGTACTGCTCAGACCAGAGTAAGTAACAGGCATTGCTGGTTGAAAGAGAAAACCCAGAAATCAAGAATCCCAAAACAGAAATGATAATGTTAACTATCCAGACCTTCTACACACAACATACAGGGTTTAACACAATCTCGGTAAATTTATCAACACCACTAAGTCATACATTTTTAAAAGTGCAGAACAGTGTACTGTATGCATATTTTTATTCTTCCTGAAAGAAATATACACACGTATGTATATATGAATGTATGGGCATACACACACTCTCATTAGATGCTTAAGTGTACAAAATCTTTCTGGAAGTCTATAATAAAAATGGTTAAAAGTAGTTTACCACTAGAAGTGGGATTAGAGGTCTAGGAACCTAAAGAGGAGGGAGTTTTTAAAATTGTATGCCTTTTGGGCACTGTCTTATTTTCTGCCACATGCATGTATACCTTTCTAAGAAATGTGTGCTTTAACATTCATGTACACACACACACATTCACACATAGAAAAAAGTATATATGAAGAGAAAGTTTGATCAAGTAAATATAGTAAAATGGTATTAACTATTGAAACCAATTGGTGGATTTATAGGTATTTATTTTGTAGCTCCTTCTACTTTTTGTACATTTGAAATTAATAGTAAGTTAAAATAACTTTAGCAACTAAATACTCCATTTGAAATGTTATGTAATTTCTTGTGTCAAAGTAATTTTTGCAAGGGAACAATAAAATTTACCTCTTTGAATTTCCACTTCTCCTTTGGTTACAAGCAAATTGGGAACTTCCTGGTGAGCACCAAATCTGTTGGTCCCTAAAATCTTCTTAAGATTTGGCTTAGGCTTGGCAAATCTCCTTCTCATTCTCAAATTATTGGTCACTTCAGAAGTTGTATTCCTAGAAAAAGAGGGGGAAAAGAGAGAAATCCATCAATGTGTAAGAATTCTCTCTCACATTGATACATTCTGTCTAGCACTGATACAGATATGTGCCACCTTCTAAGGAGCCACATTGTCTGAAGTTTCATTTCTTAATGCTAAAATTACGTGGTAGTAACTTTTCTAAAGGTCTTGAGAAGGGAAGAGATTCTGGACCATATTTGTAAAACAGAGACTAAAACTATTTACATAAAACTATTTCATTAAAGCTTTAAAGACACGCTTATTGCAGTAATTTTAATATGCAAAAATCAAACTAAAATCACAATCAGCAAATTATTACTTTAAAGGATAAGGAATCAGTACTGCCTACTTTACCATTTATACAAGTATTATTTAAATCTATTAACTAAATTGATGGTTTAAATATATTTATTAATAGGATACTATAATTTATTTTTGGTAAAACTCAAAAGAAATAATTTAATAAAGCAAAATAAACCTGGTTGATCTAGCATTTTCCTTTACTTTCTCCTTTAAACCAATTTCTTCTTTAGTAATTTGTTCCTCCAATTCAATCTTGTTTTCTTCTAATGATGAAAGAGGTATACTATTGACAGGTGAAGAAAGCTCCTGACATTCATAAACAATTTTGTCACTGACATTATCTGGGTTAAAAGGAATATGGCTTTTATCCTTTGAATGAACACCAGGAAGTACACATATTCCTATTGCAGAAAAAAATAGAAAATACAAATAGATGTCAAAATAAATCCTTCAACATTCAGCAATTGCAAAATTCTATACTGTTTTTAAAGTTTGCTCTTTTGGGCTCTAAAATTAAATTTATGATCCTATTCTTCATGCCAAATATTTTACCAATTCTAAGCTTAATAATTCTTATAGACTGAAGTATTTGGGTTATTATAAGTAAAAATGAATCTTTTTGTTACTTTCAATAACTATATAACCTCATAAAAATTAAGAAAATCACATTTGCAATTTTTCAAAACCTTTATTTTATGTCTTAGAGATTTGTGACAGGCTCCAAAGCAATACTATGCCATTAAGAATCAAGCCTGAAAAAAAAAAAAAGAATGAAGCCATTCTGGCCAGGAGGCTCAATTGATTGGAGCATCATCTAGTACACCAAAAGGTCACAGGTTTAATTCCCGGTCAGGGCACATACCAAGGTTGTGGGTTCGATCCTTGGTATGGGAGGCAACTGATGGATGTCTCTCTCACAATGATGTTTCTCCTTTACCCTCTCCATTCCCCTCTCTCTAAAATCAATAAAAACATATCCTCAAGTGAGGATTAAAACAAAAAAAGATAAACCATGATTCTGTTCACCTCATACAATCTACGGTTTATACATCTTTAAAAGAAACATTTCTGTATCTGCATGACATATTCATAGAGTAAAATACTTAGTCAAGACCATTGCTTCTCTGTAAGGTCAGCCTAAAATATTAAAAATCTGGGTTGACATATAATTTGGCTCAGTCCAAACTAATAGAACATTCTAAACCAAATAATCTCAATTGATGGCTACTGCCCTGTCATACTGTATTCGAATGTCACGTAACTGTCAAACTACCTAAAGGAGCAGCTCCTTTGCTAAAGAAACATGTATAAAGTAATCAGTGATCAATAAGTGCAGTTAACCAATGATGTTTATGATAACAAAGGTAACTGAGCACGTACTATGTGCTGGGGATACAGCACTGAACAACTATTCCACAAATACAAATTACTCTTAATAAACCAAGTGCAGCCCTAATCGGTTTGGCTCAGTGGATAGAGCGTCGGCCTGTGGACTCAAGGGTCCCAGATTTGATTCCAGTCAAGGGCATGTAGCTTGGTTGTGGGCACATCCCCAGTAGGGAGTGTGCAGGAGGCAGCTGATCGGTGTTTCTCTCTCATCGATGTTTCTAACTCTCTATCCCTCTCCCTTCCTCTCTGTAAAAAAATCAATAAAATATATTTTAAAAAAACAAACAAACAAATAAATAAATAAATCAAGTGCACTATCTTGAAATGGTGGCCACTACATCTAAAGGGGCAGTTAAATGGATCATTGCGTACATATTATCTTGTCGGAAAAAACAACAAAGTGGTGCCAACTTCAAATGTAACAGGCAGGTATTCACTTATTATACAAATGTGGGTGTAATTTCTTAAAAGTTTCTTTTTTTGAGGACTTATTTTTCATTCTTACCATCACTCTGCTCTGTACTGATCTCTGACTGCAACACTAGATCTCCCATTGTAAGTAAAGTAATGGCAGCTTCAGTGCTTCCGTCGTTGGTATCTTGTGAGAAAATATACCAACATTAAAACAGAAGAATGAATCTGGAAATTTAAGTTTGTTTACTCAGAAAAAGTTTTTAAATTCAGGTGTTTATCCTCTAGTAACAAGTTTCAATATCCTTTATACCACTAATCCCTTACTAGGGTAATGTTTTCATCAATTTACTGTAAGTAAAGAAATCATCAACTGTTGGCTTTTACTCACTGCAAATGCCTCCCTCCCATTAAGTAACTTAGTATCTTCAAAAAAATGCATTTATGCAAATCAGAGAAAAAAATACTTCTTTACTAAACATTTAACTCAACTCATTTTCTACAGTAACATTCCAAGAATTCACATTTCTCCTAGAGATAACACATTCAAAAGCTGAATCATTTTGTTCAACTCTCCAGCAAAATTACTCATTTACGAACTACCACCACTACTATATCATTGTGCTAGTGTTAACCAAGTAGTTTTTAACAGTTTCCTATTAACAGTTACCTGTTTCATCTTGGGTATGTTCACCTGTGGTCATTTCCTAAAAGAGAAAAAGTAATATCTTATGTAGTTTCCCAAATTATTTGTTCTATATCTCAAAAAACACTATGTTGTACAGATCTATCTGTGCTTTTAATTGCAATGGAGTGGGAACTGGTTTTCCCCCCCTTAATTATAATTATTCATAAAATTTCATAAACAAGAACAGAAATAATTAAAAAGCCAAGTTCTTTTGTCTGATGCTCCTTATTTTACCTTTTCTTTGTATATGTACAAATTTTAATTATGATTATATTGAAATCTGCATCTACCATTCTTACTTTAATTCTTCACTTTATAATCCTTCAGCTTTAGTCATAGCTGGCATAGTTTTGATTCAATGGAAACCATGGCCTGAAAAACATCACAATTTTTTTATACTACTAAGAAGTTATAGGACTGATGTCCAGCATGACAGCATAAGGAGCTCTGCTGACCCTCTCCCAATTGAAAATGGTGAAATTTATTTAAAAGCAACCATTAAGGCCTCTGGAAATGATCCTAAGAGCATAGAATGAAAGATCATCTACTAATGAAAACTTAATAACAAAGGGAAGAGTTGGTGGTATTTGAACAAAGATTGCTCTCTTTCTCCTTCTCTCCAGCTCAGCAGACAGAGACTCTACCTCCAACTGCTGCAGCCAAGAAAACAGGGCCCTTTCTCCCTGCAGGTCCCAGCTAGAGGGCTTTCTTTCTAAGAGGGGCAGGTGTAAGATTCATAACAGATAATAGACCAGTATCTAATATGAATATGGACACAAAAACCTTCAGTGAAATACAAGCAAACAGAATTCAGCAATATATAAAAATTACACATCATGAACAAGTAGGATTTATCCCAGAGGTGGAATGTTTTGTTTAACATCCAAAATTCAATCAGTATAATACATCATATCAATACAATAAAAAACAAATATCACATGATCATCTCAATAGATGCAGAAAAAGCATATTATAAATTCTAACACCCTTTCATGATAAAATACTCACACAAACTAGAAATAGAATAGAACTTCTTTAATTTTATAAAGGACATCTATGAAAAACACCATAGCTAACATCAAACTTAATGGTGAAAGATTAAATGTTTTCTGCTAAGACCAGGAAAGAGACAAGAATGTCCACTCTTGTCACCTGTAGTCAACATTGTATTGGAGGTTCCAGCCAGGGCAATTCGGCAAGCAAAAGAAATAAAGGACAGCCAGATTGGAAAGTATTGTAAACTGAATTATGTCCCCCAGAAAGATGTTAAAGTCCTAACCCCAGTACTGTGAATATGACCTTATCTGGGACACACAGTCTTTGTAGAGGTAATCAAGTTAAAATGAGGTCCAACAGGATTAGGGTTGGCCCTAATCCAATATGACTGTTGTCCTATAAGAGGAGAAGAAACACAGACACACATACAGAAAGAAAGCCATGGCAATGAAGGCAAAGTTTGGAATTGTGCTGCCATGAGCCAAGCAATGACAAGGACCGCAACAACTGCCAGAAGGTAAGAGAAAGGCCTGGGATGGTTTCTCCCTCAGAGCCTCCTGAAGGAGCCATCACTGACCTTGATTCATGCTACAATAATGAACCTTGAAAACATTATGCTAAATGAAGCCAGACACAAAATCCATATGAGTCCATTTACATGCAATGTCCAGAATACACAGATCTATAGTGACAGAAAGTAGATTGGTTGGCTAGACCTGGGAAGGATGGAAAGCAGTGGGGAGCAACTGCTAATGGGTATGGGGTTTCTTTTGAAGTGATGAAAATGTTCTAAAATTAACTGTGATGATGTTTGCACATAACTGTATACTAAAAGTCATTGAATTGTACACTTTAAATGGGTGAACTGTATGGTGTGCGGATTGTGTCTTAATAAAGAAGTTTTTTAAAAGTTTGTAATTTCAAGTCTTCATTTTCAAAATTAAGATAAATTCTAACCAAATAAGAAAGAATACCAAGCAAAATGCAATTAAATATATTCAAAATAATTTATATTTGGTATAGATTTAATGCAACATAAGATTATGAGAATATTACGAGCTATCCCCACGCACATACACAAAGATCACTGCTCTTCAGGTCAAATACAAAACCTATGGATTATTCATTAATTTCTACTATTCACACAGCTCCCTACATGACAAAAATTAGTGAACTGCTTGTAAACCTAAAGTATTCAAAATAAACTTCCAGTCTTTTTTTAAAAAAGTTACAAAGTAGAAGTGAGCCAGTTGGGCTGTGTAGGCTTGGGAAACAAGTTTATAGAAGCAAAAGAAGGGCCCTTGGAGCTCCAGAGAGAGAAAAGCAAAGTAATACACCTATAGAACGGAGGGAGGGATGGGGAAAGGCGCAGCTGTGCTCCCCAGAGAGAGAGCACCAAGCTTCCAGTCTTTTGAAAGTAAACAAAGAATTAAACACAAAACATTAAAATGGATGCTTACAACTGACAATACATTCAAATTTTCTTCCTTTTTCATTTCCTGAGTGGTCACATCTGTGTTTGAGAGCTGATGTTCATCAACAGTTATGAATCCGATATCTGGGACATTCACGGTTATTTCAAGCTGTCAAAATGAAAAGACTTATTACTTCATATTGGCATACTATACACAGACAAACAAGCAAAATAAAATGGTAAACTGAAAAAATAATCCAGATTCATACACAATTATAAAACTGAAGAATAGTCATTTTTACACTGATTTGACATCAACTTGGCAAAAGTAAAACATGTAAGGCTTTTGAGGGGCCTGAGAGTCTTATAACCAGTAAGCAACTTTTCCAAGGCTAATCTTACTAGTACCTAGCATTTAATTTTCCATTATCCCCACTTTGTCCCTACTTTCACATAATTAATCTCATCAGTCTATTAGCATTTATGGAGTGCTTTTATTATATAGAATATTACCCTCTCCCACAACCCAAAACCTGTATCATTCTTGATAGCCATGTCAATGGCTATGTAAAATAATGGGTTCACTCACATTTACCCTTCATTTAGCAGTGTTACTTAGTCAAAGGTCCCTATAATCTGGGAACTAAAAATTAGAGGGCTGCAGCTGAATGAGACAAGTTTAGTCCCAGCCCTCAAGGAACTCACAATCTAAGAAAAACAGATATATAATCAACTAACTATACACTGTCTTAAGTACTATAATAGAGATCAGTTGAAAGCTCTTAAATATATACTAGAGGCCTGGTGCATGAATTCGTGCACCAGTGGGGTCCCTCGGCCTGGCCTGCGGGATCCGTCCAAAACCGGCTCCCCGAGGGGTCCTGGATTGCAAGAGGGTGCAGGCCAGGCTGAGGGACCCCACCAGTGCACAACTGGGGCCAGGGAGAGACGTGGGAGGTTGGCCAGCTGGAGAGGGACCGCGGGAGGGCTCCAAGGCATGTCCAGCCCATCTCACCCAGTCCCAATCGGCCGGACCCCAGCAGCAAGCTAACCTACACCAGTCTGAGTGTCTGCCCCCTGGTGGTCAGTGAACGTCCTAGTGAGTGGCTGAGCGACCTTAGCATATCATTAGCATGTTATGCTTTGATTGGTTGAACAGCCGACTGGTCAACCAGACACTTAGCATATAAGGCTTTTATTATATAGAATATTACCCTCTCCCGCAACCCAAAACCTGTATCATTCTTGATAGCCATGTCAATGGCTATGTAAAATAATGGGTTCACTCACATTTACACTTCATTTAGCAGTGTTACTTAGTCAAAGGTCCCTATAATCTGGGAACTAAAAAGACTAAGATTTCTCTCCTAGACTACATTTAAGACAGTGTGGCTCTTATTCCCTTAATAACAGAAAGAAGAGTATAAAAGACTGTGTGATTCAGTAGGAACTGAATACAGAGTCAAGTATGAAAATCTGCCTTCAAGACATATTACAGTAACACCTGTGTGTTCTGTTTTGTTTTCTCAGAAGCAAACATTAGAGAAAAATCTATGCTAATGTCCTACAGGCCTGGGATGATAAAAAAGTTGAGAGTTGGTTCTTTGAACACCATCCAGTGTCAAAGCTTTAATTTTTAACAGCTTCATTGAGATATAATTTACACAACATAAAATACACCCATTTAAAGTGTGTGTGTGTGTGTCTAACCCTATATAATAAAAGCCTAATATGCAAATTGTCCCCTCGACCAGGAGGTTGACTGGGAATTTGACCAGAGGGTGGGCTGGCAGTGGCAGGCAGCCAGGGGAAGGGAGGCACCCCGACCAGCAGCTGGCAGCCACTAGGGACTCTATCCATGCATGAATTTCGTGCACTGGCTTTTATTATATAGAATATTACCCTCTCCCGCAACCCAAAACCTGTATCATTCTTGATAGCCATGTCAATGGCTATGTAAAATAATGGCTATGTAAAATAACGAGTATAATATGTTTCTTGGATTATGCACAAGTATGTACACCCATCACCAATCACTTTAGAACACTTTTATTGCTTCAAAAAAGAAACCCAGACCTTCATCCCTAAGAAACCAGTAATCTACTTTCTGCCTCTATAGATTTTCTTATTTTGGACATTTCATATGAATAGAATAATATAATATGTGATTTTTTATTTTTATTTTTTTTTTGGTAACTGGCTTCTTTCGCTTAGCACAATGTCTTCAAGTTTCACGATTCATACTGTAGTATATATAAATACTTTATATTCCTTTATGATTTAATAATATGCCATTGTATTTCAATGCTTTTTAAGGAAACATTTTCTAACATAAAAACAATTTCCCTGCCTTAGTAATCTTGCCATAAGGAATAAAATTTTAACTTTCTTTCCTCAATTATTATGATTAATGCTATTTAAGAAGGTATTCTATAGTAATACAGGGATAAATCTTGGAACCTGATTTTCAGAAATTTCTGACATTAGTTTTGACTAGCAATTTGCCTATCACCCAAAGAAATCTGTAAAATATAAAACATTTAGCTAATTAAATTCACATGCAGTGCTAAAACAGCTCTCCTTGCACAAAATTAACCTTCCTTTTGCATTTTCTTAGTTTCAACTAAAGCTTAAATTCACTATCTTTACTTTGAACTTTTAGTTACAAGAAACAACTTGAATTTGCATCATTTTTGTTTACCTTCAACCATTCTAACTCAATAGCTTTACAACACTTAGAGTGTTATTAACAGTGAGGAAAGATGGTTTGGGCCCTAGCTGGTTTGGCCCAGTGGATAGAGCATCAGTCTGCGGACTGAAGGGTCCCAAGTTCGATTCTGGTCAAGGGCACATGCCCGGGTTGCAGGCTCGATCTCCAGTAGGGGGTGTGCCAGAGGCAGATGATCAATGATTCTCATCATTAAAAATTTTTTTTATTGATTTCAGAGAGAAAGAAAGAGGAAGAGAGAGATGGAAACATCAAGGATGAGAGAGAATCACTGATTTGCTGCCACCTGGAGATCGAGTCCGCAACCCGGGCATGTGCCCTGACTGGGAATTGAATCATGACCTCCTGATTCATAGGTAGATGCTCAACCACTGGGCCACGCTGGCTGGGCTCTCTCCCATCACTGATGTTTCTATTTCTCTCTCCCTCTGCCTTCCCCCTCTGAAATCAATAAAAATAAAAAATAAAAAGTTGGTTTGAACCACCATCCATAAATGTAAATTTATAGATTCAGTAATCCATTAATTCTGGGTAACTTAACATTATTTGAATTGTTTTATGTATCCTACTTCTTTTATTATTACCATCAATACCATCTCAGCTCACTTCTGATTCTATTTCAAATGACTCAGAAACTATCATGAGTACTTACTACAAAACTGATTGATATATGCTACTCTATAAGCCACGTAAATCATTGAAAATTGAGGCAAAACAGAAAACTTTGAAGTTACAAAGTTGAAATACTAGACCTAGAGGCAAAGGAGTAAGGAGCTTTTATAATAAAGTAAGTTGAAGTAGTGTGTTCCTCCATCTCACATCCATTAGGATGGCAAGTATCCAAAAAAAAGAAAGAAAGAAAATAAGTGTTGGTGAGGATGTGAAGAAATTAGAGCCTTTGTACACCATGTACAATGATGCAGCTGCTATGGAAAACAATATGGTGGTTGCTAAAAAAATGAAAAATGGGCCTTGGCCAGTATGGCTCAGTTGTTTGAGCATCATCCCATGCACCATGAGGTTGCCGGTTCGATTCCAGGTCAGGGCATATGCCCGGGTTGTGGGTTCCATCCCCAGTGATGGGTACGTAGGAGGCAGCCTATCGATGTTTCTCTTACCGGTATTTCTATATTTCTCTTTCTCTCTCTCTCTTCTCTCTCTCTCTCTCTCTTCCCTCTCTTTCTCTCCCCCCTCCCTCGCCCTTCCTCTCTACCTCTCTCTCTAAAATCAATAAAAACATATTTTTTTAAAAATCAGTGAAACTTAACATTTAAAAAAATTAAAATAAATTTATAATTTACCATATGATCCAGCAATTCCACTTCTAGGTATATTTCCCCAAAAAAATTAAAAGCAGGTGTTAGAAGAGATATTTGTACACCCATGTTCACAGCAGCATTCTTTATATTATCCAAAAGGTGGCAGTAAACCAAACGTGCACTGACAGATGAATAAACAAAATGTGGAATGGAGTATTATTCATCCTTTAAAAAGGAGGACATTCTGGCACATGATCAAACATAGATGAACCTTGAAAACATGATGCTAAGTGAAACAAACTACTAACAAAAATGACAAATACTGTACAAGAAATACTACACAAGGTACCTAAAGTCATAGAGACAAAAGTGGAATGGTGGTAAGCACAACCTAAAGGGGAGATGGTAATGGGGAATTATTGTTTGATACGTACAGAGCTTTCGTTTTGCAAGATAAAAAATGTTCTGGGGATAGATGGTGATGATGGTATAGCACAATGAAATGAATATACTTAATGCCACTGAACTATACACTCAAAAATGGTTAACATGGTAAATTTTATGTTATGTGTATTTTACTACATTTAAGAGTATATAGATATATGTCTCTTCTACCTTATCTACTAATCAGAACTCAGCCTAAGCCTAAAAAAATTATATTTGGTAGAGGTAATTTAGAGAATGAACTCTACAAATCCTAATATTCACTAAGAGAAGAAATAATGACCCACTAAGAGAAAATACAAGTAAGACAAAGTCCCAAGCACTCAAAAAAGAAACTACCTCTTCCATCGTTTCCTCAATATGAGTAGAAACAGGTTCAGGAGATCTGAGACCAACAGGTACAAACACTGGAGCTTTGTTTATTTCTTCTGGAGCAAGATGATAGCTTTCTTCTTCATAGGCAGATTCAAAATCTTCCACATCATCTTCGTCCTCTTCCTGGGAAGCCCTAAGAGTCACCAGCATGGCCTTGGGAGCTCTAGGTTCCTTCTTTGAAGTCTTACTCCGAATTCGTTTTGATCCACGCCCTTTGTTGACAGTTGGTTTGATCTTTCGATGCATTCTCCTTTCAGTATGATCCATCTCATATCCGGAGGCAGAAGAGATAGCTGTTCTTTGATTGAGAGCAATTTTAGAGTAATTTGATTCTTTCAACAGTTGTGAATGGCTGGAGGTTTAATCAAAATAACAACATAGTCACTGCACACACAGGATAATTTTAATGAAAACCAAACTTTTAGATCGAAATCCCAACTCAAGCCTTAAAATGAAAATTCCCACCACTCATTCTGTCAAAAACTTATACTGTGAAAAGAAGAAACTATTAGTTTCTCATTCAGAGTTATCTGAATATAAAAACATAAAAAATACAATTCTTAAAAAATAAATAAAATAAAAGCTTAGTTATCTACCCACAAATTTTTCATAGTAAGTTTTATTTCTGGGCCATTTCCCCCTTGCTATGTAAGGTGAGATAAAACACAAGATTGGAAATTATCAGAGGAAATAGGAATGACAGTCAATGGGCCAATAAATACAAAATAGGTGGTTAAAAAGTGATACTGGTTCTTCCTATTGGGTAAACAGATTAGGATAAAAGAAAAAAAGAGGATGCAAAAAATCCATCAAAACAATGTTGTTGTTAAGAACTTAGTTCCCTTCCACTTTTCTTGAAAATGATGAAAGAAGGGTACCCTTCACCTATGTTTGTGCCCCTATTTGAATTAGCCCTCTAATTATTTAGGTACTGCATACTACTCTTTGGTCAGGCTTCTTCATACCTACCATACTCAATACCAGAGATTTTAAATGTAGGATAAAGAAAATCTTCCTAAAAAGATCCAAAGAAAGTAAATATTCAACAAAATTAAAAGGGAAGAGAAATAGACCTGTCGATAAAAAACAATCTATACTTCTGTTAACAAGACATCTCTTCCTCTATTAATAAATTAAGGTAGGACATCCATAAAGAATAAGTTTTTATTTCTTCTGCTGAAAGCAGTTATGTAAAATTTTACCTTGCTAATTTACTGAGATGCTGCTCTTCAACAACTGGAGACACAGAATTATCCCCTACAGTTTTCTGTCCAACACTTCCTGATGGTCCAACTTCTGATTGAAGATCTTTCTTGGCCAAACCAGCCTCTTCGGAACCTACACAATCTTTTCTTGCTGAAACCTCCAGAGATGTCAGAAGCTCAGCTTTTTCCTTCAATTTAAGAAGAAACCGCTAATATTACCACAAAAACTATCTCTATGGCAATTTGATTTGGTAGTTTGACCTAGAGTTCCAAACTTGCTTACACACACACACACACACACACACACACACACCATGACTGGTTTCTAAGTTTTTATAATACTAGAATGCCACTCAATTTTCATGAAAATGACAATACAAAATTAAATATTTGTAATGTTCTTCTTCATGATCCTGACAAAATACAACCCACTGATAAAAATTATGTATTTTCAAACTTACTTTTTGAAGGAACTGGGTGTCAGAATCTCCTTGCTGCAGCAAATTATCTTCTTCTGGCTTCCAGGCCTCACCCAGATCTGCTCTGTCTTTTTCTATAACTCTTTCCTCTTTCTTATCATGTGCTCTTCCCAAATTTGGCTCAGGGTTTTGGAACTGCCTTCTTATCAATTGTGCTGGACTAGAGAAACATAAGTTTTATGTTCATTTCTAGAATGAAGTACAAATCATCTTGAAGAACAAAAATCAGAATTCTTTTTTAATGTACCAGTTGTTAAATAATTTTTTACACAAACCAATCCTAAGTTCAAAGGACTATATGTAAATTGGCTATGCTGATATGAAAGGAAGAACATAAAAGCTTTTACAGTATAACATCCATTTTCTGTATAGCCTGGGAAACAGTTTTACAATAATATTAATTTTTGTTACTTTCATTGATTCTGGTTTGTGGTTTCATTCTACTTTAAGTAATTTTCAGAGTAATAACTAGAAAAAAAATTTTAGTAGTTGAAGATGGGTTTCACAATGGCACTTTAAATAAATGCTTCAACTGGGCTCTGAACAAATGAGCAAATGTACAGTGGTCACAACAAGCATAGATGGTCCTACTGGTTCACAAGCAGGCTTGAAAGCTAGAGTCTCTTTTCCTTCCACATGCCTATCAGTTAGAGAAAAAGTCAGTGTCATAAGACTCTCAATAAAAACCATTTTATCTGCCAAAACATAGAAAGATAAGATTTAAACATTTAATAGAGTAGCCATAGCCTCCAAGGCAATACAAGTATTTGAAGAAGCAGATTTAAAATATTCTAGTTCATGCCCTAGCCGGTTTGGCTCAGTGGGTAGAGAGTCAGACTTTGGACTGAAGGGTCCCCAGTTCGATTCCGGCCAAGGGCACATGCCTGGGTTGCGGGCTCGATCCCCAGTGTGGGGTGTGCAGGAGGCAGCCCATCAATGACTTCTCTCATCACTGATGTTTCTATCTCTTTTCCACTCCCTACCTCTCTGAAATCAATAAAAATATATTTTTAAAAAGCAATAAAATAAAAAACAATTCTAATTCATGCCCTAGCTGGTTTGGCTCAGTGGATACAGCGTCTGCCTGCGGACTGAAGGGTCCCGGGTTCAATTCCAGTCAAGGACACATGCCCAGATTGCGGGCTTGATCCCCAGTGGGGATCAATAAAAATATATTTTAAAAATATTCTAGTTCATAATTATTACTTTATACTTTCATAGAATTTTCAAGATATGAAGTTATATAAAATTAATTATGTAAAAACCCAACCTTTATCTTTGGAAAGTTTAATGCTTTCTGATTTAAAGGCACACTCACCTCATCTTTTTATCTAAAACATTAATTTTGTTAATATGAAGATTTTCTAGAAGAGCCATGTGACTCTGATTTTCATACATTCTTCCTTCAGAAACTTTGGAGGATATAACTTCAATTTCATTTCCAATTTGATAATTTGGCTGAAATGACAAAACCATACTTGTGTATTTTTTTTTAAAACAACAGAATATACCTTCTAAAATATTTTGAACATTAAGAAAGGCATTTAGTTTTTTAAAATGAAGACTCAAACTGGATATGTTCATGATTTGCTGCCCAAAACATAATCACCTAATTTAGAAAGTTAAGAGATTTTTGCAGTAATATGTTTAAATGATGCTTTTAAAAGTACATAACCATCTGTTATGAACCCCCCAAAAGAAGTTTAATATTGTTGTTTTTAAAGAATCAGAAGGTTCAAATAAAAATTACAATCACTTTAAATCTAGATTTTTACTATAACAGACAGAGAAAAGGACAGAAAAACAAGAACTGTTGAAATGGACATTACATTACTAAGATTTGCTTCTAATATCACAAGAGCCATCAGTAAGAGATGGTTTAACTATCATTCAAAAGAGCAGAATGTTTATGCAGCAGTTAAAAATAATGTATCGCTGTATTCTTAACAGAGAAAGTCGGTTAATATATTAAAAAGTCGTCACAAAATAACATGCATGTAATCATTTTAGTATTTAAATTTACATATGTATCCACATATGCATGCATGGGGATACATCTGGTAATATACAACAACAGTTTTTCAATGGTAATCTCATGGTGGTCAGATTTGGGGTAGTTATTATTTTGTATTGATTGAAGATTTTCACAATGAATAGTTCATTAGTAAGGAAAAAAATAAACCTATATTTACTTTTTTTAAAATTCAGAACGGTAAATCTGAAACAAAACTAGATATATTATGTAATCACTGAATAGAGTAAGTGTCAAATTACATAAGACAAGCCTGAGCTATCATTTAATGTTTTAATTTGAATTAAAAGGCTCAACTCAATTACATAACAATAACTCACCACACTCACGAATTTCTTTTCAGTTTCATCTTTTTGTAATTTTGTCCTTTCTTTTTCAACTATGCCTTTGGCTTCACCTTTTTCTACCATTTGCCTCTGTCCAGCCTTTTTGATGTTTGGTCTAGGTCTCTGAAGGCGGCCCCTAACTGGTCGAGTAGTATGGACAATACTTTCCTTCATTTCTTGTTGAAAAGTGTTTATATTATTATGAGTCCTAGAAAGAAGGACAAAGAAAAATAGACGAACTTGACTGTAAAAAGGTGAAAACTACTATAAAAATGCAAAATTTGAGTATCATCTAATAAAATTACCCTCTCAATAACAATTTACTTTCTGATTATAAATATACCTTGTTTTATAAAAGGACATATTATTTCAATTATTAAAAGGTAATGAGCCCTAGCCTGTTTGCTTAGTGGTTAGAGCATTGGCCAGCAGACTGAAGGGTCCCAAGTTTTTGTTTTTTTTAAAAAATATATTTTATTGATTTTTTTACAGAGAGGAAGAGAGAGGGATAGAGAGTTAGAAACATCAATGATAGAGAGACATCGATCAGCTGCCTCTTGCACAACCCCTACTGGGGATGTGCCCGCAACCAAGGTACATGCCCCTGACCAGAATCGAACCTGGGACCCTTCAGTCCGCAGGCCGACGCTCTATCCACTGAGCCAAACCGGTTTCGGCAGGGTCCCAAGTTTGATACCACCCGGTCAAGGGCACATACTAGTACCTCGGTTGAAGGCTCGATCCCCAGCCCCAGGTCTGGTTGCATGTGGGAAGCAACCAATCGATGTGTCTCTTTCTCATCAATATTTCTCTGTCTCTCCCTCTCCCTTTCACTCTAAAAATCAATTAAAAAATATCCTTGGATGAGGATTTAAAAAAAAAAAAGGTAATGAATTTATATGAGGTACCTACAATATTCATATTCATAGAAAGAAAGTACAATCCTGGTTGCCAAGACCTGGAGAAATGGAGGAAAGGGGAGTTATTGTTTAATGGGTACAGACTTTTAGTTGGGAGAATGAAGTTCTGGAGATGGATGGTGGCAATGGTCACACAATGTGAATGTACTTAATGCCATTAGACTGTACACTTTAAAAAAATGGTTAAAAGCTAAGCATTTTGTACTATGTATTTTACCACAATTTTTTAAAATATATATTTTTATTGATTTCAGAGAGAAAGGGAGAGGGAGAGAGAGATAGAAACATCAATGATGAGAGAGAATCAAGGAATGGCTGCCTCCTACACGCCCCGTACTGGGGATTGAGCCTGCAACCCGGGTATGTGCCCCTGACCGGAATCAAACCCAGGACCCTTCAGTCCGTAGGCCAACACTCTATCCACTGAGCCAAACCGGCTAGGGTTTTTACCACAATTTTTTAAAAGACAAATAATAACTTATATACATATATTTCTTAAATGCATTGCTTTGTGTAAGATCTTAAGCAGTGAACAGTGAACATAAGCAGACAAGCATAAAAAGGTGTTGAACTCAATCTGATTTTCAATTTTACAGGCAGTCTGCCGTATGAATAAAAATAAACCAAGTACAAAATTCTTTGTATTCACTGTTAAAGTACATTAATACATCTTAATTTCAAAAAAAGAAATATTTGAAAGAACTCTGTCTTATTTTAGATTTTCAAAGGACTATCACTGTTTACCCCATAGAAACAAGTAATTCCTTTTCCTGGGCTTGTGTAGACTGAGAGGCCTCTTCAGATTCACAAAAACTTGAAGGTGAAAGGTTCTTTTCTGTCAGTTCACATGGTAACATCCCAGCCTCCTCCTGCCTATGATCTGATTTGTCTTTTTCTTTTGATGTCATCAGGGAAGACACATCCTAGAAAGAGATTAAACATAATTTCATTGAGGGTGGTAAAAGTATAGGGAAATAGGAACTTTCATATACATTAGAATAATAAATTTGTATAGTCTTTGTAGAGAACAATGGGACAGATCTATTAAAAATTTTATTTTCCAGCTATTCTACTTCTAGAAATGTATCTTATAAAAATATTCAAATAAGTACCGAGAAAATTATATAAAAGGATATTTATTATAGCAATATTGTGTGTGTGTGTCCTGCCAAAAAAAAAGAGAGAGAGAGAGGGAAAAAAAGGGCATTACACTAAAGAAAATACAAATAAAAAATTGAAAACAACACAAATCTATCACTAGGGGACTGAATAAATAAATTATAACTTCTTCATAATATAATAGTATAGAGCTATTTAAATGATAAATTTCTAAATACTGCCCTGGCCGATGTGGCTCAGCCAGCTGAGCGTCATCTATGCTCTGAAAGGTCACAGGTTGAATTCCCAGTCAGGGCACATGGCCAGGTTGCAGGCTGGATCCCCACTCAGGGTATGAGTGTGAGGTAGCCAATCGATACCTCTCGTACATCAATGTTTCTCTCTCTTCTCTCTTTCCCTCTCTCCTTTTCTTCTTTCCTCCCTCCGTCCTTCCCTCTCTAAAAATCAATAAAAACATATTTAAAAATTTCTAAATACTGCCGAAACCGGTTTGGCTCAGTGGATAGAGCATCGGTCTGCGGACTGAAAGGTCCCAGGTTCGATTCCGGTCAAGGGCATATGCATTGGTTGCGGGCACATCCCCGGTAGGGGGTGTGCAGGAGGCAGCTGGTCGATGTTTCTCTCTCATCGATGTTTCTAGCTCTCTGTCCCTCTCCCATCCTCTCTGTAAAAAATCAATAAAATATATTTTAAAAAAATAAAAATAAAAATTTCTAAATACTGATCCAAAAAGATGTTCACAGCCCTGGCAGGGTGGCTCAGTAGGTTGCAGTGTCATCCTATACAGCAAAAGGTTACGGGTTCAATTCCCAGTAAGGGCACATATCTAGGTTGCGGATTCAATCCCGTCAGGTGTGTATGGGAGGTAACCAATCTATATTTCTCTCTCTCTCTCTCTAAAACCTTAATAAGAACATATCCTCAGGTGAAGATTTAAAAAAAAATGTTCACAATATTGTGTTAAGTGGAAAAAATCAGAAGGCAAGCTATGATGTCATTTTTGTAAAACGATGAAAATACCCTCACATTTTATTATTTCTATAATATGTAACTATATTTAGAAAAGTCTGTATTGCCCTGACTGATGTCCCTTGTTGGTTAGGTGTCATCCCATGAACCAAGGTGTTGCTGGTTCGATTTCCGGTCAGGGAACATGCCCAGATTGCATGCTCGATCCCCCGGTGGGGGGCATGCCAGAGGCAGCGAATCAATGTTTCTCTCACATCAATGTTTCTTTCTCTCTTTCCCTCCCTCTCCCTTCCTCTCTCTCTAAAACAGGGTGGGGAACGTAAGGCCTGCAAAATCATTTGGTTTGGCCCTGCCAGAGCATTAAACCTGCGTTAACTAAATGTTTGCAGGCTAATTTTTAAGTTGATAATTTTGTATGGCCCGAGAATGTTATAAATATCCAAATGGCCCCTGGCAGAAAGAAGGTTCCCCAACCTTGCTCTAAAAAAGCAATTTAAAAATCTTAAATAAAAAAAGTGTCGGTGCCGAAGCCGGTTTGGCTCAGTGGATGGAGCGTCGGCCTGCGGACTGGGGGGTCCAGGGTTCGATTCCGGTCAAGGGCATGTGCCTTGGTTGCGGGCACATCCCCAGTGGGGTGTGCAGGAAGCAGCTGGTCGATGTTTCTCTCTCGTCAATGTTTCTAGCTCTCTGTCCCTCTCTCTTCCTCACTGTGGTAAATCAATAAAATATATTTTTTTAAAAAAGTGTTGGTGAGTAGATTCAAAATTGCTACATGATTAACTTGGCAAGGACAGATGGAACATTACAGAGGACTTTCACTATTTAGAGTCTATACTTTTTCCAATTTGGAATTTTTATAATCAATAAAATAATCAATAAAAAAGTGATTTATCTTTTAGAATATAAGATTAGAAGAATAAAATACAAATGTTCAAGTACAATAAGAACTAAGCTATCTTAAGATGCAAAATAAGAATTTCAATTCAAAAAAGTACTTTACATATTTAGAATACTCAATTTATGAGTGGTATTTCATTTCAAAGTTTGTTTTTTATATGTTTTTATTAATTTCAGATAGGAAGGGAGAGGGAAAGGGAGAGACAGAAACATCAATAATGCCAGAGAATCATTGATCTGCTGCCTCCTGCACGCCCCCTACTGGGGGATCTAGCCTGCAACCCAGGCATGTGCCCTTGACTTTCAGAATCGAACCCAGGACCCTTCAGTACGCAGGCTGACACTCTATCCGTTGAGCCAAACCGGCTAGGCTGGTTTGCTATTGTTTTTTTTTTTAATATATTATTATTGATTTCAGAGAGGAAGGGAAAGGAAGAGAGATGGAAACATCAATGATGAGAGAGAATCATCGGTTTACTGCCTCCAGCATAACACCTACTGGGGATCGAGTCTGCCACCCCAGCATGTGCCCTCACGGAGAATTGAAACACAACTTTCTGGTTCTTAGGTCAATGCTCAACCACCGAGTAACAATGGCTGGGCTCATATCAAAGTTTTTGATGCTATATCATATAATCTTAATTTATGAACCAAGTAAGTAAAATATCTCCTTTAACTCTTACCAAGCTCTTAACTTTATTTTTAAATCCTCACCCAAGGATATGTATTTTTAATTGATTTTAGAGTGAGAAAGGGAGAGAAAGAAAACAAAAAACATCAATGTGAGAAACATCGATTGGATCGAAGCCCCAAACTGGGTATGTGCCCTGACCAGGAATCGAACCCGAGACCTTTCAGTGCACGGGACAATGCTCCAACAAACTGAGTCACACTGGTCAGGGCCAAGCTCTTAACTTTTTATTTCACCTTCACAACAGAGTGAAATAAAAAATTGTCATTCCCATTTTCCCTATGAAGAAACTGGTTCATCATTTGGCTATAATCACACAGCAAACAAAGGTCAGAACTTGAACTACATACAGCCCAGGCTTCTTAAATTCCTTCCATGACATACTTGCCCATCATAGAGATTTGAGATTCTTACACAAACCATGTAGAACAATGAGGCACATTCATTAAGTACAGCTACAACAAAATCACACATGGTAAAAATTATATGAGGAAATACTTGTGAAATTTCAATTCCAAGTGTTTTACTTTATTAAATAAAACAAAAGAGCCTCCATCTTAAATATCACTCACATATTGAGAAGGGAGAGTGTTCATTTGTTCACCATCCTGTTGTATCATAATAGTCTCTATTTTATCCATTTCCAATTTCTTCCCAGGTACATGTTTTTCTGCTTCCATAGTCTCTCTTTTTAAAGCTGCTCTTGATAAGTTTGGTTTTGGTCTTTTGAATCGACTTCTCATAAAAGGTGCTGGCTTAAATGGCTTCTGTTCTTGAGGAAGAGATTTGCTTTTGGAACAAGGATTATCATGCTTTAGAATGAACTGAAGGGGCAGTGGGAGAGGAATCTTAGGACAACCTTAGAGATTGGCAGTAAATATTTAATTCTGATCCTTAACAGGAAAACAAATAGGACCATTTGGTAGATTCTGAAAAAATGAGTGGTACAACCCAGATAGATATAAGCCTACGAACTATATCATCTTTACACAAAGAAAATATAGGTTTGTCACACCCGTATGATTTAAGAGTATATGTTATATACAACTCTGTTAGTAATTCTCACAATCACTGTCAGAATATCCTCAATCCTCTCTCCCACTCTTCCCCAAACTAGCTTAAACTTGCTAACACTATGTTATAGATTATGTCTTGAAATCTTACTTAACATAATTGCAAATATAACTTTATATGCTTTTTCTTTAACAGCACACAGACCTATAAAATTATACCTTGAATTAATATCTGAAAATTGCTCTGGAACATCTGCAGATGGTGTCCCCTGGTCTTCTGTTTTATCAAGTTCAGAAGTCTTCAAAGAAGTCTTCCAATGACTCAACTGGCTGGACACTTCCTTTTCAGTATTTCCCTTTTCCTCTACAGGTGTATGCACCACAGATAGAACTTCATTGCTAATGTTCTGGAAGAATAGTCACAGTAAATCAGCACATATACAAGATTCCCTGAGCATCTCAAACAAAAATCCTACTATATTCTAAACACTTTTCTTTAAAAATTCAGAAGTTTAGTTTTATTAATTTTTAAATAAAACAAAATTTACAAATGTTAAAACATAAAATTCCGTTAACTCTTTTTTACATATTGCATATTTATATTTCCAAGCCACAAATGCCATTACTGTCCTTTCAAAAAAAGTCCTTAAAAATGTTAGAATAGGATGAACTTCAAATAACTGAATACTTTTAATAAAAATAACTTTTAAAAGTGGAGTAAATGGGGTGGGACAGGAAAAATAAAGATGATACATTTATAGTCAAAAGAAATAATTCCAATTTCGTTTAATCCTTTAATCTAAAAGAGTAACTTCAAATTGACGTTAAGAATAAGATCTTTTCCACAATTAAAAAAATGTTAATTATTCTTTTTTTCTTCGAGGTCCCAAAACATAGAATTTGGGACTAAGAAAGACTTTGGGCTTTAGAGATTTTAAACATTGTTGGTCGTGCACCTAGGCCCGGGTGAGCCCAAGTGGCCCTGGGTCTGGGAGAGGCCAAGCGTCCCTGGGTCCGGGTGAGACCATGCGTCCCTGGATCCGGATGAGGCCTCGTGCACCTAGGCCCGGGTGAGCCCAAGTGGCCCTGGGTCTGGGAGAGGCCAAGCGTCCCTGGATCCGGGAGAGACCATGTGTCCCTGGATCCGGGTGAGGCCTTGTGCAACTAAGCCCGGGTGAGGCCACATGCCCCTGGGTCTGGGAGAGGCCAAGCGTCCCTGGGTACGGGTGAAGCCAGATCCTGGGTCCGGGTGAGGCCGTGCGCCCCTGGATCCATCCGGGTGAGGCTGGGTCCCAGGCCCGGGTGAGACCACGCGCCCCTTGGGTATGGGTGAGGCCACGTGCCCCTTAGTCCGGGTGACGCCGTGCCCCTGGGTTCGGCCGAGACCAAACCAGAGGGAGTCGGACCTCCATTACCACCATTTGTCCACCATCCAAAGCTGAGGGGTCAGTGCTGACATGTACACATAAGGAACTACTGGACATCGAAATTGGGTCTCAAAAGAACTGTTGGTCCAGGGGGAAGCTCGCTACAGATTGATTCATTTGCCTGTCAGCATAAATATTATTGCTCGTCTCACATTCAGTTCTTATTAGTATATATCTAGTGACATATGATCTCGTTCATCTAGAGGAAATGATGAACAACATAGACTGAGGAACAAGAACAGAACCAGAAGCAAGGAGGCATCGATCGGACTATCGGGCCTCAGAGGGAGGATAGGGGAGGGTAGGGGGAGGGTGGGGGGAGGGGGAGAGTTCAACCAAAGGACCTGTATGCATGCATATAAGCCTATCCAACGGTTAAGTTCAACAGGGGATTGGGGCATGCGTGGGGAGAGGGGTGGGATGGGAATGGGGGGATGAGGAAAAATATGTGACACCTTAATCAATAAAGAAATTAAAAAAAAAAAAAAGAAAAAAGAAAGTACTGAAATCTCTGAGAATAATCTTACCAATTGCCATAAATATTTCTGTTATAACACAAGTAATTTTTAGATGGTGTAAAAACAATTAAATATTTAATAAACATAGCATAAACTTAAAAAAAAAAAAAAAAACATTGTTGGACTCAGAAATGCAATTATTTTTATAATGTTTCTCTGAAAGAGCATTATAAAAAAATGTTTAGGACGGAAAAGTACATACTTTGATATTTAGTGAAGGCACAGCACTGCAATCAGCACTTCTGCTCTGCATTAAATCTGTCTCAGTTTGTAGTGAGGTCCCAGTCTCCTCTGGTTCGTTTTCCCTTAGAGAAATATCCATTTTTTCAGTTTTTTCCAAACCTGCCACCATTTCTTCTGTAGCACTGATCTCTTCTGATTCAATTTTCCTCAAGGAAATTTTTCTTCCCGTTTCTTTCAAATCTGCCTCTGTTACCTTAAAGACAGCCATCTTTTCCATCAGAGAAATGTCTCTTTTCCCAGTTTCTTTCAAATTAATCTCCCTTTCCCCTATGGCACTGATCCCCACTAGTACCTTTTCTCTTGAGAGAGTTTCTTTTCCAATTTCTTTCAAATCTGCCTCTACTTCTATAACTCTGTCCTCTGGGGCCTTTTCCTGTGTGGATATTTCTCTTCTCCTGGTTTCTTCCAAATCTATCTCTTTTTCCTCAGTGGCATTTGTCACAGTCACCTCCGGTATCTCTTCCCTTGGAGAAATCTCCCTTCCAGGTTCTTTCATCCCTGCCTCCGCTTCCCCTACAGTGTTAACCTCTGGGGCCTTTTCCTGTGAGGATATTTCTCCTTTCTCTGTTTCTTCCAAATCCGTCTCTCTTTCCTCAATGGCACCAGTCACCTCTAGAATCTTCTCCCTTAGAGAAATCTCCATTCCAGTTTCATTCAAATCTGTCCCCACTCCCCCTACAGTGTTGACCTCTGGGGCCTTTTCCTGTGTGGATATTTCTCTTCTCTCAGTTTCTTCTAAATTCGACTCAATTTCCTCAGTGGCATTAGTCATAGTTACCTCTGGTATATCTTCCCTTGGAGAAATCTCCATTCCAGTTTCATTCAAATCTGTCCCCACTTCCCCTACAGTGTAGACCTCTGGGGCCTTTTCCTGTGTGGATATTTCTCTTCTCATGGTTTCTTCCAAATCCGTCTCTCTTTCCTCAGTGGCATTTGTCACAGTCACCTCCGGTATCTCTTCCCTTGGAGAAATCACCCTTCCAGGTTCTTTCATCCCTGCCTCCGCTTCCCCTACAGTGTTAACCTCTGGGGCCTTTTCCTGTGAGGATATTTCTCCTTTCTCTGTTTCTTCCAAATCCGTCTCTCTTTCCTCAATGGCACCAGTCACCTCTAGAATCTTCTCCCTTAGAGAAATCTCTCTCCCAGTTTCTTTCAAATCTGTCTCCATTTCCACGGTGAAGTCAATCATTTCTGGTTTCTTCTCCCTGAGAGAGATGTCTCTTCTCCCAGTTTCTTTTAACTTTGACTCAATTTCCTTTGTAATGCTAGCCTCCACTGGTTCCTTCTCCTTTGATGAGGTTTCTAGTCTTGCTGCTGTCTTTTTCCCAGACACAACAATCTCCTCTGGTACCTCTTCCTTTGAGGAAATGTCTCTTCTTCCAGTTCTTCTTCCTATATTTGGCTTTGGTTTCTGAAATCGATTCTTTAGAACTGGAACCTGTTTGAGTATATTTGCTTCATTATCCTCTTGAATACTATAAAAAGAAAAGACAATTAAATTTTAAACCAGATTGTCTGTTGAAGAGATGATGGTTGAGAACTCACTACTGAAACACGAGGGACTCTCGAATTAAAAAATAAGAAAATTAAGAAAGCCCAAGGAATCTCTGAGTAAAATTTAAAAATTAAAAGGGAACCTGGATGGTGTGGCTCAGTGGTTTAGCACTGAAATATGAACCAGAAGGTCATGGTACAATTCCCAGTCAAGGCAAATGCCCAGTTATGGGCCCATTCCCTGGTAGGGGGTGTGCAGGAGGCAGCCAAGCAATGATTCTTTCATATCATTGGTGTTTCTATCTCTCTCTCTTCTTCTCTGATATCAATAAAAATCAAATTAAATTAAAAGAGAGCCCTGGCCAGGTAGCTCAGTTGATTAGAGCGTTGTTCCATATGCCAAGGTTGCAGGTTCAATCTCTGGTCAGGGCACATATAAGAATCAACCAATAAATGCATAAATCAGTGGACAATAAATTGATGTTTCTCTCTCCACCCCCCTCAAATCAATCAATAAATAAAAATTTATAAAACAAAACTAAGTAGAGAATTTATTAAAAATAATAAAATTAAATTAAAATCAAGAGGAAAATTTCATCTTTTGAAAATATGGTAAAATTTTAAAATAATAAAATATCTATTTCCTAGAGACATATATAAAGAAAAAGTCATCAATAAGGTCAATTAGATTAGCAGCTAATTGGCCCAGAATAGTTTCCTACTAATTGTCATTCACACCATTCTTCACAAACACTGTCGGAGAAAAACTCTCCAGGCTCTACATTGTAGCTAGCCCAATTTGTGTCTGCTATTCCTATATCTCTGCCCCTACTATCACTTACACAGACATATGACTTACCATAGAGTTAAGGGACCCACTTATATGGCCAGACTTGACTGGCATCTCAAACAGCTGGATGGAGGCATGATTTGAAAAAGATACAGCCTTATGACTAAGTACTAGGTTCACACCTCCTCACTTTTAAAAACAATTTAAAATGATATTTCCTGTACAGACATTTCTCTAAGAGAATACAAATTGGGGCTTAAAAGAAGAATTAAATGAACAGTATTTGGCAGTTTCCTGAGTGTTACTGGGCATTTCAGCAATGTTAGTCTGAACAAGTGTATACAACAGCTTTTTAAAAATGAGTTAAAACTGCCCTAGCTGGTTTGGCTCAGTGGATAGAGCATCAGCCCGCTGGCTGAAGGGTCCCGGGTATAATTCCAGTCAGGGGTGCATACCTCAGTTACAAGCTCGATCCCCGGCCCTAGTCGGGCCATGCAGGAGGAAACCAATCCATGTGTCTCTCTCACCTCAGTGTTTCTCTCGCTCTCTGTCTCTCCCCCACCCTTCCATTCTCGCTAAAAAATCAATGGAAAAATATCCTCGGATGAGGATTAACAAAAGAAAAAATTTTTTTTTTTACTTTTTAAATTTTTTACAACTATGTTAGTGCTTGCTTGAACTTGTCTATGTCCCAACCTATCTTTCTTTGTTGAAACATGTTTTTCAATGCAATTTTTGATAACACAAGACAGGTTCTTAGTACAAGACTAATTTTCAAATTGTACTTGTTTATGTAACTGAGGTGTTTTTCAACTATCATTAACTTTAGTAATAGATAACATTCAATGTAAAATTAATACAAACTGGTAAAGGATATTTAATTTAGTTAGTTCTTAGTGGGTTTTATTCTATTTTCTGACTTACGATACTTTTCATCTCCATCCAGAAATATTTAGCTTTTAGTAAGGTTTGTGTACTAGCAACCTTGGTTTGGTTATCATGGGAAAAGATAAAATCTATATATATAAAAGCCTAAGCAACCAAACAACTGGTCACTATAACATGCACTGACCACCAGGGGGCAGACGCTCAACACAGGAGCTGCCCACTGGTGGTCAGAGCATCGCACCAGCCGGGTGGCAGCCACTCATTCCCTCAGTAGTCCTACAGGCCCAACCTCCAGAGAACAGTACAGGCACCAATGGACCAGCACTGCCGGCACGATCCCGACAGCACTGATGGCCTCCTGGATGTCGGCCTTGGGCACCGTGGCCACTTTTCCTCCCTAAACACTCCACAAGGAAGAAACAATATAAAATGCCAGGTGGCTCCCAACAACAGGCGCGAATGTCAGCGGGATGGATCCGGATCCCAGGCCAGCAAGGGTGTCCCATGGCCCGCTCAGAGGGCTGATCACATCCCAGCCCCCCACTCAACCCCCCTGGAAACTCCACCCATGCACGAATTCATGCACCGGGCCTCTAGTATCATTATAAAGTCACATTTTAGACACTAGCATATTCTTAAAACATGTAAATGCTTTAAGCAAAAGATTTATTAATAATACTAGAGGCCCAGTGCATGATTAAATCATGCATGTGTAGGGTCCCCTAGGCCTAACCAGCCATCCTGGTGCCGGAGCGGACAGGCACCCAGCTCCCATGCTTTCGCTTTCGATCGCGGGGGAGGTGGGTGCCTGTCCGTTGGTGCACCAGGCCTTTCAGAAGCCTCCGGCGCGGCGGAGGCTTCTGAAAGGCCTGATGCCGGAGCTTTTGATGGTCCGCGGTGGGATGTGGGCTCGCTGCCCCAGAGGCCCCTTCTGTGCCGCAGCACAGCCATGGCACAGACACTGAGCTCGAGCCGCCACTGGCGACGACAGCTCAGCGTCCTGCTGGCCCAATCAGCCACCCCGGCCACCCCGAGTCCTGCCCCCCTGCGCCTCCTGGCCAATCATGGGCATAGCGAAGGTACGGTCAATTTACATATTTGTCTATTATTAGATAGGCTCATTACTTTAATATCAATTCAGATTTTAAGATACAAATACACAATGTTATGATTATATTCCATATGCTTAAATAGCCTCTGAGTAATCAAAGGTCTTTGATAAACTTTACTTTTATGGATAAACTAGAGGCCCGATGCATGAAATTCGTGCATGAGGAGGGGGGTGTCCCTCAGCCCAGCCTGCACCCTCTCCAATCTGGGACCCCTCGAGGGATGTCCGACTGCCCGCTGGTAGGATCGGGCCTAAACGGGCAGTCGGACATCCCTCTCACAATCCAGGACTGCTGGCTCCCAACTGCTCGCCTGCCTTCCTGACTGCCCCAAACCACTCTGCCTGCAGCCAGATCACCCCCTAACCATTCCCCTCCCAGCCTGATTGATACCTAACCTCTCCCCTGCCAGCCTGTTTGCCCCTAACTGCCCTCCCCTGCAGGCCTGAGTCCCCCCCATCTGCCCTTCCCTGCAGGCCTAGTTGCCCCCAACTTCCCTGCTCTGCCGGCCTGGCCACCCCTAACTGTCCTCCCCTGCAGGCTTGATTGCCCCCAACTGCCCTCCCTTGCAGGCCTGGTCTCTCCCAATTGCCCTCCCCTGCTGGCCTGATCGCCCACAACTGCCCTCCCTTGCAGGCCTGGTTCCTCCCAACTGCCCTCCCCTGCTGGCCACCTTGTGGTGGCCATCTTGTGTCCATATGGGGGCAGGATCTTTGACCACATGGGGGCAGCCATCTTGTGTGTTAGAGTGGTCAATTTACATATTACTTTTTTATTAGATAGGATAGAGGCCTGGTGCACGGGTGGGGGCCGGCTGGTTTGCCCTGAAGGGTGTCCCAGATCAGGGTGGGGGTTCCCTTGGGGTATGGGTTGTCCTGAGCAAGGGGCCTGTGGTGGTTTGCAGGCTGGCCACACCCCTCGGCGACCCAAGCGGAGGCCCTGGTTCTGGGATTTATCTTCTACAATTGAAACTTTGTAGCCTGGAGTGAAGCCAAGCCTCCTGCCTGCTCCATGGTGGCAGCCATTTCTGTTGGTATTTATTTATCTTCTATAATTGAAACTTTGTAGCCTTAAGCGGAGGCCTGGGCCGGCCAGGGTGTGCAGAAAGCTTGGCTTCCTCCATCACCGGGGAAACCCAAGCCTCCCTCCTGCTCGCTCAGTGGCCGCAGCCATCTTGGCTGGGGTCAATTTACATACTCGCTCTTGATTGGTTGGTGGGCGTGGCTTGTGGGTATGGCTTGTGGGTGTGACAGAGTGATGGTTAATTTGCATATTACTCTTATTAGATAGGATCATCAGTACCACATTATTTGGAGTTCATGAACAACCAATCAACAAATAGTTCTAAGCACCTACTACATGCCTGGAAGGCATGTGCTAGGAACTGGGAATACAATGGTGAATGAGGCAGATCTTCTCCTATAGAGCTCATATCACCTGCATAATTAACTGAAGAGCAGTACCCGAGGTTAGAAATCAGATATGAAATTGTACTGAATTATTCCTCAACTTAAAACATATAATGGATCCACAACTCTCCAAGATCACAGAATTTAAGGAAAAAGGCCAAAAAAAGAGGATCATAACTGGCGAAGATAGAAGAATGTGCACACAATTACAAATCTACTCCATGGTCCACGTGTGTTTTTCTAAAATACAGTTTAAGAATCAACAAAGTACTTATAAACATCCATAAGATAATCATGAGTACACAGGATGCCAAATTAGCCTAGAGAAATGTTTTAGATATATTTGCTCATTTATATAATCAAGAAGAATTTTTAATGCATTCTTCATCTCAGAATCTCTTTATTTTCTCTTTCTCTTACATAGCACCTTAACAGTTCAAAGTCTTTGGGAGGGAGGAGAACTGCCTATTAGATACAAAAAGACATATGGCTTGATAAAACATAGAATCTTAGAATTATTTTTAAGAATGTTGGAGATTCAAAGACCAGAAAGACCACATGATAAAACAGAAAGGACACTGCCTTGAAAAAAAAATAGTTGTTGACATCAGACTGGTTATCCTATACAGTAAAAGCCTAATATGTAAATCGACCAAACAATGGAACGACCAGCAGAATGATGGGTCGCTATGACAAGCACTGACCACCAGGGAGCAGACGCTCAATGCAGGAGCTGCCCCCAGCCCACAGGACCCAGGCCAGCAAATGCGGGTACCAGCGGGGGCCCTCCCGATCACCCTGTCTGTCACCCCACAGATCAGCCCTGATCGCCGACCAGGCCTAGGGACCCTACCAGTGCACAAATTTCATGCCTCTAGCTAGTTATAAACATATCTACCAGGGTTCTAAAACCCAAAGAACACTAAAAACTTAATTTTCTACCAAGCCAAGATGAACTATTAAATGGAGATTGGTTTAACCCTGGCAGGCGTGGCTCAGTTGGTTAGAGTATCATCCAGTACAACAAGAGGTTGCAAGTTCAATTCCCAGTCAGGGCACACACCCAGGTTGCAAGTTCAGTCTCCAGTAGGGCCAAATATTGGAGGCAACCAATCAATATTTCATTCTTGTATCTGTGGTTCGCTCGCACTCTTTCTCCCTCTCTTTTTCTCTCCCTTCCTCTCTCTCTAAAAATAAGTAAAAGCATGTCCTCTATAGAGAGGGTTTTTTTTTTTTTTTAATGAAGTTTGGTTTAAACAGAAAAAAACATAAACAAAAAATCCAAACTGTCAGATATCAGATATCTATATCAGAGATATGTACCAAATAATGTCACTGTACAGAATTCTACCCAGAGATTCTGTGGCAGAATAGAAAAATAGTTTGGGGGTGGGGGAAGGCAGTATAGGAAATAAGAAGCAAAAGAATAGAGGAAGAAGTGAAGAATAAAGAAATTTTTCAAATAAAGATCTTTATAATAGTTCAGGAACCGAGCTTTCCCTCTCAGGTTAGGTAGTCAACAGGCTAATACAGCTATAATAAAGTATAAAATAGGCCAGACTTTAAATGGAAAGATTGGAAAAATATTAATAATTGTTGAAACTAGATAGTAAGTACATGGGAGTCCATTAGTCTATGCTCACTGCTTTTTGCACATTAAATATTTACAAAAGGAAAAAGAAATTAAAGTATATTAATAATTCCATTAATCTGGCTTGGTGCCCTCCAGAGGGGAAATAACAAATATAAAAGAGCTTTGGCTGTGAGAAGTATGGGTTTTTACATATAAGTTTTACATAAAATTTATGTAAACCTTAAATAAAGGCAATATGGGTTCAATCTAATCTCAAAAATCAAAAATACTAAAAAAATAAGAAACGTTATCACATTTGGACATAGACATATGATTTAACATGCATGTTAAATGGTAATCCTATCCATGTGAACTCAAGGTCTAATTTATGATGAGTAGCTCTTTTCAAATCACCCAAAACTGACAAATCGACATGAAGGCTATGACATAAATTGCCTTGAAAAATGAAGTTATAGCCCTAGCTGGTTTTGCTCAGTGGAAAGAGTGTCAGCTTGCAGACTGAAGGGTCCCGGGTTCAAGTCCGGTCAAGGGCACATGCCCAGTTTATGGGCTCGATCCCCACTGGGGGCATGCAGGAGGCAGCCGATCAATGATTCTCTGTCATCACTGATGTTTCTATCTCTCCCTCCCTTTCCCTCCGTCTCTGAAATCAATAAAAACATATTTTTTTTAAAATGAAGTTATATTTCTAAACTAGAGGCCCGGTGCACGAAATTCGTGCACAGGGGGTGAGGGGAGGAGTCCCCTCAGCCGGGCCTGCACCCTCTTGCAATCCTGGTCCCCTCAGGGGATGTCCGACTGCCGGTTTAGGCCCGATCCCAATGGGATCGGGCCTAAACCGGCAGTCGGACATCCCTCTCACAATCCGGGACCGCTGACTCCTAACCGCTCACCTGCCTGCTTGCCTGATCGCCCCTAACCACTCTGCCTGCCTGCCTGATTGCCCCTAAACATTCACCTGCCTGCCTGATCGTCCCTAACCATTCTGCATGCCTGATCACCCCTAACCACTCACCTGCCTGCCTGATTACCCCTAACTACTCGCCTGACTGCTTGATCGCCCCAATCTCTCTGCCTGCCTGCCTGCCTGATCGCCCCTAACCGCCTCTGCCTTGGCCCCCGCCACTGCAGCTTCATCTGGAAGAACGTCCAGAATGACATCCGGAAGGTCATTCGGCTGTCCAGTCTAATTAGGATATCACACTTTTATTATTATAGATATTATGTAACTTGATATATAAAAAAAATCAAGTCTGATTTGTGTCTTTTTAAAAATTAACAATTTGTAAAACTTTATACAAAATTTTAAAATTATATAATCAATAAGATGATGCTTACCTTGGACATTCATTAAGAGACTTGGGCTCATCTGGTTGCACATTTTGAAATGAAGTATCTTTTTTTCCAGATTGTGAGGTGATGTCACATGACTGATCTTCTATCTGTTCAGGAGTCTTGATAACGAAGACATTTTTTTAAAAAGTTTTAGTTTTCAAAATGAACAACCATTTATAATGTCCAATTTGAGTACAAAGAAAACAGTAACATTTCAAAACCATAAAATGATAGTCCAAAGATGTTGGTTTTTTTCTTTAGATATCTTAGGAAATTTCATAAGCCACACCTTTTACCTCATCTCAAAGGCCCCATTTTCCTCCCAATCAGAAAGCAAGTAACTGCTTTAGTCTCATCTGTAAGAATTATACCCTGGGATCTATCTCTCTGAATCTATCTTATTATTATAATCACATTACAGACCTTGGAAATTATGCCAACTGTTACCCTTATCAAAAAGACTAGTTATTATTATGTAAATAATCTAAAATCCATAATCTGTTCTTAGAATTATATTTTAGTAGGAAGATTTTAACATTTTGTTTCTGCCAGCGTTAAAATTCACATATCAAGCTATATTTTCAAAAGGAAGTGGAATTCAAAATCTGCAGAGTAATGGGAAAAAGCAAGTCAAATATGAAGTAAGATGAAAGTAGATGATCCATCATATAAATGCCCAAAATCCAGAGAGCTGAGTTACATGGCTTTACAATTAGCCAAGTGGCTGCCTATGAGATTTTGGTCTTATATTTAATGAACAATGTACACAATGGTATAACACTACTATTTAAAAGTGGGTGAGGCCCAGCCAGCATGGCTCAGTGGTCGAGGGTTGACCTAAGAAGCATGAAGTCATGGTTCAATTCTCCGTCAGGGCACATTCCCGGATTGCCGGCTCAATCCCCAGTGTGGGGCGTGCAGGAGGCAGCCAATTAATGATTCTCTCTCATCATCAATATTTCTATCTCCTCTCCCTTCCTCTTTGAAATAAATGAAAATATATAAAAAGAGGGTGAAAGGAGGCTTATATATTTAACAAAAAACACTGGGAGGAATCAGAATACTTACATTTATATCAACACAGGATTCATTTTCATTCTTTTCTACATTGGCCCCAATTTCTTCCTGTGATGCAGGGATTTCTTTTTTTTCAGCAGCTTTAACTACATTTGGCTTTGGCCTTTGTAATCGGCCCCTCAGTCGTGCAGGTCTGAAAGCCTTTGGTTGATTATCTTCCTGCAGATTCATTTTTTCACTCAAACTACAGTTAGAAAGGAATCAAATCAATAGTTATTCTGAATTCACATACTTGCTTGTTTTTAGTATTTCCTTCTCTCAGGTACAAATAATTTGTAATATAAAATAATTCATAAGTATCCTCAAGAACATCCTTCAAAGATATTTATACTTCTACACTTTGAATCTTTGGAACCCAAGACATAATCCTGGAAGCCTGACTATAAAAAGCATTTTAAAATCAAATTTTCATCACAAAATTAAAAAATTTACATCAGATAAGCATGTACTACAATTCCCCACTAAGTATAATATTGTATAATGTACATTACCAGGGCACTGGAAACAGATTATGGCATAAATATACAGTCCAAAATCCACTGGTTCAGATTCATACTGGAGCAATGTCTATTCTAGATCTCCATTATAAATTAAACATTCCCTTCTAAAACCCCTTGTTATAAGTAAAATTATACAGAAACACATTATCTTACCCATTAACTTATCTAACAAACTTTGTTAGTAAGCTTGTTAGTAAGCTGAGGGAGAAATGTAATTGCTAACTTAATGGATCCATATCATAATTTATTTCTACAATACAGGGGTGGACAAAAGTAGGTTCACAGTTGCTTGTATGGAAAAAGACATGCAAGTTATGATTATAATAATACAAAAATAAATTGCATACTCACACTGTAAACCTACTTTGCCTACACCAACATTAAGCATAATGAGCGTTATTTACTAGGTGTACCAGTTAATAATGCAGATTTTTTTCAATAGATGTAGTTATACATATGTTGATATATATACGATTTGATATATATGCTATTTTGTTGTATTGACAACAAGCTTCAAAACTTCATATGTCAAATTTGCTGAAGGTGTTAACATCATAGATATTTTTACGCTTAAAAATGTCAAATTTCGTGCCAAAAAAAAAGAGCATTTGCGGGAAGTTTTAATTCATTACTTTATTTTAAAGAAAAAGTTATCGTACACTTCGGGAAGCTTATGGTGAACATGCTCCATCTCAAGATACTTGTGAACGTTGGTTTAAACACTTTAAAAGTGATGATTTTGATATGAAAGACAAAGAACATCCAAGTCAACCGAAAACGTTTGAAGACCAACAATTACAAGCATTATTGGATGAAGATGCATGTCAAAGTCAAAAACAACTTGCAGAAAGATTAAACATTGCTCAGAAAACAATTTCCAATCGTTTACAAGCAATGGGAAAGATTTTAAAGGAAAGAAAATGGGTGCCACATCAACTGAACGAAAGACAAATGGAAAACCGAAAAGTCATCAGTAAAATGTTGCTTCAATGGCAAGAAAGTCTTTTTTGCATCGAATTGTGACTGGCAATGAAAAGTGGATTTATTTTGAGAATCCCAAACGCACAAAATCATGGGTTGATCCAGGTCAACCATCAACACTGACTGCAAGGCCAAATCACTTCGGAAAGAAGACAATGCTCTATGTTTGGCGGGATCAGGAAGGTGTGGTGTATTATGAGCTTCTAAAACCAGGTGAAACCGTTAATACTGATCACTACTGACAACAAATAATCAATTTGAACCACGCTTTGATCGTGAAATGACAAAAATGTTCCAGAAGAGAAGACAAAGTAATTTTGCTTCATGATGATGCACCAACACACACATCAAAACCAGGTAAAGACACGATAAAAGATCTTTCCTGGGAAATATTAACCCAACCCCTGTATTCACCAGACCTTGCTGCTTCAGATTACCACTTGTTCCAATTATGGCACATGCACTTTCTGAGTAGCACTTCAAAACATACGAAGAAGGGGAAAATTGGGTGTCTGAATGGTTTGCCTCAAAACAAGAAAAATTCTATTGGGACGGTATCCACAAATTTCCTAAAGATGTGGGAAATGTGTAGCTAGCAATGGACATGACTTTGAATAAAGCACTTTTGATGTTTCTCTTGAAATTGTGTTTTCTTTGATTACAAAATCGGCATTATTAACTGGTACACCTAGTAAATGTTTCAACAACACCAACTGTTAAAAATGGACTTAAAGTGCATAGCTGAAAATAAACCTCAGACAGTATCAAGTAGAAAAATTACTACAATCATTCCTAAGAGTTACTATTTGTATTCTACTTCCTAAATACTTACTTAGATACAGTATCAGCTTCAGAGTTCTCTTTCTCTGTATTCTCCATTCCAGAAATGTCAAATGAATTCATTTTATCCTTTTCCATGTGGGTCTATGAATTCAATGTTTTACATTTAATCTACTTAACATAAAAAAGTTCAAACTTTGCAATAAGTAAAGGGAAATTTAAACAAAAAAGTTTCTTTTGTACTTCTAATAAGAGAGTTTTTAAAATCATACAGATTAAAGTATTAGAAAACATACCGGGTGAGGCAAAAGTAGGTTTACAGTTGTTCATATGGAAAATAATAATGAAAAATACAAGAATAAACTTGTGTTTCATATATTTACAACTGTAAATCTACTTTTGCCTAACCCTGTATAACCTCATACATTACTACAAATCACAAATCAGTATATCCTTTCTAGAAAGCCTTTTGTCAATATGAATCAAGAGCCTTAAAAATATTCATCCTTCTGACCCAGTAATATGATTGTTAAGACTCTATTCTAAAATATTTCTACTAAAATTTAAGTACAAATATGTTCACTGGAATATTATACAAAATAGCGAACACTGTAAAATCAGGGTTGGAGAAAGTCTGGCCCACAGGCCATATAAGGCCCACAAAATCATTTGGTCTAGCCCCGCCAAGGCATTAGGTCTGACCAAATATAGCAGGCTAATTTAATTTTGTGTGGCCCGTGAATGATGTTATACATATCCAAATGGCCCTTTGCAAAAAAAAAGTTTCCCCATCCCTACTGTAAATAGACAAAATATTCAACAATGGGTAAATGTTTAAATAAACTCAGTTCACACCCACTGATAGAATATTATGAAGTTACTAAATTAAAAAACCATGTTTTCAAAAGATGTTTAATGATATGGGAAAATATTTATAGAAGTTAAATACCAAAGGATACAAAACTGAATTAATACTACTACTCAATTTTGTAATTAAGAAAAGCTGGAAGAATTAAAATGTTGGTTGCATCTGAATAACGAAATTACAAGTAGATTTTGTTTTAATTTTTTCCTAATCCTCACCTAAGGATATGTTTTCGTTAATTTTTAGAGAGAAGGAGGGAGGGAGAGAAAACACCGATTGCGAGGCTCCAATCAGCTGAGGCACACCGACCAGGAATGTTTTAATTTTTACATGAGTGTGTATTTCCCCAATTTTCTAGAAGTTAAAAATCCTCTCTAATAAAAGAGTAATATGCAAATTAACCATCACTCCACTACATAAGCCACGCCCACCAGCCAAGCCACACCCACCAGCCAATCAGGGCAAGTATGCAAATTAACCCCAACCAAGATGGCTACCAGAAGGGAGGCTTGGGTTTCCCTGGCAACAGAGGAAGCCAAGCTTTCCACACACTCTGGGGGGCCCAGGCCTCCACTCAAGGATACAAAGTTTCAATTATAGAAGGTAAACAAATCCAAACAGAAACGGCTGCCGGCCACGGAGCAAGCAGGAGGCTTGGCTCCACTCCAGGCTACAAAGTTTTAATTGTAGAAGGTAAATAAATTCCAGATGCCAGGGCCTCTGCTTGGGTCGCTGGGGGGCGTGGCCAGCCTGCAAACCACCACAAGCCCCTTGCCCAGGCCTCTCCATGCCCCAAGGGAACCCCACCCTGATCCAGGACACCCTTCAGGGCAAACCAGCTGGTCCCCACCCATGCACCAGGCCTCTATCCTATCTAATAAAAGAGTAATATGCAGATTGACCATCACTCCAACACACAAGATCAAGATAGCTGCCCCTATGTGGTCAAAGATCCTGCCCCGATGTGGACACAAGATGGCCACCACAAGATGGCCAGCAGGGGAGGGCAGTTGGGAGGGACCAGGCCTGCAAGGGAAGGCAGTTGAGAGGGACCAGGCCTACAAGGGAGGGCAGTTGGAGGTGATCAACCCTGCAGAGGAAGGCAGTTAGGGGTGACCAGGCCGGCAGAGGAGGGAAGTTGGGGGCAAACAGGCTGGCAGGGGAGCAGTTAGACATCAATCAGGCTGGCATGGGAGTGGTTAGGGGGTGATCAGGCTGGCAGGCAGAAGCGGTTAGGGGAAATCAGGAAGGCAGGCAGGCAAGCAGTTGGGAGCCAGCAGTCCTGGATTGTCAGAGGGATGTCCGGTGGGATCGGGCCTAAACGGGCAGTCGGACATCCCTCGAGAGGTCCCAGATTGGAGAGGGTGCAAGCTGGGCTGAGGGACACCCCCCAGCCCCGTGCACAAATTTCATGCACTGGGCCTCTAGTACCTTATATAATTATAATGTAACTAAATTATAAAAAGTATGATAAAAAAAGCTATTTCACATAATAGGAAAAAATGTAGACTTAACATTATAAAAAGTATTTTACCAAAAATAAAAAATTTAAAACAATATAATGCTAGCATGAATATAAGGAAACAGGAACATGCATTTGGTGCTTATAGGAATGTAAATAGAGTCATGTTTTTGACTGTCAGTGTGACAATGCACAAGACCTATAAAAATATTAAAAATATTTTGACCCATTAATCTCACCACCTCTGAAAATTTATCCTTTGTTTTACCTTAAGAAAGCCCTATTTAAAAAATTGTTTGCTTGTATTTCAAGAGTTTAAAAAATGGAAATAACCTAAATATCCACCACTAGAGAAATGGCTAGTAAATTGATAAGTTAACCTTAATTAAAAAGATCAATTAATCCCAAGAAATATAAATGAATAAATTTAGAGAAAGAAGTTTTAAATTTTATGTTATGATTGCCCTGGCTGGTGTGACTTAAGTGGTTAGAGCGGCGGCCCACACCAAAGGGTTGAAGGTTCGATTCCTGGTCAAGGGCATATACCTGGGTTGCAGGTTTGTCCTTGGGTCAGAGCAAGTACAGGAGGCAACCAATTGATATGTTTCTCTCACATAAATGTTTCTCTCTTTCTCTCTCTCTTCTCTCTCTTCCTCTCTCTCTCTCTCTCTCTCTGACTCTCTCTCTCTCTCTCTTTCACTCTCTCTAAAACATCAATGGATATTAAACAAAAACAAAAACAAAATTTTATAATTAAAAACTATAGAAATGTTTACATACATAAAAAGAAAGTTTAAGTTTATAAAAGACAAACAGAGCAATATATCTGTGTTTAGATGAAAAGGTTGTAGATATAATTTTATGTATAGCTGGCTCAAAAAATTTTTTTTTTTAAATATATTTTATTGATTTTTCAGAGAGAGGAAGGGAGAGGGATAGAGAGCTAGAAACATCGATGAGAGAGAGACATCGACCAGCTGCCTCCTGCACACCCCCCACCGGGGGATGTACCCGCAACCAATGTACATGCCCTTGACCGGAATCGAACCTGGGACCTTCCAGTCCACAGACCGACGCTCTATCCACTGAGCCAAACCGGTTTCGGCCAAAAAATTTTTTTGAATAATAATTTCATATAATAAAAGTCAGATTTGTCATTATGGAGGATGTTTGAAATTTGTCTTAGGTTCTAAAAAAAATATGCATAAGCCCTTGCTGATACGGCTCAGTTGGTTGAGCATCGTCCCACGTACCAAAAGGTCACCAGTTCCATTCCTGGTCAAGGCACATGCCCAGGTTGTGGGCTCCATCCCCAGGAAGGTTGCATGCAGGAGGCAACTGACTGGTGTTCCTCTCTCACATCAATGTTTCTCTATCTCCCTCTCTCTAAAAATCAATAAAAACATATATTTTTTAAAATTAAATAAAAATAAAATAAAGCAGGAGCCTAGTAAGACAAATTTAATATTCTTAAAATATTTTTTTAAATTGACTTCAGAGAGGAAGGTAGTGGGAGAGAGAGATAGAAACATCAATGATGAGAGAGAATCATTGATCAGCTGGTCCCCCCTACATGCTCCCCATCGAAGATCACGCCTGCAAACAGGGCATGTGCCCTGATGGGGAATCGAACCACAACATCCTGATTCATAAGTTGACGCCCAACCACTGAGCCACAGTGGCCTGGCTAAGACAAATTTAATATTAATGGGAAAGTTGTTCTGAAGAAAATGCATAATCAAGACACTGGTAAAACATTTAATATTAATGTGTAAGTTCTTGTATCTTTGTGATAGTATCACTAACATTACTTTTTAATTATAACTAAACATTTTTATTTCTAACTATTTCGGAAAAAATTTTTATAATTTTAATATCTATAAAGTCTCTTGCTCCATACCTTTTCAACTGGAGCTTCTGGATGTAAATTCTTGCTCTTGGCATCTGTTTTACCTTGTGAAAGAACTGATTTCTTCCCAACAGCCCTTGATAAATTGGGTTTAGGTCTCTGGAATCGTCCTCTTACCATAGGTTTAACATTTTCTGTTTGATCAGTTTCCCTAAAAAAAAATCATTACGCACTATCATTCAGGCATATTAAATGAAATTCTTCAAAATTCACTCAAGAGTCAGAAAAAAACTCCTTTAAGCATATTACAAAGTAGCAAAGAAAACTGAGAAACAGCAATGAGGCAATAACTAACTTGTTCCATCAGATGTTAAAAACACAGTATTCATGCCAAAACCGGTTTGGTTCAGTGGATAGAGCGTCAGCCTGTGGACTGAAAGGTCCCAGGTTCGATTCCGGTCAAGGGCATGTACCTTGGTTGCGGGCACATCCCCAGTAGTGGGGGTGTAGGAGGCAGCTGATCGATGTTTCTCTCTCATTGATGTTTCTAACTCTCTATCTCTCTCCCTTCCTCTCTGTAAAAAATCAATAAAATATATTTAAAAAACAAAACAAAACACAGTATTCAACATCAATAATTAAAACGCTGTAGAACAGATATATGAAGAAACAGATAAATGAAACACAAAAGAAAATTGAGATGACTACAAAATATACATGATTTTAATATTTAAAAAGGGAAGCATTTCAAAAGTGTGAAGGTAAGATGAAATACAAAATAATGTATAATTAAGAATAAATATTAGCCCGGCTGGCATGGCTCAGTAGTTGAGCATCAACCTAGGAACCAGGAGGTCATGGTTTGATTCACGGTCAGGATACATGCCCGGGTTGTGGATTCGACCCCATGTGGGGCATGCAGGAGTGCAGGAGGCTGATGATCAATGATTATCTCATCATTGATGTTTCTATCTCTCTCCCCCTTTCCCTTCCTCTCTAAAATCAATACACACACACACACACACACACACACACACACACACACACACAGTAGAGAAAAAACAAGAGTGAGCACAAATGTGACAAGACATTAAAAATCAGAAAATTTACTCTGGCCGGTGTGGCTCAGTTGGTTGGATGTTGTACCATGCACCAAAAGGTTGCCAATTCGATTCCCAGTCAGGGCATATACCCAGGTTTCGGGTTCGATTCCCAATAGGGGCATGAAGGAAGCAGCTGATCAACATCTTGCTCTCACACTGATGTTTCTCTCTATTCCTCTCTAAAAATCAATCTTAAAAAAAAAAATCCAAAAATCTACCTGGAATTATATATATTCACTATTCTATTCCTTTAACTTTCATTTAGGTTAGAAAATATTTAAATAAAAAGCTGAAGGAAATAAAAAAAAGAATTACATATCCCTGCCAAAAAAGAAAAAATGAGGTGGAAATATTGTACTGAGGTGTTATTTTATAATCTATCAAGACCAGCAAAAATCCCAGCTTGATAACAGCATTATTAGTTGCTAAGAAAAAGAGGTGCTTTCTTACATTGTTGGTGAGAATGTAAACTAGTATAATTTCTATGGGTAGCATTTTGACACTAACTTATCAAAATCATAAATGTACACACATATATAACCATGAAGCAAGCATTTCCATTTTCAGGAACTTAACCTACAAATACACTTGCTTATAGATGAATAAGTGAAAATGTACAGTAAGATTATAAGCATTATTTGTAAACATATAGCCATCAATAGGGGACTGATAATATAAAATGTGGTTTTTTCATACAACACTATGCAGCTATAAAAATAATAAAGAAGGTCTTTATTTAAAGGTATGTAGATATAAGAAAAAAATGTAAAAGATATGTATACTACTAGGTTTTTAAAGAGTTAAAATATATGTATGTATTAGCTTTTTATTGTTGTAGTTAATCCCCACCCAATGACATTTTTTCCACTGGTTTTTAGAGAGAATGGAAGGGAGGAAGAGAAAAGGAGAAAGAGAGAGAGAGAAATATAGATGTGAGCAAAAGACACTGATTAGTTGACTCTGCATGCGCCCTAACCAGGGCTGGGGATCGAACCTGCAACCCAGGTATATGCCCTTGACCAGGAATTGAACCTAAAATCCTCCGGTGTTTAGGCCGACACTCTAACCACTGAACAAACAATGGACAGGGCTACTTGTATTAGCTTTAATACATTTTTTATTTTTTCTAAAAATATATTTTATTTGATTTTTTACAGAGAGAGTTAGAAACATCGATGAGAGAAACATCGATGAGAGAAACATCGATCAGCTGCCTCCTGCACACCCCCTATTGGGGATGTGCCCACAACCAAGGTACATGCCCTTGACCGGAATCGAACCTGGGACCCTTGAATCCACAGGCTGACGCTCTATCCACTGATGCTCTAAAACAAATATTTTGGCTTTACTGTGACCTTTGTTGCAGCTAAACTGGTTAGGGCTTAATATACTTTTTAAAAATTTTCTGAAAAAATAAAACTGGTACTTGTTAAAGTGAATAAGGATATATGGTAGGAAGAATATTTCCCTCAATACCTTTTTACACTTTTAGACAGCTGAACCATAATATATTATCCATACCAAAGACTAATTTCAATTTTTATTTTAAAAAATAAGGTTGATTCTCAATATGACTTTGCTTTACTGAATATAAATAATTTATAAACTGAATAGCTTTTAAGACCATATGAGAAGTTATGAGGGAGACAAAAAGGAAGTCTGAATTTTTGACATATCTCTTCAAAGGGAAATTCTGTGGTGCTTTTGTTCTATTTTTAGTGAAGATACTAACTTAACCAGTATCTATATACTAAAAAACATTATAATCTCTTCAAAGTCATAAATATCAAAATCCACTACTTTGACAACAGGCATGAATATTAACTCAAACCAAGTAAAAGCAAATATTTAAGCTTTTAAATTATTTTAGAATTTCTTAAGTTACTACTTTGCTAAAATTCGTAATACTATAATACATCATATATGAAAGAAGCTCTTTCTGTAATGAAATATACACACTCAGACCACAGACATATTAAATGGTCTATAGTTCCGTCCTCATCCCTAAAAGAAGCAACATTATTAACATTTGTTAAATTATAAGAAATTACCAAAAGTTTTAAAATAAATTTTTAAGTCCTACCATGTTAAATACTTACAGTGATATATTTTTTAGTTCAACATTTCTTTCTTCTGTACAACTACTCTCAGCATTATTCACCTCACATAAGACTCTAATTCCAACTTCTGATGAATGCAAATCTGAAGTGATTGATTCTGAAGCCTCAGTTGCTACTGATGTAGCATCTTGTTGACTACTAAAAAAATGAAAACATCAGGGAGGAAAGAAATTCTTAGTAATGCATACTTTAAACTAATTATTTAAAAGACTTTTAAAATGCTATATACTAACCAACACTATGAACGATAATCCTTCATATTATGAAAGAATTAAAACAAATATTTTGGCTTTACTGTGACCTTTGTTGCACCATGTTAATTTTTTTTTAAACTCACTCGTAACATTGTTCTTTCTTTACCTATTTTGTTTGTGTATATATATATTATACACACACACACACACACACACACACACACACACACACATATGTATTATTGATTTTTTTACAGAGAGGAAGGGAGAGGGATAGTTAGAAACATCGATGAGAGAGAAACATCGATCAGCTGCTTCCTGCACACTCCCTACTGAGGATGTGCCCGCAACCAAGGTACATGCCCTTGACCAGAATCGAACCTGGGAACCTTGAGTCCGCAGGCCGACGCTCTATCCACTGAGCCAAACCAGTTAGGGCGCACCATGTTATTAAGAACTATTCCTTCGCCCTAGCTGGTTTGGCTCAGTGGATAGAGCAGCAGCCTGCAGACTGAAGGGTCCAGGTGTGATTCCAGTCAAGGGCACATGCCCGGGTTGTGGGCTCAATTCCCAGTAGGGGGCTTCCAGGAGGCAGCCAATTAATGATTCTCTCTCATCATTGATGTTTCTCTCTCCCTTTCTCTCTGAAATCAATAAAAATGTATTTAAAAAAATAAAGGGGAACTGTTCCTTCAAAGAAATTAGCCACCATAAATTAATAAGCGTGGGAAAGTGTTTAAAAAGTCACAAAAGAAAATTCCCTTATTTATATAGAGTTCACAAATCAAATGTATGTGTAAAATCATAATAATACTTAGAAATTATCTTCCATTAAAATTTTATGAAAGCATTTGAGATATTGGTCCCGAGAATATGTGTCAGTTTGGCTCAAATAAACTCTTATAAAAATTCAAAAATAGCCCTGGCCAGTATGGCTTAGTTGGTTGGAGCATCATACCAATCAATATGCCAAGGTTGCAGGTTTGATCCAAGGTCAGGGCACATATAAGAAGCAACCAATCTATACATATAAAACCCTAATATGCAAATAGACCTAACGGCAGAACAACCGAACAATCGGTCACTATGACATGCACTAACCACCAGGCGGTGCACGCGGAACATGGCGGGCATCGGCCACAATGGGATGGTGGAGCAGGTGAGCAGGGGCGCCAGACCACGGTGGTGCACTGCTCACTGTCATCAGGGTGAGCCTCTGGTGGTTACTGAAAATTCTTTGCTCCCACGCACTGCGGTCTCACCGGGCACTCGCACCCACTGCCGGCGGCATTCCCAATCACTCGGTGTCGTCAGCAGGCGCAAGTGGCGGCTACCGGCACCGCTCGCACCTGTTGTTGGCACCGGCCCCAGTCACTCCTCGCCATCAGCGGGTGTGAGTGGGGCCAGCGCCTTCAGGACGTGGGAGCGGGGCTGCTGGCAGACAGAGGACCATGGGCCGCAGTGGGAGGGGCCTAGCAGGGGAGCAGAGGATGGGCTGAAACCCACCCTGTGCCCAGCCTCGCGGCCCACAGTTTCTTTCAAGGTACACGAATTCATGCACTGGGCCCCTAGTGAATGTATAAATACATGGAACAGCAAATCGATGTCTCTCCCTCTCTCTCTCTCTCTCTCTCTCTCTTCTCTCTCTCTTTCTCTCTCACCCCTTCCCTTCCTCCCTCCCTAAAAATCAATAACCCTAGCCAGTTTGACTTGGTGGATAGAGCGTCAGCCTGAGGACTGAAGTGTCCCATGTTTGATTCCAGTCAAGGGCATGTACCTTGGCTGCGGGCACATCCCCAGTAGGAGGTGTGCAGGAGGTAGCAGACAGATATTTCTCTCTTATCGATGTTTCTAACTTTCTATCCCTCTCCCTTCCTCTTTGTAAAAAAAAAAAAAATCAATAAAGGACCCAGAGGTCCATGGCTCAGCTTCAAATACATTATTAACATTTTGAACTATATGAAAAACTCAGCACATGTGCATATGTGTATTTTTCTACATGAGAATAAATAACTACATCAAATTTTTCAGAAGATAAACATATAGACCAGTGGAACAGAATAGAAAGCCCAGAAATAAACCACGTATATATGGCCAAATGATCTTTGACAGGGTGCCAAAAGTACACAATAGGAAAAGAATAGTCTCTTCAACAAATGATATTAGGAAAGCTGAATATCCACAAGCAAAAAAAAAAAAAAATGAAACTGGACATTTATCTTATAACATACACAAAAATCAACTAAAATGGATTAAAGATTTAAAAGAAACACTTTAACTATAAAACTCCAAGAAGAACACATGGGAGGAAACTTCATAACATTGGTATTGGCAATGATTTCTTGGCTACCACAACAACAGGAACAGAAGAAAGAAAAAAAAAACCACAAAAATAAGCAAGTAGGACTACATCAAATTTAAAAATTTATGTACAGCAAAGGAAATGATCAAGAGTCAAAAGCCAATCTATGAAATGGGAGAAAAATATTTGTTAGCCATATATCTAACAAAGGCTTAATATTGAAAATATAAAAGGAACTCCTATAACTCATAGCAAAAACAAAAATGACCTAATTTTAAAACTTGGAAAAGAACTTGAAACATTTCTCCAAAGAAGACATACAAATGGCCAACAGGTAGATGTAAAGATACGTAATATCACTAATCATCACAGAAATACAAATCAAAACCACAAAGAGGTATATAATCTCACACCTGTTAGTATGGCCATTTTTTCTTTTAAGTGTTGGAGAGGATGTGAAGAACTGGAATCCTTGTGCACTGTTGGTGGAAAAATATAATGGTGTAGCCACGTAGAAAACAGTATGGAAGTTCCTCAAAAAATTAAAAATAGAACTATCATATGATCTGGTAATCCTTCTTCTGGGAATTTATCCAGAAGAATTGAAAATAGAATATCCAAGAGATCTCTGTACTCCCATGTTTACTGCAGCATTATTCACAATAACTAAGAGATGGAAACAACCTAAATATCCATTGACAGATGAATAAAGAAAAATGTGATACGTACATACAATGGAATATTATTCATCCTTAAAGAAAGAAAAAATCCTATCATAGGCTACAACATGAATGAACCTTAAAAACATTATGCTAGGAGAAACCAAGATGGTGGCATAGGTAAACACCTGAAATTGCTGCCTCACACAACCACTTCAAAACTACAACTAAAAAACAAAACGGACATTATCCAGAACCACAGGAAGGCTGGCTGAGTGGAAATTCTACAACTAGAAGAAAAGAGAAAAGCACACTGAGACGCAGAGGAGCTGCGGAAGTAAAGTGCAGAGGTATGGAGGAACGTGCGGAGGAAAGGGCTGGCAACTGAGTCAATCGGGAGAAAGACATAAGCTCCCAACTGCTCTGAACTCCGGGCGAGACACTAGGGACCCAGACCCATACGGGGAGAAACTGGACTGTCTGGCATCGGGCGGAACTCAAGGGTGGCTTTCTCTCAGAGGTGCTTGCAATGATTACCGAGGGAAACTGAGACCCGGGGGCCTCTTAGGGCAGGGCTAAGGAGCAGCCATAGCTGTTTGCTCTGCTTTGTTGATTCCCTGAGACCCTGCCCCACCCAAGCTGGGCGCAGAGGCTTTTGCATATGAATGACCTGGCCCTTTACAATCTAAAATTACCTAACAAACTGCAGCTGGGTCAGAGAGACCCAGAACATACAAAAGAAGGCCCAAGGCCCCACAGCAGCTTGCATTGCTTCACCTCCAAACCCCAAACAAAGAAGAGGAATCTGCAGATCTCTCTGTAGCTTCTGCCGGGTGGCCTCAGGCAGAGACTAAATTAGCACCTCCTTGAAGATCCAAGAGCCAGTGTACCCAGTGGTAAGAGTAGGACCATCCAGATTACAACTCCTCAGATCCATAAGGGACACACTCAGGGAGCAGACTCAGTGAGCACCAAAGCCTCACTGAAGCAAGTCTTGCCCCATAAGGGTGTCTCCAACACAGAAGTTCTCCCATCATAGACACAACTGATCCTCACAGCCAACTGGCCTGGAGGTCAATTCCTCCCAGTGATACCAACAACAATCAAGGCTTAACTACAGCAAGACTGTGCACACAGCCCACAAAGGGGTGCACCAAGGGTGTCCACCTCAGGTAACTGGGGAGGCTGAGCTACTGGGCCCTGCTAGGACACCTAGCACACAAAGCCACCCTATCAACACAGGGAAGCAGCCAAAATGTAGAGACAAAGAAACAGGTCACAAATGACAGAAATGGAGGAAAACAAACTACTGGATATAGAGTTCAAAACCATGGTTATAAGGTTTTTCAAGAATTTTCTAGAAACCACCGATAAATTTAGTGTGACCCTCAAGGTTATGAAAAAGGACCAACTAGAAATTAAGCATACACTGACTGAAATAAAGAATAATATACAGAGATCCAACAGCAGACTAGAGGATCGCAAGAATCAAGTCAAAAGTTTGAAATACAAATAAGCAAAAAACACCCAACTGGAAAAGAAAAAAGAATCCAAAAACATGAAGGTAGTGTAAGGAGCCAGTGGGACAACTTCAAGCGTACCAACATCAGAATTATGGGGGGTGCCAGAAGAAGAGAGAGAGCAAGATACTGAAAACCTATTTGAAGAAATAATGACAGAAAACTTCCCCCACCTGGTGAAAGAAATAAACTTACAAGTCCAGGAAGCACACAGAACCCCAAACAAAAGGAATCCAAAGAGGACCGCACCAAGACACATCATAATTAAAATGCCAAGAGCAAAAGACAAAGAGAGAATATTAAAAGCAGCAAGAGAAAAACAGTTAGTTACTTACAAGGGAGCACCCATATGATTGTCAGTTGATTTCTCAACAGAAACTATGCAGGCCAGAAGGGAGTGGCAAGAAATAGTCAAAGTGATGAATAGCAAGAACCTACAACCAAGATTACTTTACCCAGAAAAGCTATCATTCAGAATTAAAGGTCAGATAAAGAGCTTCACAGATAAGAAAAAGCTAAAGGAGTTCATCACTGCCAAACCAGTATTATATGAAATGCTGAAACGTATTCTTTAAGAAGAGGAAGAAGAAAAAAAGATAAAGATAAAAATTATGAACAACAAATACATATCAACAAGTAAATCTAAAAATCAAGTGAATTAAAAATCTGATGAACAGAATAAACTGGTGAATATAACAGAATCAGGGGCATAGGAAGGGAGAGGACTGACAATTCTCAGGGGAAAGGAGTGGGGGGGGAGGGTGTGGGAGAAACTGGACAAAAATTGTACACCTATGGATGAGGAGAGTGGGGGCGGAGGTAAGGGCAGAGAGTGGGGTGGGAACCGGGTGGAGGGGAGCTATGGGGGGGAAAAAGAGCAACAATTGTAATAATCTGAACAATAAAGATTTATTTTTTTAAAAAAAACATTATGCTAGATGAAATAAGCGAGTCATAGAGGGACAAATCAGGTATCTAAAGAAATAAAACTCATCTATATATATAAAAGCCCAAGCAACTGAACGACCAGAATGACCGAATAACCAGACTAACCGGTCGCTATGACGTGCACTGACCACCAGGGGACAGACGCCCAACACAGGAGCTGCCCTCTGGTGGTCAGTGCGCTCCCACAGCGGGAGCTCCGCTCAGCTGACCAACCCGTCTGGTGGCTCACCAGCCTGGCGGCAACCACTCACTCCCTCAAGTAGTCGTGCAGGTCCAATCTCTGGAGAACAGGCCAGGCACTAACAGACCAGCACCGTCAGCATGATCCTGACAGCACTGCCAGCCTCCTGTAAGTCACCCTTGGGCACCACGGCCGCTTCCCCTCCCTAGACACTCCACAAGGAAGAAATGATATAAAAGCAACCGCCAGATGGCTCCCAAAAACCAGCGTGAAGGTCAATGGGACGGACCGGCAAGGGCATCCCACTGCCCGCCCAGAGGGCTGATCGTGTCTCAGGGCCACCTCCCCCAGTTAGGATTCCATGCACGAATTTGTGCACCAGGCCTCTAGTAGAAACATAAATTAGAATGGTGGTTGCCCAGGGCTAACAGTAAGAAGGAAATAAGGAGTTGCTGTTCAATGGATATAGAGTTTCAGTCATCCAATATGAAAATGTTATAGAGATCTCCTCTACAATACTGCTTACAGTTAACATACTGTACTATCTACACTTAAAAATTTGTTAGGAGAGATTTTATGTTACGTGTTGTTGTTTTTACCACAATTTAAAAACAACAACAAAAACTCAGACAGCAGGATCAATCACATTTAAACTGCTAAAAAACAAAAATAAAGAGAAAATTTTTATAGAACATGATAAACCCACACAAACACTATCACAAGAAAGCTGTGTGGCAAAGTAAACATCAGAACAAAAGGCAATAACCAGAATATCACACAAATGATAAAAGGATGACTTCACCTAGAAGAGACAACAATTCAAGATATGTATGCACCTAATAACACAGCCTGAAAATACATAAAGAAAAACAAATAGAATAGGGGGAAGGTTAGGGAGAGGTGGGGGAGATAAGAGATCAACCGAAGGACTTGTATGCATGCATATAAGCATAACCAATGGACACAAAACTCTGGGGGGTGAGGGCATGTATGGGTGTGGGATGGGGGGGACAATGGTAAGATATGTACACATATAATACCTTAATTAAAAAAGTGGGGAAAAAAAAAAGAAAAAAGAAAGAAAAACAAATAGAACTGAAAAGAGAAATAGACCAAATCCCAATTACAGTTGGAGACTTTACACTCCTCTCTCAGTAAATGACAGAAAATGTAAACAAAGTCAGGAAAGATTATATATAAAATACCTTAATGAAAGAACAGGGTCAGTTTTATTCACAACTTTGTCCCTGGAGGATAAATCCTCAACTTCATCGATGGTCTGTACACAGGAAAGCTTCTGTTCCTTATTGCCTTCATCTTCATTTCTCTCAGGCCTTAAAAATGGACATTTATCTATGAATACAAAATATATGTTATTCTAAAAACTGAGAGCAAAAACATCTATATTTTAAAGCTCAAAGGAATTTACATATAACAACATCTCTGCCTATAAATCATTAATCCATTCAATATTTAAGTTCTTGTTGATGCAAGAGATCATATTTTAAGAGCATTAATCAAAAATCAACGAACTTACAACTGTGTTTTAGGATCAGCACAAATTTCTTAAGACAGTCTGTAGCATCCTCCTTTTATCTTGCTTAAATTTTAAGTGGTTAAATATATCTAGTTATGAAACAAAGTGGATTTGGCTCTTCTGCTCCTTCATTAAGTGTCATAATTATAACACAGTAATAGCTAATCATTTCAGAACTTACTAAGTGATAGAAACTGTAAGTCCATCAGATAAATATCTCATTTAATATTCAAAACAATCCTACTAAAAGTTATTCATATTAACCCCATCACAGAAAAAATGAATCTAAGTTGAAAGATCTTAAGTGACTTGCCCAAGGTCATACTTAGCAAATAAAAGAAATAATTTAAACCAAGGTCTGCTTGTGAGCTATCCCATTTTACATGTAATATCTTTAATAGTAAGCCACAAAAGAGCATAATATTATAATGCCTATAAACCAAACTATGCTACCAACCACGACTCATTTATTAAAATCATGTGGGTGCTCTCGCCAGTGTGTCTAAGTGGTTGATCGTCGACCTACGAACCAGGTCACAGTTCGATTTCCAGTCAGGGAACATGTGGGCTCAATCCTCAGGGCGGGGCATACAGGAGGCAGCCAATCAATGATTCTCTCTCATCATTGATATTCCTCTTTCTTTCCCTTCCTCTCTGAAATCAATGAAAATATTTTTTAAATAATAGTAATAAATTAAAATTCATATAGGTGAAGCTGAATTACATAAATTTTAAATTCTATGGAAAAGCTGTTTTAGCCCTAACCGGTTTGGCTCAGTGGATAGAGCATCAGCCTGCGGACTGAGGAGTCCCAGGTTCGATTCCAGTCAAGGGCATGTACCTTTGTTGCAGGCACATCCCCAGTGGGGGGTGTGCAGGAGGCAGCTGATCTGTGTTTCTCTCTCATTGATGTTTCTAACTCTCTATCCCTCTCCCTTCCTCTCCATAAAAACATCAATAAAATATATTTAAAAAAAGAAAAGTTGTTCTGGTCTGCTACTATTTTTATTTCCTCTCTTTACTTGATTATCTGTTTTAAATAATCTATACATGAACTCTTTTGTCTGTTTGTTTGTTGTCCATCCTCACCTCAGGATATTTTTCCATTGATGTTTAGAGAAAGTGCAAGAGAGGGGGAGATCTCAACAAAGAGAGAAACATCCATGTAAGAAAGACACATCGATTGGCTGCCTCCCACACGAGCACTGACTGGGGCAGAGATCAAGTCTGCAACCGAGGTATGTGAGCTTGACGGGAATCGAACCTGGGACTCTTCAGTCTGCCAACGCTTTATCCATTGAGCTAGGACTATATATGAACTCTTAAAGAAAGGGACCAAGACTTCCCTAAACTCTTAGCCCGCATTCCCTAAAAACTCATGTGTCAATATGTCTGCATTCTAAGAAAGTTTAAAAAATGGAAATGGGAGGAATACTTAGTGCAGTAGCTCTTTTATAGAAAGTAATCAACTTATTGTGGGTTCAGAGAGGTGCTATGAAAAGGTAACATGAACACCTGTGATTTATTAACAGATACAAGCAATGTAAATTTAACTACAGTAAGTCCTCACTTTACATTGTCAATAGGTTGGTTCCTGGAACTGAGGCAAAATTACATATAACAAAACCAATTTTACCAGCGACTAACTTATGTATAAACAAGAGTTAAGTTCCTAAGGCATTTCATCAAGTTGTAAAAAAATGATGTTGAGTGAAACCAAATTATTTGAAAACCTGCAGTATATATGTGACTTCTTACCATTGTTAATGGGTGTACAATGGAGGTAATAAATCTTAGAGACAAGTTTTAGAGAAAGAAATGTCCCCATTTAGCTTTGTGGTTTTTATTTTGTTTTAATTAACAACCTTTTTCCTACTAAATTAAAAATAAAAGTGTTTTGCTGTGGCCTGTGCTGCTCAATGGTTAGAGCATTGTCCCATGCACCCGGGTTTGATTCTGGTCAAGGGCATGTACCTGGGCTGTAGGTTTGATCCCCAGCCCAGTCAGGGTGAGTGCGGAAGAAAACTAATCTCTCTCACATCAATGTCTCTCTTTCTGTCTCTGTCTCTGTCTCTCCCACCCTCCCTCTATTCTACTCTCTCTAAAAATAACATGGAAAAGCTCAGTCAGAGTGGCTCAGTGTTTGGGCATCAACCCATGCACCAAAAGATTGTTGGTTTGATTCCCAGTCAGGGCACATGCCTGGGTTCAGGCTCGATCCCCTCTGTGGAGCATGCAGGAGGCAGCCTATCAATGTTTCTCTCTCATTAATGTTTCTATCTCTCTCCCCATCTCCCTTCCTCTCTATATAAAATAAATAAAAACATATTTAATAAATAATCATGGGGGAAATATCGTCAGGTAAGGATTAACAAAAAATAAATAAAATAAATGTGTTTAACACAGTACATAAACACAGAACCAATTAATAAACATTAGTAATTACTACTATCTAAAGAAAGGCATTTAATTCATACACTATACTAGAGGCCCGATGCATGAAGATTCGTGCAAGAATAGGCCCTCCTTCCCCTGGCTGCCGGCACTGCCTTGCTCCAGCCAGAGCTGCCTTCTGCCTCTTCTCGCCTTGTTGCATCAATTTGCATATTCCCTCCTTATTGACTGTGGGTGCTGCCATCGTTTGTCGAGTTATGGTCAATTTGCATATTCCATCTTTATTAGATAAAATTATTATATGTATGCCATCAAATAATTAGAGGGTATTAAAATATGTAAAAAACTTACTTTTCTGTTTTTCTCCTTTAGAAGGGCCTGGCTGAACAGTGGCATTTCCTGAAAGATTTTTTACGTCTTGTTTACCAACTTCATCTTGATTTTTCCTTCTTTTCTCTAGATTTAGGTCTGGTTCTAATGCAATCTGTTCTGAATCCTGTCCTAATAAAGTCAGGGGCTGCAGTTCTTCTTGAACTGACTGAGCATCCTTTTGAGACTCTTCTGTATCTGAAATTTTAGCACTCACAGACTCATCTGGATTATCAGTCACTCCTTCACTGGCAACTTTTTTCACTGAAAATAAAAGAAATGGTTATAAATGCATAAACAACCAACGAAAAATTCTTAAAGCAGAGATGGTAAATACCCAAGGATATCCTCTATAATATTATTTGTATAAGCAAAATTTTGAAGACAATATAAAATGCCCGACAGAGAACAACTAAATTGTTATAATACTACATTTATGCTATAAAAATCCATGCAATAAATAATAATAATGAGGTAGGCTCATAGGTAGTGATGTAAAAGATTTTAAAATATACTATTACATTAAAATCAAGTTGCAAAACAACATATATAGTATGACCTCATTTCTATTAAACAAAAACAATTACGTATAGTCTTAACACACACACACACATACACATATGCATAGGAAAGAGTTTAGTAATAGTTATCCATAGCAAATCTGAAGATTCTGATTGGCAGGGTAGAAGAGAGAGTTCAAGAATTTTATTTTCTGAATGATTTTTCAATGAATAATCTTTTTAACAAATATTTTTAAACAATTTCTAGTGCTTTTTCTTTTGAAGGCATATAAATAGTTAACTGTAACAAAAGATGAAAACAGTCCTGGCTGGGTGGCTCAGTTGGTTAGAGTGGGTTCGATTCCCAGTCAAGGCACATACCTAGATTGCATTTCAATCCCAGGTCAGGATCATATGGGAGGCAACCAATTAATGTTTCTCCCTCTCTTCCTTCCTCTCTCTCTAAAATCAATTTTAAAAATAAATTTAATTTAAAAAAAAAAAAACAAACACAGCCTCAGGTGAGGATTTTTTTTAAAAAAAATTTAAAGATGAAATAATTTAAAAAGCAAAAATAGAGATCACCATGCAAACAGCATCCAAACCAAAAGCAAACTTAACTTCACAACCATGGCTGATCGGACATCTCTAGAAATATCTAATCTTTAAAAAAATAATAAAATTCAATGTCATTTATTTAATATATTTTATTGATTTTTTTACAGAGAGGAAGGGAGAGGGATAGAGAGTTAAAAACATCGATGAGAGAGAAACATCAATCAGCTACTTCCTGCACACTTCCTACTGGGGACGTGCCTGAAACCAAGGTATATGCCTTTGACCGGAATCGAACCTGGGACCCCTCAGTCCACAGGCTGACGCTCTATCCACTGAGCCAAACTGGTTAGGGCACAATGTCATTTATTTTTGTGAAAAAAGTCAAAACAAGATTTCAAAACTAAGAAAATAATACTGGATTTATTCTCTATCAGAATAATAATCAGCAATTTTTAACTTCTGAGACTTGTAATAATATATCTGAAAATTTCTCACATTAATAAGATACAGTGAGTTACTTGTGCTGTTACATGATAACCACAACATTAATACATCTATTTTACTCTCCTAGCGCTATGTATAGTAAGTAAAGAAAAATGACCAAAGAGTAAAAACTTTGCAGTGATCAATACCACTTTTTAAAACTTGTAGACATCACACTCCAAAAAAGGAAATTCGAGATTGGCTCTGTGCAGAAGAGAATTAACATAGCAGGCTATCCTTTGAAAGGTCTACCTAAAAAGGTTGGCCCGTTGCTATCTAGAAACTGGGGCTTGAAGAGAGTCCCCATCTGCCTACCTAAACTGTTTGTACAAATAATGAGGTTTCTGCTGAACAACTAACTGGCTTTCCTTCTGGGAGTCTGAATTCTGGTACGTGCCAAGCAAAGGGTATGACAAGCCTCCAATAAAAATCTTGGGCACTGAGTTTCTAACAAGCTTCCCTGGCAGGAAACTTTTTATATAAACCAACTTTTTTAAATCAACGAAGACCCATGTGCCTTTTCCCTTTGCTAATTTTGCTCTGTATCCTGTTACTATAATAAATCTTAGCTGTTAATACAACTACACAAAAAATCCTGAGTCCTCCCAGCAAATAATCGAACCTGGAGGGTGGTCTTAGGAACCCCCAACACAGGCTCTCACAGTCCTACGTTTGAGTCCTGCCTCTGCCACTATTAACACTGTGAGACCTTATAAAAAAGTAACTTAGGTCTGCAGGACTATTTCTGGGTGATTAAAACAAACAGAAAAGGGCTTGGATATGGACTAGCTAACATAAGGTTCCCTAAAGTTCCAACATTCTTTACACTGTGTGATTATAGCTAAACACTGTCCTCATAGATCACAATTTAAATAGTTTACAAAGTATAAATCTAAAAATTTAATAAACATACATAAAAACAATTTTCTACCTGGTACAAGTCAACATTAACCCTAAGAAATAATTTAAACTCAAACTACACAATTTAGTCACAAGTCCAAAGTATTAAGAGTGGTTTGTTTTTTTTAATGTTAAAATGTTGTGCCAGATTTGCTTTAGAGAGGAAAATAAGTAACCAAACATGACACTCCAGAATTCTGATACTCTTTTATTACTAAGACTATGCTCTAGATCAGTGGTTCTCAACCTTTCTAATGCCGCGACCCTTTAATACAGTTCCTCATGTTGTGGTGACCCCCAACCATAAAATTGTTTTCGTTGCTACTTCATAACTGTAATTTTGCTACTGTTATGAATCGTAATGTAAATATCTGTGTTTTCCGATGGTCTTAGGTGACCCTGCTAGCAGTTCTCAACCTGTGGGTCGCGACCCACAGGTTGAGAACCTAAGACCATCAGAAAACACAGATATTTACATTACGATTCATAACAGTAGCAAAATTACAGTTATGAAGTAGTAACGAAAATAATTTTATGGTTGGGGGTCACCACAACATGAGGAACTGTATTAAAGGGTCGCGGCATTAGAAAGGTTGAGGACCACTGCTCTAGATGCAAGAAAGATATCAAACAGCCATGACAATTAGAAAATTTAAAAGAAAAAAAAGAACAAATAAAAGACAGCTACTGTCTTGGGCCCTGATAACCTCAACTACCTGAACTACATGTGAACACTCGAAGGCTTAATATTGCAAGTCTATTAAGTAAAATAACACACTTCCTTTTAAAATAAATACCTTTTACATTTTTCCGTGGTTTAGAGGATTTCTTCTCCCTTAAACTCTGATTTTTAAGAGATTTTTGTTTTCTTTTCTCTTCTTCAGCAAGAACTTTCTGAAGCAAATGAGCAAAAAAATCGAAGTCAAAAGGGCGCTTTTCCTCTGTTTAATAAAAAAAAGAAAAAGAACCTTCAAATTTTTATTTAAGTACCAAAATATCAAAGCAAATGGGGCCCTAACTGGGTAGCTAAGCTGGTTAGAGCATCTTCCGGATACTCCAAGGTTGCAGGTTCAATCCCAGTCAGGGCACATACAAGAATCAATCAATGAATGCATAAGTGTTTCTCTCTCTCCTCCTTCCTCTCTCTCTAAAAGTCAATTAAAAAACAAACAACACAAATGGGCTTATCAACAGGAGACAATGAATAAAAAACTCCAGTCACTATACTATCCTACATAATAAAGAGGTGATATGCAAATTAACCCTCAGGCCCTCACAAGATGGCTGTCTACGACCAGGCCAGCAGGGGGTTTAGTGAGGGACGACCAAACGACTGAACAAGCAGGCTGCATGGGATGACCAGGCTGGCAGGGGGGGCAGTTGGGGGCAACCAGGCCGGTGGGGGGGCAGTGAGGGGCGATAAGGCCGGCAGGGGGGGCAGTTAGGGGTGACCAGGCAGGCAGGCAGGTGAGTGATTAGGAGCCAGCAGTCCAGGATTGTGAGAGGGATGTCCGACTGCCAGTTTAGGTCCAATCCCCGGCAATCAGACATCCCCCAAGGGGTCCCGGATTGGAGAGGGTGCAGGCTGGGCTGAGGGGATCCCCCCCAGCTACCCCCATGTACAAATTTCATGCACCAGGCCACTAGTCATCACATAATAGACCACTGAGCAATAAAAACAAACTTAAAAAAAAAAGGATCTACTGATAAAAGCAATTAATTCAAGTGAATCTCAAGCACATGATTAATGAGCTCTGGCCAAGTGGCACAGTTGGTTGGAGCATCATCTGTACAACAAAAAGTTGGAGGTTTGATCCCCAGTCAGGGCATGTACCAATTGATGTTTCTCTCAAACATTGATGTCTCTCCCTCCCCCTTCCTCTCTCTCTAAAATAAAAAAAATTAAAATATATATCCTCTGGTGAGGATTAAAATAAACAAACAAACATAATGAGTGAAAGAAGCCAGACATAAAGAAGTACATACTGTATGATTCCATGAATAAGACATTCTGGAACAAGCTAATCTATGATGCTTCAAATGAAAATAGTGATTGCCTGGGTCAGGATAGCAGTGGAGACTGACTAGAAAACTAAGTAAAGGGCCTTTCTGGAGAGATGAAAATGTCCCATATATTGTTTTGGGTGGTGGTTATACCACCAATTCTTTGTCAAAATTCAAATTACAAATTACACTGTGTGTAAATTATAAATCAACTTTTTTTAAAAACCTAGCACTAAGAAGTCCTCAATAGCCTATGCATCACCAGATGCCTGCTCTTTATTACTATTTACTCTACTCTTCCAAATACTAGCATGAGACAAGCAAATGAATATTGATTAGGACCTCTCATTCAATACCCATCAACAGCACTATCAGAAAGAGCAATTTGTGAACAAATCAGGAATAAATCCATTACAGGAGTTAAATCCTTGCCTAAGTTAAGCTCTACTCTGAAAATGTAGTAAAGGCCTGGCCGGTGTGACTCAGTTGGTTGGAGGGTCCTCCTGTACACCAAAAGGTGGTGGGTTCGATTCCCAATCAGGGCACATACCCAAGTTGCCAGTTCAATCAACAGTCAGGGCTCGTGTGGGAGGCAACCAATCAATGATGTTTATCTCTCACATAAATGTTTCTCTGTCTCTCTCTTTCCCTACCTTTCTCTAAGATCAATAAAATAAAATAAAAAGACTTAAAAAAATAGAGTAAAAGTAATTAATTAGTTAAAAATATAGGAATGTAAACAAAATGGTGCTCTATATACGTAAGTTCCAAGATTGGTTTGATTATAAGATGATTAGAAGCTGGCCTCAGAAAAAGAGATATATACCAAAACAAAAATAAATTAGCCAAGCCCAAAACTGGAATTCCTGAAGGCCCTGTTTTATTGTAAACCCAGCCTTTATGTATTCTGGATGATAAAAAATAATCCATAAAGCTTCTCAGAGGAATTCAAAATATAAGTTCTAAAAAATACCATTTAAGTTTAAATTTTTTTTTTTAATTTTCCACTAGAAAGAACCAAAATCAATGAATTTTAAAGGTATCTATTATAATGGTTTTAACAATGACTCCACATCCCATAAAAGATTTATAGGTTTATAAATTCTTATTATAATACGTAAAACTTAATGAAAAGATTCTGGACCACTTCTCTAAAATGGAGAGGGTTGAGGACCACAGTATTCCAGATCTTCCAAAAGCCTTTCCTGGAAGTGGTTTCCCTGAGGACCCAATACAACATGGGGTATAGGGTCCACTCATCTACCTTAGTATTTACTCATTAAATAAATGTACATGCTCCAAAATTTAGATCCTCTCTTTAGATTTTTTTCTAAGATAAATACTAAATAGATACTAAATACATTTATTCATCATGAGGCACTGGATTATTATCTTCCAAAGAAGGAACTACTTTATACAGTACATTTAATTGCTTTGCTTTACAGATCCTTTGATACCTTTCTCTAGATTTAAAAAGAAAAAAATGTTAACTTTAATGAGGCTATTAGTTAGACACTGAAAGGCACACATCATTCCTTCAAATCAGGAATAAATTCAAATGTCATTTCTTCAGACAGAATTTCCCTGACCACCCAATCTAACTATCCACCCACCAGCTTGGAAATTAATCACTATCTAAAATTATCATGCTTACAGACTATACCCCTTCCCCCACCCAATTACACTGAACACTATAAAAGCAGGATTCTCACCCTAAATGGTTTGGCTCAGTGGAGAGAGCGTCAACCTGCGGACTGAAAGGTCCCAGGTTTGATTCCGGTCAAGGGCATGTACCTTGGTTGTGGGCACATCCCCAGTAGGGAGTGTGCAGGAGGTAGCTGATCAATATTTCTCTCTCATTGATGTTTCTATCTCTCTATCCCTCTCCCTTCCTCTCTGTAAAAACCAATAAAAAAAATTTTTTTTAAAAACTGTCTTAAATAAATAAAAATAAAAACAGGATTCTCATCTGTCCCATCACCATTATATACTCCATACCAATATAAGGACAAAACAAATTTCAAACACATTAGAACCTGCCCTGGCTGGTTTGGCTCATTGGATAGATCGTCGGCCTGTGGACTGAAGGGTCCCAGGTTCAATTCCAGTCAAGGGCACATGCCCAGGTTGCAGGCTCCATCCCTAGTAGGAGGCGTGCAGGAGGCAGCCAATCATTGATATCTCCCTCTCGCTCTCTCCCTCTCTCCCTCTCTCTCTCTCTCCCTTCCTCTCTGAAATCAATAAAAATATATTTAAAAAACACACATTAGAACAAAAGACGAAGATTGGTCACTTTTTAGGATCTTGATATAAAACCTTTTTAAAATGGTCTTAATACTTACGAAATGCTTTGTCTATTCTCCATCCATTTGTTTTCTCTTCACGTTTAAATTTATTCTGTTAACAAAACAAAAAATGCTATAATAATTTTCTCCTATTAAATGATTACATTTAAACAAAATAACCATGAAAATGAAACTTATGGTAACATATAACCCAAATAAATAAAAATGTCTTTGCCAACAGACAAGTTAGTAAACCTTTAGTTTTTAAAAAATAGGGATAAAAGATTTATACTGAGCTTTCTGATCTGCCTTATAATCAATAGCACGAATCAGCAATGAAGTCCACTAGTACGGAAACAGACCAAACCTATAATCAATTAAGCTAACCAGAATTAACTCTTTCAAAACTAATATACTGCCCAGCTGGCATGGCTCACAGTGGTTCAGTGTCAAACTATGAACCAGGAAGTCACAGTTCCATTCCCGGTCAAGGCACATGCCTGGGTTGTTGGCTCAATCCCGTGTGGGGTGTGCAGGGGGCAGCCGATCAATGATTCTCTCTCATCACTAATGTTTTTCTCTCTCTCACTTCCTCTCTGAAATCAATAAAAATATATTTTTTTAAAAACTAATATATTCGCCGAAACCGGTTTGGCTCAGTGGATAGAGTGTCGGCCTGCGGACTGAAGGGTCCCAGGTTCGATTCCGGTCGGGGGCACGTGCCTTGGTTGCAGGCACATCCCCAGCGTGCAGGAGGCAGCTGATCGATGTTTCTCTCTCATCGATGTTTCTAACTCTCTATCTCTCTCCTTTCCTCTCTGTAAAAAAATCAATAAAATATATTTTTAAAAAAACACAACACTAATATATTCATATCAAGTTAAACCTATTATATTATTATGCTAATCTATTTTTAATGGCAGGGAATAGAGATTGTAAAGAAACGCCTAAGCAAAATTTTGAAACAGGCCAGGTTTATTTTTGGAACCTTCTTTATATTAAGGCGCATTTTTCTCATGCCCCATAGCCAGTTCCACTCCAGATTAAGTCCATTACAATGGAGATAGAAAAGATTTAAGGCTCAATCCATCCTAAGGTAATTAGGATATCTGAGGGTGTAAGTTTGTGTTCCAGGATGTCTAATCATGCATATACATCCCGGGTCTGGGAATAACCTGCTAATTGCTTCCTTCTACCTATCAGTGGTCTAATAATGCTCTTATTAAAAATGTAAAAATAAAACTTTTTATTGAAAAAAAGAGAAAAGCACAGAAAACAAAGGAGCTATTTCATGGCCCCCTTCTTCCATCCGAAAGAACCTAACCAACAACCTGACTTTTAAAGCAATTACTTTCTTGCATTTCCTTACTGTTTACCATTCAAGAGAACATCGTTAGACTCCAGTTTATCCTTACCCATTTTTTAAAAAAAACTTTTCATGACTTAAACATCTTTAAATCTACAGATTACCCCTCATTTCCATTCTTTACTTTTCTTCATAAACTTTTACTAAATAATATAAAAGTTTTCAGTGATCATCTTTCTCCCTTAAAAGATCATATTAATCTTTAAACATCTCAAAAATTAAAAGTTACATTTATAAAAAGTGACTGGCTATAATCACTAAATTAAATCTTCTGATAAAAATGCCAATAGGCTCTATGCAGTATTGAATTTTAAAATATTGCTACACCTACCTATCTATACATTGAGTAGCCAGATTATTATGCTTTCTGAACGCATAATAATCTGGCCACTAAGTGTATATCCTATATAATAAATGGCTAATATGAAATTGTCCCCTCGACCAGGAGTTCAACCAGCAGGCAGGCCGGTCAACCGCCCATGTCCCCTCCCCCTGGCCAGGCTGGCCGGACCCCACCAATGCACGAATTCATGCACCGGGCTTCTAATTATATATATACACATACATACATACACACTGAGTGACCAGATGATTATGCATTCAGAGATCATAATAATCTGGCCACTCAGTGTATAAAAGCCTAAACAACCATCGCAACCGAATGAATTGGCTGCGCGGGGCAACCAGGCTGGCAGGGGGGTTAGTGAGGGATGTCCAAACGACTGAGCAGCAAGCTGTGTGGGGCAACCAGGACGGCGGGGGGGGGGGGGGGGCAGTTGGGGGCGATCAGGCCAGCAGGCAGAGGCAGTTAGGGGTGATCAGGCCGGCAGGGGGGCAGTTAGGAGTGATTAGGCAGGCAGGCATGTGAGCGGTTAGGAGCCAGTAGTCCAGGATTGTGAGAGGGATGTCCGATTGCCGGTTTAGGCCTGGGCAAACCCCGAGGGGTCCCAGATTGGAGAGAGTGCAGGCTGGGCTGAGGGGACCCTTCCCCTCCCGCCCACCCGCACGAATTTCATGCACTGGGCCTCTAGTTTTGCCTAATCGGGAACACAATTCAGAACTATTTAAAAGTTTTTGAAGACTATTTTATATTAGTCATTTATCCCTGGAATCCAAGGTTGGTTTGACATTCAAAAATCAGTAGTCCATTTTCACTTTTCTACACTTTGCCCAAAGACCTGCTAGAACTACACTATAAACTTTTAGGGGAATAGTCTGAACAATTCTTAGAGAAATCGTCTAGTGACAAACTGATCATTAATTACTCAGATCAGCTCCTCTAGACAATCAATTTCTAGCCTTCACAGAACTTTAATATTTTGTCCTCAACATTAAAAAATTTCTCATCTTTTGTAGAAATACAATGACCATTACACTGTACAATGTTCCTCAGGTGACCAATCCATGCCTAGCCCAAGGGGGGGGGGGGGGGGAAATGTATCTTTCCTAATGGTCCCTTTAATTAATGAAGTTTAAGCCCACTGTTGAAAAAAAAAGATCTCACTATCAATTGGAAATGTATTTCCTTCCTAGGAAATACAGAATTTATTTTGTGATAAAAAAAACTACCCTTAACCCAAATATTCTACTACATTTATCTTCCCTCTTCATTACATAACTCTTCTTTTATCTTAGCTTCAGTGGCTCAAAGACATTTAGAAGTGGACAAGACATAAATAAGAAAATACAATACTGAAGTTAAGGAAATTGTATTCATAACAGAACTCAGAAAAATTAATTACTTTTTGAGCTGCAAAAAGAAACAGGTGTACCAAAAACATAATAGTGAAAAAGGGGTGGACTGAGATTTAAGTCAACGGTTAAAAAAATATTAGTAATTTTTAGTCTCTTTCCAAGCAACAAATGTAATGCATTCACTTTACCTTAATTTCTATCCTTTCTCTGTGAGGAAAAAGTTGTCCAATCATAGAAAAGTCAGTTCCTACCATGCTGATGGCTAAAAAAAACATATCTGTTTCTGTAAAAATAAAAGATTTAGAAAGACAGAAAGTTAACATTCTCAACATTTCAGAGGGAAAAAACCTTACCTAAATATGCATTTTGAGTTGAAATAAATTTGATAGTACTTAGTAGTTTATTACAGTCCAGTAAATTCTTTAGTCATAGAAATATGTCTACATACAAAATTATAGACATATTTCAATTTTGTTGCAAAGAGCCTCATGGATCTAAAAACATCTTCTTTAAGCCCTGGCCTGGTAGCTCAGCTGGTTAGAGCAGGGTCCTGATATGCCAAGGTTGCAAGTTCAATCCCTGGTTAGAGCACATACAAGGAGCAACCAATGAATGCATAAATAAATTAAACAATAAATTGATCTCTCTCTCTCTCTCTCAAATCAATCAATAAAAATAAAAATAAAAATTAGCTCTGGCGGGTGTGGCTGTTAGTTGGGTTTTGTCCCCTGCACTGCCAGTTTGATTCCTGGTCAGGGCACATACCCAGTTTGCAGGCTTCATCCCCACCCCACTGCCCCCATAGGGATATGCAGAAGGCAGCCAATAGATGTTTTTCTCTCACATCGATGTTTCTCTCTCTTCCCCTCCCTTCCTTTTTCTCTACAAATCAATTTCAAAAAATTTTTAATTAAAAACATCTTTAAACTTTTATATAGAAACATGGTATAAGCAATTTGCATGGTCATACCAAAGCAGCTGGAATTTAAAAAAAAAAAAAAAAAAGGCATTCTGCCTATCTGGTCTCAAAATCAGTCACAGCCAATGCAATATTACTAAGATGTGCTTAGTTCGTGAAAGAAAGTAGCTAGACCTGTACCCCTGTGGCTCAGTTGAGCATCGACCTGTGAACCAGGAGGTCAGAGTGCAATTCCCAGTCAGGGCACATGCCCGTGTTTCGGGTTCAGTCCCCAATGGGGAGTATGCAGGAGCCAGCTAATTAAGGATTCTCTCTTGTCATTGATGTTTCTATCTCTCTCCCTCTCCTTTCCTCTCTGAAATCAATAAAAATATATTTTACCAAATTTTTAAAAAATTAAATAGCTAGAAAAATACATAAAAAACTGTTGACAAAAGTAACTTCAAATGAATAGGATTGGGGGAAGTCAGAGAAGGAAAGTAGAGAATCTTTCTTTTCACTCTATATTATTCTATTGTGTTTGAATTTTTTCTCAAAACAAACTATTATTTATACAATAAAAAGTAAACAATAGCCGAAACCGGTTTGGCTCAGTGGATAGAGCGTCAGTCTTCGGACTGAAGGGTCCCAGGTTCGATTCCAGTCAAGGGCATGTACATTGGTTGCGGGCACATCCCCGGTAGGGGGTGTGCAGGAGGCAGCTGGTCGATGTTTCTCTCTCATCGATGTTTCTAGCTCACTATCCCTCTCCCTTCCTCTCTGTAAAAAAATCAATAAAATATATTTTTTTATAAAAAGTAAACAATAGAGGATTGGGGGAATGAAAAAAGATAAAACAAAGAACTTATATACTTATAGGCATAGCCCATGGACACAGGCAATAGGTGAAAACCTGGGGTGGGCGGGGGGAGGGAAGGGGAGGTAGGGATTGGGTATAAGAGGGTAAAGGGGAGGAAGAATGGAAGACATCTATAATACTATCAACAATAAAAATATTTTTTACTTAAATAATAAACAACAGCATGCAATAGACATACTTTTTTAACAGCATAATTTTTATTTATAGAAACTTTATTATGCAATATTATCTGATGTAGAATAGGAATTTGATGGAGAGAAACATTCTAACCAAAATAACCATAATGTTAATTCCTAAAAATCTTTCTAAGATAAAGTCGGAGTTATAGCTCCATGGGACGGGGGTTGGAGGGAATGTCAATAAAATTAGCTAGGCATGGTAGTTTGCACTTTATTTATTTAGGGGAGACCTGGTTTAATTCAGAGACAGAGAAAATAATTCATTACATTTCAAATAAATGACCTACATAATTTAAAATAAAAATCAGTTACCTTTATTTGACCATGGTTTAGAATAATAATTTTTCCTAAAGCTGGAATACGTAGTTGTAGAACCACGCTCAAATATGGGGTCATTTTCCTCAACAACACAGGGGCCTTTGGTCCTTAAAACTTCTACAGTTAAACTGAAAGAAACACATTTTTAGATAGATCCACACTAGAAGCAAGTAAAGAAACACATAGCAAATAATATTTGAACAGTAATATCTTTAAATTTAGCATGGCAGAGTCATATCAAAAGTAAAAATACATTTGAGGTATGCTTATTTTCTATGAATCTAAATTTCACTTAAAATGTAATTGCCAAGGGTCCTAGCCAGGTAGCTCAGTTGGTTAGAGCATCGTCCCAATAAGCCAAGGTTGTGTGTTCAATCCCCAGTCAGGACATATATAAGTATCAACCAATGAATGCATAAATAAGTGGAACAGCAAATCAGTATTTCTCTCTCTCTCTCTCTCTTTCTCATATCAATATAGTAAAAAATAAAATAAAATGTGATTGCCAGGGAGTAAAAATAAATGTCAACTTTTTTTTTTTAATCCTAAAAGCAATATAAAATTCAGAAAATATCTTTGGGATACCTACAAAATTATTTGTTTTAATGACTGCTGCCTGTCTCCTATATTTAATATGTATTATCTTATGCTAGACTCAAAAAAAAGATATTGAGAAATATAAGCATTTTATATTTATGTTTTACATTCCTGCACACAAAGCAGTTAAATATGCTTTTAACTATTTATTTAATGACCAGTAAAATTATCATCACAAAATAATGGAAAACAACATGCAAAAACAATTATCATTAACACTATCACACTTATGTTTAATTATCATAGAATCTATATGCTATAAAATGATTTTTACTAATTAAATTATCAGGAAACTTTCTATCCCTTTTTTATTTATTTACTAAAAATTATCTACTTTTTAAAATAATACACTTTAAAAAAAATTAAAATAAAATAATACACTTTGGAAAGACAACTAAATTCCACAATGCCAAATATGAGAAATTTAATATCATAACTGAGAAATTAAACCAGAAGTGAATTAAACTTCACCATAACAAAAATCAGAAAATGTTAACCTACATTTCACTGCATTTTTTAAAAATATATTTTATTGATTTTTTTACAGAGAAGGAGAGGGATAGAGAGTTAGAAACATTGATGAGAGAGAAACATCGATTCAGCTGCCTCTTGCACACTCCCTATTGGGGTTGAGCCCGCAACCAAGGTACATGCCCTTGACCGGAATCGAACCCGGGACCCTTGATTCCGCAGGCCGATGCTCTATCCACTGAGCCAAATCGGTTAGGGCCCATTGCATTTTCATTAGTTACCACCATCCAACAGAATATGGTATTAGTTAACAGTATGAAAACTTGAATATTGACTTCAAGACTGAGTCAATCTTTGAAACCTATCCTCAGAAGAAGAAAGCATATGATTAGCTCTATAGCTCGTCCCAATTACCAGTAAAGTTGGTAAAACAACAATGGCAGGTTAATGGTCAGAAGTACTATCTTCTGATACAGAATACAAAGTTATAAAAATTGCTAAAAAATTATAGTTCTGGCCGGTTAGCTTACAGCATCATCCTGATACACCAAGGTTACAGATTTGAATGCATAAATAAGTGAAACAACAAATATATGCCTGTCTGTCTCTGTCTCTTTGTCTCTCTCTACAAGCAATTTTAAAATGTCTTTTTTGTTGTTGTTTTTAATGATTTCAGAGAGGAAGTGAGAGGGAGAGATAGAAACATCAATGATGAGAGAGAATCCTCGATCGGCTGCCTCCTGTACACCCCACACTGGGGATCGAGCCCACATCCCAGGCATGTGCCCTGACCAGGAATTGAATCATGATCTCTGGTTCATAGGTCGATGCTCAACCACTGAGCCACACCGGCCTGGCTAAAAGACATTTTAAGAATAAAAACTGCTAAAAATTATAAATTAATCTAACACACCCTTCTATATACAACATCCATTATGCTAATATAAACATCAGAGTCTAAATGATAAAGACAGATAGAGAAACCCAATCTCTTTCATTAGACAAAGCACTTTTGCTCTCATGAAACCACAATCTCTCATTCTCTTTAACTTACCTTTCTTCATCCAAAATTATAGAACCATCTTCTGCCACTTTTACTCGCGGAACCAGCAATGGGCCATCATCCATCTCTTCTTCCAGTTCTTCGTTATCTTCAACATCAGGAGTACTCTTATCTTCTTGCCTATCAAAGGTAAACACAGGTTGATTCA